>NC_134277.1:150268088-150906838 GCF_949628215.1 Phalacrocorax aristotelis
CCTTGGATTTGCTCAGCCTCACTTAAGAACAACACTTAGCAGATGTAGCTGCCTCTTACATCTCAGGGATAGGGTAAAATAAAAAAGTATTATCACGGCAGACATCAGTCTAGAGCTGATAACATTTATCAGGAGCACTACAAATATAGGCAAGACTACTTCAGTGTCACAGAAAACTATTCCATGACATACTCCTCTGAACTTAACTACGTGGACATGCAACTTCTAAAGTATTAAGGAATTTTATTAAAGTTAAATTTCCTGTATATTGACTTACAAATCACTTTAAAGGATGCCAACTACTTATTTGGCATTTAATAAGTTATTAATTGAGTTTTCACACATGTCCCAGTACAGCCATGCATTTGGAAATAAACAGAATCATATTTTGAATAAATACAAGACTGACTTATCTTACACATAGCTATATTAATTGTTCCAATGTATATGAATATGACCATCTCAAACATATAGCCATGTCTAAAAAAATGTAAAGGTAGAAGGTATTATGCTTTATGCTTTACACATCAGATATTTGTTCCAGACCACTATATATGTACTTTAGCTTAATTTTTGAGAAAATTGTAACGCATTATGTATCGTACCTAAGCAGGTATTCTTGGTATTCTTTTCCTTTTTCTTTTCTTTTTTTTTTTTTTTAATGCTTTAGTATAATATAATTCTTCTGGATACAGTGTTACGTTTTAACTTTTAGTTACTTAACAGCTTTACCTAGAATTCCTGTAAAAACATTTGCCTGTTACTCATATATGATATTATAAAATATTAATACCGATTTCTGATGAGGTCTGTGTGAAGCAATGTTTATTTGCAAGAGAAATATCTCATAATTAAACCCAAGGATCATGTAATGCTGGGATAAAAATACATAAAAATAGCTGGGAGAAAAACTAATGTTTTAAAACACTTTGAATCGTCTAAGATCTATGTTCAATTGTAAATATTCAACCATTCATACGAATTCATGTTAATTCTTGTATTCAGGTAGTTCATTGCAAACCTATTTGTTCTTTCAAAAGTTTATCGTAATCAGGCTTCATAATTTAGTTAATCATAGGAATCTTTTATTGACTTGTGGTCAGAGGCTTAATATCATTAAAACTAAGATGGACACATGGATGACACCACCTTCGCAGTATGATTCATTTAATGCATTTCTCTTAAACAGAATAGTTAATATCTAAAATTTAGAACAGTAAAAGTTTGTAATTAATTTGTATTATTGTTACCATTCTACTACTACATTATTAGATTTTGAAGCAGTTTCCTTTTACATCTTTTCATGACAGAGGAAGGGTGCTTTTGTATTAACTGTGAAACAGGTTTCAAGTAATTGCTGTAGTCTGGCTTGAGGCATTTCTTTTTGACTACTTACTACTGCATTGAGTCTCTTCTACTGAGATATGTTTAGTTCTATAAATAATGTAAAATATCTTCCATCCAAGGTTAAAGTGTGTATCTGGATTTTTCAGGTTCTGTCAGTCCTGTAGTACAAAATTTGAAGAATGGCTGGTATTATCTATTTAGAGGTTCAGAGATCAAGATTTTATTCATATAGGTATAAGAATGAGAACATTAAAAATTGCTCAGATGTTACTCATGAACTTGGAAAAAAAAAAGCTGTAGTGGAAAAGGCTACTGGCATTCATTAGTTATAGGAGAGGATTTAGAAATTATAATAATGGTACAGATACAAAATGAAAAATGTAAAGAGAAAGCATTAGTTTACATACAGTCATGAAATATTCTGAAGGCAATAAAAAACATTTGCCAGGAAATGGACTTAGTATTGCTAAAAAAAACCCAAACAACCACAAACCACTACCTGTGCTGACTGCAGAGGCATCACTAAAGAATTCATAAATTATGAGGCCGTAGATTTCTCATTTCCTACAGGATGATGCCAGTAACTACTACTGTAATTTGGCTGGTAATCATTTAGGAGACAGAAAACAAATAGACTAAAATGAGACGGATTGTTTTTAAAGAAATTATAGATATTTTTTTTTTCATGCACTGCTATTTAAAAAAAAATGGCCTAATCTTTTTCTGTGTTAAATGATCATTTGTGGCAATCCTACATTCAGATCTGTAAAAGAATTGATTAAAATGGCTTTGCTAGGTATGCTATAAATGTTAATGCATGTAAAGTAGAAGGTAAGACTGTGACATTATCATCTGATATCACCTGGCAAAAGAGTTGGTAAAATCTGACTCACAATTATAATAGTTGTTAAAGCAATATTCATCCTCTATATCATCAAGTTCTAAAAGCCATTGGCCCATACTTAAAAGAGTTAGAGGTACTTTGTGCTGAAGCTGTACTGCTCAACAGTACTCGAAATGGCAAAGCCCTTGCGTCTTGCAAATATCCTCTGTGAAAGAACATGGAGGATATTTACTGATGGTGCTCTCAACCTTTTGATACAAGAGATCATATCACAAATGTTCTGTATCATCTGGGTATGGGGAATAATTTTCACCTCAATAAAACAACAGTAAGCTTAGATGTATGACTGATGTATGGAAGCTGCTTATTCCTTAGAGTTTTTGCAGTAATAATGTGTCTTTAGGTTGAATCTGAAGTTTGCTGTTGTGAGTTGCAACTACATATCATGGCCACAAACCACCTTCCATGCAAAAGGACTTGCAGGAAGAATTGACTAAAGTTCATATCATGTATCAAAACTAGCCCTCATTAAATGCATAATTATAATTAACTACTATTCAACTAATATATACATTAAATAATATTCCATATGCTAACAGTTGGTACCAAGAGTCTTTGTACTTGATCAGACACCATGAGATTACTAAGAATTTAACTCCACTTGTTCCTAAAGTATTATCTGTGTATTGCAACTATTTCCATTACTGTACTCTACTCTGTATGAGCTATTTGAATTTGGTAAGTTGTTTGGTTTGTTTGGTTTTTTTTTAATTACATGTTATTTGATAAATCTAATTAACAGTCTGATTAATTTATACAAATAACTGTCATGAAGGCAGTCCTTAGAAAACTGATGAGAAGAAAAGAGCTAAAGAATGATATGTAGCAAATGCATTGCCTGTATCTTTTTTTTGTTTTTGAGGGCTTTCAGTTTTTAAAAATACTGTCACACTGTTTATTAATAGAAATTTATCAAAGAGCTTTGAAAGTGAAGTTGTTTCACCTTTGACAAAGGTTAGGTAGTTTTCCTTTAGAAACATACAGTTCAAGGACTTTTGTCAAAAAAACCTAATGGGAAATTAACATGGAACTTTCCTATAGCATTCATCTCTACTGGTCAACAGGAACAAAATGTACATGTTTTGAATAAACACACCTGCAAATTTTAATGGAAAAAAAAAATCATTATCATAGTTCACCGAAGAGTGACATACGTAAGTTATCAGAACAATAACATTCTTTTCAGGAAAGGAAGAATTAGAATACCATTGTGATGGGTATTAAATAACCAGTTCGTTTTCACTGTTAAGTAGAACATCATTTGCTTTTACAAGGCAAAAGAAACTAAATTTACAATTAACTCAGTGAATTATCTTTTAAATTTGAATTTAAAACATGAAAGAGTAAAATAGCATCATGGGCAATGCTTTTTTGGTCCTTTTTCCTGTTCTTGGAAATGTAGCAAGTTTCAGGTATTTCTGGTTTTTTTTATATACTTCTTGGTTCATGAGAAATGAACTTCACTAACTACTCAGCTTTAAATGATCTTTTTGAATAATTTCACATTTAAAATTTGTGGGGATTTTTCCCCTCACAGAGATGTAGTTTGTTTTTAGTATCTGCAAGTCTTAGCAAATTCTATTGAAATATTGTTTCTTAAAAATATTTTTGTATGTTTTAATACATAGAAAAATTTTGGTACAGAGGCATGTCCATTAAATGATTACCTTCTATTCATTTTAAGTCAGTAGACTGATTGCTTACATTTGAAAAGGAAAAAGAAAGTTCCTTAGGTTATATTGTTTTATAATTAAAGAATTTACCTTGACAAGCTGGGACTGGAACATCCCATGAATAATAACCATACGGAGACTTCCTGCATACAGCAGTACTTTTCCCAATGAGCCGAAAACCTCGATCGCAAGCCCAGCGAACCATACTGTTGAGTTGTCCACCTGTCTGACTGACAATGAAACCATGTGGAGGTGACTCTGGAGTACTGCAGTAGAGAGCTTTAAACATAAATATTGAATAAATAAAAGATGCGTTTAGAATCCAGATGACAATTCTTGAAAGATTCTTGTTGAATTCAGTGCACGTCTGATAACAAGCTGAGAAAATGTCACTAAAAGTTGTTGTCTTTTGTATCCTGATCATGCATGCAGCAAGCAAATTCACTAAGTATAAAGATAAAAGAATAGGGATTTATAAGGGATTCAGGTTTTTGTAGCCTCAAAGGAAATGTAGTGATAGATCACTTCTATAACTAGTTCTCTTTTCACCATCTTCTTTTTTAAATAAAGTAAGCTACAGAATTTTAGTTCATTATGAAATTTATTGCAATTGTATAAATTTCAGTAGTATACAATCTTTTTTTAAAAGAAAATATCAAGAGCATACTGCACATAATTATTTTCAACTAATCTTTTCCTTCTGGTCCTAATAATTTATTTCATTCAAGTTCTGTGATATGATGAATTGAAGTGAACTAGCAAATCCAAAATAGATTTTTATCATATTTGTGTCACCATAATTCCATGGCAAAAGCAAATATACTTTTTTAGAATACAGAAAGTCCTACAGAAGTCTTCTTATTTAGATACTATGAAAAAAAAAACCAGAAATCTTTATGAGAGCAAAAAGATCTTCAAGAGATATAGTTGTTATACTATGAAAGGATTTATGTACTTTAAGTGTCTCTGACATTAAAGATTGTTTATTATTATATATCATTATGCTTATATTTCTTTTAACTCCTTTGTTCATCAAGTCCATGAGCACAAATTCGCTTGGTTTTGGCTTCCTTGCCAAAGGAGTGGACCAGAAGGGACTTATAACCTGGTAGCCATGTTAAGACAAATGTTGTCTGTTTAAGAATTTAACTTGGTCTCTCATTGATTTGGTTCGAGGATGAGCCAAGACTATTGAGTCAAGATAGCCATTTTTCCAATTTTGTAGGAAAGAGAATTAAGTTGGAAGTTTGTTTCCAAGTGCTTCCTTCATGCTTTGAAGAAATGTTGGTAACTATTGATATCCATTTTCTCAAGGCAAATAGAAAAGTGCCGCTTCACTTGTTCTTTAAGCCTTTCCATGTCCCGTGACTTACTTTGGGTCAATAGTTTTCTCAGGCAAAGGCTTCCTCTGATCAGGAAGGAGTCACATGGCTGTTTGTTTACTCTTTATTAAAGCAAGCAGAAGAATAAGAACAACTGCCATATCTTTCAGAGTGCATACTACAAGAATATTTTCTTCCTCACATTAAATTGCTGACTTACACTCTTGGAAGAAGCAAAGATACAGACACCTCTAATTCTTTAGTGTATAAGAAAATATACTGGTATTTTCTGAATGTTACAGATAGCTAGTAAATATTTCCTGGCTACCTCTCAGTAGTTCTCTTGCTGTCAGTAGGGAAAGAGTTTTAAGAACTTTCTCTTCTTTTACTTTTAACGTATCCAACAGGTACTACAGACAATGAAAATTGTTATAATATAATATTCTGTGTTTAGCCAACAGTGAATTTTATCTAGCTATACAATAAACATTTTACCTCTGAGACAACTATCCTCTCCTAAGTGAAAGATGACACTAATATTATTTTACAGACTATCATGAGCCTAATTATTTTTCTGCCATAGTGAATTAGCCAATAATTGAAGGGGGGGGGGGGATCAGAAAGAGGAAGAATTTTATATTTATTTTCTATTGCTTTCTCCACTTTGTAAAGTGAAATTGGTTTATACCAATAACTTCTCCAGTGTTTGCAGATACTATCCCCAGTACCCCTTATTCTGTGTATTCCAAGTCTTTGGTCATGATAAAAAAATCAAATACAGATTTTGTGTAATTGCTGTAAATTGCAACAGATCTACTTCAGCTTGATTAATGAATATTATTACGCTCTAAAAATTGATATTATATAATAATTCTATAAAAACAATTATACAAAATTCAGTCTTTGTTAAGTATCATCCTCACGCACTATTCATAAATTGTTTGAATTAATAACACACAAAATGTTGGCTTTTTTGACATACTAATTGATCTCTTCTAGTGCGTTTTGCTGCTTCTGTTGAACCATAAATTAGAGTTCAAACATTTACAGTCTCATATTTTTCCACCTTGTAGCTGCTCTCTCCTGTCTTGTTGACACCTCTTACTCTGTCCCACCAAAAGTGTTAATGATGGATTGCATAAAGGTCCAGTATGAAGAACAGAGGCACATGAGTGCACATAAAAGACGGGAGGGAGAAGCTGCTTCTTTCCTCTTTAGTACTGGCTTATGCCATTTTAAAGTCCTGTGAGTGAAACATTAGCTTATGGAGCACATGTGTTTCACATATCCTACTCAGGATCTGTGGGGTTTTTTTCCTCACAAGATCAGTATCATCAAGTTCATATATAAAACAGATTGGATTTTATTTCAGTCTGGGCAATTAATGTTACAAAACCAAGCTTACATTACCCTTTTCACATAAATAAATATGTTCCATATTGAAATTTGAAATTTTATACACAATAAAGAAAGACTGGTTTACATACCTATATATCTTATCCTGAAACCCTTTTTATTGGTGCCATGATCTGCTGACCACCGGAGAAATACTTCGTGGCCATTGCTGGTTATATTTAGAGAAGATGAATAGTCTCCACTGAGAGAAATGAGCAATGGGCTATGACTGTTTGGTCCTTGACACAGGAAAAAAAGAAAAACAAAACCAAAACCTAGAAGTTACAAAGTTTCAAATAACATACAATTAATTATATGCATAGAATTAATATATATAGAAAACATCCACCAAGCAAATGGTAAATTAATCTGAATTAAAAATGGAAGTGAAATTACATGAAATTACATGAAATTACTAGAGAGTACTTATTTGTTCAGAAACAAAATAATTTCTAAACATAGTCAATGCAGTACAACTTTGAAACACAGTAATCCAACAGTTCTTTTTAGCACAACAAATCCAAATAATTGATTATTTAAGATTTTTATACTGACAAATTCTGGTATGCATAAACAATAGTAATCACACAGATGCAATGTAAAAATATACATATATATAGAAAAAGTATCATCCAAAGTTGTGCATCCTATAGTTACCATCAAACACCTCTAGTATATCAAATTCCTTTTCTGTCTGGAAGAATTCAAAGAACATGCTGATATTATAACCCTTTTCCACAGTAATGGTCCATGCACACATCTGGAGATTTGGGTAGCTGTCAGGATATCCAGGGCTCAGTATTACTCCTGTTGAATCCAGACGCATTTCATTGGCTGGACAGAGCACTGTGAAACAAAAAAATTGGTAAAAAAATCTAGAACCAACTGTTTCTTTTCATGTGACTGACAAGATTTTCCTGAGTTTAAAAGATCTGTCTTATTTCCTTTAAAGATCAGCTTATTTCCATAAATACAGAAAGAGTGACATTTTAGAAACAAAATCAGTAGAAATAAAATCTGAAGTAATGTCTGTCTTGAAAATAAATACCCTCAGAAGTTATCAATTAATTACATTTTTCTTCTTTCATTTTCCAGAAGATAAGAAACTCTTGCAGGCTCTGTGTAAGTACTAAGCTGTTGCATTGTTCAAACACACACACACACCACCCCCACCCCCACCCCCACCCCCACCCGATTATTATTCCTGTCAGCAGTAATTCCAGGTAAAATCTTGCACTGAAAGCAAAACTTGAAGACACTGTAATTTTTGGTTATCAGATTCTAAAGAGTAATAAAGCACTCCTACAGTCTGTATAAAGCAGCACCTAAATTTTGAGATTCTCAGTCAAACTCCAAAAACATTGATGTACCTACATACAATGTAAGCACTATTCAGACAAGATGCCTTTGGTCTAGAGAATAAAGATATACTTCAGGCTGACATTTTGTTGCTCAGCAGGACTCAGCAGGACTAATTAGACAAGATGATTTGTGCTAATCTAGCAGCCTAGTTTTCAGATTCATAGAAATCTCAGAAAATGCTAGATTAATGCCTTTACATGTAATAAAAACACTTGAAATTCTATTTTTCCTTCACCACACCTAATATAGTCCCATTTCTTTTCTATCTCTTACAGAAAGTAACAGCAAAGAAGAGCTCTTAAAATCAAAGCGTATGACTAGCAGTTAAGATATTGATGTTATAATCCTGAAAGAGTTAGCAAATCTCAAGCTGATTTTGGGCAATTCATCTAATTGCTCCTCCTTTTAAAAACAGGTACAACAGTTCACCATGTGACAGACACTTTCTGAGGAAATAAAGATCAAATTAAGAGGCAAAAAAAATAGGTAAATTCTTCCCCACTTAAAAGTAAAAATCCAAATATCACCTTGAGATATATGTATAGATGTACTTTAACTCCATATTCCTCATCATCCTTCAGTACTTTGGTATTACAGGTCTGTGAATGTGTCATATTTTATGTGCATATTGAATCTATAACTACAAACCACTTCCTTTTTAATAACCCCATGTATGAAAGATTTTTGGTTATACGTTCACATTTTTAGTAAACTTTCAAGTTCAGACAACCAAATACTTTCCTCCTTCTAATAGAGAGATACTATCTCCCTGATGAGTAGATATGAGCCAGCTGAAGAAGAAGTTATAAAAACCTGAAGTTCTTAATTGCCAACAGCCTTTTCCCAAAATTTAACTATAGGAAATAAGAAAAGGAACATGCTTTACTTTTTTCTCTGAAATGCTGCTGGGGGAAGCTAGACCTCCAAAATGTGAGGATGTTTTCTGCAAGGGTAAAAGAAGACACCTGCTCTACCTCTGCTGACTTCTACAGTAAGTATTGACTACCATACCTTCTCCTTACTCTGAAGAATTATTTTTTCTTATATTCCATGTCACAATCTGAAGTTATTAACCTTCCACTCTAGCTGTGCCAGAAAATACATAGCAACTCTGGCTATTAACTGTCATAGTTTCAGGAGGGATAGAGGATACTAGCAGGATAAATGCTACTTTGTAAGTAATTTATCATCATTATTTTAAAGCAGTTGCTGAAGTTGAGCAAAATGGTGTGTAAAGGTATGGTGAAGGGGCTTGACTTTGAATTTATCGAGATTAATTAGGTCTACACAGAATAACAATCTCATTAAATAAAAATATTTGATATTACCATGTTACTGGAACTTATTTCAAGAACTGGATTTACTTTGTGGTATATGAACAAGTGTCTGCAGTTTATTTGGAACTGAACACTGCTAATCAGGAACCTTAAAATCTGGTTTTTATATTCACAACTGAAACTTACATGAAAGCAAGTTAGTACTGAGCCATTACAAGTTAAACAAGAAAATAACTGGATCTTGGATTTCTCAAGAACACTAAAAATATTTACTTATTAAATACAAAAAAACATATTTTTATGGGGAAAAAGTCATTGGTCTATGAAGAGAGAGAACACAGAAAAGCAGAGAGACAGAACAAGAATAATCAGCTTTGTAAACATAACTCATAAGAATCATACAATCAGAATGGTTTGAGTTGGAAGGGACCTTTGAAGATCATCTGGTCTGACCCCCTGCCATGGGGAGGGCCATCTTTTGCTAGAGTAGGTTGCTCAAAGCCCCATCCATCCAGATGTTGAAAATGAGAAAGGAATCTGTCTGTATATTTTAAAATATTCATGTCTCACTTACAAAATTAGCATTTTATTGCTAAATTTAAATAGTCTTTTTTTCATGTCCTGTGTTTGTCTCAATTAGTCAGGAAGAGATTGAATATAACACCTCCACTCCGCATGAGAAAACTTGTAAGGCTAGAATATGGTTCTCAAATTACAGTGCTGGGACAGTTGTGATACAGACTTTGTCTCAAGCAAATTAAAGAACTGATCCTCTCAACCTTTATGCTTACATACATATGTAAACACACAAGGAGGTGTGGCAGAAAGGCAGGAAGAGAATCATAGTCATCTGTCTGCACTAGTTTATTTACAGATAATTTTGCTGTCTCCATATGGTTCTGCTTTGCGAACTATCCCCAATTTCAGGATCTTGAGGAAAACATCCCTCAGGAATTTTATAAAAAGCTTAAATACTTATTTCTCTACAATGGATTCACTTGGGAATTGGGTAGCTAATACTTTTTTATTAATCTGAGCTAATGTAGCTGAGATATAGCTGAGAGTCATCATTCAGGAGTATTCTTAAGGTCCTCTAGTTATGATGCAAAAAGCTTTCATTTTATCCTGAAAGTAGAAGCAAATTTCAAGAAAAACTAAGGGGAAAGTTACATGCTGCATGGGAAATACTCTCTTTTAACAAAAGATGATGATAAGTGTTGGCATAAGCTTGTGGAAGTTAGTGATTATTTTCTGATCTAAAGAAAGAAATCTTCAAGAATTTTAAGAAATACTCATCCAGCTGATACACATCAGAGAAAAACAGAAGGAAAGGTGACAGTTTTAAATAGTACTAAATGTGTTATAAACTAACCTGTAACAATTAAAACCACCAAATAAAACCTTAATATATTTTGCTTCAATATTTTATCCTAAGGAAACCTCATTATTGACTACACTATCTTTGCTGCAGTACATTAGATTCAAAACTAATATATTGTTTTTTAAATTCTGTGAAGCAGCACTCACCAGATTCAATAAATAAATGAGTGTTGAATGTGGGTATTAAATTATTTCAAGTTTAAAAATGAAGCAAAATTCAACCGGAACTTACTTATTGCTGGCTAAAGTGTCTAACACATGCACAAAGTTAAGGCAACAGAAGTTAAAACTCTGAAGTCTAACAATAAACATATGCTCTGCCTGGTGAAAAGAATTAGTAAACTAATACAGCTATGAACCAACAGAAGAGCTGAATTTATTCCTTCAGAGTGATTCTTATGTAATGTGTTACAGCCTGCACAATTAAAGTATGGAACCTTATATATAAATCATGAAAGACACAAATTTTAGCCATATAATTTTGCTGCCTCTAGATACCACAGAACTCTCTATCGATCTGGGTTTCACTGTTGAAATTCAGCTTACATATTGATATCTTCAAACTTACATATTACATAAATAAATATAAGACAGTTATGTTGCTGCTTATTCTAGGTGGCCAGTTTGAATGGTTATTTTAAATGTTTTAAATAATTCCTTTTTTTTTTTTAATTTTCAGAGTCTAGTGACTCTGAAGATTATGTTAATTTCTTTCAGCTCTAGACTGAAATGATAAGAGCACTGATTTAATATTTACTATTTTATCCAATTTTTAGCATTCATATGTGACAGAGAAAAGATTAACTATGGCAACTGAAGTCATAATTCCTGAGTTTTTGTCTTGGGTCTTGCAATGAATATAAATATGGCTTCAGCAACACATGCTGAGAGAATGCCTCATGATTAGTACATATGTCTGTCCTATCTATTCTTACTTAATTTTAACTTTTAAAGCAGTACTTGGAGGTTACTATGGTTTTTCACCCACTAAATGCTGTAAGACTGATAACTTAGGATTTTAATTTAAATTGGGGTATTGGAAACTATTCCTAGACAAAATTGTGCCTAAATAAATGCACAGATTTTCAGAAAATATCAGTGTTAAAGTTCTTATAAAACTCACAATTCAGGATCACTTTGCATTTTTAAGAGCTAGACTTACTGCTATGAACGATTTTGGCTTTTGCGTAGTTCTGTGCATAACACTAGAGGAAAAGAATTTATTCAGCAGTAGTAGTTGACCCTTCCAGTTTTTCAGGAATGCAGGAAAAGGTTATATTTATAAAAGAGTAATTTTTCAACTCTCAGCTGAAAACAGAGTTTGAACATTGTAGTCAAAATTAAGTTCTAAAAATTAATATACTGATGTTTAAATTCATAACAACTAAACTGTGCACCAGTCTGAAACTTCAGAAATTACTAAGAAACAGTCAAATATTAAAGTTTTAATTGTAAAAGTAGTAAATTTATTAGTTATTCACTATTTCCAAATAAATCTTTCATCATGAGTATTTTATAGATATGCTAATTAAAGTTGTTGGTGAGGAGCCAAAAACCATCTTATTGGAAGAAAACTCAGATGGCAGCATTTTTCACTTAATAGAAATGTAAATCAACTGCATTTATTACGACTGATTTGGGAAAGTATTTTAATCTTGCAGTAGGTGTTAGAATATTAAGCTCAGGAGTAGATGGATCATGAAGGAATATCATGACAGCTAGCAGGATTCAAAATGGCTTTTGTTTACATAAATCATACTTTTATAAGGCTGTGAGTTTATGGTTTTTTTTTTCCCCCCTCGAAATATTTTATCATACATGTTTTTAACTGTATGTCTTCATTTATCTTTCTGGAAATAAATGGAAGATTAGTAAGAAAACATAAACTTGTGCCCATCACTGAAACTTTAAAGAGATTTTTAAAAAAGAAACACCAAATCCTATGCAAGGTTTGTCTCCATTAGCTCCCTAATCAGTTCAATGTGAAAGAGAACTCTCATGTTTTCTTCAAAAATGATTTAAAAATTCTACTCTAGCATTACACATCAATTGTCACCTTAATAAAGACTGTTTTAAACTGTGATGTTAGTGGTTGGCAGGATTGTAATCTTGTTTTTACCTTAATGATGAGATAGCGTTATATCTCTCTATTCAGTTTTCAATAAAAGAAGGAAAACATGAACACACAGAAGCATGCACACACATATACAGAAAAACTATTCTTTAGAATACACTGAATAAAAATGGAAGCACTTGAAGCTGCACTGAAAAATTATGTGATCCTGTTTACCCAAATCCATCCTATGTTAATTTAGCATTTTTTAAAATTTCAATATAAATTTTCATACTATTATGTTCTAGACAAATTAAATAATGGCATTATTTATTAAATTTAGACTCCCTCCAAAAAAGAATTGTGAAATTAATTTTTAAAAGTAGAGCAGCAGGCCTTTAAACTCATCAAATTAATTAAAATATTGCTAATTATTTTCAATTAATATTTGACACACATTCATCTTAACGAACAGTAATACTATTGGGAATAACATCAAAAAGTCTGAAATATTATCAGTGTGCCTGCTTATGTAAAGAGATAGTGGAGGGTATTTAAGGAATCACCATTCAGCTGGCCTGACAGAAGAATAAGAAAAACAATAAAAAACCTTGACATGTAGGTGGTGCTCCATCCATCTGAAGCCTTTCACCGAGTCGGCATGTCAGAATCTCATTACCAACCAATGTAAAGCCTGGTTGACACTGGTATCTTATTATGTCTCCTGTTTGGAAAAACAAAACAAGACAAAACACAAACAAAATAAACATTAAACAGCAATTAACCGGGACTTTTAGCTTTGAAAACAGTATTGATTAATGAAGCTTCTTGCAACCATATATATGGGCTAAATGACCTCTGGCATAAACAACTTTGATTAGTTTAAGAAATGTGGTAAATGAGCATGGTGCTTCACACTATGCTGCATCTATCACTGTTTTCCACGACATTATTTGCTGGATGGTTTGCTAATTTGTCTGGGTTTGACTGATGTTGTGTGAACCATGTGTCCACAAGCTTTAAGCAAAATAATTTGTTAGATAACCATTATGGAACTACCTAAAGAGATAAGATCAAGTCAGTAACCCATATAATCCTGAGGGGAAAAATATTAAATAATAAATAATAACAATTAAATAAGAACTGGATTTAATTGATGATATCTAAATTTGGCATGGTGAGAATAAGAAATTATCATTTTAAATTAAGAAGTTAAAAAATCATACAGTGTTATGTATTAAAAAAAGAGTAAAAATTTTTACATCCCAGCAGTTCTCTTTGGTCAAGATTAGAGAGCAGAAGATGGGGGAAAAAAAAAGTCTTTTCTCTTCTTTACCAATATGACTAATCAAACATTGGTATACATTAAAAATAAATTTATTTTTCTTTGCCATAATGTGAGAAGAACTAGCTGGTCAGACATCTGACATCTGATCATGTAAGTCATATTTCTTTGAACAATTGATGGCTAAGTAATATTATTAACATCTCTTAGAAGGTCAGAATGTCATCCTCTCTTCAGATCCTCCTAATTTTTACGTACTTGATTTTACTCTTCAGGTTACAAAACCTTAATTCTGGTACAGAATATACCATTGCTACATGGTTTTTTTTGCTGGTTTTGTTTGTTTCAATATAAGACAATGTTTTATATTAAACATTATAAAAAATGTATTTTAAAATGAAGTTAAGTAGGAAGGAGTTACTGGGTTACACATGACCCAGGAAGTATAGGGAAAGGGAATGTCTTCTTAAAAATTTTATTTTCAACTATAAATCTAATATATTAGAGGCATGATTTGCACCCTTAAAAGCATGACATTTCTGTGCATAGCAGTCCTTATTTTTGAAACAAATGTTGCTTTTATTTTCTTTTATGTTACCTATTTCAAATTCGTCATCCTCAGTTAGAATTTCAGCATTTGCTATATTTGTCGGAGGCTGGCAGACCCGGAGTTGATAGGCTATGAACAGGAAAAAAACACAGTTGACATTCCCATGCTTAGACAGTCGGCATAGCTATGCAAACATAACTGAGTTAATACCCACATTAACAGGATAAAAATAAACATGTAATCTTTTACTTTGACACTTTTAGGAGAATCAAAAGAAAGGAAACACAAATTTCAGAATTAATGAGAAATCGGAAGCTGTGCCTTTGTTCTTCATTAGATATTTAATTTCAGTGGCAAAACCCTCTTCATAAATAACATAAGAAACTTAGAAGTGGATGCCACTTTTTCTCACTTAAGTGATCTCATCCAAAAAGAAAATACTTTTTGTATTGTGCAATCTTTTTTTTTTTTTTTTACAATACATTCTTACTGCTGAACTCTTCCACTTTTGAAATTTTGTAATAAAGACAGGTTTTAGAATCTAAAAGATTCTACTCAGAGGCTGTGTAACTGATGGACAGAAGTATTTTGAATATGAAATTTCCCAGTAAATGAAAAGTTGTGGAACATGTCACCTGCAGATAGGGTCAGAGAATAATTCTGCTTTCAAACTTCTAATCTGAAGCCTCACATGAAATAATTTTCTGAATTTTAACACATGTATGCAACATAATTTAGTGAAACAAATTATAGATAAGTAGGAAGAGTACGCAGAAGCTATATAGCCTTATTTTTTTAACAGAGAACCTATGAGGATATGTCTGTGTTTGGACAGAGATGAAATTCCCTTCAATCTGAATGCAATCAGGACAGAAATCCAGCTGAAGAAATCACAATGAAATATTTATACTGACAGCGTAGTCTTCTGCATTTTAAGGTGTACACTCAGGTTGATCAATGACTCAAGTATGCCTGCTTTTCACTGATATTACATTTGTGTATGGCATTGTTTTATAGCATCTCTCATTAGCAAGAAAACATCATCTACTTATGGCAGATGACGATTCAGCTTCAGTTATACACATCTTTGTTACTTCCAGTGCTTTCATCCTTTAGTAATCAAATTGGTCAAACTTTTGTCAATCACCAAATTTATATTTTATCCAGGTAAGATCTTTTGTTGATATCAAGTCACCCATATTTAATATTTTCCTATTCCACTTCTTTTTGTCGATTGTATAGTGAAGAGCCAATTAAACCAGTGAGTCAGAAAGCTAACATCCTGCCTTAGGATAAAGTAATTTAAAATAAAACACACCAAGAAAATGCAGAAAGCTGTGCTATTTGCATTAAAAAAAAAAAAGGAATAAATCACCAACATAATTTTAAAAATGGATTAAATAAACAATTCATATAATTTATCCCAAATGTATCTCATTTAGGGGTATTATTCATTTTAATCCCCGAATTACCTATTTTAAATAAATTTGACTCCTCTCACTGGCTTGCCTTTATTGCTATAGGTTGTATGTAACTGATATGAAGGGTCACCAATTCATGGATAGTGAGAGATTTATTTATCTTGACAACATCAATCCAAAAAATGTTTTAAGTTTCTTCATGAATAATCCTTTGTGCTGCTAAGTTTGCATCTTTGTTACACATTAGAGCCCACATTTGTGGAATGACAATTTCCACAATAACAAAAGAAATTAGTACAAGGAGATCAAGTTATTTAGAGACACTTTATTATTAGGTATGAGCATTTCTATATGTGTTTGGTCATATATTGGTATATTCATATATATCAATACATATCAATTCACATATTGATGAGCACAAAGGGTCAGCTTTTCCTTCACGAACTGCTACATGCAACTGAGATGCCCAGATTTGGAATGAAAATTCTGACCCCCCGTGACTACTCTTACTGGAGTCTATACTCCATAATAAATTCAAGTGCTGTGGCTGCTGTTTTTTTCAATTGGGGGATTTAGGTCTTTTTTGTTTGACTTCATTTTGTTTAGATTAAAGTTCCTTTAATCCCCCCCCATTCTGACTATCTGTATTCACCTTGGTCTTTACTAAGTCAAAAAGAAAGCTTTCTAGTCCGAAAATCTGATCAGGGTCCAGAAAACAGACCGTAGTCTGTCCACATTCCCTGGAATAGTCAATCCAACAGGCATCCACAGAGCACCTAAAAACACCTGTGCATCTGAATCTGTTTCCTTGTAATGACAGGAATGCAAGAGAACACTTGGCCACAGAAGGTCTGAATGGTTACAAAAAGAGGTAGAATTTGGTGCATTAATACTTACTCATTTTCATTCAGTCAGTGTTTAATTCAAGGGCAGTTTAATACTAACTATACAATATAGTTGTTCACTATCAATGAAATCTCTAGAACAAAAGTACTTTCTTCAAAATATTCAAATATGTACGAGGAATTTAATTACTCCCACAAACATTTAGAATACAAAGGAATTTTAGAAACATTATAAGCAGTGAGAAGATGAGCACCTTGGACTGAAGGGTCTTGATGCTACCTTCTTTACTCATGTCTCTTCACAGTGCACTCTTTCTTTGCATGACTACTTAATATCTTATTAAATATCTTATTTGCTTGACTACTTATTTAATATCTGGTCAAGAAAATAGTTTGTTTTCATAATTCATATTAGTCTTTCACGTTTGCATTACCTTAGTGATGGTCAGTCATATCAATAATAGCAACTCTTCTTAGAAAACACAACTAAAGTAATTTTTTTTCCTGAGTTTTCTTCCTGCACTAATCAGTACAGGTGATGAAAAAGTGCAGCTTGTCACACTTACCATGGTAACTAAGTACAAAGAAGCCACTAGTAGTAAAGTCACTGTGGAACTTGATCAAAATCTGATTTGAAGTGCTGTAGACTGATTCCAATGCAGTGTTGCCACTAAATTGTCCAATTTGAGGAGAAGTTTGGTCTGGTCCATCCCTAAGAAAAACAGACAAAAAAGAATTTTTTTTTCCCCAACAAATAATTCAGTTTCTCCAAATTTTAATATGATAAGTAAAATTTCTCTAGATTACTCTAAAAAGGCATAAGTCATCTAAAATCAGATAAAACAGATATTAAAGGCTGAAAGCGTATATGTGATTGGAGTATAGCAGATAGTAGCTCAGAGGACCATCAAAATATACTAGAAAACAAGATGTTCTAGTCAACCACCTTTTGGAAGTAATATTCTTATTTTTAAATAAAAACTGTAGCAAGCTCAGAATGATTGAATTTGTGCTTGTATTTCATCTTCCTGCCACAAACTCTGCTCGTGTTTATTTACCTATGCTTTCAAATGTGGCAATTAGAAAATAAATGAATCTAAGACTGATCATCTTCCCCTGTCCTTCCAATTTGAAAATTTCTAGGAAAATTAAGAGATTAATACTATTTAAGTTTTAAAAGACAATGAGTGAATATTGGTTTCACTAAAAATAAAAACAGAATGCTTATACTCTCCTGAATACAAGATTCTATGTGAAATCTTCACATTGGCATTTATAAATGCAGATTTTATTTAAAATTATTATTTTAAGGATGTTACTTTTAGAAATTTTCTAATGTCAGAATTTTTAAAGCGACTTTTTTCCCCTGCACAATTAAATGTTATAATGCCATCATTTATAATTTATAGTACATATGGACACATAAGCATTAATTTAAAGTTTGTTTTTATGACTAGTTTAGAGTTTTATGAATCAATTTCTTGCTGAGAGAGATGTGCCATGCATTTTATATAAATAGTTGTGTCTTTCTCAGGTAAACATTACTGTAAATGTGGGTAGTTTTAACCAAAACTAAGTATGACATGCAGTTGACTAACTTCTTAAATCCTTGTTCATATACATTGATCAATATTATTTAGTACTATTTATTATTATTTAGACAACACATGTACTGCTGGTAAGATTACTGCTACCTTATGGAAGAATGAAATACTCTTCTTAATAGAAAAATTAAATCAAAGTTAGTACTAAACAAGAGTGGAACTGTACAGCGGATAAAATGTCAAAGCAAGGGCATTAAATTTTCATACTCACTTCTAGATCAGAATTGATGAACATTAAAAGTTTTGAATTTTTAATTATTCTTGGCATAAGATATTTTAACTGAAAATAATTTCAAAATTATGGGTATTTTTTTGTTTTGAAAATTTTGCAGTAATACATTTCTCCAAATTCTTGTTCATTACCCCTTCTGCTTCTCTTTTATCAGGGAAATAGTATGTTTTGAAGAAGCATTTGATTTGTGAAAAAAATGTATTTTTTCCATTGGAAACAGCTATCAAAATTTCTGAGCAGTTCTGTAAACAAATTATATCCCAGAAGTGGCATAAGTTATTTAATTATATAACTATCATGTATATAATACAGCTTATACAGGTATATATATCATACATAAGTAACAACATACATGACTTCAGAACTTTCTCCTAAAAGTGTAGGTAATCTAAATAGGATACAAAACATCTGAAAATCAGAAAAAGACACATGAATGAAAAAAACTGCTGTTTTACCTTTGTCATTGTATATACAATTACTTTTACTGTAAGAACTAAGCTTGTAACTCAGCCAGGAGTACAATTGAAAGCACATGAAATCACTTGGTAGAAAGGAAGAGCCAAATAAAAGAAGCACTAAAAGTGAACAGTAGTGTTCTAGTTTCTGTGGCATGAAATAAAGATGGCTGTATACATACAGAAGTATAATTTAATTCAGGAAAGATTCTGAATGTCAGCCTAAATTTGATACACACAAGAAGTGATGAAGAGTTAAAGGGATTCAAAATTGTCTGAGTTTTATCACAGCAATAGCCTGGGTACATAGTCTGATCAAATTTTAGTTAGATCTTAAGGTAAAGCATTGGAGTATCTGGGATTCAGGACAAGGCAGTTTGTAGTACACAAGATGGAACAAAAACCAGAACCTACAGAAATGATCACAAAAATATATAGAGAACTGTTTCATGTTTAGAAAAGTGGGAATGAAATCCCGAGTTATCTGAATTTACATGAATCCAAATTAGATTTCTGTGCAACAGAAACATAAAATGAGTAATTAATATTCCAAATTGCTCTCATTATTTTGTACTACTCAGACAACAAGACTACTCTCTCAACCTGTGGATTTTCATTCTGCAGATTCAATTATTAGCGGATTATTGTTTTAGGCAAACTTCCAAAAGGTCTTAGCCACTGTTGAAATATCTAGGAGACTCACTGGTAATTGTTTCAAGATTACTACATGAGCTATTACACTTTGTTACAGCTTCCTGCCTTTACCAACTCTGCAACCAAGAAAAATGGGGGCTTCATTATCTGAAAAGATTCATAACAGACATGGATTCAGGTATATAGAGAATATAAGTTGTTTACAGTTAACATTAGCTCAACTCCTTTTGTCATAGCCAAATACATATAGAGTCTCTCCTTTTATGTACTCTTAACAGTTTAAAAGAAGTCAACCTGGAAGAAATTAAGAAAGTGTTGCTGTAGTTTCTTGCATTAACACCCTAAAACATTGTGATACACACAGCTGCAAGAGCTTATTATCATTCTTTTCTTAAGTAGTACTTCTCTTGTTTGTTTATAAGCTGTCATAGCATACTTCTGAGTGCTTTTCTTTATCGAGAAACTGAGGCACACTACTATTGTTTTTGAATTCTTAAGACGAGGACTATGAAGCTTCATGTCAAGTGCAATCTAGAGAGAATGGTATACTGGAAAGCGTGGATTACTGAAAATAACTCACTTCCCCTAGACAGAATGTCAGTGTCAAGAGAGAAATAACAAATATACTCTTTTTTAATTCATACTTTGTTTCACAGTATTACATGGAGATTAAATAAATGCCAAAAGTGTTTTCTTACCAGACGGTTATGAAATCATATATTGGCTCTGTTTGGAGAACTGTGAAATTAATGTAGATTCCATTCCCAGGTGGTACTCTTACAAGCCAGAAGCAGTCTTGAAAGTTTGGATACTCATCAGGGTATCCTGGAGAGTATATGGTGCCATTCATTGCAGTTATGTTTCCTCCACAGAGGGCTATAAAAAAAATACATTTGTTTTTAAAAAAATATTAGATGTTTCTTGCATCTAATTATGTAAAGCCATTGCTGCATATAGAAAACAGATTTTACCGAGCTTTTTGCAAAGACTCAGAAGTCTATTTTGACATTTTGGTCAAATCTATAAAAAACAAAACTGTGCTGTCATAAATGCTATCTGGAAAAGTAAGCAAAGCCTAAAATGGCATAATTTGCTTTATTTTGCATATATTCCTCCCCACTCCCCTCCAAACGGGCATGGAATGGCAATGCAGATACCCTAAAATATGCTTAAGAACTTCTAACCAGAGAACAGGTTGTTGGATATATAGGTTTGACATACAGGAATTACGCATTGTTTGTATTTAGGTAAAGCATGTGTTATCGTTTACATATCTATACTTTGGTGCTGAACTGTAGGCTAAAGGGACTTTTCGTAGTCACACCTCATCCATTCAGACTCAACTGATTTTTGTTCAGCATTAGCTTGACAGTGTCAAGGGTTTTTGTGCGTGCAGACAGAACTGATATTGCAGCAGGGTCTTAGGGGAGTGAAAACTTGGGCTGGGGACTCTCAGGCAATAAGATTTCTTGGAAAAGGAGAGGAAACAGATTCCAAAAGGACACGAGTGAGGTAGCTGAGTTAAGAAGGGTCAGAGGGTGTTAGATTGTGGTAAGAACAGGTTAGATGGGTTTTAGGTGCATGAAGAGGCAGGGAGAAGAGAACAAAATTGTTTAAAACAGGAACCACGTTTAGTGATATTTGATTCAGATTGTCTGCTTCAAGAAGTCTGAGGCATTAATCAAGCCTTAGTATATGCTGCCTTACAATAAAGACATTAAAGCAAACACATATTTAAAACAGATTGTACACTTCTGGCACTAGGCATGTACAAAACTGCCCACTTCATTTTAATGCTTTTGAACAAAAGGCCTTTATCTCAAATCAAACCAAGTACAACTAGAAGATACTTAATAATCTTTTTCCTTCAAAAATAAAGAAAAAAAAAAAACAAAATGCAAAAAATACATAGTATATAAAAATATCAAAATGCTTTACTAAAAATACCACAGTAAATATTTGCACAAAACCCCATGTAATTCAAGAAATTTCTCTGGCAGCTGAGTAATGTTGGCAGTCTGCAATCATGCAGCACAGCACACGTTAGGTCCTCATTATCTGTTAGGTTTGATCTTTTTATCTGTGTCTTTTCATACGACAGTAAGTAGAAACAAAGTACTTCCAACCACTCTTCAGGAATTCATCAAAAGTGTTACTCAGAATTGCATCATACTTTGGGCATCTTAGAATTGGTTCCAGTAAGGTAATTCAAAGAAACAGGATCACTCCATTCAGTAAATTATTTGTCTTGATTCTGAGGCACAGAACATACAGCTAGAACTAAGTAAAAGGGAAAAGCTAAGCTGTTTAGCAGTTAAGATATGAAACATCCATCCTTGTCTGTTTCAGAGTCTGATGACTGACCTTCTTTGGCCTGCTGCTTTGGTACAGCTTCCTTTCACCATAGCTAGGGATAAGATAAACACCTCTACAGAATCATCGTGTATGTTCACCCTGTCTCCTTAAAATTTCAGCTATGTGCAAGCCACAGTTCCTTGAACCTGCTTACCGGTTGCAAGCATATTGGTGTAAAAAAAATTTAAACTGTTAAAAAAAATTTTTAAAAATTCCCATTCACAAAAAATATATGTAGAAAGAGCTTCACACAGCATTGACTGAAGGACAACTGCACTTTATGCTACCTTTGACATTTCTTTCTAACTGATAAGACAGAACGTAAGTGGCCAGATTTGGGAAATTCAATTTTTTAATCCTTTTTTCCTTGGTTCAGTGCAGAACCAAATCAAGAATCAAGAATGAACCCTCCTGCTCAAGCAGTGGGGTTGGACAAGATGATCTCCAGAGGTCCCTACAACCCCTCCCATTCTGTGATTGATTCTGAGCTTTCACTCTGTAGCACCACCTAGATTAAAAAGCAGCACAGGTCTCCACACTCCAGGCCTTAAGCCTAACCTTCCAAAAATAAACTTATCTCAGACAAGTTGTCAGAGATTTCATATTTCTATGAAACATTTCAGCTTCTGTATAAAAATTTCATGTGCAAAATTGAATACTTCCTCTGCAAAGACCATAATATAGAAATACACATCTCTATAAATGGAAAAGCTGAAATTATTTCAGTTTACAGTCCTTAGGAGAACTTACAAATAATGAAGGGTTAATAGGTCACCCAGAACATACCTTCACATCTGGGGAGAGGATGATTCCAGTTACGGCTGATGCCATGAAGACAAGTCAGAGCTGAATTTCCAATTAATGTGTAGCCAGGAAAACACTCAAATGAAATAGTTTGTCCCACAGTAAAGTCATTCCCAATAACAAAACCATTACGAAATGGTCGAGGGTCAGGACAGCTTTGTAGCTGATATGCTGAAATAATTAAATAATCATAATGCAGGGGGAAAAAGTAAAATGCAAATTCTTATTCCTTCAAGAATAAAAGCTTTTCATTAGAATAAAATTAAAAGATCATGGACATCTCATATGTTTTAAGTTCCACCACAGTGACAACCAAAATCTTTGGTCCTACACCAGGAGAAGCACAGTGAAACATTCCCACAGCAGTTCTGGAAATATGCATAAAAAGTGATTTCCTATTGCAAACCTCATAAGGAAAACATAATACTACAACCCAAGCTTAAATGATATGTTCTTTATGCTTTGATTGTGTGTGTGTCTAAACAAACAAGTACTCAACACCCTACCCTAAGTGTTTTGGAACAGAGTCCATGAAGGCAAAAATGAGACTAGCCTCTTAATTTTATATTTTAATTTGAGTAAGGGCAAGAGTACTGCACTAGGGAAGAAGAGGGCAGAAAAAAACTATGACTTTGTGTTTTCTCCACTTAGATCTTCAAAAAGGTAGGCCACTGACTGGCTCTTTAAGACTACAGATTGCTTCCAAGTGCACCCATATGTACACCCTAATCAGAATGGATCCTGCTGACAGTGAAAATTGAAAAGGCTGTAGAAGAGTAGCTAAACCAGAAACATGGGAAAAAACTAACAGGTACAGAAGACTGATGTGATGCTATGACAGGGAGGAGGCTAATAGCCAATGCATTTCTAAAAAAAGTGCAGGAGAATGACAAACAGCAGAATTACAATAAATAAGAAAAGCAATCAAGCAGCCTACGCTGCATGTTGAGTGATGTGTCCAGTATTAAGGAATAGAATGAGGACAAAACTAAGACGCCCTTTCACACCACTATAGGAGACTAAAACACAGGAGGTAGGATCTAGAATTCTTGAACCAACCAAAAGCCCTGAAGTGACAGGCATGGCATAGAGCAGCAGGATGCAGTGCTGTTTGGCAACCACCTTTCCAAGACTGAGAGGGCAGAGAGTTCCATGTGGGAGAGCAACATTGTTGTTTAGAAAATATGTTGTGTCATAGAAGAAAAATATTACCAGAAAAAAGAAGCACTCTAGAATATTAATATGTGGAAATTAAAACTCCAGATGTATATGTAGTACTGAGCTGCTTCTACAAACATCTAAATCGGAAAATTATAGTGAACAGGAAATGTTAAGTAAAACTAGTGAAGCTGCAAAAATATGACAAGTAGTAGTAATGGAGCACTCAAATATCTACGTCACCAGGATTCTTGAAGAAATAATTGTTCCCTAGAACAAGCAGTTTGAAAGCCCACAAGACAAGATGTTATTTTAGATTTCAACCAGCTTGGTACTCAAGCTTTAGTTTGAGAAATATTCATGGGAGAACTGCTCCATATTAGCAGTCATAACGTGGTTTGATTGTACTGGGAGGGAGGAAGTCAAATAAACCCAGCACAGGGATATTCAATTTTCTTAAAAGGAAATTATATAAAAATGAGGTAATGCAGATTGGAATTTGCTAATTGACACTACTTTAAAGACCAAGTAAATCATGTTCTACAATTCAAAATAAAAACCCACTAAAGTGGTTCAGAAAAATGCCTGAATGACTCAGTAGGAAAGTTAAAGAAGCTACAATAGCGAAAATGTTGGCTGTCTTTCCAAAAAGTCATAAAACATAGCAGGTCACATTTAAATAGAACATAAAGAGAGCAAAAATAATTTGAAACTTTATTATTATTCTTATTATCAGTCTCAGCTGGTCATAAAAAATTTACTTGACAACATCAGAAGCAGGAAGTCAATTGGTGGGACAATTCATGACAAATGAGAAAAAAGGGGCTTTTATGGATTAGGGTGCCGTAGAGAGAAAAACTCAATAAACTCTTTGTATCCGTCTTTACTGCTGAAGATGATGTAGAGATTTCCAAAGAAGATACAGGGCTTGTATTACACAGGTTTAATGCACTAGATCAGTTTGAAGTAAATACAAAAGTACTACACTAAATAGGTAAGGAGCAGATGGCTTTCCCGGTGTAAATCACGTCTACCTTTAGAGGTGATCCTTGAAACTGCAGATCAGTAAGTCTGATTTCTATACCTGGTAGTATGATACAGCCTATAAAAATGAATAACATTACTGAGCACATGCCTAAACATGGTTTCTTGGGAAAAAGACTGGGGGCTATATATCTGAAGTTCACAAAAATTGTGAAGAGGGTGGAAAGCATCAATGTGAAAATGCCATCAAATCGCACAGTAATAGAATTACGAGTCTGACAGTTGTGGATGCTGGAAGAGTACAAAAGAAACTATCTAAGTTTCTTGTGCTGCAAAGTAGTACTCTTTTTTTTTTTTTTTTTTTTTTTCCCTCCATTTGGAAATACCATACTGAGATAGATGGAGCTTTTTTCTGATCCAGTAAGAGTCTTCTGGTTTTACATTCTTATGTTTAAGGAAGAAGAGAAATAAACCTGTCTATAATTTTACTCATTTTTCTCAGAAGAATTAAAAGACTCTATAATGAACTGTGAATACCAAAGATTCTATAGCAAAAAGTAAGATTTGAAAATAAGCCTCCCTCACATATCTTGGTGATCTTTTCCAGGAATATTTAAAACATTGACCTCATTACAGAACTGAGAACAAATATGCTATGCAAAATCAGAAGATGACAGGTTGTATATGTTTGAAAGAAACGGTCTCTCTTATGCGGTTAAAAACACAAACAGGAACTTTTTTTTAAAAAAACATTATTTTGCAAATAACAGTATCTCCAAAATTATTACTGTTACTATTAATAGCAGTGACAGTATATGCTCTTAAGTCTTTTACTGCCATCTTAGCAGTAGGTTTTAAAGTTCACTTACTCCTACAAATTGTATGATATTCCAAATAAGAAGTGAATAAAATCTTGCTGGGCAATTTGAGTCATAAACTGACTTTTTCTTTAAAAGCTAACATTTTTTACAGTGTGTCACTTCCAAAATATTACATGGAGTTCAAGTCAATTTGGATTTGTTACTACTGAAAGAGGAATATGAGGCTGCTTTAAAGTAAAAACTCTTTAAATCATCCTTTCACATTATCCAGATCATGAAAACAGGTATATTTTAAAATACGCATTTGACCTTTTTGTGAGCAGTCTTCTAATCCCATTTAAATAAATCTGCCATTATATAAATAGAATTATGATCCTGCAGTCTTCACCAGCTCAGCATGACCTATTTGGGTACAACAGAACAAGAACCTTCCAGAGATATTTCCGACCAGGAAATAAAATGGATTTGGAGATTTCTGAGTTGGAATTATTCTGTACTAGCCTATGTGGATTCAGTACTCTAAAACAATAAATATTGTTTTAGATCTTCCGCTTCCAGAACCAAGACACAAAATTGAGATTCTCATATGCATAATAAGATTGAAAAATAGATATGCTTACTTTGTAAAGCCATGCAATGTAAATTAAAATGAAAAATCCACATACAGGAAATTATCTGTTTGTGTACATTTGAAATAATCTTTAAAGATAATATGCAATTATTTTTCTTTTTTCATCTTAATTTTCTGCATTCTTCTGTTTGATCTTGATGCATAACACTTTGGCTTGAAACACACAAAATCTTTTACTTCATATTTATCTTTTAGGAGTGCCAAAAGAAGAAATAACCTTCAACAGCCACCTTGTTATTGCATAAGATTGTCAAAACCTCACCTTGATATACAATATGAAATCCTTGTTTGTTCTGTGAGTAATCACTGTGAAAGTATAAGCTGGTTTCATGAGTTGTGCTGAACAGAGAGGCTGGTAGCTGAGGGCCACTTAGTCTCCCAATGACAGTGCTAGTTTCTGTAGATCCACTCCTAACTTCTAAGTAATCATGTATGGTCTCCGTCGAGAAATTCACAAATTGCAAATGGACACCTGAAAAATATTATCAGTAAATAAAATCCACCAGTATCAATACCAGGAGTGAAAATAAAGTATGTAAATTTTACACTGATAATTTCAGAAAATAATGTAACCAGTGGAAATGTATGTGTTATGCTCCTAGGTGCAGTCCATGGAATTCAGTTTGAAGTATTCTTTCTCCTCAGGCTAATTCTGAGAGGCTGGCAAGGTAAGAAACACTAACACTGAGATATTAACATGATCTAAGACATTGAACTCTAAATTATTTATATGTCACTTTTTGGCAAACGTTGAACGTATGCCAAATGTTCTGAACATTGAATAAATTCAATTTAGTTAAATCTTTCCTGTTTTCAATTACATGAAATAGTCTTCAGTTCTATTAAAAGAAAAAATGTTTTTTGTGTCACACCTGGAAAAAATACAATGACAGAATTCTACCCCAGAGGTAGCTGCATTTCAGTTGTACGTAAACTGATCTTCCCAGCTTATATATATTTTAAAATATATATCTATATATAAACAATGAGGCACAGTAAAAATTATGCATATAATATGGTTATATATGTTGTAAAGGTATGCGGAGGGAGAACGTCTGCTCACTTAAGGGTATCTGGTCAAGGACATCTTTCAGTGAAGCAAGAGAAAACAAGAAAAGAAGAAAAGAACATACAGGGACACAAACCTGAGGGAGGCAGTGATGAGAACCGAACCTGGCCAAACGCACTAATTGATGAGGTCAGGTGAGAGTGTGAAAATGTTTAGTGCATTAGTACAAAGGTACTTTGTCTTATCAGTCTGCTCTATCATCTCATATCTTCTTATTAAGTCTTTTTTCAAGTGTCTCTCAATGTAATCTCACTCTCTATCCTGTGTGTATTTCTGCTGCAAGGACTAAGTGCCAGCAACTGGTGAGACCCCTATCTGTGAGTGGAATTTGGTGCCATCTGCTGGAGTCAGACCAGGGATGTGGATGCCCCTGGCCTGTGGTGCTAGCTACTGCAGTGAGTGTGTGGGTCTCAGTGCCAGTTACTGGTGAGATCTTGTGTGGCGGGGGGAAGATGCAAATTTGTGCCAGCTCCTGGTGTCAGACCAGGGGTTTGGGCACCTTCTAGCCTGTGGTGTCAGCTACTGGAGTGAGATGCCATAGCTCCCTAGATCTAGGCAGGGTCCTACAGGGGCTCTGAGCAACCGGATATAACTGAAGATGTCTCTGCTCGCTTCAGGGGGTTGGACTAGATGACCTTTAAAGGTCCCTTCCAACCCAAACCATTCTATGATTATACGATTCTACAGACCTTGTACCCAGAATGCCAGATAGGGGGAGCAGTGTGAGTGGACTGGGTGCCAGCGACAGGAGTCAGAGCAGGGATGTTGGTGCCCCTGGCCTGAAGTGAGTGCAAGGGTCTTTAACTTCCAGGCACTTGGGGAGAAACAGTGTTTGTTCTCAAAACCAATTACCAGGGAGACCTGTGTGAGAGAGGTAAGCACAGAGTTTAGCGGTGGTGGCTGGAACGGGCCATATGCCTGGTGTTGTCTGTTGGGAAGGCAAGTGCCTATATCTTCCCCAACCACTGTGTGTGGGGGAGTGCACATGAGCCATCTGCTAACCAACTTCAAACTGGGCTAGCCAGTGAGTAGGAAGGCCTTGGGTCCAGGCCAGGATAACAGGCAAGTAGAAAGTCCATGCTGATACACCCAGGGGGACTTGCAAATGTGAAGTGCATGAGGGACAAGTGTGTGAACACTGTGTGTTTGCAGCAAGTATCAAGCTGGAACAGCCAGCTAGTATGGGACCTGTGAAGCAGGTAAGGCGGCCTGAGATCCATACAGGGGTGTGCCAGGTAGACTTTCAAGGCATCTGCAAATGTGTGTTTGTGACCCTAGAGTGTGTTGTGTGTGTGCCTACACTAGTGACCTTCTGTCTTTGCCAGCCCAAGAGGAAGAGGGGACTTGGCTGCTGGGGCTTCTGTTTTATGAGTCCTGTATGTAGGTGCTATTGAAGGCAGAACCTCCTCTGTGGCGGTCTGTGACCAGCCATGTCAGTATCCTCTGTGTCTGTATGTCTGTGCTCAGCTTTGTTACTGTTTGAATCTGTAAACAGGAAAGGTTCAGCCATGTTCCTCACCCTGGGCAGAGACCTTACATCCCGGGGCACCAGGCTGGGCTCCAGTGGCTGGGCAAGAGGGTCCTGTCCTCGAGTGGCTGGAGGAGCCGTACATTACTTAATGCAATGTACTTAACTGTTTAATTACACTCCTTACATTACTTAACATATATATTATTCCCGAGTCACAAAGAATGTAAATTATATTATCTAAGCATCATTCATCGGTACCTCTCCCACTAAACATTCAGTTCAGTTATTTAATGGCTGTGTCATATGATGATTTTGCCGACAGAAATTTCTGATTATTTGATTCAGTAAGGGACAGGAAGCTGGCTTACTATCCATTAGCAAGTTATGTCTCCTAACCAGGTGAGGATTACAATGATTATGTTGCAGGACAAGAAGAAAATGCTCAGCAGCTGAGTAGTTATAGGGCTCTTCAAACGTTTTCCTGTTTATACATATTTCTATGTAAGTTACAACAAAGTAGAATTTGTATTTTGTCTGGAGTTAGTGCAACTATGGAATGATAATGGAGTATTTTCATTAAGAAGATGATTGGGTCCCACTGGTGTTTCTGGCAAAGATAATCAACATTATTTCATATAAAATTGAAAGGAAAAGATATAATGTCAGATTAATTATTGAAGAATCATGAATAATTTTGTAACTCTTAAACTGTAATAGCTAAATAGTGTTTGTCACTGTCTTTTAGAGCTTTATCCCCAGGTACCACGTAAAGTTTACGAATGGTTTTCTGAAGCATGTAACATTTTATATGCTACAGGAAAAAAGGTTGGCATGTAATTAAATTAGTGTTACCTTGATCATTTCTGTCTTTCTTTATCTGAAGATAGTTTATACGTGATAAGAAAGCTTCTGCTTATAAGTGTCATTTGACTTTGCCAGCTTTCCAAATATTTCCTACACAGAGAAACTAGTTATATCCAAACTTTGCTCTCTCTCTTTCCATGATATTTGTAGGCTTGGCCTTTTATTTGATCCTGTGAACCAAACACTTGTCCAAAGTTTAAGCTGTCTTTAATAATAACTGCTAACTCATGCTGTTTTACTGTCATTTTTTTCTCTTCCATCTACTTTGTATGATACAAAACCAGTTCTAATATATTTTTGCCCATCATTCTTCTCTCTGTGCTCTACTGTCTTTCACTTGAAGTTCCTGAACCATATCAGTCTTCCAAAGTATTAATCCTTTGCTTAGCCTGCAACACCTGCCTCTGTCTCAGACTTCTGCTTGTTGGACTGTTTTTTTCTATGGCTTTTTGCAGTTTGGACACCATCGTTGAATAAGTATTTAATATATTTATATATAAAAACTAACCATAAAACTCAAATAATACCAACAAATTGAATAAAGTAACCTTGTAAGTTGATTGAAATCAACATAGTGTCATTGGTTTAGATTACACCATTAGCTAACATAGATAGAAAAGCTTATGATCCTTTACTTCTGACCAGAGAATAAATCTTGTTAGAAACACTTAAACAAGGAAAGCCTATAGAAGATTCCCATTATGGTGTTTTTGAGTTTTTCTATTTACTACTCAGAAGAGTTAGATGTGTGTGTTTCCACTGGACTAGAACCACAGCATCACTGAAACCAGTCTTAACCATCACTTTTTCAACCTTTTTTAAATTTGTACAATGAACTTTAATTTTATTTTTCAATTCAGTTTTAATAATATACTATTTAGAAATGGTCAAAAATATCAAGCACATTTCAATCTGTGCAGTTTCAGTTTTCTTCTGGAAAAAGGAAACAGTTTTCCTGGAAAACTAGCAGGGATCTTCACGGGATCTGAAGGTTCTAGACAGCATTATGAGTAATGATGAAACACTAGAAGCTGTCACATCAAGCTGTCTAAAATTCAGGTAATGGTAGAATTAAAATATCGATGTTATTTCTATAAAATGCTAATACAAAAGAAATTGTTGACTTGAATATTGTGTCTTTTGAACAAAATGTAAACATAACAATTGAGTTCTATATGAAAATCCCTATCCTGACATAATGTATTTTCCATGGATAGATTCTATTAAGTCAATGTTACTGAACGTTTAGTATTTTTCAGTTTAAACAAACTGCACAACAATTGGCTTTCATCTAAAGGATAAGTGAACCAGGCTCATGGGACTTATAATAAAAAAGATCACAGAAGTGATGTTAAAAAGAAGAGAGAAAGAATCTGAACAGATGCAAAAGGGAAAACTATTTGGGATGTCACACTCTGTTACTGTGGAAGACCCAGAAATTCTGTACTGTCAAGTAAAGAAGACAACAGAAGATAGCAAGTATAAAATAGAAAACAGTGAGGCATGTCTGAAAAAAGAGCATGCCATTCAACTAGTATATAAAGAAAAAATCCAAGCACATGTATGTCTTGGTTTCAGCAGGGATAGAGTTAATTTTCTTCCTAGTAGCTGGTACAGTGCTTTGTTTTGGATTTAGTATAAGAATCATGTAGATAACACACTGTCATTTTAGTTGTTGCTAAGTAGCGCTTACATTAATCAAGGACTTTTCAGCTTCCCATGCTCTGCCAGGTGCACAAGAAGTTGGGAGGGGGTACAGCCAAGACAGCTGATCCAAAACTGGCCAAAGGGCTCTTCCATACCATAGGTCATGCTCAGTATATAAACTGTAGGGAGATAGCTGGGGGGGGACAGTGATCACTGCTCAGGGGCCGGCTGGATATCAGTCAGCGGGTGGTGAGTGGTTGCATCACTTGTTTTTCCTGGGTTTTGTTTCTCATGGTGTTTTCCTTTTGTTGTTGTTGTTGCCATTATTATTATTAAGCTGTTCTTATCTCAACCCACGAGTTTTCTTACTTTTGCCCTTCTGATTCTCTGTTGCAGGGGGGTGGTGAGCAAGAAGCTCTGTGGTTAGCTGCCTGCTGGGTTAAACCACAACAACATACTCCTACAAAAGTGCCACAAGTATAAAAAATTGGATGGGACAATTATATTGGCTAGCTTTGGATAAAGATTTTGCACTGATAGATCCACCCAAAGTTTCTCAAGGGGTTAGCCAGTTTAACTAAAATGCTGATATTATTCAAAATCATGGTGAATGAGAGAGGTTCTGGTGACCAGAAAAAGTCTGAAGATATATCCATCTTTAAGACAAGAAAGAGGATCTGGGCAATGGCAACTGTTGGTTCACAGCAGTCATGGAGAGATTATAGGACTTGTCTAACTGGGGCCATTTCCAAACACATAAAAGACAAGGGACTCAGGAGCAGTCAACATGGCTTTACTAACAGAAAATCACAGTTGATCAACCATTAATTCCTTCTATGATTAAACTGACAAAGGGAGAATGGTGGATATATTATACTCTCACTCTGCTATGACTTTTGACTCAGTCTTCTATAGCATTCTAATCTGGAAGCTGAACATATATGAACTTGATGAATGGAGAGGAAGTAGGTTAAACATTAATGGAACTTCAAGGCTCCAAGAGTGATAATCAGTCATTCGATGTCCACTTGGTAGCAGTAACAAGTACAATATTCTATGGGTTGATATGGGAGCTTACACTATTCAATATCTTCATGAGAGACCTGGGTAATAAGAATAGATCCTCAACAAATTAGTGGAAGATACTAAACTAGGGGACATGGATGATATACAAAATGGCATAACTTCAGTCCAGAGAAACACTGAATAAACTGATGGCTTAGTAAACAAACCCTTTTTAAAGGTTTGCACAAGAAGTGCAAAGTTCTGCATCTAGACCACAACTTCCTTATCTGTTGGTACAGGCTGGGAATTGATTAGGTGAGTAGCAGCCCTGCTGAGAAGGATCTGCCAATCGTAGTGGACTTGATCTAGTGTTACTGGCAATATCACTTTGAGTGGGAAGCTTGACAACTTTGAGTAGGAGGCTTCTAGAAATCCCTCCCAAAAACACATCTATGCTGCTGCAATATTAATCTAGGATATGCAAAGAATAATAAAGATAAAATAATGAACTCAAATGTAGTTTTAACTTATTTTAAACTGATACTGACTTGGTTTGAAATATTCATGACATTTATTTATTTTTGTTGGGTTTATGACCTCACAAAGAGAAATCAAGCCTGTTAAATTATAAAATTGTGCTGAGTTCTAATTAAACAACTTTGTCTTTATCAGAAAATCGTAGTATAAGTTAAATGAAAAGACAAGCACCTTGTAGCTTTTCTATTCTATATCTTTATTTCAAGGCCTTGATATCTTCTTTAATGAATTATAATACTTTTTTTTTTTTACCCGGATAAATATTTACAATATTTTAAAATCTGTGTTCAGCAGTGTTTTGAATCCATACAACCCCTGATAAATATAACCCATGAAAGAACACATACCAAAACCAATAGGCAGCTTTATTGTCCATGTGCAATCCAAACTGCTAGGATAGTTGCCAGGAAACCCAGGGCTGAGGATAACTCCGCTGAAGTCTGACATGCCACCACCACATTGAGCTGAAAAAAAAAAAATAACCCAAGACATTTTTCAGAGGAGTAGAACAAGCTAAAAAATAATCCAGTACATTGAAGGATGTAAAATTAGTGCAGCATCATCCATGAGAGCTGCAGGTTACAGCATATCCTCCAGATCAGCTGCTGTGGCACTTAGCCCTGGACACATAGGTGTCTCTAGTGATTTTCCTGCTGCTTGGTTTCATCCATTTGTCATATTCATAACACCCCCACAGTATCTAAGCAAAGTCTAAATCTGCTCTGTGCCATCCTCTGTGCTGCACATCTCTTTTCTCATCCTAGCCACTGTTGCCCCACATTAAGTACAGTTGGAACCTATGATCTTAAAGGTCTTTTCCTACCTAAATGATTCTATGATTCTAAATCCTTCCAACACTAATAATATAATAATAACTAGGTTTATCTTTCAAAAAATAGAAAAACATTCCTTTACCACTAAATATCTGTACCAAAGCCATTTACAAGGAAGTGCTTTAAACATATATATCTACTCTGATTTGACTAGGTTTTAATTTCGGAAACATGTGCACCTGAAGAGGGAATAAAAGTTTACTCTGCACTCTGCCTGCATGAACCATTCTTGTGATCAGGCAAGTGGCACATATCAGCTCATAGCAACGTTGACACAATTCCTCATTAGTTTGTAAAGGAGCATCTGAATAATATAAAATAATAATGATTTTTAAAAGATTCTGTACTCAAAGCAATTCAAGAGGGATTTTAAAAACTGCATTTGTGTCCTGCTGCTCTAAAACAAGATCAAATAAACAAACTTAGAAAAAGTACACACACACATATTTCCAGAAATTAAACTAAATTCATGGGATGGCTCTTATGACTGGACTGCTGCAATGGATGACTATAAGCTCTTCAGAAGGTTTAGGCAAGGAAGGAGAGGTGATGGGGTGGCACTGTGTGTCAGGGAGTGTTTTGATTGCATAGAGCTCAGCGATTAGGATGATAAGGTTGAGTCCTTATGGGTGAGGATGAGGGGGAAGGGCAACAAGGCAGATATCCTCCTGGAGGTCTGTTATAAAACACCCAACTAGGATGAAGAAGTAGATGAAGTGTTCTACAAGCAGCTGGTGGAAGAATCAAAATTGGTTGCCATTTTTCTAGTGGGAGGCTTCAATTTACTGGACATCTGCTGGAAATACAACACAGCAGAGAGGAAACAGTCTAGGAAGTTCCTGGCGTGTGTGTAAGATAACTTCCTCACACAGCTGGTAAGTAAACCTACCAAGGGATGTGCCTCGCTAACCTCCTGTTCACAAACAGAGAAGGACTGGTGGGAGATGTGTTGAGCCATCTTGGACTCAGCGACCAAGAAATGACTGAGTTCTCAATTCTTGGTGAAGAATGAAAAGAGGTCAGCAAAACCACTGCCACGGACTCCCAGAGGGTAAACTTTGGCCTGTTCAGGGCACTGGTTGAAAGAGTCATTGGGAATGAGTCCTGAAGGGCAAAGGAGCCCAGGAAGGCTGGGCAATCTTCAAGAAAGAAGTCTTGCTGGCACAGAAGCAGGCTGTCCCCAAGTGCTGCAAGACAAACCACTGGGGAAGAAGACTGGCCTGGCTGAACAGGGAGCTTTTCCTGGAACTCAGAAAGAAAAAGGAGAGATTACTGCTTTTGGGAGAAGGGGCAGGCAACTCAAAAAGAGTACAGAGATATCATTAAGTCATGCAGAGAGAGAGTAAGACAGGCAAAAGCCAAGCTAGGAATCAACCTGGCCACTGTTGTAAGTGTTAACAAAAATGTTTATACCAATACATTAGCAACAAAAAGAGAACCAAAGAGAATCTCAATCCTCTATTGGTTGCAGAGGACAACATTGCAACTAAGGATGAGGAAAAGTCTGATGTACTAGATGCCTTCTTTGCCTCACTCTTTAATAGTCAGGGCAGTTATCCCCGGGTCATTCAGAACCCTGAGCTGGAATGCAGGGGTGAGGAGTGGAATAAACCCCCCATAATCCAGGAGGAAGCAGTTTATGACCTCCTGAGCCACCTGGACACTCACAAGTCTATGGGGCTGGATGGGATCCACCCAAGAGTACTGAAGGAACTGGCAGAGGAACTCGCTAAGGCACTCTCCGTCATTTATCAGCAGTCCTGGTTAACAGGAGAGGTCCCAGATGACCAGAGGCTGGCCGATGTGATGCCCATCTACAAGAAGGGCCAGAAGGAGGATCTGGTGAACTAAGGCCTGTCAGCCTGACCTCAGTACCAGGGAAGATTATGGAGCAATACATCCTGAGTGAGCTCACCAGTCACGTGCCGGACAACCTGGGGATCATGCCCAGGCAGCATGGGTTCGTGAAAGGCAGCTCCTGCCTGACCAACCTGATCTCCTTCTATGAGCAGGTGACCTGCCTAGTGGATGAGGGAAAGGCTGGGGATGTTGTCTACCTGGACTTTAGCAAAGCCTCTGACACTGTTTCCCACAGCATCCTCCTAGAGAACCTGGCGGCTCATGGCTTAGACAGGTGTACTCTTTGCTGGCTAAAAGCCTGGCTGGAATGCTGAGCCCAGAGAGTTGTGGTGAACAGAGTTAAATCCAGCTGGAGGCCTGTTACAAGTGGTGTTCATCATGGATGAGTTTTGGGGACAGTCTTGTTTAATAGATTTATTAGTGATCTGGATGAGGGGATCGAGTGCACCCTCAGTAAGTTTGCAGATGACACCATGTTGGGCAGGAGTGTTGATCTGCTTGAGGGTAGGAAGGCTCTACAGAGGGACCTGGACAGGCTGGACTGATGGACAGAGGTCAACACTATGAGGTTCAACAAGGATCAGTGCTGGGTCCTGCACTTTGGTTACAACAACCCCATGCAACGCTACAGGCTTGGGGAAGAGTGGCTGGAAAGCTGCCTGGTGGAAAAGGACCAGGGGATGTTTGTCAACAGCTGGCTACACATGATCCAGAAGTGTGCTCTGGTGGCCAAGGCGGCCAACAGCATCCTTGGTTGTACTAGGAATAGTGTAGCCAGCGGGACTAAGGAAGTGATTGTCGCCCTGTACTCAGCACTGGTGAGGACACACCTTGAATACTGTGTTCAGTTTTGGGCCCCTCAATACAAGAAGGACATTGAGGTGCTGGAGCATGTACAGAGAAGAGCAACAAAGCTGGTGAAGGGCCTGGAGAACAAATCTTATGAGGAGAGTTTGAGGGAACTGGGGTTGTTTAGCCTGGAGAAGAGGAGGCTGAAGGGAGATCTTATTGCTCTCTACAACCACCTGGAAGGAGGTTTTAGTGAGGTGGGTGTTCGTCTTTCTCCCAACTTACCAGCATTATAATGAGAGAAAATGGCTTCAAGCTGCATCAGGGGAGGTTTAGATTGGATATTAGGAAAAATTATTTACTGAAAGAGTGGTCAGGCATTGGAAGAGGCTGCCTGGAGAGGTGACGGAGTCACCATCCCTGGAGGTATTTAAAAGACGTGTAGTTGTGGCTCTTCAGGGCATGGTTTAGTAGACATGGTAGTGTTGGGTTGACAGTTGGACTTGATGATCCTAGAGATCTTTTACTACCTTAATGATTCTGTGATTCTATTAAAATAATTACTTGCAAAAAAAGAAGGAAAGAAAAGGAAAATACATTTTCCTAGAATTTCAGCACAGCATCTTTGTTTTCAGAATTTGCTGTGGAGCAGTGCAATTATCATATCAGACTTCCTAGACATATGTTAATGCATAATGATGGAAAATGAAGACTAACTCCTGAAAAAATTCTTAGAAATATCTGAATCTTGTTGAGTATCTATAAATTCTAAGCTGAGGGATCTCAGTACCTCATAGTAGTTTTTTAAAACTTCGCAGGATTAAGAACAGGATTATGTGAGGTAGCTCAAGAGGATATATAATCTGCCCTGAAGAAAAGCAAAGCATAAAACCTTTAATGATATCGGCAACATCCTACTTTCCATATATTCAAGATTACAAATACAGATAATGTTTACTGTTAGGGAACCCAAACAAAAAGGCATTTCTATTCAGTGAAAGAGAATGCAAGTAGAAAAAGTTTTACATCCCTCACATCTATTCATCACACAAAGACAGTATGTTTAAATCCACTTCAGATTTTTTATGTGGGCTTCTGGCAGTGCTTCCTCCAATAATATTAATATGATCATGTATATAGTTTAGTTTGTAAAATACTGTATCTTCTTAAATTGGGCAGACATACCTTGTCTTGAAGTTATTAGAGATGAAAACATAACACTATTTCTGTTTTAGTTTTTTCTATAATAGTCCTCACTCTGTTATGGAAATGATTCATAAAAAAATTACCTATTTTTGCAAGGGTCTCTAGAGGTCTCATCACTGATAGTGAATTGATGTTAGATTCTGACTGGAACATACTTCATTCTTTTTTTCTTCTGATTGGACATTTCAGGAAAGCTTTGCCAAAATAAGTGTGAAGTATGCTTTGAAAATCTTCAGCTTAATTTGACTATTTTCACTTTTAGTTAAGTTTTTCCAGTTCTCCCTATTTTTTCTCCTGTATGTATCTCTTATTTTTGAGTTCTCTGACTTTTTCATTCTGGCATGTTTAAGAAAGTTTATGTATGCTGAACATACCTAAACATATTGGAATCGGATAATTCCATCTTCTTACTGGTCCAGGCATACAGGTGATATGTGAATGTCCCTAAAATGACACAATATTTGCTAATTCATGTAATAAAAAGTATACAATATATGGCACATCATTAGTATCTCAACAAAAATAATTTATAATTTAAAACATCATCAAAATATGAAAAACAATAAGGTATAATATTTACATTGTATACTGTGAATTGTATCATACCTTCAATATAACAGAGGAGACTGTAATATTAAATTTGTGACTGTTAGGCTACTAAATAATTGTGTTTATGCCATTAATATTATTTCCATTATTTCTAATAGTATAACAGTAGCCAGCTGAATTCTATACCAGCTTAGTACAAACCAAGGGTCTAGAAACAAAAGGTCTAATGGAAGCAATATTTACATAGTATTGATTGCATCATTTGTGGAAGATGATAAAAAGATACAAACTATATACATTATACACTACTGACTTTACATCTTAAATTCACAATACCTGTTCTAAATGCAGTCCTTACCCTCACCCCAGAAACAGTTGGCTGAAGTTGCCAAAAGCTGAGATATTTAAGGAATCACTTTACAATATGTGTCCCTTTATAACAGATGAGATCCTATGATTTCAAGGCAATCTGTTACAGATAAGTTCAAAGACCCACCAGAGTGACCTTCTGTGTTGTTCATCAGTCTCCTGTAATTGTAATTGTCTTCCAGAGACAACAAATGAAAATCAAAAATAATAAGAGAAAACTGTACTTGGGATATCTTGCAAGACTGTATAGTATACACTTTAAGATGACCTAGTAGAAAAAATTCAGTAGCTTTTAGCATGTTTGTTCAACTCTCATATGAAAAGTTAGTTTTTCATGTTAAATCTCCTTATCAATTCACAGCTTGTAGCATTTGAGGGAACCAAGTATCTCTAATGCATCCAGGGTAACTGTGAATAGTTTATTCATCAATCTGCAAACCATTCTTTTTCTCTCCTGGAAGAAAAATAAACACACTTTCTCCACAGTGGAAGTAGGCATATCTGCTCATAGCTATAAGAAAGAAAAAAAGTAATGAAGTGGCAAAGTCATACTGTATAAGCCAGAGAAACAATATGGAGGGGAGAGGTTTTACATGTGTGTTTGCACAATCTATGCTCCAATGTTCTTTGTATCATCTTCACTTCAGCCATTTACTGTGGCTTGTCTGCTCACACATTTATATTTAAGTATGAAATGAAAGCAAAGAAGAAAAAAATAATTGAAAAGTTGTTCCCAAGAATAACCAGTTATAATTGGGCAACATAAGAGGTAAACTTCAATAGTCATTGTCAGAGCTGCAATCACAGATTCAGTTATTCCTGAAATGCCAGAAAGCTTCACACATGTATAGGAACTCTGTCTTGAAGGAGAAACTGGGATACAGGTCCCAAATCCAAATGGCAGTTGAGATCTGGAAGCTGACAATTTTATTTAGTTTCTATTATAATACATAAACTGCAGCTTTCTAAAAAAGTATTTTTTAGTCCAAAAAAGTAATTCTTCATCTTCTATTTTTGATGCAAAGTAAATATTTGAAATTATTAGAGTTTTTAAAATGTCATTTCAGCTAGTTAGTCTGACACACAACATGTGCTGCAGGCCAGACTGATGTTAATGAAGAAAGGCAGGCAGGTAAGTTATATTTTTGCTATTTTACTCCAAAAGCATCAATAACTCCATTAGCATTTGATCATGTGCTGTTATATACAAAACATTTTCTCCCTTTAAGATTTTTCTTTTTACTAGGCATAGGTAATGTGAATGTTTTCTCTCTTTTTATGCTCTCAAAGCTAGATAAAGTGGAGACTGCAGAGTGTGCAAAGTCACAAATGAAAAGAAGTTTTTGAAAATAGTAACCTATCAATTGGAACTTTAGTCCTTTTGGGGAGTGTCTCAAGTAGAAACAATAGTTTTGGATTTGATTGTACAGTGTAACGGTACAACTTTTTGAAAATATTTTCAAAATCTTTCCGGTAGGCAGACAGATTCCTACTGGTTATATAGGTTATATATGCTAAGTAACTCAAACCCGCAACTTAGTCACAGTTTACAATTACTGCATTGCCCCTAGTCATACCTTTTGCTTATGCAAGAGTATAGCAGATTTGCTTGGCAAAAATATACCCATATTTGAAAATCTTTTTTGGATGAAAAACACTAAGAAATAACTGTAAGAAAATAACTGACCCTATCTGATTTACTAAGAAAACCATTTTTTTCTTTTCCCTTTGTTCTTATTCTCCCTCTTCACTTACTTGCTTTTTCCTCCTTTACATAGAAAACAATTGATAATTGATTATCAAGTGATTCAATTTAATTTGCCAATACTGCATAGTTCAGCTAAGAATACCAAAGATGCCATCAGTAATAGATAACAACCTATAATCACCGCGCTGCTTTTGGCTGAGAAGCAGTTAATTCTCTTCACCATGGGGGTTCGGGGACCTTTCCAGCTTCCCACACTCTGCTGCTTCGGTGGGAGGCTGGGAGGGGCAGGGCCACGGCGGGGGCGGCTGACCCCGACTGGCCAATGGCAGGTTCATGCCATACCGTGTGACACCGTGACCAGGATATTTAAGGGGGCCAGTTTGAGGCTCGGGAAAAAAAAAAGGCGCAGCGTCAGGTCGGCGGGCGGTGAGCGGCTGCATCGTGTGCGGTTTGTTTCAGCGGTTTGTTCCTCCCCACCCCTTCTCCCCCCACCCCTTCCCCCCCTCCCCCCCCCCCGGGTTTTGTGCCTCTCGTTCTCCTTTCCATTGTGTTTTTGTTGTTGTTGTTGTTTGTCTGTTTTTTAATTTTAATTATTAAACTGTTCTTATCCCAACCCACGAGCGTTACCCTTCTGATTCTCTCCCCCATCTACCAGTGGGGGAGTGAGCGAGCGGCTGTGTGGGGCTGAGCTGCCGGCTACACCACGACAATCACTAATGCAGAGGAAGCACAGAGCCATACACTTCTGATAGAATATTTGGGCAGCTTCTAATTTAATATTTGGCAGAAAATCTTACCAGTCCTGCAAGCTTATCACATGTTCACAACTCCTGAAGAGCTCAGTGGTTATTTCATACTGACAGGCTCAGGCATAACCATGTTAAAGAACTAAAAGGCACCTTTTGAAATTGGAAACTCGGCTCACCTGAAGAGAATAACCCTGATCGCACTGGAAAGACACCACGTCTCCAACCATGTATCTGTCTCCAATTTTGATCCCATTGCTTGGGGTCTGTGGTTCAGGACAAGAGTCTAGACCTATAGCTGTGAAAAATTGAGAAGTTTAGACATTCTAAGGAAGATAAAATCTGTTTTTAGATTCACATAGAACTTCCATGTACACTTTACATAGGCACTCTGTATTAATATATTTTAGGAAGCTTTTGTGTACTAGCAGTTTGTCTGTGAATAAGCAAGTGGAATATTATTTTTTAACAATAATTATATAAGGAGGAAAACATCCATGTAGTGAAACTACTCTTTCATTTGTGAACACACACACACAGAGTAAACATTTACATCAAGTTTCACCTAGTCTGCTATTTTTAATGAAGTATCTAAGTATCTCTTCTATTGCAATAGAAGCTAGCTTCCCAAGAGGCTGTATGCTTTTTTTCTTGGCCATCAAAAAGATAAATAAAGAAATCCTTCTTCATTGCGTCTGCCCAGCAAGATCCAGGAATATGTGTAACATTAAGTATATGCAGCTCAATTACTCTCTTTGCCTACTGTAAGAATTACACCCTGACTGGTTGTGAAGCCAGGACTCTTAAGCACTAAACATGAGTACATACAGTAATAGGGAAATGTTGTGGGATTCCACAATAGCACTACTTTAATACAAAATCAACCTCTGCATGTTTAAAAACTGATCACCTCATGTAAGAAACTTATAACGTAAAAAGTACTCTTTGAAGACTTACAATGATGTATTTTTATACTATATGAAAGCTGTAAGCTAACACAAACTCTAAGGAATTTATAAATCACACAATATTTTTTTGTCTATAAGCATTTTTGTGCATTAATAATAGTTTTCACTACTAATTTTAACTAATACTACTAATTTTACAGTAACATTGTATTGTAAAAATGCAAAAAAAAAATTTGAAAGTCTGTCATTTAGAAAGTCAATATTAAACTGATAATCTAGTTTGTAATTCCTGTTCTTAAAAATGTATTGGGCATATGAAAATTTATATAAAACTATATTAAAATAAAAAAAACCATGTTTGAACTAAAATCATTGGAATCGACAGTCTGTTCATACAAGTAAAACTCAGGACCATGACAATATACACTTCCTGCTATAAGATGTAATTAAATCCTAAACTGGAAAAAAATCTTTGATGCTTTTGCAGTCCTTATTTTCTCTGCTGAGGACAGTAATGAGAGGTAAAAACATATATTTTACTGCAAATATCTGTTAGTGAGAATCAGAAATAACTGATACAGGTCCACAAACTGAGCAGTTGTACTCATTACTTTTGGTCACTCTTAAATATGTTTTTTTTTTCTTTAAATGTTATATTTTGGTGTTAAGGAATGAATACAAATAAGCAACAAGATGTTCTCCATAAAAACGGGCTTGCACCATTTTGTGTGGAAAGCAATGTTGCTACTTTGAAAAAGGTATTATTTATTTTAGGGGTCTCTTCTGCAGGTTCACAGAAGAGGATGCAATGTTCCTTTCTCTAGGACATAATACTTCTGTACATACTGATCACACACTTACTGATCCCATAATGACCCCATACTTGTCATGGTCAAAATGATGTGAGTATTTTGCAACCTATTTCAACATTACAGATTATTTTTATCTTTCAAATTTTTGTCCTCTCAAACTGCAAACAAAATGAACATCAGAGAATCTATTTTGAAAATTGGTGATGGCCTTAGACCCACTTTTAACATTTCAGAGACCCAGATGGTGATCCAGCTAATGTGTAAAGTACAAATGCAAAAGAAGTGCAGTACTTAGCTTACACAGGTAAGTACTTATAATCTGTTTTGAACAGTTAAGGCAGGAGTTAGTAGTTTTCAGATTCCAATTACTGAACCTTCAGCTGAAATGCAAAATCTTAGTATGTGAATACTTAGGCCATGCAAAGTGAAATGAGTTCATTTAAATGCCTTTCTCAGCATAAAACAGATCACAGGTATTCATCATATTGTGCTCTCACTTCAATTAATAAAATAACGCTTGGAAAAAAAAATACTGTTTGAATGTCTACAATGTCTTTCAACAAACTTAAGCATAACAGGGTTTGACTCCTTCCAGCTGAGATCCAGTTCAGAGAATTTGTGTCTTTAGAGTGTCATGACAGTTATTCAGGTGAAATCATAAATGTGTTCATAAACTGCACTCTGTCCTTTACTGACTCATTCATGGTGCATGACTAGTTCCTTGAACCACATTATATTACTGTCTCGGTATAATGTGTTAGATTTTTAAACTTTCATGAACAATGGCATTTGAAAGAAAAGAGATTTTAACATAGCCATTCACTGAAAACATACTTTCAGTATCTTCTAATTTTTAGATATGAAGAATTGTATATGAAGAAGCTATTTGATACTGTTTCACCCTTCTCCAACAGCTCTTATGGCTCTAAATATAAAAAGCTACTAGTGAAATTTTGGATAATGCACTCTGGGACTACACAAGTCTTAAAGTAATAATATTTTTTCTTTTTTAAAATTATTACTGTATTTTATGGAAATATTTTCGTATTTATGATGTTAGAATTATACATTATACAGTTTAAATACATAGATTTCTAGGGATTATATTTTACAATGAAAATTAACATGTTATAATTTTTACTTATTTAAATAGATATTGGGTATTATAGAAGTTATGTAAGCAATCTGACAAACTCAACTAATCTCAAAGAATATCACTTTTATTTTTACAGCATAATCGACTACATAATTAGCAAAACTTTAGTTAGAGAAAATAAGGACTACATTAAGATCTATAGTAGCATAAAACATAAAAATTATGTATGTGTTTAACAAACCATTCTGTGGTGCTTTGTTGACATACTTCAACTGATGCAATATATTTTCATATTTAAGGTATCCATTGGAATACATAAACTGCACGTTATGAGTATAATAAGAATTTAAGGATTCAACAAAGAAGTAAAAAGATGCTAGAAAAAAGATTATTGATAAGATCACTATTCAGTTTTGGAATATGAATACTTAATTACTTATGTCAAAATATCATTTACTCAGTCTTAAAATAATTCTTCAACAAATAAAGTTCCTTTTGTTTTGTTTTATTTTTATATAAAAAAGTGCATTTGGATCTTGTAGCAGTTCAAAAGATGAGCCAGACTGGACAGCGTAAAAAATGTATTAATAAAGGATGAAAAGAGATATTGGAAATGAAACAGAATGAAACCTTCTTACAGAAAACTGTTGCTGAGATGAAAAAATAATCATTTTGGCAAGAAAGGTGCACTTCCCCTCAGACTTGTGTCTCCCAGAACACATGAAATAGACTTGGAAAATGCACTATATATTGAAAAAAAAAAATGTTTATGGCTAACTGACTTGAAAATTGCTTAATATAAATATTTACCTATGATGTGATTTTCAATGACAACTGTGCACTGATACTTCAAAGAGTAAGACTTTAATTTAGCTGACTCCTCTGATGATCTCTGTCAGTATATGCTCTAGTGAAATGCAGTAAATGTATGAAACACTGGCATTAAAATGTGGCCATTACTTTCTATTTACTGTCTCTTTTAGAGCAGGAAGTGAAGTGTTGTCTGAGAGTCAGAGATGACCAGCACAACTGAGGAGAGTGAGCTCTATTCTGATCAATGCATTTCTGGAGAAATTTCAGTAGAAATACAGCAATATTGTGAGTTCTAGAATCCTGACAAAAATTCTTGTCTCTTTGTTGCAGAAAGATGAGAGAGACAAAAATCCAGAAGATACACAGGATACAGTTTCTGCTGTCTTCCTTCCAGCAATGATGAGAAAGTATTGTCCCTGCGCTTAATCTCCACTATCACATTCATGATTCAACCCAATGCAGAATTTTCCATAGTCCCTCTTGAAAAAAATTTAAGCTACAGATGAAAAAAATAAAAAATGATAACCCTTTCCTCCAACCCACAAGTAGTAAACACTATGTCTTTCCTAGCAAGTAGTGAGGAGTAATAGTCATGGATCTATGGACTGAAACAGCTGGTGCCTAGGACTCAAGATCCACACTAAGTGCTAAACTAAAGAGTTTTATTATTGCTAGCTTTAGTTAGTGTGGGTCTATATGCTGATAGTCCACTAGTGGCTGAAGGCATTAGCTGAGATGTTGAAGTACACGCTCCTACTTATTTTTACATGACAGGAATCCAGATTGCTTGCACTGGAAACCATGCTTTACTTCTGTGGTGTGAGACAGAATGCGGTAAACAGAGATACCTACTGCTTTACATTTTTCCGCATTTATTCTACAAAACAATTTCATTAGTTCGCAATTTGAAGTACAGGAATTCAGTTACAATGTGCCTCTGTTTTAAACTTCAAAATAATCTTGACAATATTTTGTATTTTTTTTCCTTATTTATAATTGTTTAAATAATATTAGATTGTGTATTCCACAGGTTTCATGGAGTTATCATGGTCACTTAATGTTATACTGTACATTAAATACCATAGATTTTACTTCAATAATTCCCACACATGAACAATAATTTATTTTAGAGCATATCTTTATAAAATATATCACATAACAGAAAATCCTAATTCAGAAGTTATCATAATTTATTCTCCAACCACAATTTTTTACTTGCTACAGAATTTTTGACCTTGAGGTTTACATTTGTTTTCAATAAAGATTACAGTTTTAGACATTGTTTTACAATTTCCTCACACCGTCCCAAAAATTGTATGATGTTTTAATCACATATTTCTATCACCTGCACATAAGAAGTTAGTTAATCATTAGTCTTCTAAAATAGCATGTTTCAAGGTGCTACTAGTTAATTTGGTATCTACTGAGGGACATCAGTATTCTCTCCTGAATCATAAATTTTCAGCATATACTTCAGGTTTACACACTCAAACAGAAAACATATTATGTATATGCAGATTCACACATGCACACATGTATAAATCCATACACAAATAATATACCTATTTTTCTTTACACAGACCAATACTTTAAAGGATATACCGTGAATTCTTTCTTTATTTAGAGGTGAAAGTTGTATACTGGCAGTACACTACACATTTCAGTTATTTGGACACATAGGAATGCACAGATGCATTTTCACTGGCTTCAGTCTCATTTTACTTTGTTTTCATAACTTCCTGCAGCCTTTTACCCTCTGAAGTTGTAAGCAGCTGAGAGAGTATCTGCATTTCAGGGAAATGGCAGGATAATTCTAACCTATAATTAATATTTAGTTATAGACAAATGATCAGGCAGCAGTTTTGCAAGGCCATGTTCTCTGACTGGCTAATCAGACAACCACAGCATGGGATTTGCATACTGTAAAACTGACAAGGAATAACCATGACACAGTTATGCAGATCAGACATCAGAATCAACACAAGTAAGGGGAACTGCAGAGCTGGGAAGAAAAAAAAAAATCTTCAACAAAATATCAGTGATTGCCAGAATTCCTGTCAGTCAGCTAAGGCAATGTCATTCAGACAGACAGTATGTTTATAATTTAATTATAACCTTTTGTGCTCGTGAGGTACTGAGCAATAATAAAAATATTTGAAATAACTCTGTTGTGTTCTTACCAACCTGTGAGCATTTGTCAGTTAGTTAAGAAGCACAGATGCTATTTTCAGTTTATTCATTCTCTCATTTTCTCTGAGGGTGATTAATTTTCATGTCCTACACATATATAAAAAATACATAATATATAGTTCATATATTATTGTATTGGACAAAATTGACAGATTTTGGTGGGGAGTGGTGGGGTGTGGGGCTGCAGGGCTGGCATCTGTGGGAAGAGACCAGGGACTCTGCCAGACACAGACAGTTCCAGCTGACTCCAGCTGTGTCCAGTGGACCCACCACAGGACACAGCTGCACCCACCAGAGGAGTTCGTGGTGCCTCTGAACCACTCAGATGTGCCTCTGTGAAAACATATTTAAGAAAGGGTGGCCAGCACCAAGAAAAGGAACAAGGCCAGAGCAGGAGGAGAGAGGAGACCTCACTGGAGAAGAACAGAGAGAAAAGCATGACCAAGCAGAGGTTGCAGCCAAAGCAGGTGGTCAGTCTGCTGCACTGCCCTCGCCTCACCAAAGGGACAGAGTGTAGTGTGTGGCAAGGGCACAGAAGAACAAAAAAAAAAAGGGGTGGGCTGGGGGGGGGAAGGTGTCCAGAGGGAAGCAAGCAGGGTTTCCTAAAGGTTTGTTTGTTATTATTTTTGTTCAATACCAGAATTGTTAACTGGCAGAGAAGAGAAATCACCCAAATCAGTATGCTGGTTTTGCCTGCAACAATTATATAAATATGTTATATCTTGGTATTAGGCTTGTCAAATAAGCATATCTGCATTTAGTCCTCACTACTGTATGTTCAGAAAAGCTTTCCAGAGAGCAAGAAAAAATTAAAGGTGAAAACAGGATAAACTAAACTTCCCAGTTCTTACAGTACAGGTTTCAGCCTGATCTTGCTCCCCTGGACTCAAATGAGGATTTTACCAATGACTGAAGTAATGATATGTAGCTCATTATGTGCAATAGAACTGAATATTCCTCTTTCATATAATTTAGGTACACTTGATGTCTAGAACCAGCAAGCACTCTTAATTAATTGACCATTTCTGCATTACCTGTATATTCAAGATGAAATCCAGCAGCTGAAACACTGATATCAGACTGAAAGTTTAGGTACAGATTATTTGATGTGCTATTGAGAAGTGGAGGTATGGTTGTTCCTGAAAAAAAGAAATCAAAATATTATTGAAATGCACAGAAAATGAACTAAATACATAAATGTGTGTGTGTGTGTATAAAAAGAGACAATGATAAAAAAAAGGGGGAAGAGGGGAAAGAGGATTGGAGGGGGGGAGAGAGGTGTCACATACCAAATTCAACCATACTTTGTCATCATGAGTGTTATCAAATATCTATACCAGTGAAAGTTTTATTACATTTTCAGTGCACCACAATATCAGAGACATGAAGTCTAAGCCCTCAGGGAAGCAGGGTCTAATATAAAGTTATATTTTCATGGAATCACAGAACTGTTTACCTTGGAAAGGACCTTTAAGATCACTGAGTCCAACAATTAACCTAAAACTGCCAAGTCCACCACTAAACCATGTCTCTAAGCACCACATCTACACGTCTTTTAAATACCTCCAGGGATGGGGACTCCACCACTTGCCTGGGCAGCCTGGTACAATGATTGTCAAGCCTTCTGGAGGAGAAATTTTTCCTAACATCCAAACTAAACCTCCACTGGCAAAACTTCAGGCCATTTCCTCTCATCCTATCGTTTGTTACTTGGGAGAAGATACCAACACCCACCTTGCCACAACCTCATTTCAGATAGTTACAGAGAGCGAGAATGTCTCCCCTCAGCCTCCATTTCTCCAAACTAAACAACCCCAGTTCACAGAATCACAGAATCACAGAATGGAAGGCTTGGAAGGTACTTCTGGAGATCGTCTTGTCCAACCCCCCTGCTTGAGGAGGCACATCCAGAGCAAGGGGCACAGGAACACATCCAGATGGGTTTTGAATGTCTCCAGGGAAGGAGACTCCACAGCCTCCCTGGGCAGCCTGTTCCACTCCTCTGTCACCCGCACAGGGAAGTTTTTTCTCATGTTTATCTGGAACTTCCTGTGTTCCAACTTGTGCCCATTGCCCCTTGTCCTGTCATTGGGCACCACTGAAAAGAGTCCAGCCTCATCCTCTTGACACCCACCCTTCAGGTATTTACGAGCATTTATAAGATCCCCCCTCAGTCTTCTTCTCCAGTCTGAACAAACCCAAGTGTCTCAGCCTTTCCTCATAAGGGAGATGCTCCAGTTCCCTGATCATCTTCGTAGCTTTCTGCTGGACTTGCTCAAACAGTTTCCTTTCCTTCTTAAACTGGGGGGCCCAAAACTGGATACAGTACTGCAGATGTGGTCTCACCAGGCCAGAGTAGATGGGGAGGACAAACTCTCTCGACCTGCTGGCCACACTGCTTTTTATGCACCCCAGGATACCATACGCCTCTTGGCCACAAGGGCACATTGTTGGCTCATGGTAAACTTGTTGTCCACCAGCACTTCCAGGTCCTTCTCAACAGAGCCGCTTTCTATTAGTTCTGCCACCAACTTGTACTGGTGTATGGGGTTGCTCCTTCCAGGTGCAGGACCTTGCACTTGCTCTTGTTCCACCATCTACTCTTCATAAGACTTGATCTCCAGACCCTTCACCAGCTTTGTTGCTCTTCTTTGGATGCATTCCAAAACCTCAGTGTCCTTCTTGTTCTGAGGGGCCCAAAACTGAACAGAGTATGCAGTATTCATAGCCCCACCAGTGCTGAGTACAGGGGGACAATCGCTTCCTTAGTCCTGCTGGCTACACTATTCCTAGTACAAACCAGGAGGCACCTGAGCACACTGCTGGATCATGTGTAGCCAGCTGTTGACAAACATCCCCTGGTCCTTTCCACCAGGCAGCTTTCCAGCCACTCTTCCCCAAGACTGTAGCGTTGCATGGGGTTGTTGCGTCCCAGGTGCAGGACCCAGCACTGATCCTTGTTGAACCTCATAGAGTTGACCTCTGTCCATCAGTCCAGCCTGTCCAGGTCCCTCTGTAGAGCCTTCCTACCCTCAAGCAGATCAACACTCCCACCCAGTTTGATGTCATCTGCAAACTTACTGAGGGTGCACTCAACCCCCTCATCCAGATCATTGGTAAAGATATTAAACAAGACTGTTCCCAACACTGTGCCCTGGGGAACACCACTTCTGACTGGCTGCCAACTGGATTTATCTCCATTCACCACAACTCTTTTCACCTAGACATCCGGCCAGTTTTTTACCCAGCATAGCATATGCCCGAATTGTACACACTTTTTCCCACAAAAGGAGAAATATTCACTAGGGTTTTCATAAAAGAAAGAAAAAATCCTGTAATTGGAATAATTTTTAATGTAACAGCCAAATATATCAAGCAGTTCTGAACTTATTTTGTAGAACTATTCTTAGATATGTGATTGATAATTTATTTGTGTTTCAGCAGAAGAGAAGACAACAATCAATGTCTGTGATCTCATTCTGTACACATGAATGATGAAGGTTAAAGGAAGACATAACAAAATAAGAATAAATAAGTAAGCAGAACTGTCTCATTTATCTAAAATAAAGATAAAGAAAGCTTCCTTTAATTATGTACAATATCAAGATGCATCTTTTAGACATCTCTATTTCTGGACCCTTCTCTAAGTGTGGGTAAAAAATGAGAAAAATAGATGTAAAATTTTGGAGCCTCTGAATGTTATTTCTTTTCTAGCGCTTTCAAATATTCAGCTTTATGAAAGTCTGCTAAGACATGACTGATTAAAACAGAAAGAATACTATTTTTTGTTGATTATAGGAAAAAAATCCACACGCACGCACACACAAACACACAAAAGACATAAAAAGGTCTGTGTGTTTACAATAAAGGTTTGAATCCGTGAAACACTTATTGTAAAATCTTCTTAGTCACCTGAATAACTTCCAAGCCTTGGAGCATTGTTGTCAGCACCATCGTAAAAGTCTAAGGAATCCCAGTTGTGTTCTGTGGCAAAACTCACCACTTGCACCTGTGAAGAAAAGATGAGGTAAAGAACATAAATTTTTCCCCGCTGTATTCAAGCATGAAGACAGCTGTCAGTTGTAGCCTCTGTTGTTTTCAGTCATGAAAAGTTGTGTCTTGCTCTCATTGTCAAAGAGAATGGAAAATCATCATTAAGTGAATAAAATTGTATTACAACCTTTTTGAATTTAATTGCTAGTTCAGACTTCTAAATCCTGTGACCCTTAGTGACAACCACGTATTACCTCTGATGAGTCACAGAACCATGAAAAATGTCCAGCTATAGCATACGATTCCCTTGTTGGCAAGACTTTGAGGGGAAGACAAAACATGGTACTGTCAATTATTGCAGTTTCTTTGTGATTCTCTCTAGTTTATCCAGCGCTAAACACAGATGAAACCCCATCTACTCTCAAATGGGTGTACCTTAGGCACTAAACTAGAGAATTATGTTTCTTTTACTGTTCTTCTGCCTCACTTATTCCTCCTTTTATTTTCTCCAAAATGGAATAACTTCAACAGAAGTAAGCACTGGTTTCAGTACAAATAAGTAATGAAGATTTTTTTTTTTTTTTTGTGAAATATATGACTTGGACCTTTTTCTAGGCAAAAGGAATGTTCAGTTTGGCTACCTGTTTCTTGGATGGGTGTCTTAGACACTGTACTATTTGTAAAAATTTGTCAGATACTGCAGACAATGGGTACTTCTTTCTTTTTAAAAAGTGAAACAAAGTCAAAGGCCCTGACTGTTAGTGTGTTTCAGATATTTGCAGGAGGTCCACTGGATCTGGTCTCTCAGAAAAAATTTAAGACCGTCTTTTTATTTTTTGGTTCACCAGGGATTTGGGTGAAATTTACGGGCGTTGACTCTGTCACGAATATTTCTGAAGACATACAGAATTAGAAGTGCAGGCACCTACAAAACCTTCAGAACAGATTTAAAATTATCTAATGGTTTTTTTATGTGTTTTCAGGGCTAGATTGCTTCTGACTACAGGTTTTATATTTGTCATAAAACACCTAATTTAAAACATCTATTTTAGTGCCACTGATGCTAGTTGTCCTGCCCTCCTCAGACATACCTTCAGGCAGTGATTCAGAGCAAGTCTATGTTAGATGTTTTGAGTTATCTACTCGAGGAGCTTTTCTGCCCTAGATTTATAAGGAACCATGTTCAATTAATTTTCTGACATAAGGTATTTAAGTTAGGCGTGTGAAAGCAAGGTTTTAGTGCACTCTCTTCATATTTACTTAAATCTACTTTTAAATCTCTGCTTTTTTATTTTATATGAGAAAGCTCAGTATTTACATCTGATCACCCTGTTTCAACAAATTCAACAATGTAATCATACTCATCGCTAGCTGTTATACCTAAATAGTTTAAAATTCCATCTACACATTTCGCAGAGGAATATGCATTGGTGATATATTATTTTTTATCTCCTTTAAAGCCAGGAAAGTCCCTTTGTTTCTTTGAGGGAATAAATATTGATCAGGAAAAATTGTCAAGATATTTTATTCATTTTCATAAGCATAAAAACAACAGCTCTCACGGTATCTTGAATATCAGCATTGGCATACATTCTCAGGCTGGACAAAATCAGTCACCCAAATTTTCAAATGTTGTCTCAAGTAGCTGATTTTCACAGTAATAATTCAATTTTTATAGATATATATTTAGTTTTTTCTTTCTTATGAAGTGAAATAAACAAAACCAAAACAATTTTGAAGCCATTTTTTATGTCATTAGTAGATATAAATCTAAGCACAGTTGTGAAAAATAATGCAGTAAAAAATGGTATGATGATTTCTGATATATGCCCTGTCTTACTGATCCTGTATCAACTGTCTTCAGTTTACCCTATCAAGGACTTAGTCTTCCTCAGATCTAGCCCTGAAAATCAGACAGGACTCAAAGGATCAAGCATGAATATCACACTTGATGACTGTCCTGCTTCAGTGATGATATTGAACATTTTACAAATCTAATTATAATCATGCTTAAGAAACTGCCCTGTTGTCATTACATTTATACAAGTATAAATGAATAACTCATTCAGTAACTGATAATAGAAAGGAAGGATGGTATTCGCTAGCTTAGCAAAAAAACTTGGGAGAACTAGAAAAAATGCAAACAGTTAATATATCTTTTTATTATGACTGTAGAGCAAAAGAATATCATGCAGATTAGACACTTAACTTGAAATCAAAGTTAGTAGTTTAATCACTTACTGCGGTCTGTTGTAAGAGAGAAACACTTCCAAAAAACAGCAGTGACTGCGTAAGTCAGGCTGCCGATTAATGCCTAATTTAAATCCTCTGAACTACCCTCCTAGTGTTTAAATCACATTACTGCCTGTATAAGAAATACACAGAACAAAGGACTCCTAATCAACTGTTTAAATCAAGTAGTGTTCCTCAAAATCTATCTCAAAACTTATTTAGGTTATTAAATAATATTGTTAATGGTATTGGTGGCTTTGAAAATTGAACTCATAAATGTTATCATGTACAGACTTAGGATGTATTTCTGATGATTTATGTGTTCGTGCATAAACGTTTTATGTTTTTTCTTAGGCATTTTTAGTTAACTGAATCAAGAATAGATTTTTCTGAATGCTTATAAAGTAGCAACGTATAAACTCACACTATTTTTAAAACTTTTCTTGACTTAGAATACCTTAAAAGCTCTGTGATGTAATTTATTAAAAAGCTTTAATACACTGTCCACATGGTTTTCCTGATTTTGATTATTAAATCTTTACCTGCACAAACTGAGCTCTTTATTTATTAATTTTCTACAGTAGTTATATTTTTAACCAAGAATAGACATTAAAAAATTGCTGCCATGGTTCCTTGATATGTATTTTGCTAGGAATTTAATCAGATTATGTTTAAAAGTCCTAATTTATTAAGCTCAACTGCCTTTCCAATAACCAGATTTCTGTCAGTTTCTTTAGTGAACTCTAAAGAGTGAGAAATACATGACTCGACTTAATGGATACTGCTATGTGTTTTTTGATCTTCTTAATCCAAATTTTAGTAAATGATAATTCTGACAATATTTTAAAGGACCAATTCCCATCTTATGTTCAAACATACTGAAGTGTCTTTCTATTACAATGAACTTCCATAGCTATAGAGTAAATAACAGAGTTAGAAAAACATATATAACTTGTCCATGGAAGCAACCCACTTAATTTCAATCTGTTAGAGGAGATTTATCCATTTTGGGAGAGAAAAAATAAATCACAGGAAAGCCTCTGGCTTACAAGGAGCCACTGACCTGTTGAAATAGCATATTTTAAATTATTGGTGATTTTTTTCAAAGTAAAAAGTTACAAGTGTATCTTTTGCGATTTTTGTAAACCTTATAACTTAAAAACTGTGTGAATAAAAAAATGTGCAATAAATTCCATTTTGAGAATCATTACTGAGACAGAAAAATGTATGAATAAATTATCTTTTCCTGCTCTTGCATGAGGAAAAACTGTTTTAAACATGATAACAAGCAAATACCAAGTATACTTACTTGAATCCCAGCTCCCTCTGGTACTGTGATCTTCCACACACAATTCAAATTGTTGTCATAAGGCTCGGGGTAACCAGGAGACAAAATGGTCCCTTTGCGCTTTGTTAAAATTCCACCACAGGGCACTGAAAGGAAATGCACCAGGCAAGAAAAGAAGTATGAAGCTTCAGAAGCAAAAAAAGTTATTATAAAAGCTTATACAATGTTCACCATACCATGGCTGAAAACTTTTGTAAATTTATGGTACATTAAAAAATTCTATTCACCTTAGGAAAATAGACCCTTGTATCTCAAAAACCTTCTTTTAAATGACCAAAAAAGAATAAAGGAAAACTAGAATTATGTCAATTTGCTACCTGACAGAATTATGCTCATATTCCCCTTATTTATTTGACCTTTAGCAAAATGAAATCCATTCCATTGTCTCCTAGTAATCTTAAAAAAATAAAGCATTATTTTTAGGGGTTAAGAATGAGGTTTGAACTGTTATGTATTGTATTAGTATAAAATATTTTTAAAAAGTTATAAAAAAGATACATTCTTTCTTGATATTGCTACTTTGGTGTTGCCTGAATAATTAATAGCACCAGTCTCAACTCCTTGACTGTTCTCTTTTCTTGTGTGAGTTGTCTCATTATGGACTATGTATCTATCATATTAGTAAAGAAATTGCTGAATTGCAAGACTGCACTAATCATACCCATGTCCATGGATTAATAAAAGTGTTGTGCAAGAAGTAGGACAGAGGCATCTACTACTATCAAGTTTCTCTTCTGAATGTTCAACTTGAATATATCTTGTCTAGATCATTAGATGCTCTAACAGGGACAAAGAATATTGCAGCTTAATCTAGATAAAGATATGTTGGCATTTAAGAAGTTGAAGGAAAAGATTGATATGATCATTTATCAAAACCATTAGAAGCTAATGTATCACTTCTACGCAACATTCCTAAGTTCTGAACAGATTTCATCAGATACATATATGAGGATTTAGAAAAATAGGAGAATGAAACTTATCTTAAAAAGTTATACTGTAGCTACATTTTGTGTGGCATATAATTGACAGAATCTTTTGGGAACTACATGGATAAACTAAAGGTTGGTGTCAGTTAAAGTGTTTAAATATTTACTCACAAAGGGATAAACAGACAGAATGATTGATGTCTGCTATCTGTAAGGAAATATTCAAGCATTCACTTGAGTTAAGGCAATTTAATATGGTCATGTCTACCACTTTAATTATTAAACTGATTTAGTTCAATGCAATTTTCACCTCATATATATTTTATCACCTTTATTGGCATGGTGATTTTCACACATAAGGTGGCCTGTAACCCTTTCTCAGTTCAACTTGCCTAGAGATAGATAGCTTTATCTTCCACAGACTAAATATTGTATTAAAATATCAATAATATATTGTGATCAATGGCCAAAATAATTATTTCAACATTTTGTTGAGTTGTTATATGTGAAAAACAGAGGGAATACATTTCAAGGGGGTAAATAGTATAACTCTACTGACTAAACTTTAATCATAAAGAATAAATGAAATATAGCTATATACTTCAGCTTCTTCTTATTATATTGTATATATATAATATATATATTAAATTGTAGTTCTATTTCTATGCCTGAAAGAGTCAAAATAAATATTTGTTTATAATAGATGGTTAATAATATTTTATTAATATTACCAGATTGGTACGTAGTCTTGATATCTATCAAGATTTTAGTATGTTGGAGAAAAACTTCTATGTTACTGAAAACCACTCTATCATGCACCATCAGCTGATTAACAGAAGATTCAAATCAACCTAATGAAAAAATGTTCTTTATTTTATTTTCCGCTGCTCATATAAAACTCTGCTTATGTACTCCTTAATGTTGGAGTTAGTATCATAATGTGGGTTTTGCAATGGGTTAGGATAATTTTTATAAAATCTGTTCTCTGTCACGAAAAGTAAAGTAGCTTTAACTTATACATATATTTACTGTTTTGTTTGGGAATGGAGTTCTTCAGATGTCTTCATCCTCAAAATAAATAATTTTCAGTGTATCTATTTGCACAAAATTAATATGTAATGCAGTTAGTACTGCAACAGATGTTACAGGTGGAAAAGTTTGATGGCATTGTAAAAACATCTGTGGAAATGTTGACCAATTGTAATTAATTTATAAAATCCTGCTTTTTTTCCATGTAAAGAATGAAGCCATACTGGAATAAAACTTATCATGTAAATGTACCATATTTACCCTTGACATAAACCTATGGACAAATGTACCATTAGAATTTTATCTCTTTACTGTGCACTTCGTGCAAATCAGCTTTATATATATCAATGGATGCGTATTAATATAAGAATTTAATTTTGAGAATATAATCTTGTATGAGTAGAACCAGACAAAGTATATTTTCTGATCTGAAAAATTACTGGAGTTTTTATGACAATAAATTAAATATTAGTGTAACTATTTCTACATCTTTAATATAATAGTATCCTTTCTAATAGCTTGCAATATCTTATCTGAGATCTGGAAGGTGAGAAAATCTAAGTTTTATGAGCAGTCTAGGCATAAGCTGATATTTCTGAGTTTTAATCGATCATAGAATCATAGGATAATAGAATCAGTAAAACTGGAAAAGACCTCTAATATCATCAAGTGCAACCATCACCCCAACACCACCATGCCTCCTACACCATGTCCTGAAGTGCAGCATCTACGTGTCCTTTAAACTCCCCCAGTGATTGTGACTCCGCCACCTCTCTGGGCAGCCTCTTCCAATGCCTGACCACTCTTTCAGTAAATAATTTTTCCTAATATCCAATCTAAACTCCATGTGATGCAAATTCAGGTCATTTCCTCTCAACCTAACACTAGTAACTTGGGAGAAGAGACCAACACCCACTTCTCCACAACCTCTTTTCAGGTAGTTGTAGAGAGCAATAAGGTCTCCCCTCAGCCTCCTCTTCTCCAGGCTAAACAGTCCCAGTTCTCTCAACCTCTCCTCATAAGACCCACTCTCTAGACCATTTACCAGCTTCACTGCCCTTCTCTGGACACGCTCCAGCAACTCAATGTCCTTCTTGTAGTGAGGGGCACAAAACTGAACACAGTATTTGAAGTGTGGCCTCACCAGTGCCGAGTACAGGGGCACAATCACTTCCCTGCGCCTGCTGGCCACACTACTCCTGATACAAGCCAGGATGCTATTGGCCTTCTTGGCCACCTGGGCACACTGCCAGCTCATGTTCAGTGAGCTGCTGACCAGCACCCCCAGACCCTCCTCTAGTGAGCAGCTTTCCAGCCACTCTTCCCCAAGCCTGTAGCGTTGCATGGGGCTGCTGTGATGCTAACGCAGGACCCAGCACTTGGCCTTCTTAACCACATCAACCTGATCAAGGCCCATCAATCCAATCTGTCCAGAACCCTCTGCAAAGCCTTCCTGCCCTCAAGCAGATCAACACTCCTGCCCAACATGGTGTCATCTGCAAACTTACTGAGGGTGCACTCGATCCCCTCATCCAGATCACTAATAAATCTATTAAACAAGACTGTCCCCAAAACTCATCCATGATGAACACCACTTGTAACAGGCCTCCAGCTGGATTTAACTCTGTTCACCACAACTCTCTGGGCTCAGCATTCCAGCCAGGCTTTTAGCCAGCAAAGAGTACACCTGTCTAAGCCATGAGCCGCCAGGTTCTCTAGGAGGATGCTGTGGGAAACAGTGTCAGAGGCTTTGCTAAAGTCCAGGTAGACAACATCCCCAGCCTTTCCCTCATCCACTAGGCAGGTCACCTGCTCATAGAAGGAGATCAGGTTGGTCAGGCAGGAGCTGCCTTTCACGAACCCATGCTGCCTGGGCATGATCCCCAGGTTGTCCGGCACGTGACTGGTGAGCTCACTCAGGATGTATTGCTCCATAATCTTCCCCGGTACTGAGGTCAGGCTGACAGGCCTTAGTTCACCAGATCCTCCTTCTGGCCCTTCTTGTAGATGGGCATCACATCAGCCAGCCTCTGGTCATCTGGGACCTCTCCTGTTAACCAGGACTGCTGATAAATGACGGAGAGTGCCTTAGCGAGTTCCTCTGCCAGTTCCTTCAGTACTCTTGGGTGGATCCCATCCAGCCCCATAGACTTGTGAGTGTCCAGGTGGCTCAGGAGGTCATAAACTGCTTCCTCCTGGATTATGGGGGGTTTATTCCACTCCTCACCCCTGCATTCCAGCTCAGGGTTCTGAATGACCCGGGGATAACTGCCCTGACTATTAAAGAGTGAGGCAAAGAAGGCATCTAGTACATCAGACTTTTCCTCATCCTTAGTTGCAATGTTGTCCTTTCTCCTCATCTTCACCCATAAGTACTCGCCTTTATCATCACAATTCCTAAGCTCTACACAATCAAAACACTCCCTAATATAGAGAGCTAAGATTAAGGGAGAGCCAGGGACTGACACTGATGTTAATGCAAAAGAATCTAACATAATTTATAGCACCAGCGTATGTCTGTGAAACTTGTGAAATTTTGCAGCAAGGTTAGAATAGAAAGGGAAGTATAAAATACTGTACAGATGGCAAAGAAAGAATACATTCAGCTAGAGAGAATTGTCTGCACTTTGCCTGAAGTGTAATTAGTTCCATTAAAAAATATTAAGAACTCACCAACACATGTAGGGAGTGAATCATTCCACTGTGCCAATGCATTTGGTACTGTATCACATCTAATTGCTGTTGAGCCATGGAGGATATAGCCTGGATTGCACTCAAAAAGAACCAATGACCCAACTGCAAATTCGTTTCCAATCCTTTTTCCAAATCTCGGTTCAGGCACAGAGCTACACTGTGTTGCACTTGTTCTTGGAACAGCTGCAAGCACACAAACAATTGTGGGTTCTTAGATTTGGTAGAGGAATAGAGATTTTGAACCCCAAATATTCAAAATGATTGGAAGTAACCTTCAGTTATTTACCAGTTAAAAACATTTTCATAATCCCCAAATGGATCTTCAGAATACAGATTGCACACTGTTGATGTCTGAGTTACTATGTAGAGGAGCATAGCACTGATATCCTTGCAAAGATTAAAAGCAATGCGTAAAATCCACACTGAAACCTCTCTAAAATGGCACCGAAAAGAAATAATACTAGGAAATACTCAGCTAATACATGGTTTCAAAATAACATTTCTGTGTCAGATATAGATATTTACAATTATTCCTGCGGATTTCTAAATGTATATTTTGACTGTCAGATCAGGATTTAAATTTAATGAAGGAAAGAATTGCAGTTGCAAGTATTGATGTATAACCATTTCTATGTTTGATTCATAAAAAGGCAAATAATGAAAACCAAGAGAAGTATCTTAATAACAGCAAGATCACTGATTCACCCACAGGTAATAACACTTACAGTTATTCATATTTAAATTGAGAGATAAACCAGTTTGAGCAGCTAGATGGGTCTAACATTGGTCAGACAGATTAACAAACACAAAGAGCTGCTTTGTATAACTGTCTTCTTAAATCTGGAAGCTCTTTTATGCTTCTTAAATATTTGGTTTAAGCTTTAAAATAGAGGTAAAGGAGTGGGCCTAAATATTTTTCAAACCATGAAGAAATAGTGAAACTTGTTATATTGTTAACAGGCTATTATTTTCCTCTACATTCTCAGTCTGTTCCTCTCTGATGATTTACAATTTGTGATGAAAAGAGTAAATATACACATTTTTCCAGGTTGTCTCACCTTGATAAACAAAATGAAATCCTTTAGCTGTTATTGGTCCAACTGAAGTAAATCTAACCGTGATCTGGTTACCTGAGCTCAATGGGAGGGATTCACCTACTCAAACAAAGCAAATACAAAGCTATCATAACCAAGTTTTAATAAAGAAACATTCAAAATACCTGTCAACATCTTTGCAGCTAGAAATAACCCTCCCAAAACCCTAGTCTGCTTCAGTAAACTTCACAAGATATATGCATTTTCAGTATTTTATGTTGGTAGTATTATGTTGTTCCAGAGAAGGGGGACTAAAACTCATTTTGGTTATTAGGTTATTTGTTTGCTTTTTTGTGTACTAAAAAAATAGCAAACAAAACAACCCAAACCCCATACCTTTTTTAATTGAGTCAATATGCACATAATCTGCACAATTTTACTCCGCTAAAATGTATGCCTCTTTCCGTTTTAAATATATAACACCCATTTCAGATTGCTTACTAGGTAAGTCATAAAAGCATAGAGTAAGAAGCCAAAAACACTATAATAGCTAAATACCAGAAGAAAAAAAATCTAAAGAGAATAGATTCAATTTTACTTCTTTTTATTCATTAATGTGAAGTTTTGAGTGATTAGACTTTGAGTTCAAAATCCTGATCTCATATATTTGCCTGAACTGTATCTAAGAAAATATGACAATAAACTTTTTCTTTTTTATTTTTTTTTTGTGAGTGCACTATCTTTCTAGGTTCATAAAAAATAAATAACAGTTTAATGACAGTTCTATTAAATGATACCTGAATGAGATCCTGAGAGAGAGGATAACAAAGATGACTGAAGAGTTGGGCCATCATATACTTCAACTACATCATGGAGTGATGTCTGGAAAAACACAAACTGGCCAAAAACCACTGACCAAGCAGGAAGGAGAAAAAGCAAGAGGCACCAATGACAAAAATTAAAAAACAAAGAAGGACAGAATGAGAAAGGAAAAACGAAAGACAAAGATGAGAACAAAATATAGATTAATATATTTTTAAAAAATATTTAAATATTTATTGATTGTATTTTCTGACCACTTAATTAGCTGTCATGGTGTTTAAATTTTTTTTCATACCATTACAGCAGTCAATGGATAAAAATGTAATTCTATATATGTAAAAGAGGCAATGAAGGTACACAAGATGTATATATACACTCATTAAAAGATTCCAGTAATAAGGGAAGAAAACTGTTGTTCTGCTGTTGAATATACTTTCAAATTCTCTGTTCTCCCCTGCCCAACACACATCTAAACTCTCAGTGCAATATCCTCCTTTTTAATTCTAGGCATATTGCTATATATTGTAGTTTATTAATAAATTTTATTGACAAGCCTCTGTAAGTTTTACTTACCTTGGAATGTTTCATTTTTCTTAAGAACATTAGCAGTCAGTGCACCTTTACCTTTGTGAAATAAATGAGCAACTGACTCAAAGCAACAAACTCTTTTCAGAATACATATACTGAATCACAAAAATATTACTTTTTAAAGCCATGCTAACAGAAAACTCAATTAAAGAATGCTATTTTTGCACTTAAAATCAAAGTTCTGTGCAACACATTCACATCACAGGTATTTGCACTGTCAATAAATATAATAAAAAGTGAAAAGAAAATATAATTGTTTGGATTAATTCTGACTCTAGTACCTATAAAACATTTACGTTGTAATTTTATCACTATTACTAGCAACGGAGGGGAAAATGGTGTATAAAGGTAAAAAGGTGGAAGTAGTTAGATATTTGTAGGTACTGGAACACCTATAAAGAGAAACAAAACCAGTTTTCGCTCATTATCCAGGTTAGACATTTTGGGATAAATACTCCAATGTGTTGCTACTGGATTATATTTGTTTACAATATGTTCTATAATATCTTACCTGGTAGATGAAGCAATTCTTCCAATTTATACACCTTAGAGCTTTAAAAACCATATATTAGAAAAGCGAAGTCTTCAAATTGTTGGCTTTGGGTTTTTTGTTTGTTTGTTTTGACTGATTTTTTTTAAAAAAAGGCTGTTCCACCTTGCCAACTCAGGATCCTATCACACCCTCTTTTCAAGAAGAAAATAAGTGAGTTTTTTGAAAGAAAACCTTCTTCTGAAGAGAAAGACTGGACATTATATTTATAAAATATTCAAACAAAAGTAATTTTTAAAGTGTGTATGGGACGCTTCTGAAGATTTTTGTCCATTTTCAGGAGGAATCATGAGTGAGATGCTAGATTATCTCCATCATTTTTCCTCCAATCTATCTCCAGAAATTAAACACTGATGTTTTTACAAAATCTGATAATTTTTTAAATATTTACCTCCATCCAAGTCTTCTCTTTGGTATTGCTAAAGATAATTAACAAACTTAAGCCAGCTAATTGTTTCTATCATGTTTGTACTTTTATCAAATCTTATTTTCATACTCAGTGAGTTTCATTTTGGCATTGAGCTAAGTAAAGCCCTTTGTGACTTCCACTGCCATTTCCCATTTCATATTACATTGCAAAATATGTATGGAATATTCAGGCAAGTCTTGAGGTATAACTTAACAAACTTAACAAACTTAACACATAACTAAATATTATCCTGGAAAAACTGCAAAAATAATCTTTCCAGAAGTGAGTTTTGCTCACAACAGCATGAAAATTTTATTTCACAGTGAAAAAAAAATCAGATTCTTCATCTGCTTCACTGATGATATCCTCTCTTTGCTCATGATTCAGCTGTGATGTTTTTCCTATCAGGTCTTATAAAGGATTTATAATATCATATTTGAAATTTTTTTTGTTTGAGAAAAAAAGAAAAAAAAAAGCAAGTAAAATTGTCCAGCAGTTTTAACCTTCTTTAAAAGTCAGGGAAAGAAATCTCTAATTAGAGAAACGGTCTCTATGGTTATTAAAGATAACAAGTACCAAGTACACACTAAGAAACAAAAAATGCAAACCCCTCATGCACCTTAACTCCCAAGTCTGCAGACCCCATTCTCTGTGCTGCGTGGTGGATCATGGCCAGTCATGGACTACAAAGGAGAAAAGCCATGCTTTAAATAAGCAGGATTCAGGCATATCTACAGGAAGCAGAAAGCAGGAAACTATTGTGTGAGATTCTTTTTCTGTGAGGAAGAGTCAGCAAAGCTTTACAACTGATCAGATAAGGGTGATCAATCAAATAATCATTGGATAGGAGAAAATCTTCTGCCCATTCACATAGGAGACAGGAATTCTTCACAAGCTCAGAGAACTGCATTAAGATCTAACTACACTAGTATGATGACAATCAGTCTAGCTTTCATCGCAGAAGTTTCAAATTTTATTTTATTTTTATTTTTAGGAAAAGGAGGGGAAGAAAAATATTTCCTTTTTTGTGAGAAACAGGATGTTATTTAAATTTTTCAGTTCTTCTACCATTTCCTTTGGATGTCACCTTCAAAACACCTTGAACTAGCCATGAAGTAGCTTTCAAAAAGATCAAATGCATGAATGACCAGCAGAATGTCTGCATCTTGGAGGATTTTGAAGTTAACGTCCGTTATTTATTCATAGGAAGGAACTTAACATTCATGTACTGCAGGTTAAGTGTTTTACATAAAATCGATTAATCACAGAAAGTATGGTTAATAAACTCACAGATACTAAAGGTAGAAAGCTTTATTATGATCTATTGCTGTCTTAACTTACGATGAAAGAAGAAAAAATGCTTTGACTATATTGTTAAAAAAAGTCAGAGGCTACCTACAGTTGCAACTTACATATGCCTCCTCCTGAAGAACATAGCATTCCTCTGTGAGTAATTCCTTTGCTTTAAGCTTCATAACAAGCAACAGATTAAAAAAAATATATGAAGTTTTGCTTTGTATTTACGATGAACTAGCAATACACTGTAATGATGGACTGACTCAATATTTTTAAATTAAATTATACTCATATAGACACAGATAAACTGTATTCACCCCCTTCTGCCTGAGAAAGATGTCCAGTAAAACTGCAAGATAAGCTGAATATACATTGCGCTTTTTGAAGAGAAATTTTTCAGTAATCACTGAGAAGGATTTTGAAGGGAAAGACTGGAAGATGACATTCTAAAGAGATGATCTTACAGAATTAATGTGTATAGGAATATTGCTTTCAGTAGGGAAACTTAAATCAATTTTAACCTGCTTACATAAACAAAATGGAAGGTCTAATTTTGTACTGTTCAGTGGAACACTTCAGTTTGACATAACAATAACTGAGTATCTCTGAGTTAGCAGTGTTACTATCATTATTTAGTTTTTAAGTTAAATTAGCAGTAGAGGTGTCTTTGTTTTTAATGTTCCTTTTCTTACATTTCTAGACATTTGTTTGTCTGCCAGTTACTGTTAATACATTCACTCTACTCTGTATCTGTAGCAGTAATATTTAGTGATATCTGTTAGATTTCTCTGTAATGGTTGACACTTTTTAACATATGCCATAACACGAAAAATATTAATTGTTTGTGAATAAAAAGTAGAGTCCCTACTAGCAGTATCCTGTTGGGAAAATCTCGATCCATTTCAAAGCAAATACCAGAATAAGAGAGATGGCTAGTGTTCCTGAAGCTGGAAGTAGTAAAAATTAATTTTAACAGTATAAGCCTTTTGGGTCCACTGCAGACTAGACGTCAAAATAAGGCTAGTGGTGGGTTTATGTGCAAACCACTGGAAGAGGTATTCTTACTGACGTGAGTAAGGGTTGAGAACTGCTTATCCTCAACAGATAATTATTAACAAGAGTGACCGAGCAACTGAAACTGAATAGAGTTAATATAATAATATTACCAAAAATAATCAGATATAAAAACAAAAAGAAAACACAAAATAACTGAAAATTAAAAGATGCTAACAATGACAAAAGAAATTAATATACACACATATAATTATACATATTTTCTATATTTCCTGAAACTATAGATTGTCCTTACACAAGTTTCCCAATATATAAAGGTATGATTATACAAAACAAACTTACTGAAACCCTCAAATATAAATGGAATTGTACTCCACTATCATCATATGCATAGCACAAGTTTGTTGTTATTAGCAAATTAAATATACTTGAATAAGTTTACATTTAATATCAGTGGTCAACATAAATGTCATGGAGATTTTCCAAACCACACATAGGTATGCCAGCTAACTGTCCTTGGATAGGGCAGGTTAATGTGAATTTATACTAGTTCTTCACAATGTATGTGACATGTGACATGTACCACTGTCTAGTTCTTAATCTCTTAGTCTGTGGAAAAAGCCTTTACTGAACTCTTTGCCTTTCATCACAAGCTATCAGTGTTCCATTGGTAGTCTCAGCTATTGTTCTCTCAGATGGAGTACTCTGTTTCCTGGCAGAACAGCCAGATTAGGGAGAATAAGAAATAAAGGATTGTCTCTGCAAACAAGGGACAGGTAAGGAAGGGCAGAAAGAGTTCTGCTTCTTAAAGCTCTCAGGTGCTGTTTTCCTACTCCACATGAAGGGAAAGAAAATACCTGTCTCAGAGACACAAAAAAGCAGGAGTGCACAGATTTATGTCTGAGCTGTAAACCAGAAGCTGCTATTCTTCCTTCGTTTTTCTTCTGTAAAGAAAGTGTTGACTGAAAACATGCTGATCTGTCCTCTTTCTTTACTGTATTCCTGCATTCCCAGACTCGGAAGGGAAGAAGATGGGAAATGCTACATCTTCTCATGGTTGAGAAAATAAGCTGTTTATCTGAATATATGGAAAGACAATAAGAATGTGTTTGGTGACAGAAGATGGGGCAGTTAGAAACACTAGAAGACAGAATGAGGAATTCAAGTGAAATTGCACAGAAAAAGCTACATGTGTATTTCCCTAGAAATGGGCGTAATCCCATAAAAAATGGGAGAAAAGAGAGACTCAGGACTTCTCCTGGAGCTGGAACAGGAATAAATTTTTATTAACACATTTTTTGCTTCCTCCTAAAATCAGGAACATTGATTACAGTATATAAATTATCATTCTCCTCCAGGCTTCAAACCTCAGTCTCCCTTTCTGCTTCTCTCTTTCTGCAGCTCACATCCTCTTTCCTGGCCTGACTCACTATAAATACCTGTTCAATCCCTTCTGGATCTGCAACAACACAACAGTAGAGGAAAAAATGTAAAACCAGTACACTTTATTTTAAATACTATGTATACCATATAATTTTATATTAATTATAGTATGTTATATTATTAATTGTATTATATCTTATTTGCAATAACAATAAATAATACTAATATATTGCATCTATGATGTAATACAGAACCCTGAATGAAAAAGCACACTATAACACCTTCTTTTCTCTATATTGGTTAAACTGAAATTCAAACTATTATTACTGTTACTAGTTTCAACAGGTTACATTGGTTTATTTACCCCTACAGACAAAAACTGTATCTTACCATTTTGACTACCTTTAAAGCAATTAAGATTAACTGTATACCTAAAATGTTGAGTTTATCTTTTTTTTCCCCTTAAGCTACCTAAAAGTTAGATAGTTTTTTGGGGCTTATTTCTTGAATTTTTTCCTGAGTAGAATGAATCATGCACTGGAGAGGCCTATCTTTCTCCATTAACTAGAGTGGGAACCTGGGCAACTAGTGTAAACTATATATTAGATTTTTAGATGGCTGAAGAAGGCTGAGATGAACCTCATCCATAATGTTTTGACCTTATAGACATAATTTTCTTGTTGTCTTACAAAGCAGTCTTTTAAAAACTTGACTATAAATGGAAGACCTGAAATTAAACCCCAATAAATAAAAAAATAAACAAAAGTGTTAAATAAACAAATGCATTTTTATCTATGCACAAGCTGACATGTTATAACCTGTCATGTGTCTAGCAATAGAAAAGATTAATTTCTCCAGAGTATACTGGTTGGGTTTTTTTTAAGAATTAAATAAGAATAGATGTCCTGAAAAGGACAAGGGCAGAGCTCTAGAAGAGGGTATGTTGTTTTTTCATCCAACATCAATATCAAACTATTCAATTGTATACTGACAGAGAATTTGCCTTTAATGACACTTATTTATTATGCCGTATTTTCTCTTGTGTGTTTATATGTAATTACTTTTGAAAGTGGAAGAATAAGACTTCTCCAAAATTTACTTTAAAATATATAAAATCAATGACCCATTCAAATACTAATAATTTGCACTGGGTTTTCTTTCAATTAATGAGATTCAGCAATTCTAATGAACAGTAAATATTCAATACAAAATAAGTTGATATATCAGTAAGACAAGAAGCATTAAACTATGACAAGCTACTGGTGCTACAAGCTTCTAGTGCATTAATTGGCATGCCCTAACTTGCAAAGAACTTCACAAATAGTTTACTAATGCTTGCTTACTTGTGTGTTACTGTTCTGTTGATGTATGTTCTTATTACATACAGATAACATTCAGCTGCCACTTTAAGGAAAAGTTGTTGGATATAATTTTATCCAATCTTATAGCATACAATATGTAAAATAATAACAGTTAATGAAAACACCCTTCACAAATATTATCCATTTTGCCATTCTGTTCACTATGGAGAATATTGACTATACTTCCAGTTAGAAAACTGACTGTGTTTATGGTGAATCAGAAATGGTAAGTGATTTGCTCAATATCAGTGGGGTGGGTTGACCCTGGCTGGATGCCAGGTGCCCATCAAAGCTGTTCTATCACTCCCCCTCCTCAGTCAGACAGTGGAGAGAAAATGTAACGAAAGTCTCGTGCGACAAGATAAGGACAGGGAGAGATCACTCACCAATTACTGCCACAGGCAAAACAGAATCCACTAGGGGAAATTGATTTAATTTATTGCCAATCAAATCAGAGTAGGGTAAGGAGAAAAAAAAGCCCAGATCTTAAAACACTTTCCCTCACCACTCCCTTCTTCCTGGGCTTAACTTCACTCTTGATTTTCTCTAGCTCCAGCCCCCGAGCAGCACAGGGGGATGGGGAATAGGGGTTGTGGTCACTTCATCACACCTTGTCTCTGTTGCTCCTTCCTCCTCACACACTTCCCCTGCTCCAGAGTGGGGCCCTTCCGTTGGGAGGCAGTCCTCCATGAATTTCTCCAACATGGGTCCTTCCCATGGGCTGCAGTTCTTCATGAACTGCTCCAGCGTGGGTCCTTTCCACAGCGTGCAGTCCTTCAGGAACAGACTGCTCCAGTGTGGGTCCCTCATGGGTCCACAGGTCGTACCAGGAGCCTGCTCCAGCGTGAGCTTCCCACAGGGTCACGGCCTCCATTGGGCATCCACCTGCTCTGGTATGGGGTCCTCCACAGGCTGCAGGTGGGTATCTGCTCCACCATTAACCTCCATGGGCTACAGGGGCACAGCCTGCCTCACCATGGTCTTCACCACAGGCTGCAGGGGAATCTCTGCTCTGGCACCTGGAGCACTTCCTCCCTCTCCTTCCTCACTGACCTTGGTGTCTGCAGGGCTGTTCCTCTCACATATTCTCACTCCTCTCTCTCCAGCTGCAGTTGCTGTTGCACAGGGTTTTTTTCCCCCTTCTTAAATATGTTATCCCAGGGGCGCTACCTCCATTGCTGATGGGCTTGGCCTTGGCCAGTGGTGGGTCCGCCTTGGAGCTGTCTGGCACTATCGGACATAGGGGAAGCTTCTAGCAGCTTCTCACAGAAGCTGTCCCTGTAGCCCCCCTCCCCTTGCCACACAAACCCACTATGTTCAAAAACAATCAAACATCACAGATTGGACTGTTCAACGCCAACTTGCGTGTTCTTTCATTTTGTTTCGTTTAGTACCTATAAAATAAAGGTACAGAAGAACACTTAGAGAAACAGAGAGAATAGTAATAATGTGGCCAAAAGATGGAAAACAAAGCACTTGTGAATGCTAGCAAAAAGTACAGAAGAAAAATAGATATATGGAAGAAAAAGAAATTATAAACCAAGATACAAGCAATACACTAAACAGGAAAAGCAGCACTAATCTATATATGATGAAGGTGACATTTTTTTCTAACAACTCTGACATGCTAGCAGGCATATGAATTCTTTATGGGTTATCTTTTTTCCATTTAGATCAAACCAGTACATTTAAAAAGAGAAAGGCCTCTTCCTATGACATTTGCTTAAGACTTACTTTTTCTTTTTTTCTGAGGAATGTCAGTCTCAGAGTTTTGAGTGAAAAATAGACCTTTTCCTCTCAAATATTGCCAATGATATTTCTAAACTAGGGAAAGGAGGTTGAAATGATAATACAGTCCAAGCAGAAGAGTTTTGTCAAAAAATAGTTAGATGTCTATAAAGCACTAAACATATTTTATTTAAGATACTGAGACTGAGAGCACTGACTAAAGTGAGAATAAGAAGTTTAAAATTGATTTAGTTAGTTAGAAGCAAAGTTGGATGAAAAAGCCTATTGATAACTTAGGTACTGTATTGTATGATGTAAAAGTACACCATAGTTTCAAAATATCCTGCTGAAACGCTTTTATCATTAGATGTGCAGACATTTTCCTATATTATTTCAGTCTTATATGTAGTCTTTCTTAACAACTAATGTACGTCCTTGGTGACTAGTAATGGGTTTTAATTAGGTATTTTTCTGGTATCTAACACAATACATCTTAAATCTATGATAATGCCTCCGAGATCTATTAGTGATTAATGCTATAGTCCTATCTAAAACCAGAATAATGAGAGAAATGTGTTTCATTTCCACTTTACACATGCTGTGTTTTCCAGGGTTGTCTTACCAAGCGAAGAGGCAAAGCTTGAGAGCCTAAAGGTCTCTGACACTGGATAAATTATTGCTACTTATGCTAAGTGATCCTGCAAGATGACTAATCAGGTTCTTACCTAGCATAGGTTTAACTTTACAATAAATTGACCAAAATCAGTATGATATGTTGTCAGTTAAAAAACTTTTATCTGTTATTTCCATGGCATTACATTACATGATATTTCTATGCAATCATTTAGGATACAAGTTAGGTATTTTATCTTAAGGAAATAATGCCTATGTTTAACTACAAAAAGAATCTCATTACACAATTTCCAATAAACAGTCAAGTTTTCAGCAAATGTTGTTTAAAAGAAAAAAATTTACATGGTTTAAGAAATTTAGGAAAGCAACAGTAGGCATAAATAGTTTTCTTCATGCACAGAGCTGTGCAGGGATATGTGTCAGGAATAGTGATTTTCAATATGTTCTTAAATTATTTAAAAAGATGCAAGTAACAATTACAAAATACATTGATGGCATTAAGTTATCAGAGAAGTAAAAGCAAGAACTAACTAAAAAGTTACAAAAAGACATTATGGTAATGAATGACTAGTAATGAAATACCAGAAAAAAAATTATTGTAAAGTACTGCACATGAGTATACACATATACTTCATATTCACAATGATGGACTTTGAATTAGCTATTAACCACACTGGACTGAGATCTTGAGGTTACAACAGGTAATTCCTGTGAAACATCAGTTTAGTGCTCAGCAGTGACAGAAAGGGAATAAAATATTAGCAGTTATCAAGAAAAGAATGGAGAACAACAAGCAATTATAACACAAATGTGTAAACCCAGGTCACAGGGGATAGACATTTTGGTCTGACCTCTGCAAAAGCCAAGAGCGAAATTAGAAAATATAGAGAAAGATGACAGGATAATGGCAATTATGTAATGGTCTCTTGCATCATGAACAGATTTGAATTCTTCATTCTGAAAAGATTCTGCATTCTGAAAAAAAATTATTGAGGGGCAAATATGATAGGAATCAATAACATAATGAGATGTATGGAGAAATTGAACAAGGGGTCACTTTTACAGTTCTTCCAAGTATAAAAATTAGAGAGCATCAAGTGAAAAAAGACAGTGACGTGTTTAAAATTGGGAAAGTTTCTTTACACAATACATGCTTAATGAGTGGAAGTGCTTGCTACAGGATGCCATAAATGTTAGATCTAAATTAATGGAAGAACCCATGAGCAGCTACTAAACCCAAAGGTACTACGTATAGATCAACAGCTCCTTCAGTCACAGATTAATGGAGACTGACAAACTATTTCTTCATTATTTTAACATGAATACAGATATACTCAGACTTCAGCTGTGATAATACTTAAAAATAGTGATTTCTATTGTCGGTAAGCATAAGCATATTTTTTTAAGAATTTTTTTTCATAAAGGTACCGATTTTCAAAATCTTAAATTATTTCAAGTCTGTCATACATAGCATAGGATATTTTCTGCTTTATGCAGAAAGGAGTATGTACTCAAACAAAACAGACAGCAACAGAGATGTTTATAATCCACTTTATATTAACTAGTTATGCATGTACATTACAATCAAATATGTTGTAGGTAGCGTAACATCATTCCATATGTGACTACACTACTGACAGTCTTAATTTTCTCAAAGAGTATTAAAAAACTAGAAGGCTTGGATCTCAGTAACTGGCAATTTACAAATATTAAAAATGGAGACCTGCTCAAATACAGTAAAATATATTACATAGAACACTTTTAACTGTTTTCTCAACCAGAAGGTTGACTCTCCTTGAACCATTTTTCTCTGAAAAGTGAAATTTCTTAAGAAATGAACCTTCACTGCTGGAAGATTAGATGATTATATACCTTTCAGAACAATTAGTCGACAAGCTCCTTGAACTGTGAAACTTTATAAAGAAATAAAAACTGTTATTAGCTGCTAATTTTAAATTAACTCTTTTCTTCTGTGTCCCAGAGAAAATACCACTATTTCTTAGAAGCCAGTTTTCAGCTTTTGTCCCTCAAATTTTACAGCTTTCTATTTAAAGTTCTAGCTTCCAGTCTACCTTGAAGGGAAGAGCAAGGGAATAAAAGTATGTGTTCACTTCTCTGAAAGTCCATCAGTGAGCAAACTCAATACAGTTGGTGAGAAAATAAATCTTTGAAAAGTTTAATTGATATAATTTTTATTACTCAAACTACCTATAAGTTTTTAAAGAGCAATACAATTTTTCTACCTTAGTAAATTGCATTAAATTTTACCAAATAACAGAGAAGTGTAGATACTGTCCACTCCCAAACACTATATTTTTTTAAATTTAAATATTCAGGTATTTTAGCATGAAAAGCTTGTATCACGTTGTGATTAATCATGAGTCATAACTAAACGTTACGTCAGTTACAAGAAAATGGTAGGATTTCAAAGGGAATACGTGAGACTAAAAAAAACCAATTCATTGCTTACTTCCAGATTTCATGTGTTTTCTTGGTGTAACATAAAACATAGGACTTGTATTTCACTTCAGTTTTACACAGCACCTTTTTTATTTAACTGTTTAAGTCTTATTCTGATTAATTTTCATAGGATTTCTTTGAGGTTAATGTTATTATTCTGTCTTAAAGATGAATAAACAGATACAGAGAGGTTAAGTGCTTTCCCAAATAATATACACGGGCAAATATTTATTCTCCCTAGCTATTTTTATAACCATATTTTACAGAATAGTTTCTAGTTCCTTCTCTCCATTATTCCTCTTACATGACAAGAGGTATTTATTTAAAAAAAAAAAAAAGGTAAAAAAAGGAAAAGGAAGTGTCTTGGTTTAAATTCCCAAATCCTCTGATTAGCCATAATGGCCAAAACCCACTAAAAAGATACACAGAGCCAAGCATCTCACAGCAGGGCTGTTTCCTTATCACTAAGGAAAATTTTGTCTAAGGGGACCAGGAGTACTCAGCTATTCACTTTAAAAAGAAAAAAAAACTGTTAAAAAAAAATAGTCTAGACTCCGCCGAAGTCATTATCTGTGTAACTATCTATCTTTGACAACTCCTCCTATAAAAGAATATTTCTTCAATTTCTTCAGCCCTTGAGCATAACATAGAAAAGAACCATAGATACATAGAGTCATTTAGGTGGGAAAAGACCCTTAAGATCATCAAGTTCTACCATTAACCTAACACTGCCAAGTCCACAGCTAAACCATGTCCCTAAGAACAACATCTATACATCTCTCAAATGCCTCCAGGGATAGGGACTCAACCACTTCCCTGGGCAGCCTCTTCCAATGATTGACAACCCTTTTGGTACAGGCACTTTTCCTAATATCCAGCCTAAGCCTCTCCTGGCACAACTTCAGGCCCTTTCCTCTTACCCTATTGCTTGTTACTTGGAAAAGGGACCAGCACCCACCTTGTAACAACCACCTTTCAGGTAGTTGTAGAGAGCAAGAAGGTCTCTTCATTTCTTTGTTCCTCTTTCCTTTTTTTCTTTTGGGGGAATGGTCTTTCCCCTCACTGGGCAAAGATCTTTCTCAACAATAGTCAGTTATGAACTTTACAGGTATTTATCATTTTGGTTTGGGCTTATTTATTAATTTAATTAGTGCTAAAATACAAATATTCTTTGTGTTTCAAAAGAGACTCAATCTGTACTGTAACACAATTTTCAAATTCCTGTGATTTTAATGGCTGTGCTCAAAGATTTCTATAGCATCTATCGCTGGACCATGAATATCCTCTACAAGTGCATCACTAAGCTTATTAGATGGTTTGGATGCTTCCATTTGCACTTTTGAAAGCTCAAAATACTCCTTTTGTGATCTTTTGGGTTTGTTTGGGTTTGTTGTGTTGTTGGTTTGGTTTTCTTATTTCAGTTTGTGTGTGTGCGCGCACGCGTGTGTATAATCTTTGGTGTAATTATGGCCTAAAGTTGTGTCATAATATCAATGAGATTTTAAATCTGATTCCCCTGGTGGTTTCATTTCCTGTCATACTGTCTAAAAGCAACACTTAGAAGTCTCAGTTCATGCTAAGATTTAACATCTTTATGTTGCATCGAAAGAGAATAAATTTTCTTTTCACATCATCAGTGAAGGAAGTGTGTGAATTTTAGCATTTGATGGTTTTGATAGTAGTATAAAAGATCAGACTCTGAAATGAAATAGGAATTGCACCAGAAAATACAGACCAAAGGAGTGGTGTGATGGTAATACTGAACCTCAGAAAAATAAGTCATCTAGTTTTGTTCACAGTTGAAGCTTTTACTATTGTAAATTCAAATAATTGGTATATTACTGAAATGTGTGGTAAAATCCTCAGCTGAAAGGAAAGGCAAGGTCTTCTAATGTGTTGATGGTAGATTAAGACCATTTCCAATAGTCACTCAGGATTATAAAGCAGATTCACTCATACCACTTTGATAAATTCAGAGCAACTAACGTGAATTAAGAGAGTGATGAATTTCTAAAACTTCATAATATTATTACAATTAATTATTATACTATTTGTTAATCAAAATAATAGAAATATGGTAATTTCAGTAAGAAAATAAAAACCTCAGTAATAACATTCTCATCATATTTAGAATGCATTCTCTATCAGTTCTGTGCTGATGTTCTGCTAAAAATAAAATAACAAGCTGAGTTATGGAAGATTTGCTTTCTCCACAACCAAAAAAGTTTCTCATTTAGCACTTGAAACATATCACTTAGAAATATTCCCTAAGTTCTGAGTTCACATTTCAGTTATAGACTTGGTCAGAGTGGCATCACATACGGTGCCAGACTGGAAACTCTGATAAATGGTTACATCTACTTTAGGGTACATATTGATGAAGTCCTGTATCTCCTAATTACAGCTATTGAATGGTTGAAATATTTTCATCTTTTTCTTACACTAGTTTTTTTTATATACCTTTTAATAACTGATATGAAGAATTTTTTCAATGTTTCCTGATTTTATTTTCCACTGGGATTTCTTTTGGTTTTTCCTACTAATGAAAAGAAAAAATAATTATTCAAGTATTAATTTCATCCACACCATTCAGTAAGCTGAAGTGATAATTTGTTTCAGATGAATGAACTGATGAATCATCTGATCTAAACAATAACATTTACTAGTAGGAAAATAAAAGATAATTATTATACTCAGAAAGCTGTCGCACTTTTAATTAGTAGCACTAAATTAGCTGAGAGGTGATTGAAGAACCAAACAGATTTTTGAAAGTGACTTTTCCATTAAATCTAGAACCTTTATTACTTAATAAGATGGCTTGAATTTAACCTGGTATCTTAATAAGATTTTATTCTTAATTGTACCTCAAATAAAAAAACATTGGATTATTAACATTGTTGTTTTGTTGTTGTTCCAGAGTTAAAGGTATTTATTCCTTCTATTATGGGTATTACTTAAGAGGTTAGTGCCCCTGTGGTTCCTACATAAGCATTTTAGAGAGAGGTTTAACCACAAACTATTAGGGGAGACCAGTCTTCAAATGTAGGCACCTCATTTAAATACCCCATTAGCCAATTTTATGTTCCCTTACTACTCTTTTTTTTGGCTATAATTTTCTTACATTGAAAAATTGGTTCTTGCCAGAACTGTAGTGAAGAGTTTTGTAGAGTACAACTAAGCTGAACTTCATGTTGTTTGTGTCTTAGGAAATAACAGTTTTAAGAATGGATTTGGGACTACAGTCCCAAGAACCATCAATAAAAATAATTTTTCTTAATCTGTTATCTCTAGCTAAATTCTTTCTGTTATATATAGGACACACTTAAAATCTACTGGAAAACAACAAAAAGTTGCAGGCATGTTTTATTTCTTCTTCAGTCCAGACACTGTAATATAAAAATAAGCAATAAACAAAATTCAGATGTTTTCCTTTTACCAGTGTATTCCTCTTTCTTTCCATAAAACCTTGCTGAGACAGTCAGATGTTATGAAAGTGTGATTCAGATTTGTTTTCTAAAAGCAAATAAGTAATAGTGTAAGAAAGCAATGAGGCAGGACTAGAAAATTCTGCCCGCGCTCAAGATTAGCAAGATCTTCACATTTCCAAGATGCAGACACAGTTCAGAATACTTTTGTAGTAGCAGGGCAATTGCCTCCTATGCTGTGCTGTTTCTAACTTCTTCCACTAATTTTTGTTCATAAAAGGAACAGAAGAAGTGACCACAGAGCATGCAATGCACACAACTGGTCTCTCAGTATTATTATCCTGAGTAGCAGCTTTTTTCAGAATAAAATAAATGTTAATAGTTGTTGGCTGTACGGTCTCGGATTTTGTTTCCTCCATCCTATTCACACACCAACTGCATGGCACTATAAAAAATGTTTCAGCTATAGGCTACAATTACTGGGCCTAAGAGAGAAGTGTGCTACATAATTGTCTTTTCCCTTTCAGGGTATCCTGCCTACTTGCACATCATAATGACAAAAAATTGTCTCTTATTTACATGACAGCCTGGAGAGAAGGAAATAAGTACATTTTAAATTTAGGATTTGAAGAAAATCTTTTGGATAAAGGCAGAAAGGAGACTACTTTAAATAAATAGGAGTGTTAGATTCTACATATTATGCCTCAAAACCCATGATCCTCAAGCTGATCTGGGATTATTGAGAAAAGGAGCAATAAAGTGAAAATCCAATGATAAGAACTTGTTAATACCTGGGTACTAAGAAACGAAACTGTTTCCCTTCCCTTCATTATCTTCAATAACTGACTCACATCTGCTTATTCTTGTTCTCATTGCGAATATTCTTAATAATGGCTTAGAAACATGAATGCATATTTTATCTTAAACTAAAGCAAAAAATCAGGAAGTGTCTCTAATACTTGAAATAAATTAAATTTACAAAGACTAATGCCTCAATTAAATACCTATATTCTGGCAGGCCTGTACAGGGCAAGAGTTTTCTGGTGATTTCTGTGGCTGGGTACTTATATTAGAATTCCACCCATACACTTTTAATAACTTTACTGAAAAATTAAAAGCAAATTGCAATAAAGTGTTTCTAAAACTACTGTACAAAGATAGGCAACTCTTTCAGTTAAAGGCTGGATCAGTTACCTAGTATTAATATTTTCTTAATTTAGAGATATTGATTAAGAATCTGAAAATAAATAGAATGAATACCAGCTTCAGTGAGACTTAAAATGCATTTTGTCGTTGACTTTCTTGCTACCACTATTTTTTGAACAATTATAATGATAAATAGAAAAACCATCTGGGGTGCTTTTTGTGTTTGTTTGTTGGTTTTGTTGTTTTTTTTTTTTCCCCCAATTTTCTGTTGACTCAGAATGTAATTAGACTGTTGGGAATTAGAGTTGGGTCATCACAATATGGGTAGTAATCATATAAATGATCATATAGATATAAATGCTTCAAGTTTCAGAAAACAGATTTTTGTGGGAGGATGACCTTGGAAACAAGGATATATTCAACCTCTTTACCTTTAAAGATGTTCTATCTATCCTTATTTCTGAAATCAGATACTGAAATTTTATTATAGCTTATTTCCAATCATCAGTACTTTTCTTTTTCTTGGTTTCTGCAGTTATGAATAGTATTTTGTAGTTTCATCCATAAAATTAGAAATTAACCTCAATAAGAGGGAGATAAAACTTTACTCATGTTTAAATAGGGCTTCTAATATTTAAAAAAACAAAACAAAACAAAACAAAACTAAATGGAGCTCTGTATTGTTTTGGTTTTAAAATTTAACAATATTTCATGTTTATAATTTATTTTCTAGTTATTTTGTGGTCACTATTCCTCCAAAAGTGATCGTATTACAAAGAAAAAACAAAAACAAAAAACCAAAAACAGACTTGAGGACTTGTTCTACACTAAACTCATTAAATCAAATTCTCTGTTTACTTTTCAAAATAAGGCCACCTAAGTGTTAGAATAATGTTTCCTGGACTTTATTCAAAGTGGTAAATTTTTCACCCAGTGTAGTTTGTTCCTCCAGAATTTAACTCACCAGAAACAAATAAGAAACTTCATATCTTCTTGATAAAGAAGGCAAAGAAACAGAATCTACCACACTTTTCCTCAACCATGTTATTATGAAATCCCCTTAAATCATTAAAACTAAGTATCAGAAACAAAATAATAATATTAATTAAAAATCTTTACAACATTAATGTTAGCAAATATAATTTTTATGAAAGAATATTTTTGTTAAAAGTCATTTGATGCACTGGTTACTATTGGATAGTAGAAGATTCTTCAAGATAGCTGGTAAAACCATACTGGGTTTTTTGTTGTATGTGTTTGTCCCATTCCATCACTAGTTCTGAGTCCATAAATGCATTTATATTTATAAATAATCCTCTCACTTCTCATAGAATCATGGAATGGTTTGAGTGGGAAGGGACTTTAAAGATCATTTAGTCCACTCCCCCAACAGGGGCAGAGACATCTTTCACTAGATAAGGTTGCTCAAAGCCCCATCCAACCAGACCTTGAACACTTCCAAGGATGGAGCATCCACAGCTTCTCTGAGCAACCTGATCCAGTGTCTCACCACCCTCACTGTAAAAAATTTATTCCTTACATCCAGTCTAAATCTACCTTCTTTTAGTTTAAAACCGTTGCCCATGTAAATTATGTATACAAAAACAGCATAACAAAAATGGAAAAAAAGGCTTTAGAAAAATTGATTTTTCTTTCTGTTTCAACAACAGAACATCTGAAGTATAATGAAAAGCACATCCAAGGTTAACAGGTATTAGAAATATTTTCCCTATTTCAGGGGAGCTGTATAGCTATAGCTGGGAATCTTGTCCAAGATTCAGTTTTAAAATCCAAAAAAGTCAAAAGAAGTATCACAAAGAGTCATCCATCTCTGGGAAATATTGATCCATTTGCTCCATGAATGGGACAACGAATAACAAATAGAAATTGCTGATAAAAGCCTACAGCTTCAGGGGCAGAAATCATTTTGCTTAAGAGAGTTCATACTATTTAATATGTTACATCATGCAACAGAGTACAAGATGACAGGATATGCCAGCAACTAACTTCTTCAACAGAAGTTCCACTGAAGCTAGCTGTGAACAGTTTAATGTCAAATAACTGCAATGTGGTTATGTATTCACACCATGCAGTGTGAATATATTCCCATCATGGAAACATGGTAGGATGACTTGCAAAACTAGAGTGCTGCAATGTATGGCTATAAACTCTTCAGAACAGATAGGCAAGGAAGGAAAGGTGATAGCGTAGCCCTGTATGTTCAGGAGAGTTTTGAATGTCTAGAGATTGATGACGGTGATGATAGGGTTGAGCATATATGGGTAAGAATCAAGAGGAAGGGCAACAAAGCAGGTATCATGGTGGGAGTCTGTTATAGACCACCCAAACAGGATGAAGAGGCAGGTGAAACATTCTATAAGGAGCTGGGGGGAGTCTCACAATCGCTAGCCCTTGTTCTTGTGGGGGACTTCAATTTACCAGATATCTGCTGGAAATACAATACGGCAGAGAGGAAACAGTCTAGGAGGTTCCTGGAGTGTGTGGCAGATAACTTCCTGATGCAGCTGGTGAGTGAGCCAATGAGGGAAGGTGCCCCACTGTACCTGTTGTTTGTGAGCAGACAAGGACCTGTGGGAGGTGTGATGCTTGGAGGCTGTCTTGGGCATAGTGATCACAATATGATAGATTTTTTGAGGAAGTACAGAGGGAGGTCAGCAGAACTGCTGTCTTGGGCTTCTGGAGGGCAGATTTTGGCCTGTTTTGGAGCCTGGTTAACAAAATCCCTTGGGAGACTGTCCTGAAGGGCCAGTAAGGCTGGACATTCTTCAAGAAGGAAATCTTAAAGGCACAGGAGTAGGCTGTCCCCATGTGCTGAAAGACAAGCCGGTGGGGAAGAAGACAGGCCTGGCTGAACAGAGAACTTTGGATGGAAGTCAGGAAAAAAAGGAGAGTTGATGACCTTTAGAAGAAGGGGCAGGCAACTCAGGAAGACTACAAGCATGTCATGAGTCTATGCAGGGAGAAAATTAGAGAGGCCAAAGCCCAACTAGAACTTAAGCTGGCTACTGCCATAAAAAACAATACAAAATGTGCCTATAAATACATTAGCATTTAATAGTAATACTAATTGTTCTCAGGGTACCCATCCCACTGAGCCAGAAGACAGGGATGGGGAGCAGAATGAAGCCCCCATAACCCAAGGGGAAATGGTTAGTGACCTGCTACACCACTTAGACACACATAAGTGTACGGGGTTGGACGGGATCCACCCAAGGGCACTGAGGGAGCTGGTGGAAGTGTTCACCAAGCCACTTTCAATCATTTATCAGCAGTCCTGGCTAAGTAGGGAGGTCCGAATTGACTGGAGGTTAGCAAATGTGACGCCAATCTGCATGAAGGGCCAGAAGGAGGATCCAGGGAACTACAGGCCTCTCAGTCTGACCTTGGTGCCAGGTAGGTAAACAAGTAGATCATCTTGACTGCCATCGCATGGCACGTACAGGACAACCAGGCAATCAGGCCCAGTCAGGATGGGTTTATGAAAGGCAGAACCTGCCTGACTAACCTGAACCCCTTCTGTGACAAGGTGATCCTAGTAGATCTAGTGATCCTACACCACCTAGTAGATGAGGGAAAGGCAGTGGATGTTGTCTACCTGGACTTTAGCAAATCCTCTGACACCATTTCCCACAGCATTCTCCTAGGGAAACTGGCTGCTCATGGCTTAGACAGGTGTACTCTTTGTTTGGTAAAAAATTGACTGGATGGCTGAGTCCAAACAGTTGCGGTGAACAGAGTTAAATCCAGTTGGCAGCCAGTCAGAAGTGGTGTTTCCCAGGGCTCAGTGTTGGGGCCAGTCTTGTTTAATATCTTTACCAATGATCTGGATGAGGGGATTGAGTGCACCCTCAGTAAGTTTGCAGATGACATCAAACTGGGTGGGAGTGTTGATCTGCTTGAGGGTAGGAAGGCTCTACAGAGGGACCTGGACAGGCTGGACTGATGGACAGAGGTCAACTCTATGAGGTTCAACAGGATCAGTGCTGGGTCCCGCACTTGGGACACAACAACCCCATGCAACGCTACAGTCTTGGGGAAGAGTGGCTGGAAAGCTGCCTGGTGGAAAAGGACCAGGGGATGTTGGTTGACAGCTGGCTACACATGATCCAGCAGTGTGCCCAGGTGGCCAAGACGACCAACAGTACCCTGGCTTGTATGAGGAATAGTGTGGCCAGCAGGACTAAGGAAGCGATTGTAGTCAGCACTGGTGAGGCCACACCTTGAATAGTGTGTTCAGTTTTGGGCCCCTCAGTACAAGAAATATATTGAGGTGCTGGAGCATGTCCAGAAAAGGGCAACAAAACTGATGAAGGGTCTAGAGCACAAATCTTATGAGGAGAGTTTGAGGGAACAGGGGTTGTTTAGTCAGGAGAAGAGGAGGCTGAAGGGAGACCTTATTGCTCTCTACAACTACCTGAAAGGTGGTTGTTACAAGGTGGGTGCTGGTCCCTTTTCCAAGTAACAAGCAATAGGGTAAGAGGAAAGGGCCTGAAGTTGTGCCAGGAGAGGCTTAGGCTGGATATTAGGAAAAGTGCCTGTACCAAAAGGGTTGTCAATCATTGGAAGAGGCTGCCCAGGGAAGTGGTTGAGTCCCTATCCCTGGAGGTATTTGGTGTTGTTCTTAGGGACATGGTTTAGCTGTGGACTTGGTAGTGTTAGGTTAATGGTAGAACTTGATGATCTTAAGGGTCTTTTCCCACCTAAATATTTCTATTTTCTGGGATTCTGGGATTTTATGAAAAAGAAGAGGAAGGTCGATCAGTCGCGTAAGATTATGAATGAAAACAAACATGCATATCTTGGTGGTATATTAAACTAATCAAAAGTTTTAACTGTGTACTTTTATATTAAAAATTAATATTAAAAATATTTAATTGGACATGACATAGAAGATGAAGCCATGAACTTTTTCTTGAAATAGAGTTTCCGGTAAATTGCCAGACATTGGTCAATTCTTATATCAAATAATCATCAGATTCATATTATTACTGTTTACCCTCTCTACAGAATACAATATGAAATGTGAACATTTGTAATATCTTAATAGTATTTGTTAATATTCTGAGGATTTTCACTATCATCTTGGTTACACCATCGAAAGTATAGACAAGAAGATACAGCAAAACTAGTTTGCTAAAGGACCCACAGTCCTTTATAGAGACCAGGAAAGGGGAAAAGGAGAAAGAGAGCAGCAGGAACAGATAGCTTGGGGAAATAACAGTTTGACTGGGTGATTCAGTCATGAAAAGAAATCTCACAAAAAAAGTTTTTTGTCAAAACCTACTTCTGATTGACTATGATAACTTCTAAACAGTGCAAGCGGATGTTTCCCATCACATATATATGTATTTAAAAATGACAGGTCTGTGCAGGCCTCAAGTATTAAAGCAAAAAGCAGAGAGGTCCATCTAATGCTACATATAAGACATACACTGTTGGAGTGGAATTTGCTAGATGATAGTCACAACGAGAACCACACCACTCAATGACATATAATCCCAAATATATTTACAAAGCAGGGTCGATAATGTAGTGGATAGAAGTAGGTAGTGATAGGCTGTTTTCTGTTCTGTGACATATATATAACTTCACACTCACACCAGCCAAGACACCACATCCTCTGGTCAAGCTGTGACCAGTAACATACATGCAGGGAAACAGAATACTTGCATCAAATGCTTGACATGTCTGAGTCTTGCCTGGCATCCGGATGCCTGTACATACCATTTCCACTTTAGGGTAACTCTTTCACAAGGTTCATCTGTGGGTTTTTTATCTTCTTTTCTGTGCATATGGGAATAATTTTATCTGTTAGACCTGGATAGATGTGGTACATGTGTCTTTTATCTGAGCAGTGTTCTTGGATATGTCTCACCCCATGACAATAACAAAGTTTGTGTTTGTCTTTTTCTTCCCAGTGCATGCAACACTCCTATGATCAGTTAGAGCTGGGCATGTCTCATTAGTTGTGTGTTGCTTTCAGGGAGCATACAGGCATAGTTATATATATCCATACATACGTATATAAACTATTTTTCATATTCTTCCCGTCACTTCTTCTGCTATTTATCCCTTGCAATCTCTGAATGTTATGGTCTTCTGCCATTCTCCTGCCTAATTGACATCACCCAGGTGGACCTATGAGGAACAATAGCCTAATCATCTGGCTTTGCACTCCTGCTCCCAAAACAGTTATTCAACATCTGTAGCAACTCAAAGCAATTTCCTCTCACCAAATAGCTGTATTTTGACAGTCTTTTAATGACTTCTCAAAATACATTTTGAATTCTGAACTCTTATAAAAAGGGGTTTTTTGGCCACAAAATGTGTGTAAGAGACTGTCTTCCAAGTTTTTTGTTTGTTTGTTTGTAGGGTTTGTTTGTTTGTTTTTACTGATGCTAACAGGCTAGATGCAATTCAGGTCTCTCCCAAGTTTAACTCGAATATTTATTTTTAAATGACTATAAATAAATCATTGGATACAAGCAACAAATAGCTAAAAACCCCAGTCTTTCTTCAGTAAAATAGAGTGCTCAGAGATTCTGTTTTAAGAATGTGGACTGCAATTAGAAGAAACGCAAAACAAAGTTTAGTGAGGATTGCAAACAGCTTTTTATTTGTTTTCTAAAGAAAGGTAAGCACAGGGAAATCACTGAGAGAAATCCTGAATCTCTGAAGATTGTGTCTGTGTACACAGTGGTGAACACAAACATCTGAGTCAATACAGATAAGCTTACTTGAGAGTGGAATGGTTTATATTGAAAAGAATATAATGAAGAGTAAAGGTGAGAAGTATGGATTATAAGAGCAGGGCCTAATACTGAAAAGTTTTATAAGTAGAAGACTTCTGTAAAAGGATTTTTTGCAGTTCCTTGGTCCTAGCCTGATCCTAATGAACTCCTTCCCATACATATAATGGAACACTTCAAGATGGAAACTTGTCAATGGTCACAATGACCCTTCACAGATTCCCTGACCAGGTTTCTCTGTTTTTTATTGCCAAGCAGTGAAATTTCTGTATCAGGGAGTAGACACTTGGAGATTCCTCAGTTGTTCTGTTAGGATGACTTTTCTATTGATTTTTGCAGCTACAAATGTGGGAAAATGAAAATAAAACAAAAAACACCCAAAAAACCCAAGAGGAAGAAAAGCCCGGTCTAATGGCCAATATCTACTGATTACTGAAAATACAGTTAGCTTCAAAACTTTTCAGGTAATTTAAATATAAGCAAATTATATTTATGAACAGCTAAGTGATTATGACTAGTCACTCCTTTTATGAAGCCAGGAAGAGTTATTTCCAGAACTTAGTATCTGAGTTATAAGGTCAAATCTACCAATCCCCCTATTAGAACACCATTTGCTTAGATGAAGTCTAGACTGGTTTGTGGGGTTAGTACGATTTTCATTTTCCATAATTTTGTGTAGCCCATTAGTTAAAAAACTAGTTGAGTAGGTGAATAGTTTTAGACTTTTGTTAGCCTAAGGGAAATTGAAGCCTCATTCATCTCTATCATCTGAGAAGTATACCCTACCAGACAAACTATATCTTGTTCTAAGCAGAAGCACTTTTATCCTTTCCAGTTTCTGGACTGGAACATACGCCATATATACAAAATTAATGTTTTCAGAAAATTCACAAGCTTTAAACCGATGTAACCACTTTCTCTTGATTATTTTGTTATCTGTATTTCCTACTAATGAAGAGTAGAAGTACAAATTTCCACAGTCTAGCTAATCGTTGAAGAGTCAGGCTCTCCAGAGAAAGTTTACATGCTCTCTGCCTGGCTTCATATGCAGCTAGGTGAATTATGAGGTAGTCTGTAGCCTTGTTCCAACAGGAAGAATGAGGAAGGCTGCCATCTAGTGCAGACATTTGCTGGCAAGAGGGTAGGATGCTCCTGAATCTCGTAAGTCTGCTGGTCAGAAGTAAGGAATTTTGCACCACCTAATCAACCCTATGCTGGCCAGGCTTGAGAAAGCAGTTTTTTCACTCATGCAGAGATTAAGAGTAAAAATGACACCTTCATTTTTAGTATAACTTTATGTTAAAATGACCTAATCAACGGTGATGTAAGCTTTTGGGATTGTGCTGCTAAAGTACTTCAATCCGGTCCTCAGAAGTGAACCTAACTAAAAACCAAAATGTTTAGAAAATATGCCACCACTCAGTCTCCAACTCGGGGTAGTAACATGTTTTGGAAAGCATGTAAGTGACAAATGTAATACCGTCTGTCCTCTGTCATTTGGAATCGGGAACCCAGGCTAATTTCAGCTCCATTAATAGCAGCCTTTTCTGTGAACAAGGTTTGTTAATTAAATATTTAGAGCAGCTGGAGTCACACTGCTCAGAAAAAAAGGCAAAAAAGTCTTTAGAAATCTTTCATCGATTCATTGGTATTATAGTAAAATTATTTTACTTATTCTAAAGCCATAAATTTCTTTGAAGACCACAGATGTAGTCTTGTCATCATTCCACTTTGTTATTAGGCTATTAAAAAGACAGCTATACTGTTGCCATATTTTTATAGTCAAACTCAATAGCTTAAGCTAGTTAGTGGTCTGTATTAAATTGGCCATTTTACTCAAAAACATTATTAATATTTGAGTCAAAGCTAACAATTTTATTGAAAAAATCTAAAAGCAGCATTAAAAAAGTGACTTCAAGTCATACTGAGCAACTAAAATAGTAAATGTCTTCAAATTTTATTTAAAAAATACATTGAATAGTTTGATCTCCTTTAAAAGTCACCCTATGGTGACTTTTTTATTGGCATCTGCTCACTTGGCAAGCATGTTAAGCACTGAACCAATGAATGAAATAGTCCCCAGCTGTGAGTTTGCGCATATAAAACCTACCAGTCCTTCCTCTCATAAACCTAGGAGATTCATAGATAAGTGGAAAGCGATGTGAAATGACCTTCTGGCAGTTCTTTAAATTATATAGTCAGCATCTGGATGACACAAACTTGGCCTTGAATTAGAAAAGCAAACCAGAAGTTAATAGTTATACAACTAATGCTCACCTCTATTCTCCCAAAATCTTAGACTGCAATCTCCAGCTATTTTATGGAGAGCAAGTAGCACAATAATTCATGTGCACTTAACAATATGATAAAAAATATATTCATTCTCTATCAGGCATCTTCAATTTACAATATATTGCTACTAGCCTATTCCTATGTGAATTAAGTAGTTACTATTATTGCTCTGTGATTGAAATACAATGAAAAATAAAAATCTTTGGCACAGCCTTGTTAAGATTTGCAAAATATTCATCAAAGAAATAAATGTTTTTATCAATGGGAAAATTATTTCCTAATTTGCATATGTAAGCTAAATTCTTGTGTTATAATTCACTTTATACCAAATTCTGAGAATATTTATATTTTAAGTGGCACTTTAAGGTACATTTATTATATATTCTGGAGAAGAAATTACTTTATACTTGCTAAAAATATACTCACACAACAAAAAATATTTCCAGCTGTAACTAATTCTGCCTTTCATTTTCTTTTTCCAAATGGGAACATAAGCCCATTATGTATTTATTGTGTAGACAGGCTATAGGCCATGGCTTCCTGTTCTTGTAGAATATCTAACATAATGCAGTCCATCACCTGAAATTCTGTTTGGGTATGTGGTCTAACAACATTTAGGTGAGAAGGAATGTCTAATATATGCTTAATAATAAGACACAGATTTTGTTTGCCTCCTGTGTTAGGTCTAAAAGATCTGAGGATGAGGAATCATTAAGTAAAGCTTGAATTTGAATCATGCAAGCTCAAGCCCCTAAATGGCTGCTAACTGAAACGTGTCTGAAATTGTCAGCCTTACCATATACTGGCAAGATGAAATCACGAAGCTATTTGTGTACAGCGTGACTACTGGATGGATGTAGATTACAGTAGCAGCAATGTTCTCTAATTCATTTAACCCGCAGTAGCTGCCAGAACAAATATGACAAAATGAGGTGGTGCTGTTTCTGTTACATTACAAAGAATTTCTCTCTCTCCAAAAATTGCAGACAGATGTTTTAGATGTGATGAATCTTGCCACAGGAATATATTTATCTGTTGATTAGAGCAAGCATCTGAACAGCTTAGACTAGATGTCTAACTTCCATAGTTAGGTACCTAACTAAACCGAGAGGAAAAGTATCCCTCCAGAGGGTTAAATTACATGTATTACATACCTATTTGCTTTCCATGCAAACCTAAAACATATGCACATAAATTAGCAATGTTAAGGGAAGCTTTTCAAGACAAGATACATTTACAGGTGTAGAGCGACCCACTTGGATTACACATATTGAAACACAGATGATATCACTGCATGTGACTCCAAAGGTCCAGATCTTACACTTATGGATGAAGATTTTTTCCATTAGTATTTTTATATCCATTTCTTGTACAGAAGAGAGACTTTTAAGTTTTCTTATGTTTCTGGTTCATCACCTTTACATTCTTATCTTGCTAAAATGCACACAATACAATAAACCAGATTCTACCCATTTTTACGGTATTTGTTATAAAGTTATATAATCTTCTTCCTATGCGGAAGAAATGAACAATGACTTAAAAATGCATTGTACATTTCAAATGTTACTTTTATATTTAATAAAAATAATAATGGAAAATAAATTCATACTCAGCGCTTCAACGCATGCTCATCGGGAATATGCAATTTCCATTGTATGTGTGTGTGGTGTTTCATTTGTTTCTACCACAATGTACACAACCTACGTATTTTTCTGGCTCTAGGCAACCTGACTCTGTTCTTATCCCCCTTCAGTGTTCTTCATGAGCTCAAAATTAACTTGACAAAACAGTCAAATGAAAAGACATGTACCTGCCAGATTTAAATCCACTCAGACAATTTTCAAATCAAAATAATAATCTGGCAATGAACTAAATTAACATAAAGCAGCATTTACACCAGTGTTGTAAATATTTCCTATCCCTACAGATAATACAAAATTTAAAAAAAAAAAAAGAAAAAAGGAAAAAAAAAAAAGAAAAAAGAAAAAGAGAAAAAGAGAAAAGAAAAAAGAAAAAAGAAAAAAGAAAAAAGAAAAAAAGAAAGAATACTTTGCCAATTGTATGTCTGACTACATATTACCTTAATTAGGCTTAGCACCTCTGGGATGAAAACCACTTCTGTGTCTGCCTGATAACCTTTGCACAATGACATCTCAGTTCTGGCTAGAGTTTCTAAATTCTAGCACAGATAATGCTGCTGTTTATGTACTTCTGAATGAAGCTTAGATAACTGACTGGAGAAAATTGCAGAAAAGGATTTCCGTACACTTTTTAATGTTGAGCTCTTGAAGCTTATTTATAAGAATTTACTAAACATTCTAAAGCTCTCTGATGCTAGTACAAAATCCTTTTAAAATCTTCCATTAACAGAATGGTGTTAAAAAGATAAATTAGGGCAACAGAGTTGAAAGAATGCCAAGAAAAAAGGAAAAGTGGTGTGAACTTTCTATCATCTATTGGTTTTATTCATACAGCAAATTGTTCTTCCTACTGTCAATAATAAATATTTGTATGTATACCCCCAGTATTGCATGATGTTCACGCTATACTTCAGAAAACTGAGAAAATGAATCAGAAAAATTAAGTGCCATACTCCTAATCTAACTAGTTGTCATGCTCAACTAAACTGAATTTCATTACATTTTTGGATCAAATGATTGTGATGCGGCTGACACACCAGAAGGCTGTGCTGCCATCCAGCGAGACCTGGACAGGTTGGAGAGCTGAGCTGAGGGGAACCTCATGAAACTCAACAAGACCAAGTTCAAGGTCCTGCACCTGGGGAGGAACAACCCCATGCACCTGTACGGGCTGGGGGCTGACCTACTGGAAAGCAGCTCTGATGAGAAGGACCTGTGAGTGCTGGTGGACAGCAAGCTGGCCCTGAGGCAGCAATGTGCCCTTGTGGCCAAGAAGGCCCACAATATCCTGGGATGCATTAAAAGGAGTGTGGCCAGCAGGTCGAGAGAGGTTATCCTCCCCATCTACTCTGGCCTGGTGAGACCACATCTGCAGTACTGTATCCAGTTTTGGGCCCCCCAGTTTAAGAAGGATAGGGAACTGTTTGAGCAAGTCCAGCAGAAAGCTACGAAGATGATCAGGGGACTGGAACATCTCCCTTATGAGGAAAGGCTGAGACACTTGGGTTTGTTCAGACTGGAGAAGAGAAGACTGAGGGGGGATCTTATAAATGCTCGTAAATATCTGAAGGTTAGGTGTCAAGAGGGTGGGACTGGACTCTTTTCAGTGGTGCCCAATGACAGGACAAGGGGCAATGGGCACAAGCTGGAACACAGGAAGTTCCACCTCAATATGAGAAAAGAATTCTTTCCTGTGAGGGTGCCAGAGCAGTGGAACAGGCTGCCCAGGGAGGCTGTGGAGTCCCCTTCTCTGGAGGCATTCAAACCCCGCCTGGATGCATTCCTGTGACTCCTGTTCTAGGTGTCCCTGCTCAAGTGGAGGGATTGGATAAGATGATCTCCAGAGGTCCCTTCCAACCCCTACCATACTGTGGTTCTGTTGATTCTGTGACTCATCTTTTCAAACAATTTTTAGTTTTTAAATGAAGTATCCTGTGATACAGTCAGCTTTTCTGTTCAAATTCTAAATTCTTCTAAACACATATGCAAGAAGTAGAATATTTTGTCTTAAATAGTATAGTTGGAAAAAAATATTTTTCAAAATGCACAAATAAATAATGATCACTTTTCTCGGACTCATGTGGTTTTGAAGTCAATCTCTTTTTGGGAAGGAAAGGTGGGCTGACTTACTTTTTATAAAGTACACGGTGCAAGCTGGATCATTGTCCCTTTCCCCTGAAATTACTGTCTTGAGCCTTTATATAGTTGGGCATACAATCATTTTGGGCAGTCTTTGTAGTTTCTCTCCAATTTGCTGATAAGTGATCATTGTTTGGACAACGCAGTCCCACTGACTTTGAAGTGAGTATTTGTACAAAAAGAGGGTAGGAAACAGCATAAGATTCCTGCCTATGGTAGCATTTTGATATTTCAGATTATCCTCTATCATCCCTACCTCCCATTCAGGCAAAAATATTGCTTAATTCAATAATTGCTTAGCTCATGGTTAAAAATATTAAAGCTAGATATTGTCAGACATTTCCATCCATTTTAATTTAAGATGGAGAGTTAAATCCTATTTTAAAATGTCGGTACATATATGTGTGCCACATTTCTTGAATGAAAGATGTACACAGCAATGATGATGGATTAAAGTTATTAAAAGTAAATGTTTTACTTTAACGCAGCTAAGTATTATCATAAGTACCATTTGGTTCTTATTCCCACTTGACGTGAGGTTGTAATTTGGGACATTCTGCTACGTATGATCTATCCTTTTTTACTTTCCAAATGTAAACTGAGTTTGAGACCAAATCAAACAGTACTGAAATAACTAGTGTGACATGGCTTTTAAGATGCCTAACAATTCTAGATGCAGTGAGTGATCTAACAGAAAACAAATGTTGACAACATTGTTTGCTCAATGTCTTCATTGGCAGAATAAATGTTGTACGTGTACCTTCCAGTATTTGCAAAAAATCACTCTTTAAAGGGTCTAATAAATAAAAGTAATAATAATAACCCCAAACCCCTGCTGTTTGGTTCTATTTGTTTCTTCTCTCTGTTGCTTATTTACAATAATTCAGGGCTATCTCATAACATAGACATTCAAAAAAGACACAAGGAAAAGCTGAAAAAGCTCTAACTGTATGATAGAAAGGTGTCTGTGACTACAAGCCAGTTATTCAGGAACTGAAGAGAATAGTGGATTTTAACTTCCCTCTTTGTAGTAAGTAAACTGGCTCTACCTTAATTGCCAAAATTCTAAGAAATCTTGTCCTAAAACATCATGGTTATCAATAAAGTGCTTGTCATTTTTAAAATTCTATCTCTTCCTGTAAATATAAAGCAAATATACAGTTTCCATAGAAACTAGACATTTTCCCTACTGTATACATGGTTTTTAGCTTCTTTGTAGGAAAAAAAGAGCTCTGATTTAAATTTCATATTTTTGATGGCCACTGAGAGTCAGTACTCAATTTTCTGATAGCATATCTCATAAACCACACTTACATACTCTATGGTGTATGATCAAACTATCTTTTTGTTCTAATAGAAAGGAAAGCCATTTGCTGAGGGAAGGTGATATAAAATTTATTTTACTGTTAAAAATATTAATTTAAATAGAAGTATAGAGGACACCATTATGCAGAGCAGAGCATACAAATTAATTCATATGCATCAGGAAAACAAAATAAAAACTTAAACATCTGCATTTTAATTGTAACCAGTGCTGGATTTCTGTGTTGAACAATTAAAAATCATTGCACCCTTTTTAAATATCAGTGGGAGAGTGTCAAAGAGGATGAGTCTTCCATGTTTACAAAAGATTTTGCCTGTGGCATACTGTGTGCTTTTGTGAATCATTTATCTTCTAGCTTAAACCTTTCATGGTATGAAATATTGCAACTGTGATTCTGCATGACAGAATAATGAAACATTGAAAAAAATTCCACAATGCAATGACTTTTCCACAGAATTTTGGGCTTGAGAACCTGAAAAACTGCACATGAAATAGCTTGTCTTTCCACTCCATCAAAAATGAATCCAGGCCAATGAGTTCACTTCTATACAATGAATATGCTATTCCACTGTTTGTATTATTTTCTATATTGACCTGGGTTTAGCTTTTTAACTGTGCTCTATTATAAGACCCCATATATGGTATTGGATGCCAAAATATTTCTTGAAGACATTCCATTCAGCAAATATTTGAATACTATATTTCACATTTAAAGTTGGAGCCATAGGGAAGATTATGGAAGAAGAGATTTTGCTGTTTTCTTTAAGAAAATTACTTTAAAAAAATAACCCACACACAAAACAGAATAAAACCCATATTAGTAACTTACAAAAAAGAATACACCACTGTTTAGTTCAAACAAAGATTCATATTTTAAAACTTGAGCTTTTGGGTGCAAGGAATTCTGCTCCCTATTACTGTAGGAGCATCACTGAAAAAAAGCATCTAAAATAGAAATACTTGTTTTGGCCTATTCAATATATCATCTCATCCTCATTTTTGAATGGCTACTGCCAGGTACGTTTTTTACCTTTCTCTTTCAACACACAAGCATTCTTTTTTTTCTGTGTTCACAAAACTGGATTAAATACTTCCATGATATAATCTACAGGTACCTGGCCTAACTGTCAAAATACGGTGTTTAAACACGAAAGAGTAAAGATCTATCTTGAGGTAGGACAGATATTATATCATAATCATATCCCAAATACATCACTGAATCCTTGTATGGCAGGCTTAATTGGCTCTAAACCATGATTTTCCTTCTTTCTGCCAGCATTCTTCTTTTTTTTTTTATTTGTTTGTTTGTATAAGCACTGTGAAAGGGTCAAAGATAATTCCTTAATACTGATCTTAAGGCGTTTACCGTGTAAAGAAAATGAGTATTAGCCAAATTATTCCAAGTTATATGCAGAAGAGTGGGATTGTTCCCCATGTCCATGTCTTGTTCTGGGAATTCTGTCTTTATTTCCAGAAATCAAAAAATTATATTTCCATTCAGAATGTCAAAGATATAAAGTACAGAGCATTAATATTTTAAATCTTTTACTGTAGTAATTTTAACTCTTTACGTGTTGACATCTGTGTCATTGTCATGGTTTTAGCTGGGATAGAGTTAATTTTCTTCACTCTAGCTGGCATAGTGCTGTGCTTTGAACCTAGCATGAGAAAAATGTTGAGATAACACACAGATGTTTGGGCTGTTGTTGGGCAGTGCTTGTACTAGTCAAGGACATTTCCAGCTTCCCAGGCTCTGCCGGGTGCACAAGAAGCTGGGAGGGGAGGGGGCACAGCCAAGGCAGCTGTTCCAAACTGACCAAAGGGATATTCCATGTCATGTAACATCATGCCCAGTATGTTACCTGGGAGGGGCTGGCCGGGGGAGGGAGGCAGCAATCGCGGTTCGGGGACGGGCAGCGTCGGTTGGCGGGTGGTGAGCAGCTGTATCGTTTGTGTTTCTGTGGGGTTTTTTCTCCTTTTTTTTGCTCTTCGCCTTCCTTTTCCATTTTATTATATTAGCATTATTGTCATTATTATCATAATCATTATTATAATTATTATTTTATTGTAATTATTATTTTATTGTAATTATTAAACCGTGCTTATCTCAACCCACAAGTTCTTTTGCTCTTCGGATTCTCTTCCCCATCCCACAGGGGTGGGGGGGAGTGAGTGACCAGCTGCGTGGTGTTTAGTTGCCAGCTGAGGCTGAACCACGACAGTCATAAACTAAGAAATTATTGGATTTGATGGAAATGAGAGGACATAATCTTTCCAGTTTATCTAAAACAAATTAGCTATGACAAAAGCATATGCTGGTAACAGGTAGAAATAAATTGAGAACTGTGCAAATGTGTCCAATTTTTTCCTGAATGTTCTAGAGGAATAAGTAGAGATTCCCATGGCTTAAGAGACAATACTTTAAAAAACCTGTTTATTTTGTATTAGCCTATGCACCTCTATGCTATATGTAAAAACAAATAAATAAGATATTAAGGAAGTTCAGTCATGAGTATGGCAGATGGATACACAGTAGTTCAAGCATTGTGTTTCATGTGGATAAAATGTTTGCAGAATCAATATTAAAGAAGATTAATAAATACCTATACCCATACCCAGGCACCTATTATTTGACAATTTGAAATGTGAGTAGTGGGTCAGAATAAAGTCCTACTTATCCAAGCATAAATCTGAGGCATGGATATTTAAAGAATAAATGATATTCAGTATGTGGCATACTGCTTACCAAGGAATCAAATTGAACAACAAATTATCAGCTGTCATCATAGGCATTGTTTAATAATAAAGTGAGATAAAATAATTCATAAATCCAGAGAGATAAAGCAGTGCTGTAAAAGCCCTGTCTTTGTGTGGAACAGAAGACATCTTTAAAAGATTCATCTATTCATCAGAAAAAATATTAAGATGCGAGTTAAGTTTTGATGGAGGATCTGGGAATCTACAGAAACCAGACAGATGTATTTGCTCCAATTTCATTCCTCAAGAAAGATTATGCATTGCCACATGATGCAGAGAAGCCAACAATTATAGAAGCAATATTAACCATATATTTAAGCCAAAAATTTCTTCCTCTGCTTACATGGATTTGTGTAGCTACGTTACACTTTCTAGAGCCTTGCACATGATCTTGGGTGAAAAAAACCTGGTACCACTAATACATTTGGCTAGCACCACAGCACTATTTTAAGTTACATGTTGGTTGTCACAGTGAGAAAAAAAAACAGATGAACAACAGTAATTCCAAAAGATAATGGTAAATATAAGCATTTCGAGAAAATAATGCACTATAAAAATGATAAAAAGTATAAACAGAAATATCAGTTTAAAACAGCTTTTTCACATTTATATCTTTAATATAAAAGCAATCATACATATCATCCTGACTTGTTGAAAGTAACCAAGCAACAAAAAAAGATATGAATGAGACCAGGTCTACTCACCAAATTCCTTAGGAACAGTGATAGAGTAAACACAGTTGTGCCCAACACTATAGTTCTTGGGGTAGTTTGGTGATAATACAGTGCCTTCAGAGCCTGTTGACCGGCTTCCACAGGGTGCTAGAAAGTGAAGACAGTCAGTTTTGAATAATATAATATCATAAAAAAATCATTTTAAAGTAGTTTGTTGTATATTTGTATATGCTATTACTGTAAATTTTATTACACTTCTACACTGGATTAAATTTGTATATCCTGTGAAGTACTGAGTATGTGCAACCTTCTCATACATCAAAAGAGAATTGATGGCACTCTGCAGTTTTCCAGATCAATTATTGGTTTTTTACCATTTATCAACCATCATAACAAAATAAGGATGTGCTTTATATACGGTATGCTATTATTCACAGCATACAAAACTATTATTCAGTTGTATGATGCTTTATACTCTGATAAAAACACATATTATGCAGCCCTTCTGCACAGTAGTAGATTCTTACTCATGTCAATAGACTCATAATTCAAAATAATGTATAGAACTACTGAAATAAGAAAGTCAGGATTCCTTGACTGAACATGATGTACCACTTATTTATATCTCAATTACTTATAACACTATATATATAAAGTTATGAGAAAACACTTTTCTTTATCACACAAACGTCATGTTTTTTCTACCATTAATAGCTATAATACTTGATAAAATGGCAGATAAATAACAATGCTATATACTACATCAGTATATTTTTCTAAGGTTAACAGTAGAAGTTAGCATTTGACATTATCCAAAATGGTCAAATAAGAAACAGTGCTTTTTCTTCTTTTTCTTCATCAGATGTTCAGGAGAATTTATATGAAACAGTTTTAAGTGCTAGTATTTTCCTATGCCTGTTACCTGCTTCTCATACACACTTTGCAATTTAGTAGTTTAATATATTGTCAAGGTTATGGCGTCTATTTTGAATTTTTCTTCTAATCACTTTGGACTATAAAACATTTTTTAATTAGTTTAATGTTAACATATGTATTTAAAAGATTTGTTTCCTGTTAAGATGCAAGTCACTTTCTGAGATAAGTAGTACTCAATGTTTCATTTGCTAAACACCAAAAAATCTGGGGTTTGTGGTATACTTTCAAAATATTAATGTCTTCTGCATTATATTAAATAAGGAGAAGATTGTTCTCTTACTACTACTTCAGAAGGTTGATCTCTACTTGTCATACTAAATACAAGCTATTTATTACAGTAGCTACAAATCACACATTTTAAGACTACTTTTAGTTAATTCAGACAAAATGTACGGTAGAGTATAGCACGAAAAGAACACACCTTTTAATGATAGCAACTTAAGGCCCTGTCACTTTGAGCATGGATTCCTGTAGTTTGAATTAGCATGGGTTCCTTTCGGTACAGTGTAGCTGCAGAGTTTGATAGACTGTGTGCCTGAAACTGGAGCAGATGGCACCTATTGCTCCAGTCTGCACACACAATTTGTGAATGATTTAATGGGCTAGTGTGAAAGTCATGGTATTTTAAATAGGTCAACAGAAGAATCTTGACTTTTGCTTGTGCCATGTGTGTGTTCATGCAGTAGATGTGGCACATATATTAGAGGTTAGCGAATCAGTCAGGACCATAGTCTTGAGGATACTCAGTACAGCTTTACTAATAGGCACCCACTCTGAGGTATGGCATAAGCACTAAGATTAACATACGTACACGGAATATTGTTCTCTAAGGCTAAAAGAATAATCTCAGTGGCTTCCCTCAATCCACCATCATGTGAAATATCAGAAATTCATGTTTTCTTGTGAAAACATATTTAGATAATAGAATTATATCTAGTTTTTGCCAAGAAACAATAGTCTTGGCTGAGCCTCACACCCAGGGACTTATTTGCCTTGAGTTATTTGAAAAACACAGACTAGAAACTCTTCACTAGCAGAATGTGGTAAATATTTTTTACGAAAACAGATTTGCTTTCCAGCTTGTAAGTACCCAAGATTTTCTATTCCAGATTTTGGATGAAACAGAAGAGAATATGGAAGAATATAAGCAACAAAAGCACTAAAACTAGAGAAGTAGATTACCAAAAAGCTTATTGCTTGTCCCTAGCCCCATTTCCTTCTTTACTGTTTGTGAGTTGAATAAGTGAACTATTACAACAAAGACCAATAATACTGTCCCACTCCAGCAGTCATATGATTGTTATACTTCCCTAATCAGCAGGTATACAATAATGTGCTAATTCAGGGTAAAATTATGATTCCACTGAAGTCAATACTATTGACACCAAAGAGACAGAATTTCACCCTTAATTTTTAATAAAACTTGAAGTAATAGCACTCAATACCAATATTTAAAATTAATAGTTAATTAAATTAAAGTTAATAGCTACATATTTAGTACTCAGCATATAGTGGACCATTATTTATACAGTCCAGATTTTTTATACCTCTATTTTTTTATTCCTACAAGTTATGCAGTTAAACAAGGTATTTGTGATTTAAAAAAACACCTACTAGTATGCTTAAAACAGAACAAAATTTTAAAAACCCAACAGTTTATTTTAGATATACATTTTTCCATAAATTCATTTAACTTATTGTGCATTTTCCAAACAAATAAAAATCAAATTTACTGCAAATTTTACAACTTTTTATTCACTTTAGTGTAATGCCTTAGACTACAAAATATTAAAATTAATAGTTGTGTGTCAAAAATCAGCAGTGTATTTTGAGTTATATCTAGTTATAGCTAGGAAAACAGAGAAACTATGTTCATGCCATACACAAGAATTTAAGAAAGCTACTACCGTTTCAAAGTGTTCTTTATTCTCTGAGGTAGGATTATTATTAAATTATGTATATGTCTAGCCAAAATATTTCACAATATTTGAAAGGTAGTATTATCACAGCTGGTATAAAAATATTCACACAAAATAATTTTATTGACTAATGCACATAGGTTTCTAAAAGTGAATAAAGCCAGCAATTTTTCCAAACTAAAAAAATAATACAAAGTACAATTTAACACCTTCAAAAATCTCGGAGTTCTCATTAATTCTAGAGTCTGATTAAAACAACTGTAATATCTCTAAAGGGTGAAGATAATGCCACTTTCTTTTTATCACTGATATTAATTAAAATGTTTATGTGACACATTGTCTGAAATATCTAAACGATTTTCCCACACACTGAATCCCATGAAAGCAATATACACCTGCACTGGTTATGTAGTGGGCATATATCTGATCACATAACAGGGCAAGAGACACAGTACAAGGCAGGAAGCAAGGTTTCCAGCAGGGCTCCTTCAGGCACAAAGTCTCTCGACAGAGTTGCCTGCAGCCTATGCTGCAATGTGCTCAGTACAGATTAGCCTTAGAGATGAACTATTTGTCACTCTGATTTATGTGAAGTTTAATTTGCAGCAACAACAAAATACTTGCATTGAGTATTTCATACTAATTTATTTCACTTGGTGTTCTCATTCTGGACTTTTTCACTCTGCCGTTTCCCTTATGGTCTCTCCCATTGCTTTCCAGCTGCTGATGTAACAACTCTTTATCCTCACAAGAATTCACATTCCTGGATCTCAAAAAAAAAAAAAAACAACCCACAACAAAAAAAGTAGTACAAAGGAAAGCTGAATCAAGATGTAAGCATACAGTTGACTGCAATCTGAGAAAATATTTAACTTTATAAATCATTCGGTGGTAAATAATTTAGTATTTATAGAAGCAAGACTGTCATCTAAGACCTTTCTGAATGTATCGGGAAGGAGGAAGAGGTTTATTTGATATTTTAGTAAACCCACTGAGATCATATTTCCTTCATTAACCTTCGGGAAAACCTACTTTAAAATGCCAGAAGTTTCAGGAATAGGAGATTCTATCCTGACCATCACTAAACATTGTTAATCAGAAATCAAAGATGGATCCTGGGACATGTAGCCATAGCTACAGTGAATTAAAAACATTAACTTGATACAAAATTAAAACGTATTTTTGCCTGTGGAAAATATCTGGTATTGAGTTGTTTGGTTGGATATAATCCATTACCATAATGCTACCCATCGAATTTCACTTATGCTTATTTCAGCTATGTAGCTCTCATTGCCTTTGCATCAGATTTACAGTGTAGTGATTTATTTGATTTCTTAGTAACTACAGAGCTAAAAAGTGAAAGGTTGTGGAAATCAACATGTCTAATTATTATGCTGTGCATTTACCTGCAGTAAAAATTCTAACAGACCCATCACACCTACAAATGTAAACTGTGTTATTTAACACAAAGAAACCGACAAATGCTGAGCACCCTTTCCCTGGGAATGAAAAAAATCCTGCAGAATAAAATAAACCAACAAACTAACTGACAAAAAATAAAAAAGCTCAAAAGGCAAATGATGTTGTCTAATGCAATTCTCCAATAGTATTCCAGTATTTTTAATGCTTCCTTAGACTCTGAAATACTGTATAGCTTTCTGTATTTATTTCTGCTTTAGTTTATTCTCTGACATATAAAAATCATACTCAGTATGCTGTTCTAGTCCTCCTTTCCAGGATCAGAAATGGAACACTAACAGGAGAGAAAGGTAAGAATGTGATAAGACTCAGTGTGTTGATGCATTGCTCACTGTTTCCTTGAAACGTTATTAAGCATTAATGGCAAAAAGTCCCTTTTCTGCGTGTGCTGAATTTACTATAATGGTATCTTTTTTTTTTTTTTTTTGTAAAATAGCTATCCCTCCAGACCTTCAAAAAGCCTTATCATAACAAGAACGAAGTATCACCCACTCTGTATCCTAAATTGGTAAGCTTTTTTGTCTGGAAGATCACCCATCTTGATCATTAGTGAAAGAAAGGAAGAAAGGAAAGAAAGAAAGGAAAGAAAGAAAGGAAAGAAAGGAAGGAAAGGAAGAAAGGAAGAAAGGAAGAAAGGAAAGAAAGAAAGGAAAGGAAGAAAGGAAGAAAGGAAGAAAGAAAAACTTATGATCTAGCAGAAAACTTTGAAATAATTGGTTTTGTTTAGTCTCTATTAGAGAAGAATGAGACATGAGACCATGGGCAGATTGGCCACTTTCTGAAGATGTGGCAGATTGTGATAAAGATTAGAGAAATGAATTTTTCCCTTCAACCATAAATGATAAGACAAGAAATAACTGCCAAAAATTTCAGTAAAATCAAGTAATTTTAGATACTCTCATAACTACTTTTGGGAAGTTATTGATTTTTTTTTGTGTGATTCCTGGAAGAACAATATATATAAATAACTGTCATAATGGACTAAGTATATTTCTGCTGTAGAATGTGATCACAGCTGATGGCTCCTTCATAATATTAACTGTTATCCAAAGAGCCAAAATATCATCTATTTGCAAAATTATTGCTTCCGTGTTTCTTTTTTCCTTTATTTTTCTGAACAAAGGCAGTTAGCTGAATATTAGACACCTTTTTCTTTCTGTCATGGCTGAGTTAATCCATGTCTGTTTTAGAAGGGCTACTGTAGAAACACAGAACCAAAATCCTGTACTCTTACTTAAATTGTCAAAATACTAGAGAGAAAGTTAAAGAAAACTTGTAAAGTGAAACTTCCATTTTTTATAACCCAAGTATTATTCTATATAATATTTCCATTTCTAAATAACAGGGTAGAGCTGCACATTAGGAATTTTTTATGTAGATGTCAAAATATCTAGTAGTTAAGCATAATTAGATATTAAATAAAAATTCTTAATGTATTAATAATTTACTCACAAAACTAAAAATTTAACATGATTGAAATTAGGCTGATATTAAGTATCTTGTTAAATCCCTGTTTAACAGACACACTAGTAAACTTGGAATCTAATAGCTAAATTGCAGGCAATTATTAATCTTAATTTTTCATTTCTCTACTAAGAGTGCAATAGCTTTCTTTAAGAAAATAATTCAACAGGTAGCAGTCGTGTAAATTAATTTCCAGTGAAGTATACTTTTCTAGACTCTTAAGTGATGCTTAATGTACTGATTTATTTCTGCTTAACTTTTGAAGGAACCATATGTGCAGCTTATGAAGACCTCATTGAGTGATCACATTTCCTTTCTGCAGTAGGCAAAGATTTTTTTTAATGTTGTTTGCCTCTGGAACAAGGGAAGGCATCTGAGATCTCTCTAGTTTAGTGTTCGCAGGCAAGCTGGAGGATGGCGAGGTGCCTCCACTCCTTCAGGTTTCTCACTGCATGAGAGATCTCTGGCTTCAGTTGATAAATGCACTAGAACTCTGTGAGATACATTTCAAGGTGTCTGGCTCATTTCAGAAACACTCATTAAATAAGGTTGTGGTTCCATCATTTAAGTAACGTTTCATTTTCTCTTTGCCAATAAAATGGAGTTAAAGTAGCAGGCTCTGAGAATGGAGACATCTAAAAAAGAAAACGTTGCCTAACAGATTTTTTGCTAGAATGACAGTCTTTGCAGTGAAACAGTCTCTGCTCATAACAAATGGAGGTGGAATAGGTCTTTGCAGTCAGTCCATGCCTCAGCACAGGTTCATTCCTTTAAAAGAGCACACCAAAGGTACAGCTTCCACAGCTGAAAAAAGAAACTAAATAAAAATTTTTACATGCTCTTCAAATCAACTGTCTGCCACAAAGCTTTGACATGATATTTAAGGAACTTCTGGAGGAAAACAATCATTTTAAAACAGTTTCTTTACTAACATAATAAATGAATAAAGAATTATGATAAAAGAAAATTGACATAATAGAGTTTTCTGGGGGAGAACGTTTCAGTGTCTTTCAAGCCTATTTAGATAGCAAGAGGAAAAGAGCATTACATGACAGATGCGTGGAAGTAAAAATAAGACAGATTACCAAAACTTAACACATTTTTAGCTATAAAAGTAAATTTGAGTAACTGAGTCATGAGAAAGTATGAATGAAAGATGTGTAATGATTTACAGGTCTCTTCACAAGAAATAATCATCCCTCCCAACAAGAAAGTTTTTTTTTTCCTGGAGGCCATATAACTTCCATAATATTTGTTTATTCACCTGTGTCCTTTTTATATCTAAATGATATTTCATTACTGATTTGTTTTAAGAGAGAGTCATTCCTACTATGGGATATAGAGTTTGATGAGTGCTTCTACGTTATTTTATAGACAATGCAATTGAGGTCTTACTGAGAATATTTTTTTGTTCCATAACCTTAGTGGGCAAGGACATACTTAAAACATCTTTTCATTATGCAGAAGAAATCTACAAAATGTGAGGATTAAAGTTAAAATTATGAGCTTTCTTAGAACTCACTATCTTTACAAGTTCATTTAGAACTGCACAGACCAAGATTGTACTTATTAGTAGAGATCTGGTAAGTGATATCATCTCCTGAATCTTCTTTTGATAATAAGACTCACTATTTTAGGGTTGGGGAGGCTGTAATGAGTGTATTACACATCCAAAAGTGCTTAATGTTGTTGTATGCTGCCTATTTGCATGTCTCTAGAATGGCCCTTTGCCCAAATAGGTTTTCTAGCACTAGCAGTAAATCACAGCTCTTATGAAGAAAAGGCTTTTTTCTTGAATTATCTGATAATATTATTACAATATTAGAATGAAACCTTACAATTAATTCCTTAGGTTTCCAAATGATTGATGATGACTTGGTTTCCAAGTGTTTTCTGATATTTTGAGTGTGTGCATGCATCAGCAGTTTGAAGGGAAACTACAGTAACAGTTAATGAATTTAATTTTAAATTTGAGATATGACAACTAATTATAAATTAACTGAAGTCACTGTAATCTGCTCAATCTCAGCTTTCTTGCCATCATTGCTCTCTATGTTTGCAACACAGACTTTTAAATTAATTTTAAGAAAATAGAAGTCCCTGCTTTTCAAACTCCCTTCCTTAAATGATTCTTCCTTTCAATTTCAACTGGACATGTGGGTAATGAAATTTATACTAAAAATTCATATTAGAAAGAAAACACCAGTTTGCTATAACAACCTCTTCTTAAAAGAAAAAGCCAGAAAAAAGTCAAATTAGTAAGTTTCCTAGAAAGTAAAATGCCATGGTATATCCAAAACGATATTAACTCTAATAAACACAGTTCTGTGATTAAAAGGGAAAAATACATTAAAATACAACTAGCCATCTCAATTCAATTATTTAAATACCTGACTTAATTTAAGGTTTACATAGCGTCATTCTCAAAGCAGTAGCAAATTACATATGACAATTCAATAATACAACTGAGAGAAAAAGAAATATACTGAAAAACAAATAATCCAAGCAAACAGCAGCAAAGTATTGCTGCTTTTAGACACATGTGTAAAGGAATAAAGCTAAAAAGCAATAGATTTCTCCAGAGGATGATTCATCTCACCCTATAGTATTCGGAATAGACAGGTGCCATTGCCTGTCTCTCTCAAATGGCAAGAGAAATGTCTTTTAAGATTATTGTAGATGAGGTCATAGATTCATGTTTCTTAATTCTAGCTTTCTAATACACAGCTGTCTAGTCATCTAGGCAGTCTCTATGACCAGCAGAGGGAAAAATACATTATATTATTTCTGCTCTGAAGAACTCTAGTTCTACTAACTCTAGCTACTAACCAAGATGTTGAAGAATTATCAGACTAAAGAAAGCGCATGACAGAGCAGAGAAAACCACAAACCCATACACAGTTCATAAGTACAATAACATCCACATTAGAAGCAAACAAAAATAATTAATTCATCCCAGAAAGTGAGGAACAAGGACTCAACTCCTGAAACACAGGAAAGAAAAACAGGGTAAGAAACAACTCTTAATAGTAAAATAACCAATAGTCAAAATAGCTGGTCTATGGAGTGAAGAGATGAGCACTACTACCAATTAAAAATATAAAAGAAAATAACAAAACAAATAAAAAATTGGCCTTTAAAAGAAGCAAACAGACAGAAACCAGAAATAAAAATGCTCATAAAACTCATTGATCTAATCTAGACTGGAAGTGGTTCTACATGCAAATGAAATAGTGTTTCTGTAAAAACCAGTTACGTTACTCTGACGTTACCAGTAATGTCTCTACTTGATTTTGAATAAGTGTGGCTTGTCAGCACATACTAAGACACTTCATCCACTGGTTATAAATTTATATAATGTAAGACTAAGAATGACCATTTTTATCAACATTGCCTCTTGCTTAAAACAAAGCACAGAATTACATCAGTGTTAAAATCTCAAACTCTTATTTCTTGGCTGAGCTAAAGAATACCTATGCATATTGTTTATCTCTTTTATGTGTAGCTATTTTCCCATTATACTGTATCTCTTGCTAATTCTTGAATGATTTATTATATTTACAGCAAGATTACAACAATTACATTTCTAATTTCTAGTGGTCTGTGTACATCCACTGCAAGTCAAGCTTTGGGTGCACATAAGGAAAGCAAATGTCTAGGACAGCAGATAGACTAGGAAGGAGAGGGAGAAAAAGAAAGAGGGAGGTCATGGTTTTAAATTACACAGTCCTGATAGTTTCTATTCCAAGTGTACACAGAAATGACAATAAAACTTGGAAAGACCTTAACTTCACAGTTTTCATCAGACTCCAGAGAACACCTTTCTTTCAGAGCTGATTTTGTCAACAGCAGTAACGTGATCTTGTGTGAACACACATTTAGATAAATATCCTGTCTATGTCTGATATGTCCATAAAGATTTTTAATAAAATTTTGAGTCCATCTTGAAATAATTTCTGGGGTACCTAAAATCTTCTTTTACTTACCTTTCCTTTTGATTTCCTTAACCTTCTTTTTGAAGGAAGGAAAATAAAATTAATTCAGTGAGTTACATGTGAATAGATTTGCAATGAACTGTACTGGTCATAAATGGTTTAAAAATTTAGAAAGGAACTATTTTCTCTTAAATCTAATATTTGATATTTTAAATTAGTTTAAGAAAAACAGCCATTAAAGATAATATTATTTTTGTCATGATAATTAACTGTAGCTTTCAGCTGCATAACTGCAACTTCATTCTAAATTCAGTTGAGTTGCGAGACTGAAACGCAAGGGAATATATATGTTACCCACACAAAGCAAAAGTTAAAAAATCACTATCCTGCATCCAGAGTAAATTGAAGAAACTTAATAGTCTGTGCTCATCTTTAGTTAACAGCCTTCACTTCTGAACATGCCCAGGACTAGTCTATGGAAGTTAAACTGTCCACAGTTAATTTTTTAATTACAAGTGTCTCTGATATTTCTGTTAAAATCAAATATTGAACTGATACACAAAAAACAAGTATTTATTCTCAGAAGAAGAGAAATCATACCAGCTATTTTTTGCTAAGATTTTTAATAGTCTTTGAATTATGTTAATTGTGGAAGGTTTCAATCCCTAAGGATGCCATAAGACAAAAACAAAGCAAAGTTGCTGGTTTTTATGTGTTTGGAAGACCTTCACATGTTCTTCACCTGCTGATCTCTAGTGATCAGCAACTCAGAGAATCTTATCTGATGCATTTCAAATCACTTAGCTGAAGAGACATAAAGTACAGATCTATTTCTCAGTTTCAGAAACATAGATTTAAGGCACTTTGATTCAGCTGTTTGAAAGTATTTTAATTGCATTTCTCAGCAATCTAAGAATGTTTTATTTCCTTATAATAGAGATTACATTTGAGAATTTCAGTTTTATTTTTCCTTGAACTCTAAGCTCCAAGAAATAAACTCTTCTATATCATAGAATCACAGAATCATGAAGGTTGGAAAAGACCTCTAGGATCATCTAGTTCAACCATCAACCCAACACTACCATGTCTCCTAAACAATGTCCTTAAGTGCCACATCTACACATCTTTTAAATACCTCAAGGGATGACGACTCTGGCACTTCTTCCCTGGGCAGCCTGTTCCAATGCCTGACCACTCTTTCAGTAAAGACATTTTTCCTAATATCCAATCTAAACCTCCCCTGATCCAGCTTAAAGCCATTTCCTCTCATTCTATCGCTAGTAACCTGAGAGACCAACACCCACCCCACTACAACCTCCTTTCAGATAGTTATAGAGAACAATAAGGTCTCCCCTCAGCCTCCACTTCTCCAGAATAAACAGCTCCAGTTCCCTCAACCTCTCCTCATATCTGAAGGCAAGAAGCACAGACTACTTTAATGTTATATTTACTTGTTCTTCGAGTGTTAACACTGACTCATCAGAATATGTCTCATGGGCTAGGATGCTCTATGAAGAAAAAAAAAATCTTTATAATTCAGCTAGAATCTTAGTAACCTGCAAAGGACTAGTCATAATGATTTCAAGGTAATTTACTGAACTATGAAAAGTTAATTTTCTTTCATCATATGCTTATACTTAGGGTTATTTTTTCTATGATCATTTTTCCTGCACTTAACAAAAGTGAAATTGATGCATATCTTACTCCCTAGTCACACAGTATTGAGGATTAATCTTTCTGCATTTAACTCTAGATTTAATTACATTATACAATTCTGTGATATCTGTGAACTTTATAATGTCAATTTTATGTGACGTTGTATTGGATGGCACAATTCCTGACACAAATATGTATAGGATCTTTGCAGTAACCTTCCTTTAATGTTTTTTGTTGTTCTTGTTGTCGTTTTTTTAATTAACATAAAACCCACACTAACAACTATCAATTCTTACCTTGTAATGAAATATTAATCCTAACACATTGTATTACACTTCCCTTAAAAAATAACCTTTCTTCATGGAACTCTGTCAAAATCTTTTCAAAATTCAATGGTATTCTATCAACTGTTATTAATTTAATTTGTATGCTTGTTGAGCTCCCAGACTTCCTGTTAAACTGCACATTCCTCTTTAAAAGTTATATTGATCTTTCTTCAACATATTTAACCATAGATCTCCTAGTTCTGTTCTTTTTTATAATCTCTACCAGTTTCCTACCTGTGGAAATGAGCCAGTTGCTCTCAATGGAACATTTTTTACATGTTCACCACCTTCCACTGCTTTGATAGAAAGGCTAACTTAACTTTAAGGTCAACATTTGTACTTCAAACACTTCATACCTAGGCTTTTTCAGAACTACACAGAAAAGATTATCTTGTCCTAGCAACTTGCCATAGCTGTTTTTACTGATTTTCTTTAACATCTCTACTATAACTATTTTCATTTTTTTACACTTCCTTAAAGCCAAAGGAATGGTTCTAATGCAGGACCTCTCTGGTTACCTCAGTAATGTAATATAACAAACATATAACATGTCTGGGCTCCTCAGTTCAAGAAAGCCAGGGAAGTACTGGAAAGAGTTCAGCAGAGAGCTACCAAGATGATCAGGGGACTGGACTCTTATGAGGAAAGGCTGAGACACTTGGGTTTGTTCAGACTGGAGAAGGCTGAGGGGGGATCTCATCAATACTTATAAATATCTGAAGGGTGGGTGTCAACAGGGTGGGACTGGACCCTTTTCAGTGGTGCCCAATGACAGGACAAGGGGCAATGGTCTCAGGTTGGAACATAGGAAGTTCCACCTCAATATGAGGAAAATCTTCTTTCCTGTGCGGGTGCCAGAGCAGTGGAACAGGCTGCCCAGGGAGGCTGTGGAGTCTCCTTCCCTGGAGACATTCAAAACCAGCCTGGACACGTTCCTGTGCCCCCTGCTCTGGGTGTGCCTGCTCAAGCAGGGGGGCTGGACAAGATGATCTCTAGAGGTCCCTTCCAACACCTATCATTCTGTGATGTGTGATAACGTAACATTACATAACATAATTTACTTAGCCTTTCTGTAATAACATTGCCCTTGAATGTATTTTTGGCCTTGAAATTCTGTTGACATTTTAATAAGTTTCTTACTTTTCTCTTCTTTGAAAAGGTGTATTAGTGATCAGATTAGGTTCACATATTTAAAGTTGTTTCTCAAAACCCTGGTGGCCACACTTTCTACTACCTTCTTTTGAACATGAATTCCTTTACCTGGAATATGTATTTTAACTTCTATTGGATTCCTTGTCTGTGTTATTTCACCACCTCTTTTAGTGAGCCTTTTAGATTTTGTCTCTGATTGGTGAGACTTGGATGGTATTCCTACATGATTTCCAGGTCACCACTAAATGATTACCTTTTTGCTGTTGTCTTCAAATTCATTTCAATGAGCTTCCTCAGTTTGATATAGCTCCCCATACAGAGTATAAAAATTACTTTTAATTTTTTTCTCTTCCCAGGGTGTCCAATTTGAGTGCATTATGGACACTTTGGATACATTCTGAACACATTATTGTCACATTTACTCTTATTGAGAAAATCTGCCTGCTTTAGGCCAGCTGGTTTTTTATTCATCTGATACTTTTATCTTAATGCTGAAATAAAAAGATGTTAACTGAATCACTAATATTTGAACTGAGGATAATTAAAATGCCACTGTAATGTTCTCTGACCTTCAATTACTTACATGTGCTCTCAAGTGTAACTCTAAATATAGCTTACTTAATGTCCGGATATATCTTTTATTAAAAGTTCACCCATGAACTAAACCAGTGTATTTCTTGGCTTGCTACATAAATAAAGCTTTAAACTACCAACTTAGTAACTGATTATCAACATTGGGCACATGCTCAATGATATAGAAGTAAAGTTTTGTTGTGGTAGGTATTGTTCCTTCAAGAGAGTGTGAGTGTAACATCAAGAAACATGAGATCTGAAAAGAGGCAGCTATCCTCTTTAAGCTGAATGATGATCTTGCTTACCTTTCCTATAATAGGTTGACTAACTGCTACATGTAGTCCAGTCAAGAATGAAAAGAAAAATTAATTCCATTTTAAAACAATGCAGTCTCTTAAATGCAGGTTTGTCTACTCCACAGAACCCCTCCCTAGTCCCCATTATGAGTCATTTTGAAGATGACAAAACTTATGCAAAGAAAGAAATATGAGTCTTATACATGTAACCACCAACATATCCCACCTAATAAATCTTCTTCTAGTTGAGTGGGTTACTGAGGTCTTATTAGACAAGAATGAGGACCTTCAGACTGCTACCATAGGTTAAGTTAGGAACATGCATATTCAGCAGGTATAGCCAGTACAGATGACTAGATCAGTTTCTTGAATTCTAGTTATTAATTAATTGACTTACCTTAATTACTGACTGATACTACATAATCCTATCATACTTCAGTGTCTTGCGGTCTTTGGAAAATAAATATTTGCTTATCTCTGTGAATAAATGGCATGGATGTTTTTTCCTTCTAAGAACAGAATACCCTCTAGCCACCTTGTCTGTTCTAAAAAGTCTTCAAAGGAAAATATGTACCTACGGTGTTAACACTTAATGCAGAAACAAGCATAGATTTACTTAAACTAGTGCTAAAAGTGATTTTACTCTCCACCTAAGAACACAGGATGGAATAACCTTTGTTTTTTAAGGAATAACGTTTTTCAATCTTCTACTGGAAAATTTATATTTTAAAAGCAAAAAAAACCCTAAATGCCAGTTTTTAATATTACAAATCAAAAAACCATCACATACTTTATTCTGCATTTTCATCTATGCTTTCTATATGCTTTTATTGCCAAATAAATTAGAAACTATGTCAGTTAATTTACATATTTTATCATTTACATGCTATTCTCAATAATGTTAAAGTTCCCTGTTACATTTTCCTTGCGTATTCATGATGCTTATTCAAACTAACAGCTGCATCTAAGCAAGCCTATTTAAAATTATGTCTTGGATTTACACGCTTGATTTCAGATATATTTTTATAGCAAAGAATATAAAAAAATTAAGGCTTAACATAGCTTAAATTATTCTTCTTTCTAATATTTCCTTCATTAAGCTATGCTTCTAAAAATTGGCAGCAGATTTAGTTCAACAGATGAAATACTGGGTTTTATGGTGCACTCTATTTAACTAATCCCTTAAATACCTTGGAAATTAGGATTCTCTGGCAGCTGATTTTAATGAGATTGTTGTATTCTACTATTTTTCATTTCTTATGTTTTATTTACCATTTCTTTATATTACTACTTCATAAAGGAAGGCTTGGAATAATTACACACAGCATTTGTTATTCAATGTATATTTTAAAGCCATATTATGAATTCCAAATACATATGCAAAAGGTCAGACAGTCAAAGTAATGCTTGGTGCAGGTATATATATGTGCCTGCATTTATTTTTAATTGTTTTCTGAGCTTTCTAGAGTTATTAATCTTTATAGTTCATTCCAGTAACATTTTCAAACTTTCTCTATTATGAAGAGATCAGCTTTAAGAAAAGCTGAGATTTTAACTTAATTACCTTTTCAAAAAACTGTGGGGTTTTTGGCAAAATGCCATCTGCATAGCTGTATAGAAGGATCTTATTTTTGTTCCCTATTCCCAAAATCATTTCTGTATTTTACAGTAAACAGTCAGTGGCTTGTCATAGGAAAAACAAGCCCAATAACTCCAAGACGTGTATGCTGATGACCAAATCTCTACTTAATTACTGCCAGATCCACCAGGTGGAAGATAGCTTTTCTCTTTTTGGCTTTTTGACATGATAATTCTTAGTGTACAATGGTCTCCTTTCGATAGAGGAGGAGTAATGAGTGTGTTCACATAGAAAACTGACTGTAGTGTGAGGTTTATAGGTTAATACTCAGACATAGATGCCTACTCTTTTACTTTCTCAGAAATCTTCTAAGTGCTACATTTTTACACCTACACACAAAAAGTAACCCTACAATCCCTCCAAAATAGTGTTGTATGCTTTAATCTCAGGCAGTGTTGCTTCCACACAGTGTATTCAAGTATTTCAGTATATCTAGTATTTCCTATGTTGCTTCTCTAAGTCACACCCTGCTTAGCACGCAAGCACAGTAAATCCCGTTCATGCTCTCCAAATGTAAATGGAAAAATATACCTTCCTAACAAGCTCTTTGAATCCCGTTTCATGACCTTTTAAGAAACCTGTCTCTCTCCACTGACTATATTGGGAGGAAAGCTTGGAATGGTAAAGCAATGGGCTTATATTTGTAAAAAATGGGCAGTGGAAGCTTAGGAACAAAAATTAAGTATTCAGAAGATATTTCAGTCACAATAAAATAAAATCCTCTGTATTTTTTTCAAAAGTCCTTCAACTGCCTTTTCAAGACTGACTATTAATAACTAACTTTTCAGAGTACGCAGCATTTGAGTAGCATTTTACATATTCAAAACATAGCCCTGATTGATTTCTATTCTTCTAAGTACTCAGGTCATGATTTCTGTGATTCTATAAAACAGATGTGCTATTCTGGGCAAAAAGAAAATGATAAATGCTTCATAAGTAGCCAACATATAACAATTTTAAGTAAAGCATGCTGTTTAAGTGGTTAAATTTAACATTACTTTGAAACTAAAAAACACAAACACAGAGTCTTATTCACAGCAACATTCAGCTTCATTAACTGCAAGAATACTCTGTGCCTTCTGCAATTGCCTGACTCATTCCTTACACACTTTCAAACTTTGAAATAGATTAAATAGTGGCTGTTCATACAGTGACTTCAAACATAAACAACTCGTTATCATCACTGGATCAACACAAAACAACTGATGCCCTCTCCCAAGCACAGTAATATGTAAGATCACTATTAAAGATGTTCCAAACACACCCTCACCTGCATGACAGTCTTAATTCTGTCATTGACTAAGTTTTCAATGTTAGATTTTTCAGCCTTAAATTTATTTTTTTAAAATAAATACAGATCAGTTTATTACTTATAAATTAATTATTAATAATGGTTTAATAATTTTATATACACTATACTACACTCTCTAATAATAAATGTAATTTTTATTATTTTGAAGGAAAAATTTTCCCTCTCTACACACTTTGTCTTGCTTCTCATCATGTGTCACTTCATTCTCCACAACTTTAAACACGAAGTTATGCAGTTAACAGAATAATTGGTGACATTGCAGAGTATCATAAACACGGCCACTCCAAGAGGTTATGGCTTTTTTTTTTTCCAACTAGTGGTTTTACAGATTTTATTTATAAAGGTTTAAGGGAACTATTGAGTATTTTTAAAATAAAAGCATCAATTTTGTCTTCTTGTTTTATGGTGTAAATGTCATGAATTCAGATTCTTTACCTCTTCAAAGAGGTTGTGCAAGCATGACAGTGCATGACAAAAATGCACAACAGAAGTGCGCAGTATGAGAAAAATAATAGTTATACCTTGTATGAATGCTCATTTAAGAAAGGTTTCTGAAGTAGATAGTGAAGAAATCTAGTCAGACCGACCCTCAATAATGAAAATCCAAGAGGAGGTGGCACAACTTGTTCACATGCCCATGGCAATTAATGAATTTCACTCTGTAATACCATTTAGCTAGTCATAATTCAAATGTAAATTTAGTAGGGATAAATTTCTTTTAAATAAAAGTGTCATTCTTCAAGAGAAGGAAATGGATAACTACAATTTCAGCATCACCGATGCCATGTCTTCCATGTGTTATAATGCCTTCAGTACTTTTACTACCTTGATGGGATGTTGACTAAGGTTGGTCATTGCACTCCAATGCACAGTAACTGTCTCAACACCTTCGTCCCACTCATTTAAACTCATGTCATCCTCAGAGTTTCTGGCTGAGGCCCTTTCATGGCATGAGAAAGACAGACATTGGGCTTCTGAGAATTAATTTCATATTTTGCAAGAATTTCTCTTTAGTGATTATAAGCCATCCTGGCTTTGCATCCTCACTGTATCTCCATTTCTCTTCTATTACCTCATTCAGTCCTCTACCACCTCAAAGTATGAAGACAATGTGTTTACTGCAGACTTAGTTCTCTGCCACAGATACATTATTTTAAAGCAAACTAGTCAGGTTGAGGAACAAGCCTCTTGCAGAGAAGTGCAAAAGCAAATATCAGCCTGGCATATTTAATGAAATAAATAAAAGGACTTAAATTTAAGTGTTTTTAGCAAAAATTAATCAATTAACAGTAACTGTAGGAAGCCTAAAATACAATTACTATCTTCCTACAGTACCCCTGTAATAACATCTGATCCTGATCTTAGTTACATTTTAGATATGCATGTGACCTGCTGTGTCTATTAAAAACAAAGAGTTTTTTTCTAGAAATGTATTTTGTTTGGTTGTTTTTTTAACAAAGATGAAAATGTTAAATATGACAGATGGAAGTTAATTAATGTTAGGCTTCTGACAACTGTTTTGTGCCTTTCAAAATCTTTTTAATTGCTTATATATGATAGCTGAGGATTTGGGAATGTAACCAAGCATTCTACATTTGTATTTGAAAATGCAGAATGGAACAAAAATGTTAATGAAAGTTCCAGCTGCTTTGATCAAGATCTTTAAACCAAGATATTATAAACACAAAAAAGCCTTGATTTTTCTGTATATAAAATAGACCATCACATGCCAGATCTATCTGATTGTTCTTTTAACAGACTTGAGCATTTTTAATAAATGTAAATTAGATTACCTAGAAATTCAACTGTGTTTTTACCTACCTATCCTAAACAAAAATCACCTAAGAAAGTATTTTAGCCTAATGTGCCTTAGTCTTACGTCTACTAGACTTATATGTTTGCATATGACAAGTGCATTCTCAATTCTTTATAATATTGTCAATAATGGTGGAGATTATGATTTTCATTTTTATTTCTGGCAATTTTCAATAGTAAATGAGGCTGCAGACGGCCCTTTTCCCAGCTCCTAATAATGTGAATTATCCACCAGGTCATATGACAGAGGAGTGGACAGGTAGTTCATGGTCCTCTCTCCTTCCTCATAATGCATATGCATCTGGGCTTTAGTAGGGTCTTTAGTCACTAAAACAGCATGGCTATAGTATGTAGTTGTGTATGTGAGACTGGGAATTAAAATTTCTTGTTGCAATCATAATTTAAAATGTTTCTGTTTCTTTTAAATATCATGGTATGGAATTGGTCTGTGAGCAACCCCAGGACTTTCTGGTTTCTTTTAAAGAGAAGATAAACAGTACTATGAATATTCTGAATACTGATGTCTCATTACCAAAAACAAATGCTAATAAATCATTGGCAGTTCATAACAATATTTGAGATTGTTAGATATATCTTTCAGACGGAGATACTTTGAAGCCTGAATTCAAATATTTCCTAGGATTAAACAACAGATGACAATGAAACATAGTAATATTTTTTTAGTGATCAATAAATGATTTCTTATAGCAGGAATAAGGATTTTACACTCAGCCATAAAAGTGATTACCCACTACAGGGCTTTTTGTTATTTTGTAAACAATTGTTGTTTGCTACCAAAAATTTAAAATTAACTATAGTTGGTGAAGTTAAGAGAAATCATTAATCATCAACTCTGTCATAGTAATATTGCAACTGCATGTGTTAATTACATCCTGTTCTTAACATCCACCATGAAATGCCAAATAGCTTAGCATATTATTAGCCTGGATAATCTTTGCATGTGTTCATAAAAAAATGAAGCCAATGATTTGGTTCACTTCCCACACTTATTACAGAGGCTCAAGGTCATTTTAAATAATGATTTCAACCAAATGCAAGTCATGCCTAATGCACATAGGACTAGGTCATAAAAATATTTGGTGCATAAAGGTACAATTACAAAAATATCAGCTTTATGTACTCAGTAGATTTTTGAAAATTAGTACTCTATGATCCTGACAGCCTCTGTTTAGCTTTAATCTAAGTCCAAAATCATCAGTAATTGACTTTCAGGGTCTGTAGACACTCATATTTTCTAGTTTTGCACATTCCCAGGAAAGCAAGTTTTGGCAGACTGAGCTGTTCATCAGCCAGTTCATGCTGAAGACCAACCAGACCCAGAACATCAGTGTTCCTCAACAAAGATTTCCTGTGGGGCTTGATGTACCAGACATTTTCAGAGAATGATTAAAGCCATCCCAAATGGTTGTCCTTCCAATATAATAGAGCCATGGACTTAATTTTCTTTTTAATTCTGAATCGATAATATATTTTTGCCTACATCTTATCTAAAAGGCTAGACTTTAGAGCAAGTCAGGTCCATAAGTCCTTTCTCTATGCACAGCATTCACCCACCATCTCTTAGGAGTATGTCTTAAGTTATGTCAAGTTATTCAGAATAGGTATAGACATGTTACTCTATCCACCTTGTGAAAATATCTATATTAACAGCAATAAGAAGCATTTTTACTTATAAGGTCTGACTTTGGACCCCTGTATCTGTTTCACCTTCATACTATCCATGTTATTTTATTTAATGATTTTCTTCATGGAAATGATCAAATATTACTGGCACAAATTCTCTTAGAAGAGAAAAGTCTTTTCTATGGTCTTTGAATTATACTCTTTAAAAGACAAATTCTATATATTGTTCATAAATTCATCAATTCATAAAGCACATCCCTTGAGCCCAGAGAGACATCTAAAGTGTTGAAAGTTATTCCTTCCTTCCTCTGACCTACTTAATGCCAAACATGAGTAAAATGAGAATAATAATTTGTGATATTTCTCTCTTCCGTATTCTGAGATGCCTCACTCCCCCTATAAATGTATATGGTTGAATACAGCTCACAGGAGTTTAACAGAAGAACCTGGATTCTAAACTGATATTAAAAATTGAACCCTTTTGACTTTTACAAATCTTTTTTCTACTTCAAAGCTAAAGCATTAGATCAAAATATTACAGGTATAAAGGGGGTTCAGGTTCTCATTCTTTTTTCTTAAAAATAAATAAGAAAATGAAAAAATTAATATATATCAAAGTGCATTATATACCACATTTCATGATACACTATCAATTTCAAATTAGTTTCAAAAATACAACTGGCAGAATGGAGGAATCTAATTTCTCTACTAAGCAAATTTTTTACATAGGTGAGACTGGTGGTCAGGAGGCAAAATTCTGCTCTCAAACTGTTTCTGCCACCTGCACATAATTGAAAGCTAATCAACTGGTATTATCTTTCTTACAGCTATAAAAATGTTCTGTTTTTCTTGAGCTAAATCCCCAAAAAGTGTAAAGCATTTATTACATGGTAGAAATATACTGTAATATATCACAGTGACATATCTACAAGCCTTCATTGACTCTGAACTGGAGGAAAAAAGCAACATAAGAAAAATGAGAGAAAATTGCAATGCTAAGGTTTTTTTATGGAGCCTACTCTGTTACATCATATCCTAAAGAAGTGTGGGGTTTGTCATCTTTGAAATAAGGCCTTGTTCATCCAGGAAAGAAAATGGTCCAGTTAGAATCAGTGGCAGATATCCACTACCCCTTTTATTATAAGATTTTTTTTCCTTTTATTAAAATGACTTCCTTCCAAGGATAACAGTCTCTTTTTAGTCAATGTTAAAATAGTGGGGGAAAATAACCCAAACAACAAACCACTGGAAGACTGCTAGGTAGATTATAAGTGGCATTTACATATACATTTATTGCATTATTGATAAAGAAATTCTTTATCTCTCATTACCCATGAAAGAGACCTTCCAAAAAACAGAAACCTTTCTCCTCTTACACACAACAACCTTCCTCACAGACTCGTCTCTAGAAAGCAACATTCAAATATCATTTTACAATGAGGAAGAAACTTTTGACTTCCATTGCACACAGTCTACAAGTGTGAACACATTTCCAACACATTGCTAGGGCCAGTTTTCCAATCATCTGATGCCTCTGAAGTTTGGTGTTCCATGCTCTGATAATTTTGATGAATAATGAAAATACTAAAGTTCTCAAAATATTTATATTGGTTATTCTTTATAGTCGACAATTTTTGTTTGTTTGTTTTGCTGGTACTCCACTATCCACTTTGCAATAGAAATTTACATAATAAAAAAAATCCATATTCTAGTTAAAATAAATATAGTCAAAGTGGAAATATAATTAACAGCTTTTTTGTCTTCAGATTATGAAAAGGAATTGAAATGAACTTGATAAAGAGGAGATTTTAGTTTAACTTATAGCACAAATTTTAATTTTATAATTTGGCATTTTTGTGTTGTTTATTAATATCTGGATACATGGGAGAGGTTTTGTGCTTAATCTTACAACATATGGAAGAAGAATATTGGGGGTTTTTTTCTGAAGTGGCTATCAATTTCTGGTAAGAATTAACACCAAATCAGTAAAATAAAAATTGAGTCTTTTCTTATAGATAAAATCTGAATATGCTTACAGTTGGTATAGTCAGTGGTAATATAACTAAAGTCAGGAGATTCCTGAAATGAGCAGAGTTCTTCATAACCATAAAAGTTTGAATGATTGCATCTGTGGTGCATTTTAAGGCTGAATTTTTCTAGACACCACATAGCCAACAAGATAAATGATGTAATGTATGTACATTATACATGTATATACAAATTATTTAACCTATGTGGTTTAAAAACTAGTAAAAATGAAAAGAAACAAACATATATTGTGACATCCAGAGTAAGATGCTCTATTTAAATATATATGTGTTAGATATCTCCATACTATGGTATAAATTTACTAATTCAGGAATACAGGCTGGCATTGAGGATGACATTACTTTTAACCTCTATTCACAATAATAACTTGTAGCACTATTTATCAAATGTTAATAAAAACTTGAAAAAAATGTTTATCCTGACTTATTAAATATGTTATTTTTACTAAATATATCATCATTTTTATTAAATATATCATTGAAAGGGCTTTGTCCTAAAAGAGAAATTTATTAAAATTGCTTCTTCTAATTTTGTATCTATTTCTTCCATATGACAAAGCAAGAATAGTAACAACAGCAACTATAACAAATGAAAAATTGCTCTTACCATGACAACTGGGCAGGGCTCTGTTCCATCCAGGTCTTCCATCATCTCCCATGATACATGTTAGTGTAGAATATCCTTGAAGAACATAACCTGCATCGCAGTAATACGTGACAGTTGACCCCAGTTTATAATCCATTCCAAGTCTTGTTCCATTCATTATATTTCCAGGATCAAAGCAAGACTCACGAAGTTTTGCTATAGAGGAAAAAATATGCAAACATAATTCTAAATATAATGCAGAAAAATATAAATATTTTCTGGAGTTTTCTTAATGTCTTCTTTGAGGACCCTGTAGAAACATAAGGTTCCTTTTTTTTTTTTTTTTTAAGAACCTTTCCATTCTACATCAGATGTTCGCTCTGCTTCATTCTAAAGACTGTACAAATTGCTATATAATGACAAAAACCATGTGTCCTATATTTTTCCTAGATAATTCTTACAGCGCTTCATTACAAGAACTATTCTTACAGATTTCACTATTACCAATGATGTAGTTACATAGTTAGATGAAGATAGATACATGGATGTTGTTCCAGAAGATTAGACACATTCTAGTTTTAAGATTTGTGGTCTGAAAACTGGTAATTGGAGTAAACCAATATAAGCAGTTTGTTACGAAATAAAAGTATACAAACAAGAATTTTTTCAAAATTAGTAAACCCAAATGAATATATCTGGGCGTATGATATATGGATACATTTTCAAATTGCTATTTTTTCCTCACAGTGGACAAAGCATGAAAATATTCTTTAAATTATCTCCTTTTTTGTTATATATATCTCTATTTGTTTCAAAATATTGAAATAAATCCAAACATATGCATATGCTCTTACCTTTGCTTCCCTCTTTCTTCTATAACACGAATACCAGTGTATTTAATATCCCAGACATAACAAACTGCACTAAAATAACTGCTCAGCAATTCTAATTAACACCACTACTATATAGAAGGGGAGAAAAGGTAAACATTTTGGAAAAATTTGAAATATTTTTCCATTAAGGAAAAAGCAGTAAACTTATGAGATGAAGGAATGTAGGAAATGTAGTAGGAAATGCTAGAATCTGGAATGAAGGAGATTATTTCATGCTATGCAGGATGGAGCTTGCAGTAATTGATTTTATCAAGCAGAAAATAGAAATTCAGATTTTTTTATTTACTATTTAAGGGTGTTGTGGAGAATATCAATAGGGAACACTTATTCACTTTCTGCAAAATCAGTGCCAACTTTCTAATACATCAGAAGAGGTGGGTTTTTACCAGGCATCTTTCAGCTGTGGAACTTTCTGATAGAGGTAGGTACAGTTGCCAAAAAACTATATGAGCTTTAAAATCCCTGGAAGACTATTTAAGAGCATTAAATACAAAGAGAATTTATCTGATTCTGGCAGTACTTAAGCTGAGGTTTCTGAAAACTTACAGATAATACGGAGAAATTATTGTATATTTGAAGTTTATATAATTTAGCCACATTTCAGCTAGAGACAAGCTAATGAACCAAACAGACGGTTGGTTTGATCCCCTAAGGCCATTTTTATGTTGTAGTATTTCTGACAGGACAGGAAGAATTATATTGCAAAACTATAAAAGTATTGTTACGTTTGAAGATGGAAACACAGAATAATTCTTTTGAAATTTCAACTTCACGTCTTCCAAAAGAACATGAAGATCTCCTAATATGGTTGACAATTTATTAGGATTTGCATATCTAATCTACAGAGCATGCTTCTGATATGAAAAATAGTGCAACAAGAAGTAATAGTTACATCACATAGTTAGTTATTAAGATCAGGTATTTGATATCCACATTGATTCATTTACGTAGCTGTACTGTGGTGCCTGTGACACCTGTCTCCTATTCTGAATGGTGAGGTTTCAAAATACAGTGTGAGATTAAAAAAGAAAGGGTAAAACATTTGTAACATTCACATTCAAAACTTTGAGTGGACAATCAAAACTTAAAAGATACAATTTAATAGAAAGTCTGTAAGATATCACATAAATATTAATAATTATTATGTAAACCAACCACACTGTCACTTGAGTAGTCTGGCAGACCTTAGGGCAAACTGAGAATTCTTTCAAGTCCAAATTCTCAAATTTTTTTTTTAAAAAAGGATCATTTAATTTAGGATTGTAACATTTTGACAATGGCAAGAAAACATTATTTTTTTCTTTTTACTGAACTGATATTGATATATTTGTATTGATACGCAACTGAAATTGTGAGATCACCATTCCTGTGTTTATGATAAGAAATCCATGTTTCATAATTCTAGCAGATCTTTGGATAAAGTACAAATTAGTACTACATAAAAAATTAAAGAGAGAAGAAGCTAAATTAATCTATTGTCTGGTGTATTGATGGGAAACTAAGGAAAGACATGATCTGTCACAGCACAATTTTTCTCTGGGGAAAAATTACAGCCCTGTAATTTTCTTTTCCCCAAAGGCACAGTTGTGACAGACTCCTGAAGTTGCTGACTAAACAGTAACAATGTCACTCTAGAAATAGTTTCATAATAACTATTCTGAACAATAAAGCCTGAAATACTTAGCACCTTCAAACTACTTTGGAAAATCTGAAGTAGCTGCTAAGTGAACTTGTAAAGAAAGTCAGTATACTACACTACAATATATGAAGAAAGTCAAATGTGGCAAAAGGATTCATCAGGACTATCTGAGAAACAGTGAAAAACTGAGCAAATAAGAAGACTCTATTAGTAAATTTATAAAGATAAAATAGAAGTGCTCCCAGGAGACAGGAGGAAAAGTCCTTCACCATCAATGTCATATTGGTCCAATTGACAAACTCAAGACATTGATGACCCCTGTAGCCCTTCCCCTTTCTTTTCCAAGAATACTACTATCATTAAGCTGAAAACACAGACGGGCAGTGGCAGGTTTAGCAGAACATCAGAAAAAAGGCTGGAGAGAGTGTGTTATGGTTTTAGCTGTATTATTATTAAGACTTTTTCTGTAGTAATATTTTTAAATTATTTTCTATAATAATTAGGTATGGACTAAAAATAATTGTTTCATTAGACAGTTAAGATTTGGGTTACAGTAACATTATATTCTTGGTTGTGCATACCTGGTGCAAATTCCTTTTGCCCATAATAAAGTTTTGCAACAAGCTTCAAGAAAAACAGCAGTTACTTCTTTGATAACTTTGGCATGTCACTGGATCAGTTAAAGCTTCTGAAATACAGGCTGAACACAGGTAACAATATGTGCTGCTGCAGTCTCAGGTTCAACAAGGAAGTCTCTGTTGGTTAACATATGGTAATGGTGCCAAAACCCACTAGAAAACTAGTATCTCAGTGCATGGAAAACAACGTTGAAAGCCAGGAGAAGCAGGTGCTTTGTCCAGAACTTGATTTACTACTCTATCCCTAAGTCTCAAACAGAACAAAGCCATAATAAGCTTCTTAGAGAGAATATTACAGACGTACTGAACTATAGCAAACATTCCATAATTATTCTCCAGAGAACTTATTAGAACTAATAAGCTGCTTCTTCATTATAAAATAGAAATGAAGGGAGGAAGGAAGAGAAGAACAAAACCCAGTCAGAAACATGATTACAGACCAGACTTGAGACATAGGTCAGGTCTGAGATTTGTATCTGAAAAATATGGTCTGTCAATGAAGTACAACTTCAGTACTACTGCCATTTCAAATAGGATTAGAGTACATATAGGACACAACAGCAGCTGCTACAATTTGTGTGAAAAAGTTAAGTTCGTTGAATCAGAACAATTTAGATTAAAAGAGATGTAGCACAACCCACACACAAAGCAAGGCCAATTCAATTAGGTTGCTCAGGCCTTTGTCCAGTCCAGTTACAATTTCAAAGGATTCAGATGACATGATCTCAGGGCAACCAGTTCCAATGTTTGGCTACCCTCAGAGTGATTTTTTTTTCCTTAATATCTAATAGACATGTATCTTGTTGCAACTTGTGCCCATTATCTCCCGTCTTATCACTATGTGCCCCTGAGAAGATTCTGGCTCTGTCTTTTCTATACACCCTCATTAGGTAGTTGAAGCAAACCCGGTTCCCTCAGCCTCTTTTTGTATGTTATATGCTCCAACTTCCTGATCATCTTGGTGACTTTCCATTGGACTGGACTTACTTTTGTTTGTCAAAATCGTCCCAGTACTAGTGAGCCCTTAAATGTACTTCAGGTGTGATCTCAGAAGACCCAGAGGGAAGAATGTTTTGCATGGATCTGCTGATTCCACTCTTGCTTCCAGTCTTTCACTCTTAGACCAGAAGATTGCTGGACTTCTTTACCACAAGGACACACTGCTGGCTCATGGCCAATTTGTACACAAAGCTCTCCAGATCCTTTTCTGCAGAGCTTTACCCTATCCAGTCAGCCCCAAGCCTTTACTGTTGCATGGGGTTATTCCACTGAAGATGCGGGACTTTGCATTTGCCTTTGTCAAAGGCTCGTATCAACCTGATTCTCCTGCCTCATAAGATCCCTTTGAGCAGTGATGCTACCTTCCAGAGTACTGAAATTTCCCCCTAAATTGGTGTTTTCCACAAACTTGCCCATCATACAGGTCATCAATAAAGAGAATACTGCCCACACCATTAATCACGATTAATACTAGGTAAGAGTCAGAGTTCAGCAATCGAGCCAATTTTCCACCAATGTTATCATCCACTTATCAAGCCTATATCTCATCAAATTGGTCTCTCAGAATACTGGGAGAGAGTGTTTCAAAGGCCTTTCTGAAGTCAGAGTATTCAATATCCACTACTCTCCCCATGTCCACATAGCCTTTCATCACCTCATAGACAGCGATGTGTTCATTGGGCATGATACTCCATCATAAAACCACACAGACTATTCCCAAAAAGCTATTTGTCCTTTGTTTTGGAAATAATTTCCAGGAAGATTTGGTCCATAATCTTTCCAGTTTAAAATGAGCAGCCCTGTACTTCCCCAGGTCTTCTTCTTGCTCTTCTTCAAGGTACTTGTGAAATTGATCTTTTCCATTCACTAGTAACCACACTGACTGCCATGACCTATCAGAGATGATAGAAAGCAGCTTCGCAGTTGCATCAGCCAGTTTCCTCAACTTGGGTGCATCTCATCTATTGCAATGGAGATATGTACAACCAGCCAGCTTAAGTGCTTCCTGATTTTCTTCCTCCACTGTGGATAATGCTGAACTCCCACGAACCCTACTAGCAGGTTCAGGGAGGACTTGGGGCAAAACATACCAGTAAAAAAACTAGGTAAAAAGGTATTAAGTACCACAACCTTTTCCATTTTCTTTTCATTGGGTTCTCAGCCCCAATGGTGAGTAACCATTACAGCAGCTCAATTGCCCTAGTCAGCTAGGGATAACCTGCATCAAAAAATTGTCATGAACATAGTCAAGGGATCCATTGGACTGTTTGTGCTATGCCAAATTATCCTTGCAGCAGCTATGGGAGTGGCAAAAATTCCCTGTGAGTACCAAGGCTATGATTCTTCTAGGTATGATCTATGTTCTCTTGGCCTGTGTCAGGCACCTACAACAATATCATCTGTAGTTTGTTTCCTCAACTAATCTAATCATTCTCTGCTCTTGAAAATGTTAATCCTTCACAGAATGGCAGCTCTTATTCAAAGTAGTTTAGAACTTCTTAGGTGTACACCTTAAAACCATTCTTTACCTTCATTTGCCTTTTCATTCCCACTTATGTAACACACCATTAATAATTCCTCCTTGAAGTTAGTACATTCCCTGCCCAATCACACATTATAAGTAAAAAAAAGGCACTTGGTTGATAAAACGTTCTATTAAGAGATTACTCCTCTGTAACACAATTATTCTTTTTGGTTAAATTAAATGCATTTCAGTCTTCTATTGCAGATATTATGCTTACAGTATTCTCATACTTGCAATCCACTATGTAAGAAACTAACAAAAATTCATTAAGAACCTTTACAACAGCTATTTTGGCAACTAATAATAGTTGTAGCACTTTCAAATTTAAGACAGAATAATTAGGGTTGGAAAAGACCTTTAAGATCATCAGGACCAACCATTCACTTAACACTGCCAAGAGTACCGCTAAACCATGTCCCTAAGCACCACATCTGCACATCTTTTAAACACCTCCAGGGATGGGGATGCCACCACTTCCCTGGGCAGCCTGGTACAATGATTGAGAAGCCTTCTGGAGAAGAAATTTTTCCTAATATCCAAACTAAACCTCCCCTGGCACAACCTCAGGCCATTTCCTCTCATCCTATCACTTGTTACCTGGGAGAAGAGACCAACACCCACCTCACTACAACCTCCTTTCAGGTAGTTGTAGGGAGCAACAAGGTCTCCCCTCAGCCTCCTCTTCTCCAGACTAAACAACCCCAGTTCCCTCAGCCACTCCTTACAGGACTTGTTCTCTAGACCTTTCACCAGCTTTGTTTCCCTTTTCTGGACACTCTCTAGCACCTCAATGTCCTTCTTGTAGTGAGGGGCCCAAAACTGAACACAGTATTTGAGGTGCTGCCTCACAGTAAGTGTTCTTATGATACTCCTAAAATAAGTTAAGCAGTGCAGTTGTCATATTTAGCAGATAGTCACAGTAAAAATATAATAATTCTCTTAGCAGCTCGTCCTGTGCTTAACAGATTTTAAGCTGTCCAAATTTAATAATCCTGAAAATTTTTAATGGGGATTAAGATATTTCCTTTTGTTTATCTCATTGTTCTAAAGCAGATGTTGAAATGCATACTCTGGATATTCTGAGAAAAGCAGGAAATATAACCGTATCAGGTAAACAGGGAAAATGGGGATCAGGTTGATTCCTTTCTCAAACTTCCGCTCATTTACATGTACACACACAAACACAGAATCTAATGTCTACACCCTGCCATTAGACTTCCAGTCCCTTTACAAATGTGATTAAAATCTCCCTCATTTCTTTGGTGTCGTGACTCCTGGAAGTACAGAAAGAAATAAGAGATCTAAGTGGCACACACAGGCCAGCAGTAATGTTAGAAATAGTATTCTGTTTTGATTCCTGAGTGCAGAGGTTCAATTCTTTATTTAAACCTAGATTAAGAATGAAAAGAGACTGTGTCCCTAATAAGTATACTTCATACTGGGATTAGTGGATGGGAGAAACCTTTTCATTCTAGGAGACAAGACTGTATTCAACAAAATGGCACAAGAAGATTGGGCCCTTTGAAAACCTCGTATACTTTCTTGTTCTTTAGGAGTTCTGTGTCCCTGATCTGCTTTTTATAGCACTTCATCTACATTTATCATTCTTCAATTTAATTGAAAAGGAAGAAGGAATATTTTAAAGTGATATGATACAGTATGTGCATATGGGCTCATCATCAACATGCTTGAGACCTACTTTTAATTTCTTAGGACTAGCTCATACTGTGGAGACAACTTCCTTTACATCTGTAGAATCCAATGACTTTAGGAAAGTAAAAGGAGAGCGGTTTGCCAAAGCAACAAATGCATCAGTCTTTCCCTTGTATAGCTATGCATTTACTAGTTGCTTCCAGAATAAATGGAGAAGAAAATAAGTCCAAGGAGGTTAAGATCTATTGCCTTTATACCAGCAACATCCATGTTTTCCCTCTCATTGTCTTTATAGATTATTGGATATTTTCATATTCACTTAATAACAAATATTTGTTTCTTGAGCCACACAGAGGCAATTATGAAAGCTCCAATTGATTATGAATTTTACAAGCCTGTATTTTGTTGTTTACTTTGTTATGACCTCAGACAGATCTGTCTAAGACAGGTAGACAGCTCAACCACGGCATATCATAAAAAGGTCTAGCCAAAATACTTTTTCATTTGCAACATTGGCCTCCTAGATCGTAGAACATTGTTTCATTTACAGTATCTTAAATGAATGTATGCCAACATGCCCTGCTATGTAAAGGAAAAATAAAAATAAATTATATTCTGGAAAAAACACGTATATATGCTGTTAAGTTTTGACACTGCAGCATTATTTCTGAAACATACAAACATCTGTCTGAATTCTTTTTCTTTGGAACCATGCATTTAACATTATCATGTATCAGCTAAATGAAATCATAGTAAAATCTTTATCTTAAATTAGTACCCTTAAAACATTATATTTTATATATATAGATAATGCACATTATCGTACTCTTAAGCAAAACCAAAACATTATCAGGCAGAAAGCTATGAGAAATTAAGGCAGATTAAAATTTACACTCATGAATTGAACTTTTTTAATAGAAAAGAAAAATAATTTTATTTACCTTTGTACTCTAGGTGGAATCCAGTAAAACTAACAGATCCATCACTCCGAAAAGCCAGATGCATGGTATTTGAACTGCTTTCTATCCTCTCTGGCAGCTTGCTATCTTGAAAGCTCCCTATCAGTGGGCTATTACCATCTGGCCCATCATAGATATAAAGAAAATCATAATTTGGTTCTATACTGAAACTGTAGGACAAAAAAAGAGAAATATTAGACAGAATATGCTTTGCCAAATATTTTCATTCTTATTAGCTGAAATAAAAGTTTGTTATCTCTGTTGTTATAAAAGGAAAAAAACCTCCACTGTCAGAACAATAGTTTGTAGAAGTGTTTTATTAGAAAACAACAGAAACACTATGTTTATTGGTTCTCTGCTTAGAAATAATATTTTGCTGATAGCCAGAAAAAATTAATTTTTTTAAATAGAAAAAAATTAATAACGATATTTCTAAAGCTTTAGAGAAACAAATAACATAGATCTATTGGCAGAACTCTTGGCAGAAATGCTTTATGATATAATGCAGTCAGCTGCAGAGTAGAGCGTACACAGGTTCCAGTCAGACTGAACAGTTTCACACAGCGGGGAGATGATCTACCAGTAACTGTAAAAGCAAGAAACATTTTGCCTATAATCAGCTTAAATAAAAAGGTGTAGTATTGAAACCTCATCTCTTTTTTTTAACTTAATTTTAGCTAATTTTGAGAAATTAATTAGTTTAGTTGATTATGTAACTACAGTTAGTTAACTTAATTAGTTAATTTTGAACTTAATTTTACTTAAAGGCAGAGAGTTAACCAAATTTACTTATAAGATTATCCCTGTACAAAAACGTTTAAGAAAAGGTTGTCAGTAAAAGAATGAAAAGTTTGTCTCTACTTGACACTAGCTCCTGATTAAAGTAAATGTAGACATTGAAGACCAGACACAGCTTCTTCAGAGAAAATAATTTTAACTTTTGGATTATTTCAAAAATATTTCCTTACAAAAGAAATGCAAAAGTCAAATGTCAACAGCTTCAATTTTTAAATTGCCATAGGTTTTTTTTTTTTAATTTTAAAGGGTTGGCTTGAGTAAGTCCCACTCAACAGCATATTTAACAGTACTCAGTGGAGTATCCAGGGTTTGGTTTATACAGGAAGGGGTTTCTTCTCACTCTGGAACAGTCTGTGTGTCATAAGTGAGGCAAGACTCAGTAAGTACTTTGACCAAAACTAAGTTTGTCAGCTTCTGTCAAGAATCATAACAATTGTCCAGCTTTAAGAACAACTTGGCAATATTTCGGATCTATAAACTGTTCACATATTATACTGAGTCACTCTGTAAAATATTGTTTTTATTCTAAGATTGAGAACCTCTTACAAGAGGTTCTTATAAATGTACAATATAAAGAACAGAATATTCTTAAATAGTTTGAGCCCAGGATATTTCACCGAACCAAAAAAAAAAAAAAAATGTTACTGCACCGTAGAAAGTTGCCTAGCAACTTACAGCATTCTGAAACCAACAACAAAATAGTTAAATTGTTAATTAGGTAAATATAATTAAGTGATTAATTTGCTTGGAAGGATTTCTTCAAAACATGTACTATATCACTGAGCACTGAGAACAAACAACTTTATGACCTACATCATTAAAGAAGTCATCACATTTTCACTGATTAGAACAATAAAACCACTATTATAGAACATCCAGCATAAGAAGGACTGAAATTTGATAGGATATTACAAGTATGATTTTTAACTTTTCTGTGAACTCATCATAGTTGATTTGCATTTTTGCAAATCAATCACAAATGTCAACAGCTGTGTCAATCAAATACAAATGTCAACCAGACAATCACAGTTTGGATGCATATTTTCCACACATAATATGTATATTAATTTACTTTATAGGATACATATAACGCAGACAGCAAAGTTGCTCTGTGGATTCTACTGAGTTCAATTTAATCTTGAATTGTGATAAAATAAAATGCTAAAACAATTTGATTTAATAACCAGAACAATAGGAAGTATCCTGCTCAAGTGTCCTGAAATGGTACGGACTAATAAAACTAAATTAAATATTACTTTTGAAATTTTGCTTAAATAGCAGATGAGTGTCTCATACAAAATATAAAGCAATAGGCTTCATCATTAAAGACCATTCTCCTGGACCAGGGACAATTCAGTGAGTTACTCTGTGCTGCCTTCTCAGGAAGAGAATCATGGTAAATTGACCACCACCCACATCCACATTAGTCAGTGTAAACTGACAGTGCTTTTAACTGAGCAGAAGAAATGAGCTCCCAAGCTCTGTCTCTATGTGTATTGAATACTCTAATGTATTTGATATGACTGCTAACAAAGATATCAAATGCTAATCACTTTGGTAGTTACATTAAGTATACATATGTTGCCCTGCAAACTTTGAACAACTACCAGTAATAAAGTTACAAACATGACTTCAAAAATTATAAGCAAGTAGCAGTTTACCTGATAAATGCTAATGATATAACGTAATCATTATTAACAGTGATAGTCCAGTCACAATCTCTGCTATGGGGATAAGGATGAGGGAAGTTTGGTGAAAGTATAAAACCTGATGAGCCAGTTAAGTTTCCTCCACAGGGAGCTGTGAATAAAAATAAACTGGAATTGAGGAAAGAAGGTAAGACAAAAAGAAGCAAGTACCAGCAATCTGTTCACTGACATTTAATGTCCTCCAAAAGTTAAACAAGAAACAAGTGAAATATTTACAAAGCTTTAATAGAAACAAAAAATATATTCACATATCTCCTTAGACAAATACTAATACTACTAAGTGAAGTACTTGTTTTTGAACACTCTGTCTTTTATTTGCCTGCATAACATTATGTCAAGGTTTTTCTGAAAATACTGTGAATTCAAAAAATGCTCTGGCTGCAGACATAAAAAAATTTGACTGAATAAGCTTTCCACTTTCTACTTCTTCTAAAAGCCTTCTAAAAGAATCCTCTTACGTTATGAAATATGATCTACTTGCACTCATAAAGCAACTAACTGCATTTTCACTGGACAGTACTGATTAGTAATTTAGATCAAGACTGATATAATATTAAAGAAATTCAACAAAAACGTTCTAGTAATTGAAGTTTTCAGACTCAGAGGTAAATAAAATATCTTCCAAGCAGATGCAGAACAGAACAAATACATTTTTCTGTGCAATTTCGGGGTTCCTAAACGTTGTGCGTTTGTGGTCCAGAATACATAAATACTTCATAAGAGAATGAAACTGTAATTAACCTCATGAACTTCTGTACTTCAGCATCTTTAACAGAGATTTCATATATAAAAAAAAGAGAACAAACAAGGTTTCTAAAGCTCTTTTTTGTAAGAACTTGTAAAATTTTATTCAAAAATATTATAGATAAGATTTATAAAGTCATATAATTTTACAGAAAAGTAAAAGGGAGAAGAGTGTATCGCTCAGGTTTTCTGCAGCAGAGATTCTGTGAAATCAAAGGTTGCTTAAATCACTTTTAGAATCAGAATAATTAGGGTTGGAAAAGACCTTTAAGATCATCAGGACCAACCATTCACTTAACACTGCCAAGAGTACCGCTAAACCATGTCCCTAAGCACCACATCTGCACATCTTTTAAACACCTCCAGGGATGGGGATGCCACCACTTCCCTGGGCAGCCTGGTACAATGATTGAGAAGCCTTCTGGAGAAGAAATTTTTCCTAATATCCAAACTAAGCCTCCCCTGGCACAACCTCAGGCCATTTCCTCTCATCCTATCACTTGTTACCTGGGAGAAGAGACCAACACCCACCTCACTACAGCCTCCTTTCAGGTAGTTGTAGGGAGCAACAAGGTCTCCCCTCAGCCTCCTCTTCTCCAGACTAAACAACCCCAGTTCCCTCAGCCACTCCTTACAGGACTTGTTCTCTAGACCTTTCACCAGCTTTGTTTCCCTTTTCTGGACACTCTCTAGCACCTCAATGTCCTTCTTGTAGTGAGGGGCCCAAAACTGAACACAGTATTTGAGATTCAGCCTCACCAGTGCTGAGTACAAGGGGACAATCAATTAGTCCTGCTGGCCACACTATTCCTTATACAAGCCAGGATGCTGTTGGCCTTCTTGGCCACCTGGGCACACTGCTGGATCATGTGTAGCCAGCTGTCAACCAACATCCCCTGGTCCTTTTCCACCAGGCAGCTTTCCAGCCACTCTTCCCAAAGCCTGTAGCGTTGCATGGGGTTGTTGCGTCCCAGGTGCAGGACCCAGCACTGATCCTGTTGAACCTCATAGAGTTGACCTCTGTCCATCAGTCCAGCCTGTCCAGGTCCCTCTGTAGAACCTTCCTACCCTCAAGCAGATCAACACTCCCACCCAGTTTGATGTCATCTGCAAACTTACTGAGGGTGCACTCAATCCCCTCATCCAGATCATTGGTAAAGATATTAAACAAGACTGTTCCCAACACTGAGCCCTGGGAAACAACACTTCTGACTGGCTGCTGACTGGATTTAACTCTGTTCACCACAACTGTTTGGACTCAGCCATCCAGTCAATTTTTTACCAAACAAAGAGTACACCTGTCTAAGCCATGAGCAGCCAGTTTCCCTAGGAGAATGCTGTGGGAAACGGTGTTAAGGGCTGCACTGAAGTCCAGGTAAACAACATCCACTGCCTTTTCCTCATCCACTAAGTGGGTCATATCGTCACAGAAGGGAGTCAGGTTAGTCAAGATGGACCTGCCTTTCGTAAATCCATGCTGACAGGGCCTGATCTCTTGGTTGTCTTGTACTTGCCATATGATGGCACACAGGATGATCTGTGCAGATCAAGATTATATGTACAGATATAAATCATCTGAGTGGGAAATATACACAGTGTTTTCTAATGTCGGGAGAAATAAATCACTAGTCTTTTAAGAATTCAAGTAATGCAAGTAGATTAATGTATCCATAGTTACAATACATATGAGTATTATCTTTCTACATTTTACATGTTTTTCTTATATTAAAAGGGAGCAATGGATGGCTAAAGTACCTCAAAAAGCAAAATAAAATTAGAATCTTCCATTATATTTTGGTAAAATACATGGTAATGAATTCCAAAATCACCAATTTTCTCTAAAGGCAGTTAGAAACTGAAACATCACCTTGTGCTAGAAACACATTAATATTATAAAGCGATGAAACTAGCAAATGAATATAATAACTTTTACAGACCTAGCACTTTTTTGTTTGTTTTTTTCTCTTAACAATCGCCAAATTCAGATTTTATCATGATAGCATTTTCTCAGAGATTTTCAGTTGCTAAAGAAAGTTCCATTAGCTACAAGGGAACAGGCTGGAGAAGTTTCATTTAGTACAAAATATTTACTTAATTTTACAAAAGGTTAATAATGACAATTTCTCTGTCTTCACAAGACTAAAATTGCTGTTGTTTCTAATAAGGAACATCTTATATTTAATGTTCTTTTGTTAAAATTCTGAAAGAAAATAAAATGAAATTATTATAAAAATTTATGCTTCTTTTAACTGTAAAAGAGGTCATTGTAACCTTCTATCTTGCTGAACTAAAAGTTTTAGCTAAAGTCTTGAACTGTGAGGCTATGTGGAATGTAAAGGGTGCCCATTACCCAGAACCAGTGTTCTTCAGTATAACTTTGTACATTCACGCTCTTGAAGTACTTTAATGGTTCAGGCTACACTACCTGCGTATCTCAAGAACAAAAATGTAAGAGTACCAAAGAGGACATGAACTGTAACCCCTAAACTGTATCAGTCTGATGATATTTTCTGAGGCACCCTGAACTTATATATGATGATACAAAGATGATAACGCAAAACGTTACGTCCTTGTTCCAGACTACTTTCTGCCAGTGTAGGCATTCATGATACTTTCCTGTTGTGGTCTTGATTTAGTTTAGTTATCTGTTAAGTTCATTGACAGAATATTTGCAAATTAGTAGCTCCTTTCTTATCTAATTATTCTTTCATTTACACACATTAACTGTTACTCTTTCTGTCTACAGTGACACTGGTTCTTTCATTTAATCCTTCCAAAGGTCTAGCTGATAATCAAAGACTCTCCAGTGAATAAATGGAAAGTACACAAAGTTGGACAGTCAAAATGTATTTTATTTCAAGCTATACTATTAACAGCAATAAAACCTCCCATTAATCTTCAACTTTCTGAAATATCTCCTTGGTAGAATTTTCTTCAGATACAGAAGTTTTAGATTATTTTATTTTTTAATTTCATTAGATAGTAAACTGAGAAAGTCAACGTCATGTAATGAAAAATATTATTAGATGATGTTGCGTTTTCCAGTTTACTGTCTTCTCTGAAGTTGTTTAAAGACTTTCCCTGTGTGCTTGAATTAAATTCTTGTGTGTTTCAGAAGTAATAATTTTCTAAATTTAATGTGTGCAATGTTATTATTAAGTGTCATAACTGTTTTCAACTGAGGGCAGACCAGCTCTGAAAACAAAGTTTAAAGGACACCTATCTTTTATGATATTAGAAATAAGACCTAAGACTAAACAAATGTAATAGCCTATCTAGAAAAGAAAGGCAAATGTCAATACACTATGAAAAATGTATTTTAATGTAGTACACAGTGAAAACTAGATGTAGGTTACGTCAACCTGTCTTTATAAATGCCTGTGTAGACAAAGTGATAATCACAGACTGTGCCAGACAGTCTGTATGGTGATCTTAGCATTCATTGTTTCTATGGGAAGAAGTACAGGTTGGGTTGTTTTTTATCTAAAACCTATTTAATTTTTCTGGAAGGTAACAAAGTACTGTTCCAGAAATTTCTGACATTAATTTATTAATTTATTTATTCACTGAAATACCTATTAACAAAAGAAACAGAATGTATGGTTTCATTAGTTGTTTTTTAAAACAAGAGATATTAAATATAGAATCATAGAACCATAGAATCACAGACTGGTTTGTGTTGGAAGGGACCTCTGAAGGTCATCTAGTCCAACCTCCCTGCAATGAGCAGGAACATCTTCAACTAGATCAGGTTTCCCAGAGCCCTGTTCAACCTGAATGTTTCCAGGGATGGGACATCTACAACCTCTCTGGGAAACCTGTTCAAGTGCTTCACCATTCTTAGCATAAAAAAAACTTTCTTCCTTATATCTAGTTTGAAGATATATTTAAATAATCGTAATTAAATATTAAATAACTGCTGAATTTTCCCTTTGCATCAGTGTCATATAGATCCCATTTTGAGGAAAGCACCACTGGAATTCACTGTTTACAAAGAACTTTTCCATAGATATAAAAACAGAAACCAAAACCTTGCTTCAAACAAAACCAAACCAAACCACACTGCAATTAAAATAAAAATTCAAAGTTTGACCTATGAATCTCTGAAGAAATTCTGAAGCATCTGGGAGACAGTCTTTACTTCATCTAAATGTATAGTAAACTTGAATCCTAAAATGACATTTGCATGTCAGTATTTTTAATGCTTTGCCTGAGTAAAGTAAACAAATACAATAATTTAAGATTCTGGTCCAGAAAGATTAGATTCTTAAATTCATTGGATTGGAAAACACCTAGCTATTTTGGGCACCACAGGCATAAGCCAAAGGGCTGTCTTTTGGCAGAGACCTACTGCCAAATTTATAGTTTGTCAGAATATCTTCAGTGTAGAATAATCTCTAATTATCATTACTCATTCAAATAGGTGTATCAATATTTAGCTGTTTGTAATTTTCCATTTATATTACCTTTGAAACTAAGATGTTCTTAAAACTGTGTTATAGGCAAGACTGAAGGAATCTAAACAACCAAGGCAGTCCCACAGGTAAGAACAATTAACAAATACTTTCACCTAGTGTTGAGCATTAATAATTAGGAGGCTCAAGAAGACACTTTGGAGTGTAAAGAAATAATAAGGTAAATGTAGAACATGCTACAGAATACACCTCCGGAATTATCTTGTTTATCCATCAAAATTAAGTTTATTTTTTTTTAAGGCTTTGATAAACCATGATGGTGTTGAAGTTATGTGTAGACTAAGCCTTGTACAGTTCTGATGTAGAAGCATGGAAAAAAAGTAAGTGAATATATTACAAGTTTGGAAAAATATTTATGAACTTTAGAGTATACTGAACTATAACAGACAATTTTGAACTCTTTGGGATCCAAGCCAAGGTTTGCACACCCTACTTCAATCTTCTAGCAGCTAATATTCACCAAAAATGTATCTTTATAGGAAATCAATATAAAATAACTTCATGCCTGATATTTGGCCAATAAATCTTCATGATAAGCTTTTTAGCTACTGTATGTAGGGAATTTCAGGTCAGCAGCTGCTGTCCTCTGAGACAAAATCTTCTATCATTCTACATCATGATATCACATTCAACTGCATTAAAGAAATGGAAATAAGCATAATTTTATTACTTTCCAAACTAGTCAGATGGGTAACCCCATGATTATTTATCACTCTACCTCTACATCAGGTTTTAGAAGTGGTGGTTTACACGTTTTCTAGATTGTTAACAATAATGATTAGGATAGCCTCAGAAAAGATTACTGGAAGGCTACTATCTGCTAGATAATTTTGTAATTTCTTATTACTTTTCATTATGATATATTTAACTGAGTTAAGTGCTTTCAAAATCTATTTAATACAAGCTGTGTTAATCAGAATAGCATTAGAAACTGAGGAATATTTCCAGAAATAAGTGGTACATTATATTTTTTGCTAATGAAAATATTGTTCTTTTTAAAATAATGAAGACTGATAGAGAATTTAGGCTACCATCTTCTCATTCTTTCCTGTTGCATCCTACTTTAGCCCTTGCATAATTTTACCTGATCTATAAATTTACTAGGTCACCTGACTGATATTTTGTACATATGGGCACATGAACTTTAACCAAATCTTCCACACTCATCACCATTTTTCAAGTTTTAAGGCAAAGCTAATAGTGTCATTGACATTGACTTTCTTGCTTTCTCTGTCATAGGTCATCAGATTATAAATGATATGGACTTGAGAGGGAAAGAATGAGAACTGTTATACTGACAACTACAGAGGACAAGTTTTGGTAATGTCTGTTGGAGCTTTATACAGAATAATTTATCAAATGTCCAGTACTTGTATGCATTTGTTCTTCAGAGAAAGTTCCTAGAGCAATGTGATTCATTACACCAGAATTTCAAAATTTAGGAATGCATTATTTGATTTTTTTTCTGCATACCTATACAAACTGGTGGGTTGGGCTGCCAGAAGTACCGATTTTCTACTTGAATGCAAGTTATTCTCTCATCTCCTTGCAGTTCATAACCAGGGTCACACTGAAAAATGACAGTGTCTCCAGGTTCTCTTCCATCCCCGTTTCTAGTTCCATTCATGGGCACACCAGGATCACGGCAGGCAGTAGCTACAGAACCTAGCAGAGAAGGGAAAAAATAAAATGAAACTTTGAAAAAGTCAGCTTTTTAATCAATTTTTGCCCCATTATATTTTTCTAATCAGGAAACTCTGTAAATCCAAAATTTTCCTACTCACTTCAAAAATTTGGAGAAATCATCCAACAACCTACTGGTTTTGTACTAGTATTATGTTTTGCCACCTGCTTTAATTATTTAAAGTGTCTAATTTTTCATTTAATATTTTTTTTTTTTAAAACATTCTGTGGAGCATTGCAATATGTAAAAAGGAAAGTGGCAGATTTCCTAGTACCCTGGGCACTTAGCACTTCTAACTTAGAGGGATTTTTGATATGAATCATGGAAAGAATGGATTAAGAACCTCAGGCTGTCCCATAAGCTATGCTTGTACACATATTCAGTTCTCCACAATTCCATAGTATGGTGTAACATTTAGTAGTGAATTTGGAAGTGCTTTTCTTTGATCACTCATATCTATACCCTTGCACATGAGTCATGTGCTTGTCATGATAGGCTTTTAAAATAATATTAAAGAAATTACCTACACAAAAAATACACAGGGACATTGTCTGAGAGACTATACAGCTACAGATAATGCATAAGTACAGATTATTACTAGGACCACACTCATAACCACAATGACTACAAGAGAAGTATGAGATTTATAGGTATTTTCCATAGATTTAACATACTATGATCAACATATTATTTAATATATTATTCACCAAAATATGTAAGCCTATGTGAAAAGTAAGCACAACAATGCTTATTTAAGTAAATATTATTTCCTACTTACATTATAGAACTGCAGTGCTTTAAATGTAGTACAAATAAATAACAAATACCAGAGTTGCCTGTGGAACTGGTCCCACTCAGCTCAGCAATCTGTGTAACATAAATGCAAACTGGCTGTACTAAGATGTAATTCAGATTCCCTCTTCCTGGGAAGCTAATACCAACACACAGCAATGTATTGATCTGAAATGCAAGTGGTTTATATATTTACTTTTTTTGAAGAAGAAATCTTGGTCTAGATAGGTTATTTCCCTAAAAAAAACCCCAACTACCTTGCTTTCCAATACATACTTAATTAAAAAATAAAAGAATTAGCTCTATAAATTTATGGGGCTTTCTATGGGGTTGTTCTTCCACATAAGATGTCCTGAGAACTGGGGGAAAAAAACACAATAAACCCCCACAAAAATCAGCTATGACCAGAAGGTTGGGAAATTTTTCCTCCTTATTCCTCAAAGATTAAATACTTCTTTAAAATATTAACTACTGCATAATAAATGAAAGATAATGATTTTTAAAATATATAATCATGTAACTTTTTAAAATTTCTGCTTTAGACAATGATCAGGGCTCCTTTAAATAAGCTGCTGGTTTTTAATTTAGAAAAAAATATTACTAAAATGTGGAATTACTAAATTTCACTGCACTATACTAGCAGATCTTGCAAATGTTGTATGCAGGAGAGTAAGATACTGGAGCTAGATCACACAGGAGTGAAATTTCATCAGCTATGGAAATGTTGATAACAATGCAGATCAGAAGAAAAAATAAATCCTTACAGTAAACTTAGACTTAAGCAAGTAGTAAAACCAGTCTTATATTAATCTGTATTACTCCCTGCTGAGAACACAGAACAAACTACATCTTCTGTGTAGTGTTGGCCAATCAGATCAGGCCATATTGGAGACAAACTGTGTTCTGCCCACTTAAATATTATCTGCTTCAAATCCTGCCGTAGAGTAACACTCCTGTGTTTTATTAAAAACATACTGAAATAAATTCTAGAAGAAAGAGGGCTGATAGTCACACAGAATTTGTAATCAGTCTTGAAGTGCTCAAGAGAGAAAGTTGTTGCTACAAAATTTGTTATTAGCTATACATCATATTGTTCTTACTAGATTGTATCATTCTGCAAAAGAATTGTATATGGCTGGAAAAGAAGCTAAAGGGCCACACAGCTCTATTTGGAATTCCTGTTACAAGCTGTTTGGGTTTTTTTAATCACTTAGTAATAATTATACAAATTATAATACAAATTATATAATATAAGATATATATGCCAAACTGATAATCTTTTCCTTGTTTGCCATGTAGAGTAGCCTTCTTGCATACCGGCATGTCTGTTCAACCTACTTCTTGCTCCTTTTTTCCAGAATTTTTTTCCCAGAGGATTTGTGTTATCTCCAACCTAGGAGATATTCGAAGCCCTAAGCAGCCCTATCTGTTTGACTGTTCTGTGACCAGGGAGTTGGACTAGAGGTCTCCAGAGGTCATTTCCAACCTAAACTATTCTATAACTCTTTTATCAACTTTGCAGATTCATATTAAATATGAATTAACTTTGCAAATTCATATTATTTTTATATAAAAATTAAAAGACTGCTTTAAGACTGATTTTGCATTGTAGTGCTGGAATGCAAAAGGCAGATTCAAATGGAATTTCTTAACCACAGTTTTCTGTAATGTCTGCTCTACTCTTTATTTGTTTCATGTGCCTGACTCTAGCCCATCATTACTACTGTTAAAACCTGTGTTTGATTCCAGAGATCTCTATTATAATTGTCTGGATGGGGTGTGTTCTGTACTGCATTCTCAGTTCTGTTTGCCTCTTTATTCTGTTTATTTTTTAATATTTCTTTTCATTATCTACCTTTGGCCCATTTTTTTTCTGTCTCTTTCTGAAGTATCTATACCGTTTTATTTATGCAGTAAAGTATATTCAGTCCAGGTAATTTGATATGTGACTGTAATGTCCTAAGATGACAGCTTCATTTTCATGCAGGAAAGATACTTTGAAACATGGCATTAAAACTGTGACAAGGCAATAATAGACTCCACTGATGTTGGGATCAATATAATAAATGTCTTGGGATTTCTTGCTGTTAAAAGTGATTTCTAAATTTAGTTTTCTAATGCATGCCAAGTCTAATATCAGTAAAGACTCTGAATCCCAACCCTGGGGCAAAATTACTTCTTCATTTTGATTAATTTGTGCATGTCTTCTGGAGAGAAAAGAAAGGGCAATTCTATCTGTTCATTTGAGAATTAGGGAAAAAAACACAAACTTTTAAAATATTTTTTTCCTTTTTTTTTCCCCCAGAGCACAGAGTCAGAGCATAAGTTCTAATTCTTCCAAATTTCAAGCTCTTCATAACACGCAGCATGTAAAAAAAACTGTTAGTTTATTTAAATGAACATGTTCTTCTAAACTCCTATCACTTTAGATAAAGGCTTTCTACAAATGTTGGTGTTTCAAACTTCCATCATCCTGAACCTATCCTGACAGACTGCACCTTCAAAATTCAATCTGTCCCAGACTCCATGTAATACCTTTACCTATATGGACACTGCAGTCTCCCTGCATCTCTAATACTGTCTGAGAATCAGGTCAGCCTGGTATTTGCTATCTCAAATCGAACCTTCCATACAACTTTTCCTGAAGAAGAAAGAATAAAATAGCCACAGTGTTTTTATTCAGTCTTCTACCAACTGGAGCACTGCTGAGATAGATACACTTTTTTTTTTTTTTGTCTATTTTTAATTTCTGTTTCTGCTGTAGATCTAACAGAGATTTAGGAGCATAGCCATTATAATTCTTAAGTAAATTCTAACCATAGACTCAGTTTGTTGATTTTGCATGGCTTCATAGATTCTAAGTTTGTCAGTTATTTTTTGAAGATTAATATGGGAAAATATTAAGAATAAATCACAGAATCAGAATTTCATTTGGGACAATGCACCTCTTCACAAAAAGTTTAACCTTTTCCACAGTCAAGGTTTTCTAGGTTGTCTAGGCAAGTTCTCTGTTTACCTAACTCTTAGCTACATCATCTTAGGCTCTTAACTTTGGGTTTCATTCCTCTCAGATTCTGCAACAGTAAGTCATTTAGAAGGTGTACGATAGGTCAGGTTTATTTTGCATGGGAAAAAAACCAAACAAAACAAAAACCCCAAAACAAAAAACTCCAAACCACAGCAATTAGTAAACTGGTGTAGATCACAGTTCAAATCTCTTCTGTTTAATTTGAAGCAGAAGATAGAATGCATATTGATGTTACTTCTCAGAACTCAGGAAGACTCAAAAATAGAAGTAGTTCTGAAAGACATCACAAATTTACGGTTACCATAGATGCCAAGTCTCATGTTATTAAATATATAATATATCTTTATGAAATCTGGAGATGTATACTTCTGTGTTTCCAACAGCAATGGTTTGTATGACCAATAATGATAAGCTTTAGAATGCTTACCTGACAACTCAATTTGGAAAACACAGTCTACTTGTCCAACTGCACATGTAAACATTATTTCTTTGCTATTATATTCAGAATTTGTATCCAGATTATTTTATGCATTCTACTGATTATCAGTCAAAAGTATTTAGTATCAATTGTCAGTTGAACTTGTTTTAAAAGTGTTGCTTACACTGTAATCTGGTATCGTCTCACATCTTCTTTTTGTCAGGGGAACAGTAGAGATCAAATTCTTTCCTAAGGGACTTTATCTGATTTCACTGTCAGATACATTTTAGTTCTTAGGGAGATAACAGACACAGGTTTAATGAGATAATCTAGTTTTATTTTTTTCTTATAGTTTTTGTTGTCAATTCACATTAGTTGTTAGAATGCTTTTTGTTAAAACTATCTGAAATAGTACACAGCTCTTACCATGTCTTATTGGACAACCTTATGAGCTATTTTCTCGCAGCTCATAAGTAGATCTTTTTCCATAAATATGAACTCTTCAGTTCTGAACATCTATTATCCCTTAAGCATTTGCTCATAGCTTTGGCACTGAGTATGAAACCCATCCCCCCCCAAATTAATTGACATATGGTTTCAGATAATTGCTGGAACTTAGCAGAAAATGGATACTGTGACAATGTGTAATCATGCTGGCAATGAATTCCAGCTGGGGAGAAGTGTTTTGAAAATCTTAATTTCATTTAGATTGCATGTTTTAGCATTTAGGGGGTTTTTTTTGAACTATAGGGGTTTAAGCTTTTTATACCAGATCTATCCCTATTTCGGATGGCATATTTCTTTATGCATGTATATGAATACAGGGAGACAGAAATAGCTTCTCAGAAAGACACAATCACCAACCAGGATCTTGGACCACACAAAAGGGCTACTCATGCATTAAATAATCTGACCAATGATCACCCATTTTTTAATACCTTTTCTACTGAAAGGATCATTAAGATTATCTGAGTGAAAATACATCTGTTTAATGTGATTCTTTACAGAATAGTGTGCAACCTGTTCTGTTGCAACCGTTGTTCAACAGAAAACAGCAGTGCTAGTTTGCCTTGTTCTTGATTTTGCACTCTAGGTGAACTGAAATCCTCTGAAGAGAGGGGGCAGATTGCTCAGTTTTTGTTGTTGTATACAGCTTTTATTGACTTATTGCTTTAATTTTTTTTGTATAATAATTAAACAGTTTGGCAATGGTACAGAATTGACCTCATTTGGTAACCTTTTGTCCATACACTTGAATGTCATGACTCTGATCTTTGTTATGATAACTAAAATTTTTTATTTAGGAAAGCATTATACTATGTTTTCCTAAACACTACTATACTATTATACTATTTCCTTTCACTCACAAAAAGTTGCAGAACATTGCCAGAAAACAGCTTCTGTTTTCTTTAGTCTCATATACAGATAACACCTTCGCAGAACAACAATGGGAATACAAAGAAGAATAAAGATCTGATTCTTATTTTTATTTTCTTTTGCAAGGTTTTAAAATTTGTCTATGTAAATTAATTATATCTCAGACGGCATGTCTGAATATGTTCAGCCAATAACTGAAGTTACCAGTCCACAAATAATTTTTCCCACAGTCATATATAGAAGACTGAAAGATAAGCATTCCTTCAGTCAAATATCTTTTCCAGATCTCTCCTTTAGGAGGTCAGGCATCTTACTGGAATGCTTTTAAGAAAAACAAAATGTTTCTATGGCAATAAAATAGCAGCAAAGTCTCCCTTTAACTATGTTACAAAACACCCAGCCCTAACCAGGAATGGGGTATCAGGGAAAGTAGGAAAATACAATGAACTGACAAACTTGAAATAACCTCCATTTAAAGAACTATTCTCAAATCTTAAGAAGAAGGTGTATATGGAATATAAAAATCCACATATAGAATTTGAAAGAATTACAACTTGAAAAGGAGGCTCTGGATTCCTCTAGTGAAAGCTTTTCAAAAGGCAGCAAGAGTAGTTACAGAGCATGACAAAGTTTCACTGATCAACTGTAAATATAGTTTGAGATACCTTCAAGGAATTTCACTTACATAAGTATATTTTGGCCATTCTCACAAAATATCACTTCTCTCTAGATACATTTTTGTGATACGTTCATTCCATTACAAGCTAGCAATAAAACTTCCAAAACACCTTTCCTTCTTATGGTATGGATTACATACAATAGAAAATACACTGGTTAGAAAATAGAAATACAATAGAAAAAACACAAATGGTTACACTCATTGACTGAAAATGAGAGATACGTAAGTGAGAGGAGGAAAAGACCTTGGAGAAAAAGAAGGTAATTCTCACAATAGCTGTCCTTCCTGTACATTTATGCATTCTACTCTAATCTGAGTGCAGAAAAACGATAACAGTCCTGAAGATGTATCTGTACTTGCAGGAAAAAGCCCATCACATGTATGTGTGCTCACTCACTTGCACACGTGTGTGCATACATGCATGCATATGCATGCCTGTGTATATTTATAAAGGATGGCACACAGATCTTAAATAAAGGAAACTACTGATATGGAAAATGTTGAACAGAAAATGCCTCTCCAAAATAACATTAACATAATACCAGAAATTGTCAGTAAAAACAGAGAGCAAAATAACTATGGCATCTCAGTTATTTACCATTGGAAAATGGTTTCCCTAGTCATATGATTGAATGTCAGCTCCATACTTTTATCATCTGTGTTTTGTACCAAATACTTAACAAGATGATACCTTTTTGGAGAATACTGCAAAACAAGCTCAATACTACTCTCCTGCATGCAAAACATACTGTAAAAAGATATTTCAATGTGGCAGGATGAACTTCATATACATTTAAAGATGCAAAATGTCACCTTTACATGGTTTCATCAGAATAATTCCTGTAAACTTCAGCTAATGAATTTGCCAGTCACACCGCAGTTTGCTTGTATTTCTATGTAAGTTTGCAAAAAAAAAGGGCTGTTGAATAGTCAGTGTAGTGTATGGATGCAAAGACTAATTTTCAGGGTGAAATCTCCACAAGACAAGTATTTTGGGAGATGCTTCTTTGTACATAGAAGACAAAAAGTATCAAGGCCTGTTCTCATGCAGTTTTGCTCACTTATTGGTAGTAATGGAAATGCAAAGAAGGGAAAGCAGCAGTGAGATTATACTTCTTATCCAGTCCATCATGGCATCATTTTGGTCCCAAAGGAGCCTAAAGAAGCAAACTATTTTATTATGCGTAGGCTACTATTTGATGATGAGGCTTCCTTATTCCCTCATTCTCTGAATTGCTACTGTGACTAAAATCATACAACTGCTTATGTGGATACAGACCAAATTGTAGAACCCTTCTATTCATGTCGCAGCTATCTGTTAGGAAGACAACTGTTACACAAAATAGCTTAACCCATATACTTTAGAATATATTTTTTACTATCTAATACAAAATGGAAAATAAAATATGTGTTATTAATTAAATCCTCAGCATATCTTATCTGGAATAATTTAAAAGATTTATACAGATGTACTAGCATAGAAACATTTGACTGTCTTGTGCACAATTTTGAACAATAGTTAACTTTAAAGAATTTAATGAAAGAGACTGGATTAACCAAAGAGAAAAAGTTGAGGAACTTAAAGAGAATCTTTTCTGAAACAGAAAAGTAATTTCATTCATAACATTATGATTCCACATGAAGATATTTTTGCACTTCCAAGTTTATTTTGTTTTATAGACAATTATAAAAATCTGTAATGGATTTTGTTTTCAAGTAAAGTGACCCACCATAATGACAGATTTTATCTGAGAAACCTAAGGTACAGTGTTCAATTTTGTACTGCTTTAATAGAAAACATACCAGCAGATTTTTCAGCAACAGAGAATAGATTTCACATACATTAAACTGAAAGACAAACATAAAACAATCTGAGACACATGACATTCCCAGCTGGGAACCAAATCAGCTTGAGCTCTCTAAAATGTCATGTCACAAGTCAGACAAAGTCTATTTTAAACTCTGTGTCTGTAAATTTAGGGTGAGTGAGTAGGCTTTGTATTGATGTAAGTCACAAGTGTTTGGCCAAACTATGTTGTATGGTGTTTAAATTGAGGATGTTCAATGTTCAATATAATTAAAATAAGTTATTTTTATGGTGACATGGCAAAGAGGTTTATTTATTTATTTATAATTTTAAAAGTACTTATAAATTTTTCTGTTTCTTTCAATACTTCCTTTCTGCTTTCAGCTATCCATACCATAACTCCAGCCATTATCAGGGCATTTTACAGGGAAGCACTAACTCATAGTATTTGTCTCCATAAAATACACATATCCTGTATACTGAACTAAGAGATAACAGCTACTGAGCAGTTAATGTCATTTACATTCCTGTGACAGGAATGACATTTTTGCCATCAAAAACCTGTAAGTAATTTTTCCTTTTACTAATACCTGCTACTTAGCAGAAAGGCAACAGCTCACTAAAGGAAAGAAATTTATTCAATGGCTTCTCCTTTTAAGCCTCTTGATGCTAAACACAAACCACAACAAAATGAAACCAAGCCCCCCCCCCAAAAAAAAATGCAAAACAAAACAAACAAAAAAAACCCAAAAAAACACAAACAAAAAACCCCAGGAAAACGCACACCAACACCACCCCCAGCAAAACAAAAACACTGGGCTATGAAGTATGAACATTCACAGCTATTTCTGATAGGAAAATAGTCATCCTGAAATCTCTAAATCTAAAGGAATCCTCTCAAAGTTGAAATAAATTAGCAAACCAGAGTATGAAAACATTTTAGATGAACAGCTGTTTCTGCTATGGAATAGACATGAGGAAGAATAAATACTATCTTACTGCCTCCAGAAAAGTGAAGCTGTTAGGAAGTGAGCCCTATACCAGCAGTGCTAGTAAACAGCACTCTGAGAAAGAAAACAGTTAAATTCACCAAATCCATTCTCAGATCACCTTCAAGTTAAACATGGCAGAAGTAGAGATCTCTATTACTGCAAAACCGGAGAAAATAAAGAAAAAAAAACCAAAAGGGTGTGTTCAACATCAAAAAATCTTCCTAAATGAGACTGTGGTGAATACCTCTTTCTTTGAACAAAAAAAGATCCAACAAAAAAAAACAAACCAAACAAAAAAACCCACCCAACAATGTAAACAACCAACCAACTGAAAAAAAAAAAACCAACACAAGACATTTAGAAGACATTGTGGCCATAAATCAGCACTAAACAAACTAAATATAGAAAGCTGACTTGTAAGCATTTAATCATTACATGTAATCAAAATAATATCATGTGTTATTATTATAGACTGGAAATTAATATTTCCAAACTTAAGCCATCCAGGTAGGTATCTGACACAAGTTTTCTAGGTTTTTTTCTGTAGTCTACACAGACAACTCCAAACAGCTATTCACCCAGTCTTAAAATGAGGAGGGACAGCTGTAGTGTGACAGTAGAGTAAATCCAAGCATTTTAAGGCATATCCTGTTATACAGAAATTGCTGTTGCATGATATAAAGTACTGCTAGAGCATCTATTTACAAAAAAACCTCCCAAATACTCAAACCATTTCCTAGCTGCCTTAAAATGCTCCAGAAATGCTCTATATTGTGTGCTGTTTAATTAGTCAGAAAAGTGACTACACACTTAGGCCTGAGCAGAATTCAGTCTGTAATGCTGAGTGACTCAGTAGTGCAACTATTAACGGAGAAATGATGGCCTGTGAAAGTTGAATACAGATCCTTCCATTCTTCATAAATGATAAATGGCACCTGAATTGTTAAAGCTAGCAGACAGGAAAATTTCCTGTAATACCAGATTCTCTTGGAATCTATGGAAACAATCTCATCAACCTCAGTAGGATCAGATCTGATATTACACATGCATATTAAAGGGACTAAAAAGATTATTTTAAGCACACACAATTATTTGCACTTTAATGTTCTCACTCAACTTTTCTTCAGTTTTCCTTTTCTGTCTTTTCTTCTCTCAGCTACTTCTTTCGGCTTGGTGACATGAGGCAATGTCTGCTGAAGAAAATGTTTCATTGTGCTTAATGCTTCTGTCTGACCCTTAAATATACAGTGTGTGTCTCTGGCAAATACATACTTGTTCACTTCTCTTTCTCCTTCACTTTTCTTGAAGGTCTAATTTTCTGTTTTGTCCAGAATTTACTGACCTAATGAAGTTACTGCTGATTTCATTGGTGTTTTTCCAGTATCTATTGGGGTCTTCACTCTTTGTCTCTAACAGCTCAGAGAAGATATGCTGTAGCATACAGCTTCCTGTTTGCATACTGCTTGTGAACTATTTTCAACCTTTCACTCTTCTTATTTAAGGGAAGACCTCTGGCACCTGTTCTCTGGCTACATGATTCAATCTGTTCATCCCATTTTGACATGTACCAAAATCCTTATCCTGCAATGTTACTGTTAAACCCCCAGAACTCCTTATTTTTCTTCTACACATACATACAAAGTTTTTTAAATATTCTGCTTTATTACACATCATTGTGTACTCTGTGATTCAGGATTTATGGGCTCTGCTTTCTATTGCGTTCCTTCACTGTCATCTCAAAGGAGACCGCAGAAACTGAAAGATTTTAAAGTTTATATTACGAGATTCCATAGTCATGGTTTGCAGATGTCCAACAAGAAAATTATACACTACACATCAAAGACAGGACTAGACCAAAGATCTGCTCTGCCTAGTGATGAGAAGTGAAGTAATGAGCAGTGGCATTTATTTCTTTGTTTACATTAGATGTATAAAACAAGCTGTACTTTCAGTAGTCCTAAATACTTGATGGTGGTGGAAAGTACAGCAGCATGTGCAGGCTGAGCTTCCTTATTTTATCCCAGATCCATCACTGTCTTCTCCCTCTAGAGTAATGCACAATTTTACCCTCTTAGAAAATTTATCCTTGTCAGCCATAAAAAATTCTGCAGTATTCCTTAGAAGTTCAGCATAAAATAAACAGTTTCCTTCATGTTAACTAATTATGAAAAGAGATTATGAATGTTAAAATCATGGCAATAGTTCTACTATTTCAGATAACAAAATCTCAGGTTTTTTTCTCCCCCAAAAGGCAAGAGAACAAAAAGAAACAAACAAAACAGAATGATCGAGGTAATGGGCAAGAAAATCTCATTTTGACTCACTTCTCCTTCCTATACCCTAAATTTTAAAAGACTAAAAGCTTTGTTCCTTGTAAAGATTGTGTTGGGCAGCCCTAGATAGAGACAATTCTAATAGTACCAGCTGTAATACATAAGACTAATTAAATTACAATTTTCTTTCTACTATCTATATAACATTTCGCCTTCTCTAGGATTTCCCTCTGTCCCCCCCGCCCCCCCCCTGTAATTTGATGAAGGATGTTATCTCACTTGTAATTTATCTTACCAGATACAAATTAATTTTCTATATATATTTGATGATTTGTAAAGGAGTCAAATACAAATTATACCACATTATCAATGGTGAATATTTTCATTCATTAAATAAATGACAGATGCAGAAATGTGTATGAACAGTTGTTAAAATGAGATCAAAAAATGTACGGAATGGGTAAGAAGGTTAATCCACTTTTTGGAAACAGATTTTTAGTGTAAAGATTTAGAAAATAATATATTAAGAAAAACATTCAAGGTCTTAAAAAGGATTGAACATAAAATATCTGTTGTCATTGAATAACATTCCTCGTGAGGTAAAAAGGCCAAAAAGCCAGTTAAATACTCATACCTAGTTTCATGAAATGTCAAGAGGAAAGTAAAAGCAGATACCTCCTCTGTGTGAGCTTCCTGTTTGTTAATTACACTGTAGGTAAAGTATGCAGACACCGTCTGTTTCACTCAGGCAACATTATATACTCAAAGAAAGTATATGAAAGCTTGAAACAAAGTTGCATAGAATTATCTTTCTCTTTATTCCATCTCCTCAAATACTTTTCTTTCCGGGTTAGTAAAATAATATGTCCATACAGCAGTAGTGTAATTCAGGTTGTGTAGCGATTTATACATTATTTTTAAAATCTTAACTTAGAAAAAAAAACCACAACAAAACAACACTCTGATTCCAATAGGGAATATATACCCAGACTGTGCAACATCAAGTATTTGAGAAGGATCACTTCGATTTTGTGAACCTGGACTGAAGAGTAAGAGAAATGCTGAGGCAGTAACACGTCATGGATCCTTTAAACTGCCATAATTAGATCTCAACAGACTGCAAGAGCATGGAGAATTAAATAAAATACTTCTCCTTTCAGATGAAACTCTAAAACCACTTTTCAGGTAAAGCACTGGAAGTACATCAGTAGCTGCTTTATGGCTTTACTCCCATGTCCCATCCATTTTTGTTTGCAACTCCATTCTTAGTCTGCATCAACCTCTTTTTCCACTCAACCTAAATGACTGCCTGAATAAGTGTAGTGCATAATGTTCTCCCCTCTACCTTTTTGGCCTCAACACTAGAAAAAGGAGCATGTCTGAGGATGGAAAGCAGATATGTGAGACTCCCAAACAGGCTTTGGAAGGGGGTAAGGTAGTAAAATCGCAAAAATATTTTGGAGCCAAGGAATTAAAAACTCTATTCATGGCTTCAAAAACCAGACGGAGCAGAGGCACTCTTTCATTACAAATTAAATATCTTTTACTTTGCCCTGTCATTCACATACATCATTCTTCCTTCAAATTACTGTGTTCACACATGTGTATTTGTCATACACATAGAAAGAGTAAGAGTAGGGGAAAACAGGGGCTAATAAAGCTACCAAGCACAGGAAGCACAACAAGGTAAATAATGTCATCGAGAGTCTGTTTCAACCCATGTCAGAAACATTGCTACTGCTAGACAAAATTATATTAGAACAGATCCTGCTAATCTTGAAAAAATATATATAAATTTCACTAACCAGAAATAAAAGGTCATAATGGACCTCATTCAATGAGGTGTTCTGTTTCAGTACTAAAACTGTCTAAAGGGGTTTAATAACAGTTAGTAACTGTTTAGATTTGTCATCATCCTGCCTGTAATAAGATGAAATAGTGCTAGAATGCAAAAAGGAGAAGGGCACTGCTGTCCCTGCAGTGCTACTTTCCGTTTCATCCTATACAAGCACAGCAGGAATGAAAACTCTGCACAGATGTCTCTGAAAGCAGAAACAGGTTAGAAAATGATAACGCCTTTAACATGCCTACATTACATACATCCCTTGTGAAAGACACTAGTCATAACTATGAGCATTCTGGCACTGCCCCAGCTGCCCTTGAAACAAAGCCAAACTAGAAACAGACGCGTGGGTTGTTGGCTGTTTTGTTTTGTTTTGGTTTTAATATAAAAATCTAACTTCATAACAAATCTGTAAGTCTAGGCCAATTCTTTCCCTAACAAAGTCAGAAATACTGTAACTGATTTAAGTTGTTCCCAGCACTACAATTATCCGTGAGTGAACTACTTTATAAAAAAAAAAATAAAATTAATTAATCAACTTACTTGAAAACTGTATGGCAAATCCAGATTTGCTGATATAAAAATCTGTGTCAAACTGGACAGTTACTATGTTGAGTGTACTGTGAATGCCTTCAGGAACAAGGGATCCACTAATTTCTTTTAGTAACATCTCATTCTCAGGTGGACCATCCCAAACTCGTAGAATGTCATGGGATGCCTCAGTATCAAACGCAAGAAATTGGAGGCTGTAAGAACACCATGATTTTATTGTCAGCTTTCATTTTATGCAACATGTCTTTAGCAACAAAACTAAACCAAAAAAGCAAATAAACTTTGATTTCCAAAGGCTGTTTTCCATGATGGTTCACACCTTTATGTTTGGATGCATAAAAGCCCAATATAGAAATGTATTTGAAAGAAAAATACTAACAATATTTGTCTACCATGAAATAAAATATTACTTTAGCCATTCAAATAATCTCTAAGTATCCACATAATCCTTTCAGAAAAGTTTTGCTTTTCTTAAGACAATATTATGTATCACATTCTCATAAAAACAAATTAAATAGAACTGCAAACTCATGCAATTAGTGATATAGTGTGAATAAACATCTAACTGATATGAACTATTGAAATACAAGGTTTTTTTAAAAAATGTAGACTCTTGTACTAAATGGTTCTGATGACTGCAGCACTTTTTACGTATTCAGTCTTATAACTTTGGCATTAAAATAGCATTTGTATTAAATATTTTTAATCAGATTGCCAATTACCTGTTATAGTTTGTTTATATATTTGCAAATATACATATATGAATTGGTTTAAAATTCAGCATTTCACAAAATGATTATTGAAAAAGACAGTTTCAACACAAACATACATATTCAAACTTACAATGCCAAAAATTCTGGCCTTGAGCTGCATCTTAAATTTTAAATCCTAGGTCACTTTTTTTCTCCACTGTACAGGCAAGATTTGATTATTATATAATCAAAAAGTCTGTTGTAATTATAAGATTCTTTTTCAGTACCTGACAATATTTCCTGGGTCTACTTCAATCACCCACATGCAACGCAGATTGTTGTCATATGGAAAAGGATAGCCAGGAGATAAGATTCTTCCCGATGATTCTCCTTTAAAACGGCCCCCACATTCAGCTAATAAAAGACAACATTACGCAGTGTGTTACTTTTAATTCATTACAGATGGTCTTCCAGCAATCAATTTATATATCTACACTCTTGCTGAATCAGTGATAAAACTAAACTGACTGTATGCCCTAAGATTATAAAACAACATATAAGGACTTGAAGTGCCTTAGGAAAGGAACCTGTAAATTTGGTTTTATTTGAATATTTCTGTTTTTCTAATAATTTTGAACACGACATAATAATTAGAAAACATACCATTATATAATGAACATAGACTTTTATTTAAAGAAACCCCACAAACCAAGAACACCATGTCACACTAAAAAAGTAAAATTAAATTAAGAAAACAAAATAAATTAGTAAAAACAAAATAAAATATGTTGGGTTTGTTTTTTTTTTAAGAGAGGAAACATACTAAATAAAAGCAGGTTATTCAGAGAGAAAATCAGCATTGCAGCCTAGAAAAAAAAGTTGTAAAACTTCTTACTCAAAACTTGTCCTCACAGTGAAGCCACAATATTTCTTGGAGGATAACAGATGGCAAGTAGCTCCCTCTTAGATGGCCTCAGCCAGTCATTAGGCAAAACTGAGTATTTAATAATCTTAATCTTTGAGAAAATCTGTTTGGTTTTTTTTTTCCCCCCATGTAGACCCCAGGGACCTTTAAAGTGTTCCTGTGTTGCTGTCCTTCATTTTAAAGTCCCTCTAATGCTTTCTCTCTTGTGAAGTGCAAAGCCAAAATAATGCATCGATTAGATCTCTTGGTATAGCTAAAATGCAGTTTTATTTTGATTTAACGTCACTTAAACTATTTAGTTGAGAGATTTATAACCTTATGATCTGTAAGTTCCGTGATAAAGTATAATTGAAATGCTACTCTTGATGGATTTTTCTGACATAATAAAAGCAAATTTGCAGAGGCAGGTGGCCTTTCATATCTTTTTAAACTACTTTGGCAATCTGTTAATTCCTAAATACTCCTAGAAACATTTTGTAATTATTCAGCTCAGAGGATAGCATAGTCTGTTATTCTTCTAGTAGAGTAAGAATATAGAGTACACTATAAAGAAAAAATTACTCACTGACAAACTGAATTAAATTTTAAATTAACTAAATATCATCCAGGACCACTGAACAACTACTAAATTATAATTTCCAATTTTCACAGAGGATAATCGGTTTGGTTTTTAATTGTGAGTTTTGAAGATTTCCTCTCCCCAGTGGTTTATTTCTGCCTCTCCAGCAAGGTTCCATCTCCCCAGTTTTGATTGTTGCTGAATCAGCTGTGCAAGAGGTGACTCCTCAGAAAGCAGCATCCTGTTGCAATCAGAAGTAACAGAGCAAAACCCTTTTTATCTTACTTCTCCAGATTGCTTTCTATGAAGACAATTGTGATTAAAAAAATCTTAATTTTACCTTCAAGTGCCAATGCTAAAGATTCTGATATGGATGTTAAAGGAAATATATATTATACTACATTTCTTCCTGCAAATTCCATGTATGTTGTCTAGTAACATTTACTACGTTTAAGATTTATGATTACTATAACTGCTTGAAAACAGTTTTGTTAGTGTTGTCAATATCACATTCTTCAATAAAGTGATACTAAAACAAGAACAGTAACATTTTTGAGCCAATTTCTGATAGTAGCAGCAAATTAAATTGTCTCTTGACTTACATTGGTCATAAATATCCAGGAAATAATTTTATTTGTACATGCCAACCTAAAATATTTCATGCAAAGCATCACTGTTTTCACAGATTCTTGGGGTTTGAACAACCTGTAGACCCTAAAAAAAATCTTGTGGTGGGCTGGGACCAAGTTCTTGTAAGCATGAGACTTGAGTGCATACAGCTACCTGACTCAAAAAAGTACTCCAAAAATAAAGGGCATCAATGCTGCGAAGAAGCTTTGTTTTAATCTGATTTTAACTAAAAGTGAATGTTGAAGGAAAGAGTCCTATAAACAAGAAAAGTTAAAACAGTTTAACTGCTGATTCTTCTTCATCTCATGCTGTTTAATCCATCACTGAATTTAAAGTCTCAAAAACAGTTTTGATCATGGATGAGTAATAGATGTTCAGACTCAGGCTGTTGTTTGGACATATTAAAGAGGTATCTAAAAGAGGTCTCAGTCCTGTACAAAAACCATTGAGATGCAATTTTATTGTTTTCTTTGGGGAACATATCTAATTTGATCATGTTTTTTCTTACTGATCTTCTTGCACATTTCCTAACTGCCGTTCTGCTTCCCAGTTCTCTTCTAGTTTATTACCTCATGTTATATCGTTACTAAGACATCATTAATCTTTTAATATATATTTTTCAGCCCAAGAAGACATCAACTAATATCTATGACCTTTTATAGGATTCATACTCCACCCCTTCAAGAGTATTTAAAAGCATCTGCAGTGATGTAGAAGGTATGTGGAATTTAAGGTCATTATTAACATTTGGTATTCAGAACCTTTTTTGATTTCTTAAGCTTGTCTCTACAAAAAACTCACTTTTAAAAATTAGAATTATTTTAAAATTTATTTAGACAAATCTATGCAATCCTGAGGTTGGGATGGATACTACTGCTGATACAGACAGCAGCTTTACAACTGTTTAATTCTCTGGATGCAAGTAACATGTTTTACTACTTGGCTATGATGAAATACCTAACTGAAATAAACAAAATCTATATAAATAATTCCTAAGTTCATTTAAATTATTACATCTATGTACTTTTGTTTGCATAAAGAAGAGCAATACATGCAAATACGTGATATTCTGAACTGTATGGTTAAGTAACCTCCCTGTAAATAGCAAACTAATAGATATTTTTTGAATAAGATTAATTTAAAACTCAAGAAATTTATACTACATATTGATTCACATTGTAAATAGGTTCACCTATGCAGAAGGTTTTGGAATAATTATAATGTAGTTTCTATAGAGTCTTAATAGAGTGCTTAATTTGTGTAATTTTTTTTGAAAGATAGTGATTTGAGTTGGATGGTTTACCAGCACTGCAACAAAAAAGAATATAAAACCTTGAGTATATGCAGCATATAATCACTTTTAAGTGACATCCAGATTCAGCTTTGGATTTCAGTTTGTTGACATTTTTTGTTAGCTTCTATCAACTCTGAATCTGGCTCACTTCCTAATCCAAGGTGGCCAACTTGTATCTTTTGAGCTGTATGCATCTATTTTGGAGACAGACAGAATAACCTAAATCCAGGGACCTTCCTCCAAACAGCCTCTATCATATAGGAGGCAAACAGCAACAGTGTTTCTCTCCCATCTGTGGCCTATTCTAGTGAGACCCTTGCCCTAGACCTTTTAGATTTGCACTGTACTAGGTTTTGAATATTTGCTTAGAACATGAGAAAGTTGAATCTCCCACAGTTAGTGTAAACAGTGCACAGTACATAATCTAGATAATCAATAAAAAGAAAGGAAGGAATAACTTGAGACATATTTACCTCAGTTTGTTTTAAAACTAAGCAAGAAGTCACTCGTGTATATATATATATATATATATATCTCCATATCTATATATATCTATATATATCCCCCTGAGTGGTACTGTGGTGATACATCCCGCAATTTTTAATCCTTATAATGGAACATAAAATACAATTTGTTGTTCAAACTTTTAATTTCAACTTTCTAGCACCTTCAAATTTTGTTTGATCTTTTTATGTCGATTTCCATTGTAGGTTCTTTGTACACTTCTTATTTGCTACTTGCACATTCCATTACCATGCCTTCCACCTAGTTCTTTGGTTTTACATATCCTAAATGATGTAGAAATTAGTTAAGTCTCATCACAAGTCTGGGATTTAAGCATTTATCCCTAATTATTACTCTTAGAGAGCTGTTCAGTTCTTATTTGCTGCATATTTTTCCTAAATGGTCTTTGTGTCTTGATAAAGATACGCTAAAGTACACTGTTTTCTGTCAAACCTAAATCTAGGCACAAAGTGCATTTCACCTGTTGCTTCCCTTACTCACTCAGTCCCAATTTCCTATAAAGGGAGATGCAAACAGAAAAAAATTAGTAGAATGATTAAGTCTTGTCTTCTTTTTTCTCTCCTATAGAAGAAATGGAGCTTGTAGATAACTGCACAAATTATAAAGTGATTGTAATACTATAATAAAGTGTAAAATATTGTGTTATTCATCACAGCAACATAACAGAAGCCAAGTGACAAAAATACCATATAATTCTATATCACTTCATAATTTTAAGTTTTTATTTTAATTTATTTTATAGTATTTATATGAAAATATATGAAAAGTTTTCTAGCTTAATGTTATTTATATAAAATTAGAAAAAATATATTAGTTTTATAACACCTCATAAAACTTACATAGTCCTGACTTTCTGATCGAACTGCCTTTTTATGTTGACTATTTTCTGACTATAACTAGATTTTCACATATTAGGAACTTCAGTATGCACAAATGTTTAATAATTACTATTTGTTTTAAACCTAAAGAAGGCAACACCACTCACATAGTCTTAGATGAGATTTATGCAGACAGATCTGCAAATCTATGTGTAAGTAGATATGTATACATACAGATCAGATTTCACATAGATCTAACAATCCTTACAATATTTTCTTTCTTATTTTCAGATAATACTTTAAGTAAATAAAAAAATAAGAGTCTAATACCAATACAGGATGGCAGAGGATAGTCCCATGCCCTTCTTTCCCCAGTCATACACTTTAGAAGGCTACTTCCATGGAGTGTATAACCTGGATTGCATCCATAAATTATAGTGCTTCCAGCAAAATGGCCTTGGTCACTGATTTTATACCCAAACTGTGGCACACCAGGGTCCTCACAATGTGAAAGCTCAAAACCTGTGGTGGGAATAAAACATTGTAGTTACAAAATCAACCAGATAAATACATTAATGAAATTAAAACTTTCTGAAATTCTGAAATTAATTTCTGAAATTAAAGGGTTCTTCTCTGTTTTTAAACAGTCTAAGTAGGATAACTGTCTATACCCCTCACTTAGAGTATGCAAACCAAACTGTGTCATAACATCATTTCCTAAAAGTCCAATTAAAGACTGAGAAGAAAGCTCATTATTATTATCAATCACTTCTAAAATGGTATGATAAATTATAAAATGGCAGTTAAAGTGATGGTTCATTTATTTTGATGACAGTCTAGTTTGTGAATAGATATTTAAAGGCTCATAAACAAAATTGCACAACCAATTTGTTTGTTGTTACTGTGCACAGTAACACCAATGGCACAATAGTACCTATGGCACCAAAGAAATTCTGTTATATTCATTAATCCCTACCCCAATCCTGCATTCAGTAGTTTGTTAATTTAAGAACTACATGATAGTTACAATGGAACTGCAATAGGAAGCAATGATAACCATGACATAAAGAATTCAAGCCAAACAATTTGGACATTTCTGAGAATTAGATGTGGAGCAAGGAGGAAGCAAAATGGCTTGAATTGTACAGAAACAGGGAAGCATATTAACATTTGGGGAAACAAACTATAATCTGGGAGAAAGATTTTCTATGCAAAGTAAGATTTTCTTTTATTAACTGAGAAGCAGCTCGAAACCTCACTTTTTTCAAAATCAAATGTATTTTATCAATATCATGCAGGTCAAAATGTTTGTAGGTAAAAAAGGCACTTTGTGTCAGATTGGTATTCCTATATGTAGGTAAAATGGGAAGGTGACATGAAGGATTTTTCATGTCTGCATTGTTAAGTGGTCTTACAAAACATTTGTCCATCTGGTCACCAGTTGGAAGTCTTTCACAATCTATCCTCAGGTGCTGAATCATTACTATTGACTGAAAAAACATTCATTATTTTATTTCACAGACATAATGTTTCAGGTTGGATAAGGCTGTTTGCTCACATAAGGAAAAAGATGTGTCAAATACTGTACCTTCCCAGTTATTCATTCAGCTCATTTAATGTCTCACTGAAAATGGTTTGCCTTCTGAAGAGCCTCCACCACCTCTGAGATGACCTTTTCTCATCCCTAGCACTGCAGAAGCTCTAAAAGAGGCTAACATGAGTCCCAAATGAAGACCTTTCTTTGATATTGCCAGTCTGGATGCTTACTGACCACTTAGAATTTCCTGTCCTCTAAGAAAATTGTTGATCATTCCGTGTGATAAGAAGTTAACATGTGCCCTTATCCCTCAGACAACCTTGTCTCTGGACAGTCTGCTTATAGACACAGCACCAAAGTAGTCTTTTTAACTGACCACTTCCTTCTTGAGGGTGAAAGTGTAACTCCGTTGCCTAAGCGTAGGTACTAGCAGCATTTTTGCTGCCCTAAGTATATTTCAGCTATCCAGACATTTCTGGCATTTGTGGCAACAGGACCAAAGGGAAATCTGTATCCTTTTGGAGAAGCACCTGGTAGCTAGGGGCATAGTGAAAGGGGTATAGAAAGGCAATAGTTGGTTCTTTTAAGCAGCTGCAGGAACATGAATGCCACAATGTACCCCTGAAGACACGAAGTGTTTTATTATAGCTCATGGGGATATTATTTACTGCTTAAAAGCATCAGGGTAAGTCCATGGTACTTTTGGAAGGTTTCATTGTCTACATCTATGCAAAACAAATATTAGCTATCTTTCCCAAAATGGGAAATGGCCAATGGGTGATAATCAGTGGCACAAAGTCTAGTTGGAGACCAGTAAATAGCAGTCTGCCCTAGTGGTCAGTACTGGGTCCTATCTTGTTCAACATCATCATTAATGATCTGAATGATCAGGCAAAGTGTACCCTCAGCTACTTTGCTGATAGCACCAAAGTGGGAGGAGTAGCTGGTATGCCAGAGGATCATGCTGCCAGCCAGAGCAACCTTGACAGGCTGGAGAAATGGGCTGACATGAACCTCAGGAAGTTCAGCAAGAAGAAGTGCAAAGTCCTGCATCTGGGAAGGAGCAAACTCGTGCAGCAAGATATGCTAGGGGCCACCCAGCTGAAAAGCAGCTTGGCAGAAAAGGACCTGGGGGTCCTGGTGGATGTCAGACTGAACAGAAGTCAGCAATGTTCCCTTGTGGCCAAGAAGGCTAATGGTATCCTGGGCTGTGTTAGGAGGCACATTGGCAGCAGGTTGACAGAGGTGAACCTTCCCCTCTACTCTAAGCACTGTTGAGACCACATCTGGAGTATGGTGTCCAGTTCTGGCTCCCCAGTACAAGAGATGTGGAGCTAATGAAGAGAGTCCAGTGAATGGCCAATAAGATGATTAAGGGATGGGAGAATTTCTCCTATTGGTAAAGGCTGAGAGACATGGGGCTGTTCAGCCTGGAAAAGAAAAAGGCTCAGGGGGGATCTTATCCAAGCATATATAGCTGAAGGGAGACTGTAAAGGAGATGGAACATACTGAGTCTGGCTGTGATAGAGGTAATTATCTTCATAGCAGCCTATATGGTGTTGTGCTTTAGATTGACTAAACCAGTGTTGATAACACACTAATGTTTCTTCTGTCACTGAGTAGTACTTGCACAGCATCAAGTCCTTCTCTGTTTCTTACTCTGCCCCTGCAGGATGTAGGCTGGAAGTGGGCAAGGGGCTGGAAGGGAACACAGCTGGAAGAGCTGACCCCAACTGAACAAAGACACATATTCCATGACATATAATGTAATGCTGAGCAACAAAACTGGGGGACAGTCTTTCTAAAGCTGCTATTGCTCAGAGACTGGGTGAGCACTGCTCTGCTTGTGGGAGGTGATGAGTGCCTTTGCATCACTTGTTTTTTCTTTTTCTCTTTCCTCCCTGTCTTTATTTTGACCTATGAGTTTTTCCTCAACTTTTCTCTTCCAGTTCTACAAATACCTACAAAAGAAGATTCAGCACTGTTCAGGCTAATAACTGTTGTATTCTATGAGACTGCACGTCTTAACAGGATATGGAAGGCCTATCTTAAATCATAGGGTACTGTCCTATGCTATCACAGGCTATTAGGTGGTATAATTATGCAACTTCAACCTGAAAAAATAATTGCATACTATTGTAGTATCCTGAAAGATTTTCCTTTCATTCTGCTAGATTTATATTTGTTTTAAAAACACAATGGAGAGTTTCTGAAACACAAGAACACTTTGAAGAGGTGAATATGAATATTTTAAGCATGGGGAGAAAAAAGGTTGTTGGCAGCTGCATTGCAGAATTACCTTGTAATACTGGTCTGCTTGCTAAAATTTCAGTTTTATATAATAATTCAGTGATGAAAAAATAATTATACACTAAAGAAGTTATATACCTTACATGTCAATAGACACACATAACAATCACATACATTTTCAGAAGTTGTGATGTGATAAAATAGATGTATATCACTGTTTCCTGTATACCCTCTAAGACAGTCAGACAGTCCTCGGATTTGTGACGATGCCAATCCACCACCCCGACCCTCTTCACCAGCAAAGACCACTTCACTTTACCCTCCCTTGCCACCTTCTTCTCCACCATCATGTTGCGAAGAGGAGGAGGGGAGAGCAAATGGTTTGGGGGATGCACAATTGTGGGAATTGGTAAAAAGGCTGGAAACTTTAGAGGCTCGCCTAGGGGCACCGCCGGAAGAGTTACCAGCTCCTCTGTCTGTGCCATGCCCCGGACCATCGGGGTCTAACCCGTTCGTCCCAAATAAAACACCGGGTGGGACCAGTGCTCTTGTACCAATGCCAGTGCCACCAGCGTCGGTGGTATTTGGGCAAGGGTTGTTGGCGGGGGGGCGGGAGACCAATCCATGCGATGGAAAGGGGTGATTCGAGATGCCATGATAGAAGGGCAGTTTTTGCCACTGGCATTTCCAGTTGTAGCAGATAATAAGGGGAGAGGGGTGTGGGAAGCGTTGGATTGGAAAATATTGAAGGAGGCCAAAAATGCTGTTGCTCAATATGGGTTAAAATCACCATATACTCAGTCTGTGTTACAGCACATTTTTTCCTCACAGTTATTAACTCCTTATGACTCTAGGATGATTGTCCGGATGCTGTTGCCACCCTCGCAGCAGCTACAATTTTTCCAACATTGGCAGACTGCCTGCGATAGGGCAGCCTCGATACCTCGACAGCAGGGTGATCCTCTGTTTGGTGTACAGGCTCAGATGCTAATAGGAGCAGAGCCTTGCCACGCTTAACAAACTAGGATGCTGGCTAGCGAAACAGAACAATGCCACAACATTAGCGCTTAGTGGGCTTTAACTGAGGTACATTCGGTACGGCATGTGACTTTACAAAATCGTGCAGCCTTAGATTTCTTGTTATTAGCCCAAGGTGATGGTTGTGAGGAGTTAGAAGGTATGCATTGTATAAACCTTACAGATAACTCCAATTCAATTTACCAGCAACTAGATCAACTTAAGAAACTAACCAATGAGTTAAAAACTAGCTCTCTAGGCCTTGATTCATGGCTAACTGGGTTAGGTATCTCAGGACGGGTAAGAGATTTAATTACCCATGGGCTTGTGTTATTACTAGGATTATTATTAACTGTGCTAATATTAGGATGTGCCTTTAAGTGTTTCATTAAAGCAGTAGAGCGCATGATGACTGGAGTCTGGATTGTTCAAAAACAAAAAGGGGGATTTGTGGGATATCTGGAAAGCCAAGGACACGTAGTGAACAATCCAGGCTCAGACTCTGTGGACTTAATCTGCCTGTGAACAAGGAGGCCTCAAGGATGTCGCAAGTTAAAACCAATGTATGTAGCTATTGCTAACAAATGTGATTTTGTATTCTCCAAGACTTACAAAGTGGCATTGTACAAACTTACTATGGGAATTGCAGGATGGCATTACGTCTTCCTAATAAGTTGCAGATTCCAAGGTTGGCCACAGGCGCTACTCTGTCAACAGGGGCCGCATCCCATATCACCGGCGGGAGTGTCTCGTTACAGCGTAGCAAAACCAGGGCAATCCACATTCGGGAGTTGCTGATGCTGCTAGTGGCTATCCTTATGATAAAGCCAAAGGCCGTACTGACCAATTAACAATAGGCTTGTGTGTAATAAGGTGATTACAGAGCTATATTAACTGTGCTGTGTCTGTAATAAACTGGCATTTGCTTGATCATATTGGTCATGTGCTGTGTCCGTGACTTCCGCGTCAGCAAGTAATGAGTGATTTGCTGCTGATTTTATCATTATTTGTCTTTTGACCCATTTTCATCTTCTGAGCAACAAATATTCATTCCTTGAAAATTATAACTCTAATACTTCTGTTTTGTCAAATACTTACTGGTATACACAAGCTGAAAACCTTCATCAGTGCCTTCCATGTCTGAGTTAAATTCCAACCACAAATGATTTGAAGTACTACTTAGTGTCAGGCCTCTTAATGATGCGCCAGTATATGCACCCAGCAGGTGAGCAGTATTGTCTTTGCCATCGTAGATCTGTAAAACAAATGTGAGTTTTACAGTTATGAAGGAAAAAATATGAGGTATTTGGTTTACAAAATAATTCTGTACATGTCCATTAGGAAGGAGGACAGCTCTGCCAAGGAAGATCTATTGCCAGTCAACCTGGAGTACTATTTGGGTATGCTGTTTGCCTCTCTTAAGGTGACTTAACCATGGTGATTTTTCAAATGCACAATTTAAAATATGTCAGTTCCTTTTTTGCATAATAATAGAAGTGGGCAGAGGTGACATATCAGCTTAATGTTTTCAAACACCTGTGTTTTCTCTTACTCTGCCAGTATTGTAATTCCGGTCACAAACTATCAGCAAACATCGATTCTGTGTAGCTGTGTCTGCCTCGAGTCGCTGAGGTGACCTGACTCACCACATTATTGGCATAACAAGAAAGCTCACATCTCCCCAAATCTGGCTTTTTAAATAAACCCATGATTTTTTTTCTGTGTAAAGAGAGGTTCAAATATTACTATAAAGTAAAAGGAGACTAGGAAATAAAATAAATCGAACTGCTTCTGTGAGTTGAAAAAGTAATGTAATCTATATGTAAATTGGAATACAGCAATTTTATTATTTATTTTTCTTCAAGAGTTGTTATTTTCCATATTTGAAACAGTAATTTCTATCAGACTAATAAATATATAAACCAATATTTTAATAATTCTCAGCCAATTTCCTTACAAGCTTGGTTGCTTTAAAATATTACAAGTTGCTGCATTCTTATAATTCCTAAAAATAGTTAAAATATAACTTAACAATAATAGCTAAGCCAACCACTATGTCCAGTAGGATTTATTTAGTGACTTCTTTAACAACTATAACTTTGATAAATGGGTTTAAAGAAAAATTTCACTTGCAAACCAGTAAAATGACCTCTGAATAATTTTCAAATTGTAATACAGGGAAATTCTAAAGCTCTAATAAAAAAAATAGGAAATTGTCTCCAGTTCTAAACAAGGTCTAACTCTATTAATTTGAAATGCAGTGAAAGCCGACATTTGTAAACAGGAATCTATACACAATGAAGTTAAAAAATACATCAGCAATATTAGTAAGGCAACAAAGTGAAATTTTATTATGCCTGCTCCCCATCTGTTAGAATGACTTATACACGTAAATCCTATTTTACAGAAATAATTTTGTCTCTGATAACAAAGACTTTACATTTAATGATATGCTGAAATAAAACAAATAAGCCATTTCTAAATAATTGTACAGCAGTTTAAGAAACACAACAAAATGACTCAGTATCATTCCTTGGTTTTTTACTGAAACAAATAAATTCCAAGCAAACTTCACATTTAAATGCCAATGTCCTTAAACAGAGTAAAAATAAGAAAGTAAAGCAAACCAAAAAAATGATTTTAAAATATACATAATTTTAAAACAAATGTCTTAATTTTATTTAAAACTTATTTAAAACCATACTGAGATCAGAACAGAAGAAAAACCAACTGAAAATTAGTTCTGAAATGGGCTTAGTTTTGTTTCAGTAACTGAGAGGAAAACGTCTGTTCCAGAATTATTGCTATCCTACGGAGATATTTACATCATGGGAGATTTAAAGAAAACCCAGCTTGAACTTGATGCTCTTTCTCCTAATCTCTCCAAGCTACTTATAACTAACAACACCCAAGGATTCAGGATTTATTTTGTATTTAAACGTTATACAAGAGTAATCCATTTCCTGTTATGTGCGTATCACTAATAATTAACCAAAGGCAGCTATTAATGTTATATCAATTCTTCTCAACGTCTTGACATAACTTCCCATAAGCCACTTCATTATAAAAATTTTCTTCATGTTAGACTTTCTCCAGACATACTTTATTGCCAATTTTATTAACTGGGCTACCACGTTAAACATTTCACATTGGCACACTGATGTCTCTCCAGAGGTGACACTAAATCTACTTTATGGGCTAACTAGCTGCCCCACTGTATAATACTTTTAAGCCTATATCATTTCTATAGGGAACAAAATTTAAAGTACCCTAACACTTTTGAAACTCTGTGATTCTTTGAGTAGGAGAACTGCATTTGGATGAGGGAGGGATGTGATTCATTTCAACATGAACTTGATTTTTTTTCTTCTGGTTGCTGACTTTCAAATATTCAAAGTAACACATATGTCTCTTCTTGAGATAGTGAGGTCTCCGTTAGGACAATGGATGCATATTTTGTAGTATAATTCTAAATTTAAGTCACATTGTGGTTTTTTTGTGCTTCATTCAAGTTAACGGGCACTAAATAGAAAATTCTACATGTAATTTAAATGATACAGCTATTCCAAATCTATATATTTTTAAATGTATTTAAGTTGCAAAGAAAGTGGTAACAGCCTGAATTCTCTTACGAGATCTGCAGAACCAGCATTTTCTTTCTAACCTTCCTAAAATATGTGGGAGTTTTGCTAAAGATTTTTAATGAGTTAGCAATTCAGCTTCAAAATTTGATCCAGAAGATGAGATTATATGTGAATTAAGGTAACACCATTATCTTATTTTTAACATAGAAATATTCTTTTGAGTGTTAAATGTATGGCCAAGAATAATCATTATGAAAATATTCTTCACTTGGATGCATTTTCCTTAAAGTCAACCTGTGGCATTAATGCAAAGATAATTGATGCATGACTGTATAATGCCTGAATATGCCAGTGACAAGCCATTCAGAAAAAAGAGGTCCATCTTTATGAGCTATTTAAAGCCCTGATCTGTTAAATAATTAATTCATAAAAAGGAGCAAAGGTACAGAAAATTGCATTAATGTTCTTCATATCACAATATTTTGAAATGTTATAGGGAAGGATGCTAATAGTGAACATTGTTTACATAAATATGATTTGAACTGATAGATGTAACGCTTAATCTGGAGATGGGACTTATGTTTGCATTTACAGTTAGCAAATAAATAAAGCTTCCTAAGCTTCTGAGGGGCTCCATTATCAACAAATTTTAAATTGAAATTAAGATAGCAGAAAAAAGGCCATTATTTAAGTACACAACATTTTAGCAAGGGAATAGTATAAAGAGAATGTATAAAATTTGTGCATTTTAATCAAATGATTTTTGAGATTTGCTATTGAAACATAAAAGGCATATGGATATGAAGATCTGTGCCTTTATAAAGGGAAGAAACAACATAAAATCAGCAGTTCAGAGCTGAGGCTGTCAACACCCTGTCAAATGTATCATTTATATCACATGCAAATAGAAGCACTAATATAAAGAGAGAAAAAGGCCCATATGTAGGGTTTTTTTTTGGTCCCCTACATTTATTACCTATCTCTCACTCATTTTCAGGATGATATTGCTAAAAGGATTATGTTAGCAAGTGTGAAGATTCTTAAGAAACAAATTAGCAAAAAGCCCCAAACATTCCCTCCCTTTGAAGGCTTTGCACAAAAACCCTCAAAAACTGAACCATGTGCACACATTTCAAAGCTGGCCCACAGGTGAGACAGCAAACAAACTCAGTAAAACTGAATCCTCCATATTTGCAGGAGCACAAAGAGTGCTGAGCCAAGCACAGGGGGAGGTGATCCTTAATGTCAGTTTTTCTGTTTGGTTTACTGACACATTGTTACCTGCTTATTGCTGCACTGAGTGTTTTAATAGAAGGAAGAATAAAAAATGCTTCATTACAGTATCAACAATAATTCTTAAAGCCATTTTTTTCCACATAGGTGCAATCTCACCTGGCACATCAACTCTCACTCTACATACTGCCAAGAACATTACCTACTATGGAAGAAAAAAAAAAAAAATCACCACACACAACCGATGTTCTCTTTCCATCTCTGCCCCTTTCATACCTGGTTGTTCTTTCTCTTTTGTTTTAGGTTCATTTATGGGATCTACCTACAGATTTTTTGGGGTGGGGCTTTGGTTTTTTAATATTAGCAAAAAACCTACTAATTAATTAGTACTATGCATAGGTACATTTTTGTTGTTGAAATCTACTGAAAATAAAACAATCATATTATCTTTGTTCAAGCTTCAATTTTAATAAAAGATGTCTTTCCCCCCAGTAAATTAGAAAAGTATATTAGAAGATCTTTGACATAAACGAATACTTTCTACATTCAGCCGATTTCAACACAAAGTGTTCAACACTAACAATAGACTATTCAGGCAAGTAGGAGAATGGCAGCTCTGTTCCTTTCCATGCCAGTATAAAGGGTTTGCTTATAGCTATTAGAGAATACAGAGTTTACAAGCAAAACTGGCAGATGGAGATAAAAGTGGGGGAAAAAGCAGGGAGAAACGTTCTCATACTTTAGAAACCATGCATTCTTTTGCCCTGCCTTTCTCATATGCATTTTACTCTAAAAATTTTGAATTCTGGAAACAGTGCACAAACTTAGTTATCAGTACAATTACAAAGAAGGCAACAACTGCTATATAGTTTAACAGAGATTAATATCAAATGGATCGGCATATAGTGACTATAAAGATCTTAAATTCTTTATACGCCTTCATGAAACTTTCATGAATATTAAAACAAGACGTGGCACTATCAAGAGCTGGTTATAGCCCTACACAAAAAAAAAGGTAGAGAGACTTATATTTCTTATAGTTTCAAATAAAAAACCACCTACCTACAGCATTAATGTAAGTAGCACTTACATCAATAAGATAAAAGAGAATTACATATTAAATGAAGCAAATAAAAACAAGTTATATGTTCTGAAACACTGTTCTATGCCAGTTCTGAATTGATAAATGGGAAATCCTTCTTCTCTGCCTGGAGAGTAACAGTAAAGGTGGTGATATTTTTGGTGTTAAATATGCTGATTCCCCCTAATGTCGTATTCCCAGTCCAGCTGTTTTGTTGTTTCAATCTCAGTGCTTGTCAGGTATAAATTTAATCCCTGGTCAGTTAATTCATGTGGTAAACAGCTGACCCCATGACTTGATTAAACAGCATATCAAAAGTTTAGTAGAATATTCAGTCTATTCAGACTTTGAATGGAATTTTATCTGCATAGCTGCAATAATCTAAAATATTTACTGATAGAAAAAGTAATGTAGAGTATATGATCAACTCCTTTGTCAACATCTTCATTTATCATTTCTGAAGAACAGAGATATCCATTTCTTAACCAAAGTCTGTAGCTAAAAGACTGAGGTTTAACTATGCATTATTATGGGGTTTCTTCATTTGTGTTTCAAGAAAGGAAACACTGTCTGGAAGCTATTGTTTAAATACATTTGTTTCCAAATGGTGAATTCCTTTGACTATTATTGATTCACTTAAAACTAAAGTATAAACCCAACGCCCTACTCCTGTAGCCAAAAGTGTATTCTCCACAGTCAACAAAGTAGGCAAATCAGGCACTATATTCCCTTTTTTTCATTTTAGTTGCCAGTTTTAAAAAAAATAAAAGGAAGTTCCTGCAAAGTTATCTTCAAAGACGTTTTACTGGGATTAACATAAATCAGTCTAAGAGATTACAGGAAAAAACTGTGGTTAACCAAGACTGTTTTCCTGATCTTGAAGATATTATTGATAAATACAAGGCATATTCCCAAGTCAGTCAGGCACCAAATCTTTTTCAGCGGCTGGAGATAAGGAGTAAACAATAATAGAGATCAGCAGACAACTTCAGAACTGTTTCCATGAGAAAAGTTTTGGGATGTCCGTGACTGCTGCTTTGTATTTCCTGAAACAAGACTCCTTTATCAAATAAACACATGAAAAAAAGAGTCCGATAGGATTAAGGCAATTTGTAAGAGCATCATCTGAGAGATGAGCAAAAATAGTCATGATGGATTCCACAGATATCCCTTCCCACCATATTAAGCACTGAGTGCCTCTGTCTTGCTACAAGGTGAGATAGGCTGGAAAAAAAGTGATAAGCATAATAAAGAATCCTTGTAGGTTTTTATAATAGATTGGGAGGAACTTCAGCTCATCATTATAATTCAAGGCTCCTGACTTGAAAAACAAACACTCTAATTACTGGATATTTCTTTCACCTAACACACACCCACAAAACACAGCAAATATTTCTGCCACTTACATTTACAGCTGAGTGGTGGCCTTGCTGCATTTATAATTAATTCGTCATTGCTCTTAGGTTCACATTAACTGAGTAGCAGTATTAAAGTAGATTTTTATTTTATAAGCCTCTGAGTTAACATATTCTAGTTAAGCTTAAACATCTGTAGTGCACATGGTTGGAACGGCACTACAGAAATCTTAAGTGCATAGATTTTGTCAAAATTGTATGTGCATTAAATGATTAAGGAAGAAAAAGAAAAAAGCTTTAATTGCTTTATATTAATATTTATTTATATTTATACAAAAGTTTAGATAGCTGTTTATGATGTAGCTACCTCTCTACAGAGCTATGGCTTTTACACTAAGATAATAGAGTTGAATTGTTTCAGCCTAAAAAGTCTTGAGGAAAAAGCAGCCATATACTTTTATCGGATGGGCATAAAAAAATGTGGACAGAAGTATTAAGATAGTGATTTAGGTCAATAATTATTCAAGTTCAAATGTAAGACCTGACTTCAAGTCTTATGCTAATGTTGGTTTATTTAAAGATCTTACCATAACTTCACTAATTTTTCTATTTCATTAGGAAATTCTAAAACTGTTAAAATGACATACACTCATACATCATCTGGATGTTCTAATGGTAACTGGAATAACTGTGATTCTTTTTCTTTTTTTATGCTGTTTATATGTTAAAAAATACTAAGCATCTTTCAAATTAATTATTTCTCTATTTATTAATGGAAAAATTAAAATATATCTACTTGGTTCTGAAGTAAGCAGTGATGCCAAAATGAAATAAACATACCTGTGCATGCTGTGTATCTGGTAGATGGTTTATTTTGTTTAGCTTGTGTTTTGTTTTAAGAAGAACATAAAACTTACTTTTATTTAAAAACACTCTCTTTTCTTCTTGCTGCTTGATTTCATGTTACGTTGGTTCTTTAGGCCCACTTATGCCTTAGGTATAATTAACCCCTTTTTGGAATTGCCTATGTATGACAATTAATGACAGAAAACCTAACCTAATTCTCAGATGGCTGAAGTTAGATGAGATAAACTCCAGTCTGAATCTGTTTCTTAGAAATACATCTCTCCATAATCCTTTTTATTTTAATAACTACATGGTATAACATGGTAAACCCCCCCTTTTTTTTTTTTTAGTTAATCATGATTGGGATGGTACCTCTTGTTCCTTTGATTTCTGAAAGGCAAGTTTCATTGAGTATTCTGAAAAAACAGAAATCTTTTACATCTTAAACTTTTATGGGTATCTTATTAAATTTAGATGGTATGTGCTAAAAGACACTCACCCTGATAATTGTCAGCTTTAAATATGTAGTTGGCTGAGCAATATATGTGTCTGGAAATGTATATTTTGAGGAATACAGTAATAAAATCTACAAACAACTCAAAGTAAATGTTACTGAATTTATATGGTAAAAATGCTCTAGAAGCTCTAGAAGATTCTAGTATCCTATTTTTCCCTTTGTTGTTTCTTTGTTCTTCACATATAATTGCTGTGACTATAATTTTGCAGGAGATGTTACATACCAGGCAACATTAGTGTCATTCAAATTGTAAACCTCATATACAAAACATAGTATGTAGACAATGTGTTAAATTAAGCTTCTGGGTGTAATGTTTGTTATATTCAGATAACAGCTCAAGTTAAGAAGATACTGAGGAAGAAAACAGAATTTACAAAATATGTAATTGATGAATATTTAACTTTAAGTATAGAATACAAATACACATTAAGTCAATATTTAGTTTACAGTTTCATTCTCTTTCTTAATTATACGTGGTGAGAAAAATTTATGTTTTAAGAAATGGATTATAGAAACACCTTGGGTTGCCTAGTTTTTAACTTTTTATAAATGGAACTGGTTTAGATACATATTTTCTAAGAGATGCTTAATATAAATTTACCTGACACTGTACTAACACAGAGAGATAAACTTCAATGATGTGAAGAACTACAAGTTTAGAAATAACATATAAGTTATATGATTACATACCTTAAGAACATCTCCTTGGGCTAAGTGAAACGTTCTGGCAGAAATGTTGATTCCTTTCCCTGCTTGTACCTGAATGCTATAAATACATTCATGGTTGTTTTCATAGTTAAGAGGATAATTGGGGGACAATAAGATTCCTTCATTATTGGTTGTGGAGGCTCCACATTCAGCTGCAATGAAAAGACAATGTTAAGGTATATTTTAATGGAAAACATAAATATTTTTAGTAATGGTGATAATGGGTATTTTAATGCAACCTGATTCAACATTATTATTCTTTACTGATATCTAAAATCTAGGTCTAAATATATGTTCATGACACTGATTGAAGGCTACAAGAATATTTCTAAACTGCTGCAATACTTTAATAAAAGTATGTTAAATAATATGGAGAGGTATAATTATATTAATGGCACATTCTGTAATTATAACACTCTAAAGAATCTTTAATTTTGTTTCAGAGGAAATATACTTGCTTTTAGTTCTCCACTACAGAAATTCATAAAGAATTGTGAATTAAATTAAAATAACAGTACTTTAGAATTATATATGTATATATGTTTCTATATACATACACATGTATAAATATACGTACATGCAGGTGCACACATTTTCATACAGACTAATGAAAAAAGATAATTTTTGTCTAATATTAATTTAAAAAAATAAACAACATAGTAAATGGTATAAATTAAAGTAGAAAAAGAGTTATGCTGTATCTACCAGCTAAGTAAGAGAAAAAAATAATTTCATTAATAAACAAGTTGAAAAATAGTAACTCCCCGGGGTGAAAAAAAGAAAGGAAAGAAAAAGGAATGAAATGTGTTTAAGATTAAGAATTAAAAGTAAAAATAAGAGAGAGTTTCCAAGTAATACTTTTATTATTCCAAAAAAGAAACCTTGTAATTGAGGACTCTGGTAATTAAGTTTAATCACAAAAAAAACCCCAAACATAAAAACTTATGGCAATGCTACATTAGGCATTAATAACTAACTTTTTAGAGTACTTACATAATTTTCATTAAGACATTTTTAGCATTGAGTTACCACTCATTTTAAATTAACACTGACAAACTATTACAATTCTTTCCTTCCCTTTTTATTTAGTCTTGATATGTCGTCATTATAGTGCAAGCAAAACAGCCTTTCCTCTCTTTTTAACAGATTTACATTAATTTTAAATTTAGCTGTGACATTAAATTTTCTGGGTTTCTGTTTGCTTTCAGGGTCAACTCAATATTTTTGCATTTGTTTTACCCAGTATCATGAGAATGCACCCCAGTTACTCTAACTTTGGAAATTAATTGGTTTATAATTACACAGAATAAGAAATTGTATTGTGCAAAACTATGTTGTACTTCTAATTGTTTGAAAAGATGTTTAAACAATCTGTGATATCTATTTTAAGAGCTATTATTGTTTATTAACATCATTATAATTTCCTCACTAGACTTGTTTGAGTGAAATCCAGGAGATCAAAATATATATTTTGTATACGAAATTTATACTTTAAATGACAAAAAGACATTGATTAATTATTTTTTCTGTATGTAGCTAAAACGAATAATGTGCAGAAAACCAAATCAGGCACAGATCAAAGCAGAAGAAATACTTGATGACTACATTTAATTCAATCGCAATACAGAACAAGTACACAAATAATTCAGGTGTCATCACTTCGTCTTAGAACAGTTGGAGACACAGCTAGGCAGAAGTGGAAAACCTTCTAGTCCACATGATCATGTCTAGGCTTTTATTTTATTCTCAAATAAATGGGTATTTGCTACTCTGCAGATGCATAGGTCAGTTTGAATTACACCATATAGGAGTAAGGTGACTGTAATTTCAGATCTGTGGGATATCCTTTCCCATTCCAGAGAGAGCGAAAAGTCAAAAGGCACAAAGTATTTATGGAATTAAGTTGATCCAACAACTCTGTTTTTATCAGAAATGTGTTTCAGAACAATATTTTTAAATCTGAACACAACAGTGAGCCAACTGTTAGGGCATAATTAACGAGTATTTCAGAACCATGTTATGTTTCCTGTTAAAAATAAGGGAATCTTTCATGCCATGCTATTTGTCAATCTGATTTTACTTTTCTTAATATAGAGGGAGAACGTTGTATTCCAAGTTGTGGATGCCCCATCATTGGAAGTGTTCAAGGTCAGGTTGGATGGAGCTTTGAGCAATCTGATCCAGTGAAAGATGTCCCTGCCCCATGGCAGAGGGGTGGACTAGATGATCTTCAAAGGTTCCTTCCAAACAAAACCATCTGTGATTCTATGTATGATCTCAACACTTGTGTCAGCAAACAAGAAAGCAAGTTTAGTAAAAGTAACCTTGAAAACCAAAATATAAAAGAATTTTGCCCATCTCATTCAGTTCTATCATTACAGTTCCACAGAAGCACACACTGTAGCCTACAAGAGTAACTTCTTTTATACACTTTTCAGAGGGATTCACACAAAATCAACAGTTAGTCCCTTGTTTCTCTACTTGCATCCTCTCAGTGCAAATTATGACTTTAAAAAAAAAAAAAACCAAACCAAAAACCTCCAAACACACAACAAAACAGCAGTATAATTCTGAATAAGTGCAGAATCAACAGGAAAGATACACAATGTTATAAGACTTTCCAAACTATACCATAAATAGTTCCATCTGCCAATCCCCACTTCTATTTGCAAACATGAACAGACAGCTATGTTGTTTAAGATTACATGGAACTCCAGGTTGGTTCCCTTCTATTCTTTGATATCAATTCTATAGCATAAATCAAAAAAGACCATAATGCTTCTATGTTCAGTTAAGTGCTGAGTGAAAAGGAAGAAAAATGTTAACTGAGTTCTTAAGTTTAAAAGAAATTCATATATTAAGCATGTGTAATTTGTTTAAACCATTTGGAAAAAAAATTTAATAGGCATTATAGTGAGTGACAGAAAAAGAGACTGAAGGTGCAAACTGGATAAAATTAAGGGAAAATGTGTAAAGAAGGAAATATAGAAGAGACGAAAAAAGGGACAAAACACTATTTCAGATGTAAAGAAAATTCACAAAGGAACAGAAAGTCTGCGATCATCCTTTAGAAACATTCTTAGAGCTGTTATCAGAAATTACAAACATTCCTGCACTTTCTTAATGTTTCATTTTAGTAACATTCCTTATTCCACAGAGATTAAATTCAGTTTGCTTTAAAGACAGATTGGGTTTGGGTTTGGTTTTTTTTTAAAAAAAAACACTTATTGCAGCTGAAACCTATGACCTACCCTACACAATTTGCTTGTAGGGAAAAAAAAAAGAGAGATATAGGGAGAATCTTCCAAAATCCAGCTATGTTTCTACAAAGACTTTGATTCAGCCTTATATTAAGTACAAGGATATAACGCTAATATTAAAGTAAATCAGTGTTTTGCAACTTTATCAGAAATATAGAGTCATTTCAGTATTAGAAAGGAAAAGAAACAAAAACTCAATGAAAAATAATGAAAGGAAAATACTGATATAATGAGCTATTTATAAGAAATTACTGTTATGCTTTTGGTTATGAATGTGTGTTCATTGCACATTTCTATAATAAAACAGATGAGTTTAAACCACTGTTTATTAGTGTATTTAAATGCTGTAATAATATAAAATGCCATTGTCTTTCTAACCAAGGAATGGAATGCATCTGTTTGGGTAATTTAACCATTTGAAAACAACTTTTCAATGAATGGCTTTTTATTTTAAAACATGCTCTATTAGGAGAATTTTGCAAGGTTTCTCACAATTCAGCTGATGATGAATTATCAAACAAATAAATGTCACAAGCTGCTAGAAATTGAAATTCAGCCATTGTTTTCTTCAAGACAATCCTTTGGAATCAAACAATAAGAGCTACAAATAGCAGTTCTGTATCTTGAAAAGATGTCGTCTCTTGGTTAGGAGACTAAGCACATTGCAAAAGCTTGACTGGGCAATTAAGTAGAAGCATTCTAAAAAGGATTTTATCTTTAACCAACAGTGGTAGTAGACTGCAAATCAACAACTACTTCAGCAAGTGTATCTGAATTCAGTGCTCAACAAACTGTTTCTCAGAAAATTGTTAATCTTCAGAAGTTCTACCCCTTCCACTGATAGCATATTTAAGAAAAAAATAGACTCTTGTCAACAAAACAAGTCAATGATGAAACGATTAAGTTGTGACTGAAGCATTCTTTTCTTGAATAATCTCAGTTATGAGGTCATCAGAAGTTTTCCAGGAGCTTTTGGTATCCTGGCAGAGTTAAGTACCACAGTTAATAACCCTATGCTGTTAAAGAAAATGAGAGGAACATTGTCTTCTTCAATCAGTAAGAACAGTGTTTTTTACTTTTATTTTCTATTGTTCCAAAAGATCTGATTTCCTTTCCTAGATCCAAAAATGAATAATTGCAATTATAATATTATTATATTTTGGAGTCCACTAATGTCATATTTGTGAAGATCCTGTATTTAGGACCTACACATAATCTTACAGCAGGTTGATGTTTCTACTACAATGGCCAAATAAGAAAGAAATAATTTTTGGAAACAATATTTACATTTTTATGATTATTTTTCATAATTAATAGCTCCAGCTGACAAGAATGAGGAGTCGTCCCATATAAACAATATGCTTCTGTACCACAACCGACCAAAGGAGGATGGAGAAATAGCATGACAAATGAGCTTCTGCATTAGTAGTAATAAGGTAAAATGTCTTAACAAATACAGATTTTATACTAGGGGAATCTAAAAAACCAATATGCACAATTTGCCTTCAAACTTCTCATAACCTTCTCATATAAAAAATAGACAAACTAACAAAAAAAACAAACCACAAAAAAACAAAAACAAAAAACAAAAAATAACCCCAGAACTGTTGGAACTTAGTGAAAATTTCCACACTATGAACAGGAACCATTAAAACTTTATGTAAAATATTAGAATACATAAACAAAATTAAGAAAGTGCTTATCGCATTATAATGCAGTTATACTAACAGATGGTGAGCCCTCTATGACTATATTTCACTTTGTTTAGGATATCATATCCTGCAAGAAAATAACAGAAATAAAACTTATTCCAAAATGACAGGAGAAATACTTAAATGAATTAATATACTTCTGACAAACAAAAGAAAGATTAGGATTAATTTATTCTGAGAGGAATCAATGACACATTTACAAGCGAATATTACAGTCCTTAAACTGAGCACTCATGCTGCCAAAATACTCCACATATTAAAACTAGCAAAGGTACACCTTTTCAAATGCAAAATATTAAAAACAACCTTTGCCTTAAATTTTATTTATGCACCGAAATGGATAAAGCTATGCAGCAAGACTCTCATGGCAATATGGAATAAGATGTGCAGAGGGCAGCTAATGGCTGTCCCACTAATTAAGGGACCTTACAATTACTGCAGATGTACCTGCAGTAAAATCTTCACTTCGTTTGTTACATAACTGTGCTTCATTTCAACATTGAATTTATTGTTCCTCTCATAAAATATAACCTTTCAGACATTTCTGTTTTTCACTCTGCAGGTATTCCCTGAAAAGCACCTTAATTCAAGCCTGGCAAAGAAGCTACATTGGTAAACAGGAAAAAAATCTATCAACTTTGCAAAAATCTTTATCAGCAAAAATCCATATACAGTATCATCTGAAAAGTATGCAATAAACATGACATAAATGAATGGATTTGCCTGTAGACTTTTTATGTTTGTTTGTCTGCTTTTCATAATTGTAAGGGGTATAGTTCCTTGGAAATCTGTATGACCAGAACATCAGAGACTCTCACCTCAGCTGTTTCTCAGTATGTCTACTGAGAAAAACGGACAAAAAATGTCATAAGGAGAAATATGAGTGGAAGTAGCATATAAGCACAAGTAAACAAGATTTTAAAGTCAGCGTCTTCCAGCTAAGGTTTAGCAGACTACAAAGAAATTGTATGGCCCTGAGAAAGCCAAAGGAAAAAGCTCTACACAGTTTAGGATCTATGAAGAGGCTATCTGATCTTCTTTACATAGATGTAGAAACAATTATGGGTTATAAATTTTGATGTGACATCTATAATGAAAGGTAATGCACTATGGCTATTGGGAGCCTTATAAGGGAAGGAAGAAAAAAGAAAAGAATGAAAAAAGAAAATGGAAGAGGGCAGAGGAGAGAAACAAAGACATGAGAAATCCTGGCATAAAGGAGACGACTTTCTAAATTTTACTAGAAATAGAGGTAATTCCAATAAAGTGGTGTGTATGCTGAATATGACTATTGCATTTCATTATCATTTGAATAAAGCATTAAAAGAAAGCATGAAACTAAGGACTGATGGTATTCTTACAGATCTTTAATCATATTCATTCCACTATTGATTATCAGAAAAGTTTAATTTTATCTATTTCGTTATTTTTCCTTTAAAGCAACAGTAATTGTTTTTGTTTGTTCTTGTCTATAACACAATTACAGGGAAAATCAAACTGGCTTCTTCTAAGCTAAATATGGCATTGAAAATTATAAAGAGCATTAGGCAGAGACATCTGAATTCTAAATGCATCATAACCAGTTCAGAGACACTACAACCATATGAAAGCAACTGAACTGCACATTCACAAACTTAAGATGATACCTGTGCTCTGTATGACAGGCTGGAGATATGCCCCTAATATATTGCTGAAAATTTTGACTACTCAGGATTGTCCAGAGCTCAGATGTACTGAAAAGGAATGTTTATTTAGATACCAATAAAAACCCAAACCACCCAGCCAACAAAAACCAAACCAAATAAAAACAAAATAATGACACTATGTTAGCATTATTTGTTAGTTAACTAAGACTACCTACATATGTTGGAAACAAAAGTGATAAAATTCACGAGTGATTACAGACATCTACCCCAAAATGAGCTATACTATATTGAGAATGCATACATTTACTACAAAGGTAACTTTAGGATATTAGGAATGATGTACAAATGTATAAACAAGACATACACATGTATTTGTATTAATCCAAACCAACCATGTAATTAGTGAATGTGGATATTTCTAATTATCTTGTTCATCAGGATTTTCAAATAGTAGTATTCATTCTGTAACAGTTTATGCGCTTTGAAGCTATTAGTCCTTTAACAGGACCAGCTAAATAAGCAGAAATATAGAAAATATTTCTGCATTTATATAAAAGACTTGTTTTGGCAGCACAACATCAAGCCCTATGGAATTCAGATAATGCCACCATTTGAGCAGTTCAGCTTTAAAAATTCAGTAACAAATATTTGTTTGCTATTTGAACATTACCTTTTCATTTATTAATTCTTAATTATAAAATGTCATTTATTAAGTTTTAATTTCAAATTAAATTTTGAAAAAATCTTCCTAAAATGAATAATAATATTAATTAATATATACCATTTATTTATCCAGCTTCTGAGAAAGAAGAGGAAAGTCAGCTTCGTATTCACTGGCAAATATTTAGTTTAATATTTAATATGATTGGCTACTCTGTTTCAGGACTCAGCACATTAGTCTTCTGTGTATCCAGAAAGACATGCTTGATAAATGTTCTGGGAAGAATTCTGAATAATCTTGTTATCCACCTCCAATCTCCAATTGCTTTTTTAATTTCTTTATATCATTGACCAGAATTATTTCTACAATTTAATTAATGTTGAAGGAAAAAATTATTTTTAACAGTTTTACTTTTTTAAAGTATTATTTTCAGTTGAATGGCCCTTTTTCTTGCATTAGTGGAAAAGAGAATTTAATCTCTTGAGCTAATTTACATTTGCCATTTATTATAGGAAAACACTCCCATCATCTCTCTTTTTGTATTAAAATGTGTACAAGCTTGTTATCTTACTTCCTAGCCCTTCCTGAACTCCTAGCAGCTCTGCAGTATTTTTATGGAGAGAGATTTGGAAATATTTCTGTTGGAACTGCAAGTTTCTGCAAGCACACTCTGTCCCCAGTCTTCTGTATGAATTACCGTATCATATTTATTTTTTTTTCAGTGATCATAAAATCATAGAATGTCCTGAGTTTGAAGGGACCCACAAGGATCATCAAGTCCAACTCCTGTCCCTGCACAGGACAGCCCCAAATTTACACCCTGTCTCTAATGGCTTTGTCCAAGTGCTTCTTGATTAGCATCAGGCTTGGTGCCGTGACTGCCTCCCTGGGGAGCCTGTGATTCTTAATTCAAATTCTTATGTTAATGCCATTAATTTAGAATTCCCTAGAAGTATAACTGCAAGGAGGAGTCTACTGTTTGTTTGGGGGTTTTTTAACCCTCATGGTATTTATCAGCCTTATATTTATTTTACCATATGGTTTATCTGTTCATTAATATAGCCTGTTATGTCTCTCAGGTTCTTCAAAGTTTTCTTTCTTCTGGTTGTAACTATTCTAATCAACAGCTAGCATAGACCACTTTCAGATCAGTAATGAATGTACTGAAGCAAGACAGAAATACAAAATTTGAAACATTAATTTAATTTTATGATCAATTTGTAGTGTTGTTGTTGTTCAGCCCCATTCAGTAACTAAACATCACGAAGCTGCTCGCTCGCTCCCCCTGCCCTTGTGGGATGGGGGAGAGAATCGGAAGAGCAAAAGCAAACAATAAGAAATCTTGTGGGTTGAGAGAAAAACAGTTTAATAATTAGAATAAAATAATAATGATAATAATATTCATTATGATAATAATAAGAATAATTAGAATATTATAAAAAGGAAAAGGGGAAAAAGGGAAAAAAACCAGAAACACAAGCGATACAGCCGCTCACTACCCACCGACTGATGCTGCCCGTCCCCGAGCCGCGATTGCTGCCTCCCTCCCCCGGCCAGTCCCTCCCAGGTAACATACTGGGCGTGTCGTTACATGACATGGAATATCCCTTTGGCCAGTTCGAATCCACGCTCTTAGCTGTGCCCCCTCCCCTCCCAGCTTCTTGTGCACCCGGCAGAGCCTGGGAAGCTGGAAAAGTCCTTGACTAGTACAAGCACTACCCAGCAGCTACCAAAATATCAGTGTGTTATCAACATTGTTTTCATACTAAGTCCAAAGCACAGCACTAGGCCAGCTGCAGTGAAGAAAATTATCTCACCTAAAACCATGAAAAGTGTGCACATTCTTCCCTTTGCTAACAAACTTTTTCTTCTTATAGATTTTTTTTAACTAATGACAAATTCATAGAATATCCCATGAAGAAAGGTAAGTCTCAACTTTATTGAAAAAAGTTAAGAGATCTTTTTTCATTAATTCTCTGTCGTTTTCATGAAAACTCTGAATTATTATTTCTCTTTACAGGACCTAGATTGTTGGGTGAATGCTGACATGAAATTCTGAACCATAAAGGAGATTTTAACTTATGGGCTAACCCTTTGTTGTGTCTGCTATGGGTAAAAGAGGGAGATAAGAAGAGTGATACTTTACCTAGAGATTTGGCCAGTTAAAAAAATGTCTCAGCTATATACATGGGATGTTTTCCTAATATACAGATGAATATACAGAAGGGCACAATCTGTTATTTCCTCAGTTTGCAAAGGACATAAAACTATAGTGGGAATAAGTCAGAGAGTAATAATACAAACAGTATTTTCAAATGTTAACAATATGGTTAGTAGTTTAGACCTTTAGTTGGCCATTATTATATGCACAGCATAATGATGAAATAGGTATAAAAGATAGTTTCAGAAATATAGTGTATTATTTGGTTTTGTCCATACTTGAAGATATTACAGAAAGAATAACTACTAACTCTTAAATATTCTCACTCTACTGGAAATCTAGTGTAGGTATGCATTTCCAAAAATCTTTGCACCATGTCAAGCAGACCTATCTCATGCTTAACATATATGCTTTCTGTTGCTAGTCTTGTTCTTTTGATTCAGTATGTGCCACCATAAATACAGCAAAGATAGTAGAAGATGATCCTGTGAAGACTCACTGAGAATCTGAAATGACTAGTTCATAGACTAGGTATATTGCCATAACTACCATATTTTTGTTTATTTTCTGTCTGTAAATTGAAGGTTCCAACACATTTAAGTCACCTTTGCATTAAACTTCTGGTAAAATCTGTTCAGTTTAAACCTAAATGAAATCAATTATCTATGAATCTTGCCAAATTCTGACGAAAAGAAACTAACAGATATGTATAACCAAAATAGAGAATTAATACATAAACCTATAAACATGTATTACCAAAATAAGGGTTGTTTTATTTATCTGCATGGCAAATTTCAAGCAATATAAGGGATCTGATAACCCAAATCACACTGAATTTTAAGCATTGGAAACAAAATTAGGGTAAAATATGGTTAACCTATTAAATTTGTTTTCTTCCTCTTTAAGGAATGTTCACAAGATATTTATGATTCCATTGATTTTTCGAATTTTGAATTAGTCAAGTTCAGGATTACTAGCAGCCCAACCTACTGTAAAGGTACCATTTGCAGCCAATGAATGAAATACGAAAACCACCAGAAAAAATAATTCTTATTTTTCCTAACCTCTGTGCAATATAACATAAATATTTTCATGATGGTTGAGCCATTTCAGGGTACAAAACAGGGTTTGATTAGCCATCTCAGCAAAAACAGTGTTAGGAGGTCTCCGCTGGCAAATGGGACCAAGACTAGTACAGTCTTACCCATATTGCCTGCTGGAAGGGTATTCTGTAGTGAATAATCCTTATATCCACCAAGTTTTGTTTTAAGGAAAAGAAAATGGTTCATATATGAAGAGACCACAAAATATGTTAAAAAATGTGACACTTGACTTGGTCAAATGACCAAGACACAGGTGAAAGTAGAGAGCTAAGATATGTAACAATGCACAGAAATTAGTTATGAACATTTACTAAGACAACAGAAGAAATATCATGACCCATAGGACTCAACTATACCTATCAAGAGGATATAGGAAGAAGAATACAGGCAAATTGAAGTTGGCAGGGACCTTAGGAGGTCCCTAGTCCAGCCTCCTTCTCAAAGAAAGCTCAACCCTGATGTCAGACCAGATTGCTCAAGGTTTTAATCACTTGGATCTTGAAAACCTCCAAGGATGGTATCTGCACAACTATTTTGGGCAATAAGTTCCACTCTCTTATTTCAATATATGACTTTTCCTTTTATCTTTGTGTCATAAACCACTGTGAAGAACCTTGTTTCATCTTCTTAATCATCTCCTCACAGCTATAGAGGACTGCTATTAGGTTCTCGCAAAGCTCTCTCTTCTTCAGGCCAAAAAGAGACATTTCTCTCACTTCTCACCACTGCATCAGTGCTCCAGCTTTGAACCACCTTGATGGCCTGCCACCAAACTTCTTCCAGTTTACCTGTGTCTTTCTTGTATCATATTCTTGTATTGACAAGCTGAATACAAATGCTATGAGTGCTGTTTGGTTCCCAGTTGAGGTTGGGTGTTTGTGAAAGTGTATATGATACCAGAAGCATTAAAGCTCATGAATAACTTTAGCAGAAAATGCCAAACATGAGCAACAGTAACAATATGTAAATTCCTGAATCTAATAAAAATAGTCAAAAGGAATTTCTACTCTCCAGGTTTTTTTAATTTCATTATTATGAATATAAATTAAGCACAAAATTGACAAAGGCTTAATATCTATGGGGGGGAAATGGCTGATTAAGTAATTCTAGTGGAGACTATATTTCATTTTCAAAGATAAGGAGAAAATACGTTGACTGGAAAAATATTTACTCCTTGTGTTCCAGCTTTTCTCTGGCCTCCCCCCCAAAACACACAAATGTAAACATTATTTTCTATGTCATGAAAGCTAAATAGCATTTGTTTTCATTTATGCTTCTGCACAAGTTCCTCTTTACTGGTAATTTACTAATTCATTTTCAGCATACTAACACTTCCAGAAATTTATTACTAAAATTTAACCTGTCTTCACAACTGTGCATGCATTCATTATTATTATTATCGTTAAAAATGCATTAACCCCAATACAAAAGTAACTTTATTCATGCACTATTCTAACTCAGCTTCTAAACCATCTCTTCCATAGATACACACATAAATGTTGCTTATGCATATGCCACATTCAAAACTTCTGTTATATCAAGGTAAGCATAGGAATAGTTTGGACATGAATATTATGATAGGGTAACTAACACTAGGTAAGAGCAAGCACATAATCAATCGTTATTATACAATCAGATTTTGAAATAAACTTATGTTTTACCATTATACAATTCAGTATGAAAACATAAAAGGTTTCAAATGCACATTGATACAGATATTTTCATATATAAACCTTTCCATATAGTATATAGTCTTAAATAAATAATAAAAAATAGACACCTAAATAACTATCCTACTTTCTAGAGATTTTGTTGTTGTTGTTTTAACAGTTCTCAACAGAACTGAAAATCGAGACATTTAGGAAGAATTCAGCTCAGACAACATTAGCTATTGAAAGTTGAGTTTCTAGTCAAAGCTACATATGTAGGCTACCTCTACAGTGAATGGAGAGTGTGAGGAACCATCAGAAAGTGTTTCTTCTCAGTTATCTTAGCTATCATTTTAAAACCAGAACTGTTCTGACGATAATCCGAGAATATTTTTGGGACAAGGTTCTGTACTCTAACTTACACAGGAAGCCCACTTTACACACTTACACATGGACCTAGTTTTATGAAATAACTCTGGTTTAAGAGCTCTAACTACATTTACATAATTTTGTAATACAGGTATCACTTGGAAGCTTTCATTGGCAAAAAAAAGAGCCAGTTATTAGGCATCTGAACTTGTAAATGCTGATTTAAATTTATACACAGTTTTCCTAACTTATTTATCAAAAGAAGTAGAGTAAGCATTGTGCCCTCAATTTGAAATGTTTCAGGTATAGACTATGAAGTCCACTGATAGATCTAATATTAAATGCATTAAGGAAACATTAAATAAATTTGACTAAAGAGAAATGGAGAATATGTGAGTACCTTAAAAAGTAAGAGGTGTATTACCATGCTTTTCCATGCTGTAAATCTGCAAATCCATGGACAATGACTACACATACAAGCAAATGAAAGCAGCTGACCACGTACCCACACACCTTGGCAGAGGTGCACTCCATACTCGTCGGCCACCACCAAGACAAATAATCTCTGAAGCTCCTTCTAAACGATATCCAGGTGAACAGGAGAATGTCAGAATATCTCCCACTCCAAAATTAAATCCTATTCTGTTACCAAACTGTGGGATCCCAGGATCTTCACAGGGTTCAAGATTATACTCTGAAAACAAGAGAGTGAGTCAGCTTCTAAGAGGGGACAACATTTTCTATCAGTCATATTTTTAATATTGTAGTCTCATAATTTCTGTATATTTTCCCTGACTATCAATACAGATTTCACATTTAAAAACAAAATGAATGCGGGAATGTTACATTGGCAATTATGCTACATTAAAACATAAGACTAATGAATATATTCACAATGATTTTAAGATGCATAACACAACATGCTTTATCACTCTTGTAAGAGCCATAAATGTCCCAGGTACAAAAAACAAATTAAAACAATGACACAGCATAAAAGCCTAAATAATTGACACTTGGGCTCATCTGGAATTTCACTAACGGAAATTAAACTAGTTTTGTTTCCTCCTCTCACTTGAGAATGTGTCTTACATTTAACTGCCATCTCATTTATCATGTAGTAGAAATGTCTCTACAGAGGCACAGAGGTTTGCTTGCTTTGAAACTGTTGTGTTTAGGAAACAACCTATATAACTTTTTTTTTTCATTAGGTAAAATACTGAAAAAAATATTTTTCAGGAGCCAGATATTACAAGCATTTCCTTACCAGAGAAAGAGATATTAAAACCTTCATATGATATTGAAAAGTCTGAAATAAAGCGCAACTGAGCCCTGAAATTTCCATAGAGACCAGCATTGATAGGTGAAGGAAGCTCTGAGCCAGTCAGACGTGCTAATGGCTGTGTGAAGCTGCCATTCTCTGTTATTAGTAAGTAGTCATGATGATCCTCCAAATGAAAGGTGTAGAAGGTGAACTGCACTCCTATCAGAAAAAGTAGAAATAGATTTACATATCACACTATGTACTATAATGTAATTAAGCCAAGGATTAAATTTATGCATTTCATTATGAATCGTGGTTCAGAAAATTATGATAATCCGATTTTTCTAAAACTTAGTATCTTTCCTGATTTTAATATGAAAATATCTTTGCAGCAGGTCTTTTGGTTTTGACACTATCTTTCATTTTGCCTTTAGCTGTAAAATACAGATATTTGATTCAGAGAATTCAAAGACATATGCTTGCATTTTTGAACATACTATGTCTGTTCAAAATTACAAACTGTTTATGGCAGAATGGGAAAGGTAAACCTTGTTTCTTACAGTCACTAGTATCCTTGTATAGGAGCAGTGAAGGGAAAGGCTATAAAAAACATGAAATTTTGTTCTCATGGCACATACAGGAACAGCAGCACTTTCTCCCCAAAAAAAGGGAGGTCTCTTGATAAGATGTGGCATATGTCAACAGCAAGTTTTTTGCAAAACATCAGATACAAATGACACACCTAGAAAAGAAGATATATCCTGGAACACAATAGCAATAAAAAGATTTAAAGGTCAAGACAAACAATTAAATTACTTTTTCTGCATTTCTGTAACTAAGTTAGACCATGACCTTTGCGTAGAACGCACACAAAAGTCAAGAAAAAGAAACAGGAGAAAACATTAGCTAGCTTAAGTGATTATTGGGACCTCTAGTGTAATAGCATTTTCAGTTTTATCATAAAAGATATAAACCAAAGATTCAGGCTCTGTAAAATATATCTAGTAATGTAATGCTTAGGAAGATCCATTCATGTGATTGAAGATTAATGTAGTATATGAAGATTAATGATCTTTGGGTGCTTTTATGGACAACAGATTTTTAATAATAGAAATAACTTAATCAAAAAACAAACAAATACTTCCCCACTCCCCCCCCCCCCCCGACTTCCCAAACAGGGTAACAAAATCCAAGACTAAATCTATCTTTTCTAGACTTCATGTGCAGCTTTAGAAGCTCACAGTATAATTTTCCTGTAGTTTTTTCTACAATACATTGGATCCCTGAGGTTGCCTCAAATGACATTAGACATTTATGTTAATGCAACTCAATCATACCTACTAAATACAGCTTGCAAGGGTATCTGGAACGTAAGGACACTTGGTTTATGAGGATATCTAGTCAAGGACCTTTCAGTATAGGAAGCAAAGACAAGAAATGACAGAAGTAATGGACTATATACACTCATACACAAGCTTTAATGAGCAGGATTTAGTGGAGATAGTGGAAATTAGAAATTTACTGTGGAGTATTTGAGGGAATTTGTGAGATTATGTAAAACTTAGTATAAGGTTTTCAAATGGTATTTTGAGACTGCAAAACTTTTTGTGGGATGTTCAGGACCAAAGCCAAGTAAAGGGAGGGATCATGGTGGATAAGGGAGAAAAAAAAGTGTTGGTAAATGGAGAGGGTTAAGCCTCTCTTACTAATCCCTGCACCCAACCACCACAGCCTGTCCTCTATTCTATTTAAGCTGTGTTCCTGACTTTTTAGTGTGCATGTCCTCTGTCCAGAGTGTGAGCACATGTGTGACCACTAGTGAACATTAGCATGGACTGCCTGGTGAGCAGGATGATGTCAGAGCCCAGCAACTGGAAAAAGGGCCATCAGTCACAGAGGGGTGGCACCTGGAGGGAGTGGGATCTGGGGACCAGCTCCTGGGCTAGGACTTGGAAGGTTGTGGGAGCACGTGCTTGTGCGTGTGTGTGTCACTCCTAGCAAACTCCTGTCCCCATCAGCCCAACCAGATAAATAGGATTTGGCTGCCTGTGATGTCATGTTCATTTCAGTGCTGTTGGTGTTTCTGTGTGTGCCAGTAAAGACACTTGTCTGTGTCCATGTTAGTCTGTGTGACCAGCTGTATGTGTATGTACATATTGGCACCTTTGGAACACATGCTTAATCTTGCTGTCAGCTGGACATATGAATTGGAGCAACAAGAGGAATCTCTTGGATCTTACAGAACTCTGTATTGTGCTTCCCTTTAAAGAGACAGGAGAACTATTCAGCCTTCTCAAGTAGATATCTTCTCTTCTTATAGCTCCACACACCCCACCCCCTTGACTTGCTGTAACTTGTAGATCCAGTTAAACACACTCTTACTTAGTAGCACTGATATAGAAATTACAGGATAAGGCTGTGTTTTATGCATAGGAAAAAAACAGATAACCCAAGAAATCTATTACATATTTTAAAAATTATTAATTTAATAATTATACGAGCAAAGCCATTCATCTGCTTTGAGCGGCGTATTTATTCTCCTAGACTGTGGGACAATAAACTGACAAAAATCACAGACTGAATTTTGGGAGCAAAGTTAGGTTATATTATCTTTTCAGCTAATGCATATAAATTTACCTTTGGGATAGATAAACTCTTAAATAGTTTAATTTTTTTATCATAGTTTTAGATAGGAGACAGTGTTGATCTGACATGAAAAGAAAGCTCTTAAGAGCTGCGATATATACAGAATAAGGCTGAAATTCAGGCCATATTTTTGTATTTACTACTCTGCAGATTCACTTTGGCCCTTTTTATGCATGCATGAATACTGCAACAAAAAATCAGAAATGCCAAAGAAAATTTTATGGTAGTAACCAAAAATAATGGAATTCCTTTGAATAACAGCTGAGCTTCACTGAGTATTGTTTAAACACCAAACCCAAGGTTTAACTCAAGGGATTGTTTCAATCAATTTTCCAGATTGTCATGACATTTCTAAGCAAAACCCCAAGATATATCCCAGCAGTAACTGTACAACTTAGTTTTCTTCAGAAAATATGCTGATCACATTAATATATGCTGTGTGACAGATTATGTCTTCTCCAGAGAAGAATTTTAAAAGATATGTTCAGCTAGCTTCCTTCTCATTCTGCCTCACATGTCCCCTTCTTTATAGGGGGAATATTTAAAATCTGAAGTGAAGACAGGAAGACATAATGCTCTAATGTAATTTCTCAGTATTAAAATCCAGACTGTTGGGGGATGGGAAAATTTACTGTTCTGCTAGTAAATGGTTTAAAATATACCATTGATACTCCACAAGTTTCACTCCGCCATATATTGAATTCCATGCTAAGAACAGACAAAATACAATAATTGTCGTCATGATAGATATTTCCTTTCCTCTTCATAAATAACACCAATTACTAGACATATTAACTATATTTAAAGTGCATGTTCCATTCCCTAGTTAATAAATTTTTAAAATTAAAATAAAATTATATCAGATTTTAATGGACATTCAAGAATTGTAATGCTGGTCTACATGAGTGCAAATGAAAATTATTCCAGAATTCCAGAAGTTTAGATACACTTGAATAGTCAAATTAAAGAGCGTGCAGAGATGCAGTTAGAAAAGCAAAAGCCTGGCTTGAATTGAAACTGGCTGTAGATGTCAAAGATGACAAGAAAGGATTCTTCAGACATGTCAACCATAAGCAGAAAAAGAAGGAAAGCTTAGGCCCACTGTTAAATGGAAAAGGAAAGTTAATCAACAAAGATGCTGAAAAGGCAGAGGTCCTCAACACCTTCTTCACCTCTGTCTTTACCAGCACTGCAGGGTCCCAGGCTTTGGGAACAAAATTCCCAGTTGATCAAAACACCAACCCACCATCAGTGAACGAAGAGTTAGTACATAAATTACTGCAGGAACTTGACCCCTACAAATCAATGCGCCCTGACACCATCCACCCGAGGGTGTTGAGAGAGCTGGCTGATGTCATTGCAAGGCCGCTCTCCATAATCTTTGAGAAGTCATGGAGAACGGGGGATGTCCCAGAGGACTGGAGGAAGGCAAATGTTACCCCTATCTACAAGAAAGGCTCGAGGGAGGATCCAGGCAACTATAGGCCCATCAGCCTTACTTCAATCCCTGGGAAAGTTATGGAACGAATCCTCCTGGGGGCCATCACAAGTCAAATGAAGCACGTGATCGGGAAAAGCCAACATGGCTTCACTAAGGGCAGATCGTGCTTGACAAACCTGGTGGCCTTCTATGACAAAGTGACTTGCCTGGTTGACATGGGGCGGGTGGTGGACTTTGTCTACCTGGACTTCTCCAAGGCCTTTGATAGGGTCCCCCACAGCCTCCTCCTGGAGAAATTAATGCATTATGGCCTAGACAAGTGGTCTGTGCAGTGGGTGGGGAACTGGCTGACAGGCCACACCCAAAGGGTGGTGGTAAATAGCTCCTTTTCCAAGTGGCAACCTGTCACTAGTGGAGTCCCCCAGGGATTGATATTGGGCCCAATGTTATTCAATATCTTTATAAGTGATCTGGATACCGGCATCAGGTGTAGCCTGATGAAATTTGCTGATGACACCAAATTGAGTGGGGAAGTAGACACTCCAGAAGGGAGAGCTGCTCTGCAGGAAGATCTGGATAGGCTGGAAGAGTGGGCCAGCAAGAACCTTATGAAGTTCAACAAGGACAAGTGTAAGGTCATGCACCTGGGAAAACATAATCCGGGAGTGCAGCACAGACTGGGATCCACCTGGCTGGAGAGCAGCTCTGTGGAAAGGGACCTGGGGGTCCTGGTGGACAGAAAGCTCAACACCAGCGAACAGTGTGCTGCTGTGGCCAAAAAAGCCAACAGGATGCTGGGTTACATCAAGAAGGGCATCACCAGCAGAGATAAGGGAGTCATTATCCCGCTCTACTCAGTGCTTGTCAGGCCACACCTAGAGTACTGTGTACAGTTCTGGTCCCCGCTATACAAAAAGGATGTGGACAGGCTGGAAGGGATCCAGAGAAGGGCCACAAAGATGATCAAAGGACTGGGAAGCCTGCCGTATGAGGATAGGCTGGGAGAGCTGGGTTTGTTCAGCCTTGAGAAAAGGAGGCTCAGAGGGGATCTCATCACCATGTACCAGTACTTAAGGGGTAGCTGCAAAGAAGATGGAGACTCCCTTTTTACACAGAGTCCCATGGAGAGGACACGGGGGAATGGACACAAGTTGCTCTTGGGGAGATTCTGATTGGACACCAGAGGAAAGTTTTTCACAGTGAGGACAGTCAACCATTGGAATAATCTCCCCAGGGAAGTGGTTGACTTGGCCACATTGGACACCTTTAATAGTCGTCTGGACAGGGTGCTGGGCCATCTTGTATAGAGTGTGCTCTTCCTAGAAAGGTTGGACTAGGTGATCCCTGAGGTCTCTTCCAACCTGTGATTCTGTGAAATATTTATATTGTAGATTGTTGTGTTTTAGCCCCTGTCAGCAGCTAAGCACCACATAGCTGCTTGCCTACCACCCCCTCCAACCCCAGTGGGATGGGGGAGAGAATGGGAAGACGAAAAGCAAGAAAGGGGGTTCCCCCTCCCCTCCTGGCTTCTTGTGCGCCCGGCAGAGCATGGGAAGCTGGAAAAGTCCTTGACTAGTACAAGCATTACCCAGCAACAACTAAAACATCGGTGTGTTATCAACATTATTTTCATACTAAGTCAGCACTAGGCCAGCTGCAGTGAAGAAAATTAACTCTATCCCAGCTAAAACCATGACACAGACTATGTTATTTAAGACAGTATATACAAACACAGAAATTTTATTTCTTAGCAATACAAGATATCCAGGTGTAAAATACAATTCTTAACTAAACATATGCATTTAATTGCCTGCTATTACATAATAACATCATGAAGTTTCAACGTAAAGACGTGTGTTTAAAAAAGTACCCCACAGTATTCTGGAGCTACAAGTTACATACATTTTCTTGGCAGTCTGACATTAAACTAATAAGTTTTGTTAAAAATAATAAAAGGTCAATAAAATTTTAAATAATTTTAAAAAATCATATCACCAGTTAATGGCCAGTAGAAGATAATCCTTGAGATTCTGAAGTTGGAATTATATTAGACATGAAATAGAGCAGAAAATGAGATTTCCAGAACAAAGTTTTTCTCTCTCACTTTAAAATAACCAATTTATCTGCATAGGATTAATTTTCCCAAATGGTAACTATCTAAAACCTAGTCAGTCAGCCTCCCCTTGGACAATTCTTCTGGGGACTATATAAACCCACTGGACATTAGATGATAGAGATAAAAAGGCACTTTCAGAGGATGGTTCATTCTATCTACTTTAGCTACCTTTTCAGGGTGAGATGACTCATATCCTGAAGTAATATTCATTTCTCCATTAAATACAGAAGTTGCCTAATGGACTAGCTTACTCAGACATGGAACTTTACCATTAGAAGTTTAAAGCTAAATTAAGTAAGCCTGTGACTTACTGTCAGGAAAGAAGAGCTATCTTCCTCATACAGTACTACAGGAAGAGCTTAAAGTATTAATAAGTTTTTTGCCAACAGGAACAAAATAAGAGAAGTTCATACAATATTTTCTATTTCCTACTCACAGCAAATCCTCACTCTTCAACTGCTTCCAACAGATCTTTGAGCAACATGAATCAAAATGCCCAAGTCGAACTACAACATAGTATTTATATTTAATAATATGATTTTTCTTAATAACATTTCCATGAAATAAAATTTATTGACACAAACAAGAATGTGCTTATATTGATATATGTGTGTATATAAAAGTACCAGTGTATATGTGCTTATAAGTGCGTATGTTTAGACAGTTGCTCTATTTCCCTTTACATATTATTTTTGCATATTTGTTTTCTCAGGAGTCTCATCATATAAAGTGTTTTTTTCAATAGCTTCCCATAAAATGTAATCATATTGAGAATTTCAACTTTTATTTATCCCAACTCTTAAGTACTTCTCCTCTAGCTGAGGGTTCAAGAAAAAAGATAAATCACAAAAAAATACCTACTTAATTTCTAAAAAAAACACAACACTCTTTTCCAAGTACTTTCCTCCATAATCCCATTTTTAAATTAAGAAAAATTGAAGTGTTAATGTCTTTTAAGAATCCTCAAAAATATGGCTTAATCTGGGACCATATTTACTGTAGAATTCACATAATTTTCAGTCATGTATTAGTTCATGAAGACAAGTCCTTATTCATCTCTCCTATTTCTCTTCAGTGCCAGATTATGAAGCTTGGGCTGGTTATCCAATGGCTTTTCAGATAGGGTGCACACAAAATGACTACAGGGCTAACAGTAGTCTTTCTTACACTTTCTATCAGTCTACCTTGCTTATCTAGAAGAACATTTACATTCTTCCCACATCCTTTCTCCTTTGCAAAAGATTCATAGTACCATATTTTCCTGCAACTCTAAAAGCCATACTTACAGGTAACAAGGGCAAATGTAGCATCAGATGTAGGCTTAGTAATCTCAGAACACTTTTTCTCTGTGGACACTTACAAGCAAATTCAGTTGACACGATGGCATCATTTGGTAGTAAAAAGAGATTGTGCAATAGCTGGAGCAATAATTTTGAAAGATACACTTTGCCACTTTAACGCTTAAAGGAGTTTTAAATGGGACATCCAGTCAGAATGATTTAACATCTAGATGAGGAACTATCACACTATTTGTACAAAATAGAACAAGGGGATCACAGATCAGCACAATTCTCTGTGAAGGAAGTCTTATTTTTATGTTCTCAATAACTCTTTCTTAGAGGAATACATCAGTGTACTTTGCCACATTTTTCATGTGCTCACAGAGAAAATCAATAAAATTCAGAACTGAACTGGCCTACCTTCTTCTCCCTTTCATTCCTTTTTCTCTATTTTTTCCAGTGTTACAGATGCAATTCTCCTTTTTGTGTTCTTACCACCTCACCCTCTTTATATTCAATTTATTGTGGCGCCTATCTCTGATTCTTTCCTTCCCTTAACATTAAATTCCTATGTGTCTCTAGCTCTTTCCACTCAGAGTACTATGCAGTCACTCCCATATTTAGAATAAACTACCAACAAAAATCTAAAAGTTTGACCCATGTCTTCTCATCTAGTCCCAAAACCTTTCACCTGAAAGCAAGTAGGACACACTATTTTAAGGAAGCATAGAAAAAGTATTCATCCTCTTTCACCTGTACGAATTAATGTGCACACATTCAACTATCTGTTGCTTGGACTATAAGCGTTCAGGGACTTTCTGTTTGGTGGAAAGCATTAGGGCCTAGTCCACATCCAGAACTGTAGGAATCATTACAATAAAAATAAACAAAACCAAAAACCAGCAATGCAGTTCCTAGTTCATTGCTGCTAACCTATATCTACATGTGTAGCACAGAATATGGGACTTAAGCATTTTTAAAAAATTAGATAGAAAAAGAGAAAAGGATTTATTTACCTTTTCCATGTGTAACATCCACTGTCCATGTACAATTCAGCGAGTTTGGATACAGATCAGGATAACCAGGTGATAAAATTGTTCCACTAGGTCCTCTAACATCTCCACCACATAATGCTAGAAATAACAAAGAAAAGAATAATGAAAGAATTAATATAAAATTTACAGATTAAATAAAATAAAATAAAACAATTTTTTAAAAATTTCTGACTTTAAAACAACTTAAAAATAGTTGGTCAACTGATGTTACTTTACTATGTTACTGACACCAGATTTAAGCCAAATAATATAGACTGTTTTAAGGAAAGGTGATTGCAGTTCTTAATATGAGCAGCTCTTCCAAATTAATTAACACAAACTGCCTTTTAAAGCCTTAAGTAGTCAAGCTCTCAACTAGTGTCCTTTCAGAATTTTTGTTGGTGTCAACCATAGTTTCTCAGAGCCCGCACCTTGACCTAAGACAGTATTCAGCACTCCCATTTTTAACAGTAAGTTCTTCTGTTTAGCAGATGCTAAAGCTGTTGAAAGGCAGTTTGGGAGATAGGTAAATGGCAGTTTCTTGTCTGCAATTCCAGTAGAAACAACTATCATTCCTCTTCCACTTGTTGTATAAGCCATTTCCCACCTATTGCTCCTGTCTGTGCTTCCCAGCCTGCTGCCACACCAACAAGGGTGAGGGAAGGAGCTTGTCACAGGCTGGAGGAGAAATACTTCTTTCTGAGGGAGGCTGCCCCACCTGCACCAGCTGGTTTAACCTGCTCCTACTCCTGTAACATCAGCAGCAGCTACCAATGTAGCACTCAACAGTATGGATTGTAAAGGTGAGAGAAGTCTAAACTTCAATATATGAACAGTGCTCAAACATCTTCCTACTTCTTGAGGAGAAAGGTGTTGTGACTAGTTTGTTACATCACCCATTTATGCTACTGTATCTTGCTATTTTTTCTACTTATGACAATTCCTGCTACACATTGATGGGGTAAATCATGAAAGCTATACCCATCTTTGCTTTTGCTATTAATGCTATTTACTTGAGAATGAATATGTTGACCAGTCATGATTTGCTGCTTGTAGAAGTACATTCAAAACTGATTTGAGGAAAAGCCATACAATGGATTGAGGGAATATCTAGAATGTACCTTCTGTCTTACACTGTACCTAAGCAGACATTTTTCTCAAGGAAATGCATGCATTTTTTAGACATTTAAGCAGCACTGTGGAATGTTTTCATAAAGGTAAATAATTTTCATAATGAGGTTACTGCATAGCATACCATCACTATATTTAGGACACTGAATAAAAGTAGTATACATTTAATTACAGTATTCTTATAACGCAGAATGGAACTTCATCCTACATCTTAGGATGAAGATCACCCTACTTTGCCAAGCTAAATTTGTTTGATTGTTCTAACTAACCACATTTCTGTTTTAAATATGTATCTTTGTCTGAAGGTTAGCAGATGGAAAAAAATATCACCAAGGGAGCAGCATTTTACAAAACAAAGCCAAGATGACAGATCTGAAATATAAAATGTGCACTGGTCCTGATAAGATGGCAAACTGCCCAAACATATAATATCAGCACTAGTATCTGCATCTTTTACAGATTGCAAAGGAAAACAGAAGCACATGAACAACAAAATATAAACCTCACCAATTTTTCCAGATTCTACAAGGGACCTTTCTTTCACTTTATCTGATTAGACAGAGATGGAAGCTAGGACACACTAAAAGTAGAATGAATACATAAGCAAATAACTGAAGCACTAGCTTGTGTACTAATGTCTAAAATGGAATATTGTGTTGCTAACACACTAATTAATAATGTCTTTGTTGTGCAAGCAGAGAAGCTGAATCAAGACATACCTTTTTTTTCCCTCCATTACTCTTTTTTTTTTCAGAATAGTGAGAAATAAAATAGTAAAAAATAAAGAGAATAAAAAATAAAGAGAACAAAAAATAAAGAAAACAAAATATAGAAGTGGCTGCATGAAATATAGATAGGCGCCTGGATGAATAGCATAAAGTACTTCTACAGCACTGCGGTGATCAGAAATGATGTGACAACTTAAGAAGCAAGTTTTGGATAGCTGTGAATGAAGAATAAAATTTAACACTGGAGTTCAGTGGCTAGGCCAGTTGTTTAGGTGAAATAAATTCTTACATTGTTGGGTTGATTACTTACATTTTCTTTTGCTGTAAAGCATCATAAATGCATTGGTTTTGCTCAGTAACAGGATCAGTCATAAGGAAGAGTGATATCAAGTAAGCCTAGCTTAAAAAATGGCCCTATATAGTTTGAAAATAATTTTGGCCCAAACAATTTCAGAACCTTTATTCAGGCTACTTGTGTCTCAGTTGGAGACACAAAGGCCATGCTTCATCCCTGAAATACCTAAATAGTTGTAATGAAAACACTTGATGGATGTCATTCATAAATTATCAAGTTCCATTTCAGGCCATGATTCACACTACTATAAAACTGTTATAGAATATCAATCTTCTAATACTAGAAATAGTCTCATAATTTCTAGCTTAAATTTATTCATGGTCCATTTTTACCAATTTGTTCTTCTATTTAACTCTCATCATGTTCTTTTACCTCTTGGAGGTTCACTTTGGAAGGCTGGCAAAGCTCATTAGTAACTCTGACTTTGGATCACTTAAATGACAGAGGTTTTCTTAATCTACTTTTGTAAGATACATTTTCCATCTCTATAACCACTGCATTACCAACTGTAAGTACTTACCTGTCTGTCTTGTCACAGCAGCTGCGCTACACAAAGATATTGCTAGGACACCTCACATTAGATTGTGGCAGCAGCTAATAAGCAAGGAAGGTGACATATTTGTTCATAGATGTTTTTTCCTTTTTTTTTTTCACATCCTCTCTTCTATTTTTAACATATTTATATTTTATTGCAGAAGTGAGTCTGTATAATATCTTCCTGCAGAGGTCAGCCTTTATAGCTATTTTAACACTTGTTCACAGAAAAGACTCTTATCTCTTAATTTTTGCATTTTATTCCATGAAATAAAACTCAACAACCACAAATTATGTCCTCAGTCATCCAAGGTCTTTGAATAAGGTTTACTACCTATTGAAAACTGATTTATTTTAATGTAACACAAGTCAATCTCAGAGTAATGAAGGGTATAGCAATAATATGTAGCTATCCAGAAAACTGGATGTGAGAAGAAGGAAGTCATGATATCAAAGAAGGACAGAAAACAATAAAAATGTATTTGCTATTTTAGTAAGGCAAGGGAAAATAATGCACATACATATAAATTCATGTATTTCTAACTAGCAATGCAATACAAAGCCACATCTTTGTTCCTTTTCAGCCTGACTGAAGATGGTGGTATCTGGGAAATTAACAACATTTCCATATTTTCAAATTATATCACCTACCATTTTAATATATAAACATTTTTCAGGACTAGCCATAGGTCACCAATCACTATTCAGAAACTAAAATACAATGATGTATCTCAATTTTCTCGAAAAAGAGAAAATACACATAAGAACCGAAGCTTTCAGCAAAAAAATTACTTTTCTTAGTAAGGACAGCTTGCTGCAAGCACAAATAACTGAAAACTGTTTTCAAAGGTGATGGAAAATGAAAATGTGCCTTTATAATTGATTGGTAATAATGATTAGTTTTACAAATAGTTTCAAGCATCATCAAGAAAAACTAATAACACATGCTAGTTCAGAAAGAACCACAGAGTGAAAAGAGGATAAACCTATTTATACATAGATGTGCTTGTGTATATATAAATCTAAATGCAAGTATATATTTGTATGTGCTGCACATATATACAGAGGCCCCATTACATTAATTTGCTTAATTAACTCTAACTTCCAGCTAAAAATCTAACTCTGATGTGATTTTCATTTGCTGTGTAATTTGATAATAAAAGGGAAATACAAATATAGTTTAAAATTATTGAAACATTGAATTAGAATATGAATCTTATATACTGTGCTTCATAGATCAAGAAAATTCAGCATCTGTCTTCCCTAATTACAGAGGATGTAATGTGTCTTAAAATGGGATGCAGTCAAGAGGTAACAAGTAAATAACAATATGAACATCAAATTATTATAATCAACTTCCAGAAAGAAACCTTGGACTTGAGCTTTATTACACAAGGCTAACCTAATAGAAACTAGTGTAGCCTGTATTACTCACAACATAAAATGTTGTATTTTCACCTTCTTATTGAAATCTAAACCAGACAAAGACATGTTATCCATTTCCAATTCTGGCACCTACAACACTGAATATTTGTAGTAAGTATTTTAGCAGTTGTATTTTATAAAAGCATTGTTCTTACCTTAGAGATGTCTTAACAGAAAATAACATAACATCACTGCCATATATCCTGGATATAACCCTCATGGTACTGCACAAGTCATATTTGCTAATTCCTTTGGACATCTAGCTGTTTTCAACATAAACATTAAATCTTTTCCATCTTGGTTGAACATTTTTCTTGCTATCTATTTTCTTAAGTAAATGAAGGTCAAGTGGAATGACAACATCTATTCTTAATTCAAATAATGAATAAGGATTATTATGTATTAGTATTCAATTTCATGTTATGATGAAGGGAATAAAAAGCATATTTCACTCCTAATTAGGTATCTAAATTTTACATTAATTTTCCGGTCATTTTTAATGAGATTAATTCAACACTTCATATATTGGGTAGAACAGGTTTTCTCACATACATTCAAAGCTTAAAAGCAAAACTCTACTATAATTTTCATATAGAAGGGACATGATAAGGCTTGTCTTATTTCTTAAGCACTGGGAGGAGATTACAGTCAAGCAATTCAGGGGTGTCCATATAGATACGTACCCAGTGAATCATATGTAGATGTTAAATAGGAATTGTGTAAATGTAATACAAGTAATATTTTCTAAAGCAAAGCTCAAAACCATCTATTTTCTCTCTCTTGGTTATTTTCTGAAGGCCTGTACATATTCTTATTTTAAAAGAATGGTAGTTATTTATTTGTATGTTAATTTTCCTAGGTAATGTGTCCCACATTTATGGTATATAGAATAAATTGCATCTTCAGATGAACTATTTAAACAAAAAATAAAAGTGCACAGTAATATCAATAGTTTTTCTCTGGTCTGTGTAGATTAAAAGCTGTTTGCCCATGAGTCAAAGAAGAAAACACGATGGCAAAAGTCTAGGCCTTGATCAGTGCTGCCTCATTTTGAAAATAAATAAAAAAGTATTTTACCAAGACAGCTATCCAGAAAATGGTCATACTTAACATCACTAAAGTTAAAAATTAACAGTATCTTTGTTACAGTCTACAGACTAATTAATTTCTTGAAAAGAGACTGATGATTTGATGAAGATCATAGGTTTTATTTTTCATTCTTTGAAGAAGCCTTAATCTTGTGGTTGTATAACTTACTTTAACATAGTGGAGCTGCTGTTTTGAAAACTGTAAAGCAATTCAAGTACTGCATAAATTCAAGTAGCTTTCACCACAGTGAAAGGATGAGAGGTAATGGATGTAACTGGAAGAGGGGAAGCTCTCAGTAGATGTGAAGGATATCTATTGTGTGATCAAACAATGGCACAGGTTGCTCAGGGAAGAAATGGAATCTCCCCTCTTAGAGATAAAACTCAGTTGTGTAGGATCCTGAGCAACCTGATCTAACATCCAGATTGGACCTGCTTTTTTGGTGTATGGGTTTGGACTAGATGACATTATGAGGTCCCTTTCAGTTATAACTGTTCTATAATTCTGAAAATATTTTCCTGAAACATTTATCTTTAAAGAGCAGAAATAGATCCTACTATCCTCAAAGGTCAGAGCGCTTTAATTTTTTGTTTGTTTGTTTTCAGAAATGTTTTGCTATACTTGTCTATATATATAAATTTATGCTTCGGTATGTATGCATACACACACACACAGAGAATATATATGTGCACTGAGGAATAGTGTGCACATCTTATCTATATAGATATACATAAAAATGAAACCCAAGGAAATTACTTATTAAACCCTTCATAAATAGCAATTATTCAAATATGAGTGAATTATACAGACTGTCATAATCACTCCCTCGGGACAATCTTTAGGGAAGGAAACAGTTTCCTTGTTCATTTTAAACCATCATTCTCAGTATTGTCTAATGTTCCCGTAGATAATGAAGCATGACATCCTTGATAAGATTTTTGTGATGCTTATCTGTGTAACATCCAAACACCTCATAAAAAAATTAGTTAATACTTCTTCAGAGAATAGAATTGCAGTCAACACGATCTACTTTGAGAAAGAACTGGTTCTAAGAAGTCTGATTCTTTTCCTTTTCTGCATTCTTCTCCTCCTCCAAAACACTGTCACTCATGAGTTGTCATAATCTGTCTGTACAATTATCATGGTCTGTCTGCATATCACTACATGCTGTAATTATCAAAAAGAGATGTAATTACCAAAATGACCAATCAAGAAAGAACTCTGCAACTCAGAAACTGTCGAAGTAATATATTGAATGAACAGGAAAAGTGACCAATGTGTTTATTAGTGGCACAATTAATACAAACCCATACTCACAGTTTATGCAAAGAACAGCCCATTTAGTAAATGCTTTTTTTTCCCTGGGGGTGCAAGGCCTCTGGGTTCTATTTAAAAACACTTCACCAGAGAAAAAATTCAGCAATGAAATTAAAATTAGTTCAACCATGAATTGATTAAATTTACTAGAATAAATGTACTCAATCCTGCCTTTAGAGCATATTTATTCAATGGACAATTGCCATTTAGCAATGTGCTCTGGAGAAAAAGAAATATCTTATTTCCTTAATTAATTGCATACTAGTTCAACATCTTGAGGAACAAATTTATCACAATGTGTAAGTTTATTTCACAGCAGAACACAGTATTCTTAGGGAGTGTGTTAATACTGTTTGTTTTAGATGTTTACCATCTAGTGTCTATCACTGTAAGAAAACGTATCTTAAATTTATAGCCTATTCAGCAAAATTTGGTCCCCTTGACTGTAATCTGTGGGAACCTTGCAATTCTTCATTCCAAGAACCTGACTGAAAAGCAGAATCCTTTAGGAAACGGGCTTGTTGACCTAGAGTGCCATTTTCAGGAAAGTGATTGTTCACACTCTTTTCTACCACAAGAAATTTTGAGTAGCATCATATACTAACATGTTTAACCTACTGAAATATAAAAACCAAAGGATTTTCTAACTAAGCTGAAGGCCAAGAAAACATCTACCATTTTTTAATGAAAGATATGAATATAAAGAAAGAAATTAATATTTTCACTTGAAGTGAAAATTAATATATTTCCATATGGCAAATCACACAGGATTCAATGAGTTTTTTCATTAGTCTTCATTCAAATTCAGCTTTTTCTTTCTAAGGATTGTTTTAGAAAAATATACTATCATGTGCATTACGTAGTTCATACAAGCTCAGTAGACATGTTACTCAATACCATTTTTGTCTGGTTTAACAATCATACACTTAATCATCAGGTAGAATGTGGCACTAATCAATTCTTACGGTGATTGAAGGGTGTCAAGTTCTGTTAGCAAGCTAGGAACACTGTAATCATCATAAATGGGAGAAAATGCAGTTTTTGAGTCAGGTATAAATAAACTGTATCTTATGTTTTGTATGTCAGTGTTTAAGAAAAAGCTAATATTGTATTAGGTCAAGATGTTCTTTGTATATGTTAAAACTAACGGGCACTAAACTATAATTAGAAGAACAAACTTTCAGTACTCTTGGATAAGGACTGAGAGACCGATAAAAGGCAACACTCCTGCCTCAACTGGGTGATAAAGTATGAAGTCAGTATCCTTTAACCAAGGACATCCAGGGGCAATTAGACCTTAAGAAGAACAATTCATCAGCAAGTTTTACATATTTTGCCAACTTGGTAAGAACTAAGTGTTCTTTGGGTGAGCTATCCTCATTATAATACTAAAAATCACACCCATAGGTCAGAAATCCCTCTACTCAAATAAGCTCCTTACTCTCTGAGCATACGTAGTAAATTTAAAAGGAGCTGTACCTTTAAGATGAAATGAGAAAAAAGCTAGCCAATGACTAGCTGGTGGGCATGAATGTTACATGTTACTAACACACTTAACAGTATAAATACCTGCTGAGATTTTGACCTGGTGTGCTTGATTTGTGGGAAACCACCAAGCACCCAGACCTGAACAACCCTGAAATAAATAAGCAATGTCTCTCCTGAAAGTACAATAATTGACTCATTACACACCAGGCAATGAATCCACCTTTCAGACAACATCAGCACACCTGAGTCCATAAATGGATACCCAAACACAGATATTTGTAGCTTGTAGTAAGTGATTTACAAGCACTTATTAACCTTGCATGCCTTGAGCTAATTGGCAAACAGCTCACAGTTACATATATTCAGATAGACACATATTCAATAATCTGCCGATTTAAAGAATTCTATATTATTATCTGATTTTATTACTAAATATCTCATCACACAGAGCTATATAGCATTTATTTCCTATATCCTTTTTTTTCCTTAAAATAGAAGTTTTACAAGCTCCAACATTTAACTCATTTTGACTAATAATAGTTTGGCAAAATGTGTATATTTTAAGGTACTCTGTACTTTAACCATTCATCCTTACCATCACAGGTTGGGAGTGGGTGACTCCACCAGTGATTTTTTTCACATAGCAAAGGCTCCTCATGACTCAGCCTATAACCTGGATCACAACTAAATGAGACAGTGGAACCTATAGAGAAGTCATGTCCATAACGGCGTCCATGCACCGGTATGCCAGGATCCAAACAAGAGTAAGTATTAACAGTTACACCTAGATTAACAAAAAAAAGAAAAAAAAAAAAAAAAAAGGGACAGTTAAAAAAGCAATGTATACATATTTTTTTTAAAGTCATTCACTGTGCTGTGAGTAGGGTGAAAGCTTCATTATCCCACATTTTCAGTGAAAAATCCTTGCACTATGTTTCTCTGTGTTACTGTTATAAGATGTTATGGATAATGGATAATGAATTTCATCCTGCCACTGTCGCAGAGGAAAACATCCCATAATTTACAGGATATTTATTTTGATCTTGTCACAGTATCATTAAGTGTTTTTGTCACTAAAGCTGATGTTGAAAAGCTTTGATGATCACTCAAAATTCTGACTTCCAGCTCTTATTTTTTCCTAATCATACTTTGTTATCCTAGCTAAAATGCTGGGTGTTTTTTTAAATTTATCCTTGAAATATGCAAACAGGTCAATTATTTACATAAATAATTACTTTACCTATTATTATATTATGTTATATTAAATAACATCAATTAAGTTATAATGGTGGGATATTGAGAAGATGAAGAATAAAAGAAAAAGGAGTAAAGAGAAGTTAACTTGATAAAGATAACTTTAATATGTGCAAAAGAATTCAACCCTTCAGATTATTTCCCAGTGAGAAGTTTAATTTCATTATAAAACAATCAGGTGAAAAAAAAGAGAATTCTAGGAATGTTACTGAAGTTAGCAAATTAGAAGAAGTATTCAGTGAAAAATTTTTTTACGGGTGTTATTCCTTTTATTCCTACACAAAAGCCAGAAAATACCCTTTCTTACAAGAAATCTAGTGTGGAAAGAAATTATGAGCATAGACAATAGGAACATATAAAAGAATTCAGCTATCAATAGGATATTTGAAGAGAGAAATGCTGAATGAAGGACCATTAATCATTATTATCCAGAAAAGATAATCACAATTGGCTTGTACTGGATAATATAAGACAATAAACCAGTAAGAATTAAACAAGAATAAAATTAATACTAAATGTTGTATACAAACAAAGGATGTTAAACTGAAAATGCTTTGTTCCCTGCCTTGCGTCAGGAATCATGTGTCCAGCAAGATTAGGGGAGTGATTGTGCCCCTGTATTTGGCACTGGTGAGGCCACAACTTGAAAGTGTGTTCAGTTTTGGGCCCATCATTACAAGAAGGACATCGAGTTGCTGGAGCCTGTCCAGAGAAGGGCAACAAAGCTGGTGAAGGGTGTAGAGAGTGGGTCTTATGAGGAGAGGTTGAGGGAACTGGTTGAGTCTGGAGAAGAGGAGGCTGTGGGGAAACCTTATTGCTCTCTAAAACTGCCTGAAAGGAGGTTGTAGCAAGGTGGGCGTTGGTCTCTTCTCCCAAGTTACTAGTGATAGAATGAGGGAAAATGGTCTCAAGCTGTGTCAGGGGAGGTTTAGATTGGATATTAGGAAAAAATTTCTTCACTGAAAGAGTGGTCAGGCATTGGAAGAGGCTGCCCATGGAAGAGGCTGCCCATGGAGGTGGTGGAGTCACCGTCCCTGGAGGTGTTCAAAAAACAAGTAGACATGGCCCTTCAGGGCACGGTTTAGTAGGCATAGTAGTGTTGGGTTGACAGTTGGACTTTATGATCCTAGAAGTCTTTTCCAACCTTAATGATTCTATGATTCTAGTTTGTGTAAAAATGGTAAAGGTATATATTTTTTCGATGTCCTCTGATATTATAAATTTAACCTTCATTCTTCACTAGTATAAAGAGAACTGTGGTGTGGGGGTCAATTTTTGAAAAAAGGGTTTTTATAATGAAATGGAAGAATTCCATTAGAATGAAATGTCAGATTTCTTTTCCAACTTTATTTAATTGAAACAGTTTGATGTAAGGACATTTGTAATAAGTGCAGCTTTCCTCCTTTTGTTGTTCACACCCCCAAAGTATAATTTCTACCATTTAATATTATTCATCTGGCCAATAGTTTTAATAATTTAGTGGTCTCTTCTGGCAATATTAATATAGTTTTCCTCCTATATAAGGTTAGCCATCCTTCAAACTTCAGAATGGATAAGAACTTAACAGAATCATCACTTCTTTACAATGTAGAAGATGCTACAAATGGAATTATGTGGGTGAAGGTTAGGACAATAAAAATTTTGGAAAAATAGTAGGTTTTTTTGTGCTAAGCCACTGGAAATTGATATTCACTGGAGTTCAAATCAGACCAAACTTTATCTGTCAAAGTCACCTCCACGTATATTGTATTTAATATCCATATCATTAGTGAATAGTGAAAGTGGCCAAAAATAATGTAAAAACTTAAGAAAATCACAAAATTATTTGGTGGTAATTCAGGAGTATCAAACAGAAATGGATAGATAACAATGTGCTCATGACCTTTACTAAGCAAATTATACAGTGATTACAGAAAAAACATTATTTCACATGAAAATATGACTTATTACAACAAAAGGTATATTTAGAAACACAAAATTAGACATTATAACATATCAATTTATTTGAATTTTAATAATTCATTAAGTATGAAAACTTACAGATTATTTCTGCAGTGTAGTTTATATGACTATAATAAGGGAAAAAGAATACTTCTATATGTCAGAACAAATCACATATGCAAGTTTTTAGATCCCTAAAAGTCCGTAATCAAGCAATTCCATAGCTTGATTTTCAGCTCATTAATGTAAACTGCATTTCCCATTACCTTCAGTTAGAGTTGCAGGTACATCAATCAGGACAGTAATTCATGTATTTTCCTAGATTTGCATAATCTTTCTGATCTCATGCAGTTTTAGATTCATAAAATCACAGAATCATGGAATCATTTAGGTTGGAAAAGACCTTTAAGATCATCAGGGCCAACCATCAACCTAGCACTGCCAAGTTCACCACTAAACCATGTCCCTAAGGACCACACCAACATGTCTTTTAAATACCTCCAGGGATGGCAACTCAACCACTTCCCTGGGCAGCCTGTTCCAATGCTTGACAAACCTTTTGGTGAAGAATTTTTTCCTAATATCCAATCTAAACCTCCCCAGGCACAACTTCAGGCCATTTCTTCTCGTCTGATTGCTTGTTACTTGGGAAAAATGACTGACACCTCTCTACAACCTCCTTTCAGGTAGTTGTAGAGACCAATGAGGTCTCCTTTCAGCCTCCTTTTCTCCAGACTAAACAAGCCCATTGCCCTCAGCTACTCCTCATAAGACTAGTGCTCTCGACCCTTCACCAGCTTCATTGCTCTTCCCTGGACATGCTCCAGCTCCTCAATGTTTTTTTTGTACTGAGGGGCCCAAAACTGAACCAGTATTTGAGGCATGGCCTCACTATTGCTGAGTCCAGGGGGAATCACTTCCTTAGTCATGCTGGCCACAATGTTTCTTATAGAAGCCAGGATGCTGTTGGCCTTCTTGGCCACTTGGGCACACTACTGGCTCATATTCAGCCAGCTGTCAATCAACACTCCCAGATCCCTTTCCACCAGGCAGCTTTCCAGGTGCTTCTCCCCAAACCTGTAGTGTTGCATTTAAAACACACAAAAATGCATTGTATAAAAGATAAGAATAACAAGACATAAAATCAACATCCAGAAGAAAGGCATTTGCTTCCTATTCTCATCTTCTGATTCTTAAACCATGGAGCAGTACAGCAATAAGATTAAAATATAAGAAGTGGTATCACTGTTCATCCCTTTTGCAGTTCAACATCACTAAATCTTTCTCAGTTTGAGAAATAACAGGAATTTGCCAAAGACAACACCTGTGCACATTTATATATTTATGACTAGGATAAACACTGATGGGGAAATCAAATAATACAGTTCAAAATTACTTACTTTCATAGTGAATCTTGAATCCATTGTTAGACCGACTGTTGTCAGTTGTAAAGAGAAGATAAATGAAATTACTACTGCTAAACAGGAATTGTGGGACCTGTGTACCATTGTAAGATCCCAGAAGTGGAGATAATAAATTTGGTCCATCATGAACTTCCAAAACATCATAATTGAGTTCTGTCTGAAATCTAGAATTGAGGAAACATACACAGGCACAAATATAAGAAGCAGTTAAAAAAAATTAAATAACGCCATACAAAGTAAACCGTATTTTAAAATTATGCTCCTTTCCTGATCATATTATTTTATTTATTTCTCCACATACCTATTTTACAATATCAATATAATAGTATTAACTAGCCTATAAAAGTAATACAGTAATCAAATTTCAGGTAAATGCCTTAGTAAGATGAGAAATAATTTTTGAAGTCCTTGAGCTGGTTTGTATTGCAAGGAACAATAGCCACAAACACACTTCGTTAGCAAAGATAAATATTACTTGCATATACTATTTTATAGCACAAAATTACTTTGTTTTGAAAAATTAAGTAAATTATATAGAGGATATTTTGATGCACTCTTTTATTATATCCATTCCATTTGGCACAAATGTCATCAAAGTGTTTTATATTATCAGAGAATTACACTCTCAGCGTCTACCCTTAAATCATCTCTACGAGGGATAGAATTACTTAAGTTTGCTCAGAGATTCCAGTGGCTTTGTGCCAGCTGAGGCTCAGTCCAAAGCAGTGGCAGAAGTTATGGCAAAAAAATTTTGAAAATCCTATTTAGAAAGCACTATAAAGCAAAATGCCTGTTTAGAGACAGCATGTGTGCTGTCTCTGTCAAGGAAAAGCTGAGTGTGACAGTGCTGCTAGATCTCTCTCTGCTTGTCCTGTTTTAGATGGTATCAGCAATCCCAAACACCCGCTTGGTATTTTGACAGTGGTTTGTCTCTTTCTTGCTATCACAGGCCTTACATCAATCATAGTGTTTTAATGGACTCAGACGGATTATTGAAAAACCCTTTCAGAATTAAAAAAAATAAAATAAATTAACAACAGGATCCTACAAAGGCCTTTCAGATATTCCTAATTCTCTCTCTGATTCACTTTGATGCCTAATTTGGCTTTGTGAAATCCATTCGAGGAACTGCATGACTAATGCCAACATACTGAAGAACTCTGTATTTCAGTATTTATGTCCCATGGGTCTGAGCCTCAAGATCTAAAGGAGTCTGGTGAAAGGTGAGGAGCCAAATAAAACCTTCAAAACATGTGTTTTCTTTTAGGTATGTCTTGCTCCTACAAAATAACACAGAAAAGAGCACAGAAATAAAGTAACAAAGAGTTATGGAAATGAAGCAGGATAAGCGTAGAAGCAGGAGAACTGAAAATTTCTTTTTTTGCTAGTTCCCACATGAACTCACAATGATATGTTGCTAGAAAGCTACTAGGCAATATCTTGCTTTTTCCAGTACTTGTTCTTCCTACTAATCTGTACAAAAGAGAAGCAATCTTGGAAATATATAATTTGGTCTTGCTCTGCTTTCTTAGTTCCTTTATCAAAAGCATTCTTAAGACAGAAAGTGTAAAATGGCATTGAGCTCATAAATGCAAAGCAACTATCAGGCTAGTCAGGACATAAAGAAATAGTTGAGTCTCTGAAGACATAACAGAAATCCTCTCATAAGTACTTGTTGTTCAAAGAGTACATACACCACCACAAACAGCAGAAAAATGATGAGATGAAAAAATGAGTAAGCACCCATGAGTAAGAAAAAAAATTGAGGACAGTTTTTTAGTGAGATCATCTAAAAGAAACTTCAAGAGAGGATTATGTACAATGCCTTTACTTGGTCATTTGGTTCAGAATAGTCATCAATTTAAATTTAATTTATAAGGATGATGCTTATATAGTTTTTTCATTGAATACCTTTCCTCTTGATGATCAGCTGATATATTTACATATCACGTGGCTATTCCCTGCTGTGATAAAACTAGTCACTATTCTTAAATTAATCAGGATGGTTTCATTACTGTGTGAAGTCTGTTCTTATAGAGGACTCACAAAAATTCATTCAAGCAGGTAGGAGTGAAACAAATTTTAACACAAGAGGTGACACACACTCACTTTTTTATCTTCTTTAAATAGATAAAGCTGTTTTAATATTTAAAACATACCTCTTTGTTTCTAAGAGACATCCTATCAAATCAGTGCAGTGCCAGGATATGAGTAGAATATCCGGCTGCACAGTGTACACTCATTAGTCAAACGTGACTAGTACTCAATCAGTAGTTTGCTGATTAACATCCCTAGTATTTAAATACTCATAATTAGGCTTCATAATAAACACTTCATTACAATGAAGAATGGCACTTGCATTTCTCACTTGCATCCTTTCAATTCAGCCTAAAAAGCTACTGATTTATAACAAAAATCCAACAGATTATCTATCAGATATGCTTGTACAACAGGAGTATACATGCACAACCTTAAAAACCACTGAAAGTGTAAAAATTAATAGTTATTATTATTCACGTTGCCTATCTCTTTCTTTTCTCCCATGTATCTGGCTCCATGGCACAGGAACACTTTCACATACAGTCATAGAATGCATTACCTCACACGTATGCAATGCCATAAGAGAGTAGCCATAGGAAGGTAGGAAAATGGGTGATTAAAAGGAAATATACTACTGTGCGAGTGATAAACTGATGCAATGTTAAGATGTCACTCTACAGGAAATGTGTATTAGTAAGAGCTGTTCCCTTCCTGTTAGAAAATCTAAAAAGAAAGGAAGTAAAAATTCTAGACATGTACTATAAATGTTTTAGCCTGAGAAACTAAAAAAAAAAAAATCTTTCAAATAACTACACATATTGTGGAAGCCTTAGTATTTGCACCAAGAAAGGCTATAAAAAGTATTTCTCTTTGCTTTTCAGGACAAAGGTGAAATGTAAAGAACTGTCCAAAATATGAGTTTATTGTTTTTAATAATTTGGCTGAAGTTTTAAATGTGTATATTTCAACAAAATTAACCTGCCTTAAGAAGGTCCAACTGAAGATTTGCAAGCAGAAGGAGCAGAACAAGGACAGTCAGACTAGAATAAGTCTTTAAAAATAAGATATTGTATGAATGTCTCAGAATGTAAATTTAAATTATGTGGAAAAAAAAAGTCTAAGTACAAAACCTAACAGTATTCTACAGAATGTTTTCTTCCAGTACACTATGAAGATTTATTTCATTTTTTGGTTTATATAATAACTTTTTATTTACATCCAAATGTGTAATTATGTATCTAAGTGCATTTGAGTGAACATATATAGATGTATTTTCACATGTATTCCTGCACAGAAACACATAAGCAAACACACACCTATATGTAAGTAAGTATGGCCTCTCTGGACTCACCTTGCTGCATATGAGCAATACGCATATCAGTCCAATTTATGGCAAGCGACAAGAGTGTCAAGAATGAGCGGCAATGGAAAAAGAAGTGTCATAATGTCATAATGAGATTAGGTTATAAAGAGGATAGGAGCTCTCTTTGTGATCTGGAGAGACCACATCTTGTTCTTATTGCTCTTACCTACAAGAGTAATAGAGGCTGTGCAATTTTATGACAAGGCGTTAATGCATTACAAACCAAAAGTGTACACAAGAAACTGTCAGATTTAATGAAACTCAGGTACAAAGGAAGAAAATCCAGCTGACATAGAATTTTGCAAATAAACACGCAAATGTTTTTCACTTTGGAATGACTATCCACATCAAATATTTAGTTGAAAATGAAACCATGAATTATAAATCAATTATTTGAAATTATATTTTTCTTTTGTTTACTTTTAGTTTTTCAAAATTTGAGTTAATAAAATTTTTATACTTCATTTCAATTTACAAGACAATGAAGAAAACTAATAATTTTCTTTTACTTTTGAGCTAATATGAGTTTGATTAATTTCTACAAGATGGAGTTATTAACTTTTCTTTTGTATTTTAATTAGCAAAAATTTGGTAAACTTCATTTAAGCTGATGTACAGCACCAGTGATTTTGGAAGACTATCTTTCTTTTGATATTAAGGATGGGAAATACCTTTGAAGTGTCCATTTTACCTGTCCTCTGTATATAATGTCGTGTGAACACTTTGTTATAGTGTAAACTATAGTACTAGAAAAACATTTTGAAAAATCTTACTGCAATGAGATATTTGGCTAAGAGAAGATGGTAATTTTCATACCCTGCTAAAAATAACTTTTGAACTGTATTAAAATAAAGTGATATCTTCTCTTTTCAGTTGAGTGGGACCAGGAGTAGTCAAAACATACTGCACACATAGCATTTTTAAAGCACTTGCATAATATTTGTGCGCTATAACTTTGATCATCAAAGGCCCTTTTTTTAATGGATCATCATCTAACTTTATTAATAATTACAATTTAGAAGAATTTAAAACACCCTTCAATATATGTAGAATGTATAGAACTTTTTAAATAATATTTTCTGTTTTGCTTTCTCATGAAGAGCTTAAATGAAAAGTCCATGTCTTGCCACCATGAGAAATTTAAGGTCCTCAGCTCATTGCAATCCTTGGAATCAGGAAGAGACCTAAGTAATCTGAATTAATGCAGGAAAAGGGGAATGTTGCAATAATTTGGGGAAACTGGAATTCCACCCCAAGAGCACACAGTCCTTTCACAAAAATAGATCAGCTGATATGATGATTAAATATTCACAGTAGATAAAATTATTAATACATTTAATTCCATTTTCACAATTGATTCAGATTTTCAGAGTTTAAGATTTCACAGGTTTGAGAAAAAAAAAATTGCTTCATGAGTATAATTCATCATAGCAACACGGTTATGAGCAAATGAAACATGCTAATCTTTAAAAGCAGACAGAATTTTTAAATGGGTCAGACAGGCTTAAATATATGCAAGAGAGTAGGAATTTCAAAAGCTTTCTAGTGCATCAAAGTAGAAATTGCACTAAAGATAAAATTTATGCTCTGAAGGCACCAAGATGTTTTGAAAAATCCTACCTGATAATACAATTGCTTGATTTTAGACATAATAGAAATTAACGTTATGACAGAGTTAATAAATCTCTGTTTCTGGGTAAAAACTGGAAAATATTAAATAAGAAAAATATTAGCAAAGACCTTTCAAATGTAATTTTGATAGAGTGTCCTGGTTCAGCTTCTATCACCCACTCACAATTCAAGGAATCTTTATAATACCCTGGCCAGCCTGGAGAGAGGATTACTCCACTGGGAGACGAAAAATGCCCACCACATGGAGCTAAAAATGAAACAAAGAGAAAGGTATAACAACACAGACTTCTTATATGTAAATCACAATTATCACTTTCAATACAGGACATCTATACCAAACAAATTTTAAAAATCCAGTTGCAGGAAGATGCAACATGACTTCAAAGATGACAGACTCTGTGGGATTCAGAATTAGATGGTGACAACTGGATTAAAACCTTAAACTGATAAACTGTTCAATAAGTTCTGACAAAGCTTTTTGTACTGTGTTCTTACAGGTATAATCTATTTCCGTGTAATAAAGGACACACAACAAAATATAGTGTTTAAAAGGTGTCATTACTTCTGCTTTTAATTGTGAGCAAAGAGATTTGAAAAACTTGCAAAATTTCCAGTTGAGTATTGAGCTAGAAACTACTAAATTATTATTTTAGCTTTGAAATGAATCTGCTGTCATAACACACACATTTTGCTTGTCATGTTGGGTCCTCATTCATGATAAAGACATACTTACCATTCTTAGAAGATTACTTGATATTTTTGAAGCATTAGGCAAATATTTATTAAATACTGCAATATATACATCCGCAAGCAAAATTACTAGAAATAACATGTCGTTTACACAGAATCACAGAATGGTAGGGGTAGGAAGGTACCTCTGGAGATCATCTCGTCCAAACCCCCTGCTGGAGCAGGCACACCCAGAGCAGGCGCCACAGGAACGTGTCCAGGAGGGGTTTGAATGTCTCCAGGGAAGGAGACTCCACAGCCTCCCTGGGCAGCCTGTGCCCCTGCTCTGGCACCCGCACAGGAAAGGAGTTTTTTCTCATGTTTAGCTGGAACTCCCCGTGTTCCAACTTGTGCCCATTGCCCCTTGTCCTGTCATTGGGCACTATTGAAATGAGACTAGTCCCATCATCCTGACACCCACTCTTCAGATATTTATAGGTATTTACGAAATTTCCCCTCAGTCTTCTCTTCTCCAGGCTGAAGAAAGCCAGGTCTCTCAGCCTTTCCTCATAAGGGAGATGTTCCAGTCCCCTGATCATCTTGGTAGCTCTCTGCTGGACTTGCTCAAGCAGTTCCCTGTCCTTCTTAAACTGGGGGGCCCAGAAATGGGCACAGTACCGTAGATGTGGCCTCACTAGGGCAGAATAGAAGGGGAGGATAACCTCTCTGGCTCTGCTGGCCACACTCCTTTTTATGCTCTCCCTTCATTGACCCAGCCAGTCACACCATCCTAGAAGGCTATCAGGTTGGTCAAGCATGATCTCCCCTTGGTGAATCCATGTTGACTATTTCTGAGAACCTTCTTTTCTTCTGCATGCCTGGAGATGACCTCCAGGATGAACTGCTCCATCACCTTTCTATATGTATCTCAGAGATAGTGAGCAAATATAAGCTAAGAAAACTGTATTAAAACATAATTGAAACCAAAGCTGTTGGTAATTATATTCAAAGTTTTTCAGTGGCTTAATAACACATTAGTTACATGAATAGTCTTAACGGCTGTAGGTATTACAAAGTTGAAGAGCATTTCATTTGTAACAATTTTTCTCTAAATATTTTAAGAGAAACTGGTACAGAATGAGGGAAGTCTCCATTAGCTGATCAGTGTCAAGACAGTTAGTCACAGGGTAGAAGAGAGACTCTCAGAATTAATAATCATGTTTGAGTGATGCTGATTTGGCTATAGAATGTGCTAGTGTATCCCAAAGATGGTACCGTCTCACAGGTGGGGAGAGTAAGGACCATAAGACCAATATTGTTAAAGGACAGATTTTTTAGGTTTAAGTCTTGAGAAGCTCTGTGCAGGTTTTTAATTTCATGCATGAATGCAAACCCATTACATCTGATGGATCTACATGTGTATTTAAAGTCAAGTGCATGAGTCATCAGACCTCTGTGAGATCATCTTCTCCTCAGTGGCATGGACAGGTGAGGAAAAGACCATGGGAGTGCTTGACATGTTTTTATTTGTTTTCAGTAGGAGACTGATATTCCCCAAATAGAAACATTAATTCACATAATTATCTTGAATTCTAGACATCTAAGAGATCCAGTAATTCCATCACTAGAAGTATTAACATTTTTAAAATATGTAACAAATCATAATGTTTTTCTAGCAATTTAAAATACCTAGGACAGCTTATGAATGCAGTGCATATTCAGCATGGTAAATTGAACATATATTGTTCAGCACAAGTGTAAACATCTGCAAAAGACCATATCTATGTATCTTTCTATATGTGTATTATGCATATATATGAATATGCTAAATGTACTTACATAGACAAATATACCAAAGTCTCCTTGATCCACAGGAGACAAGACAGAAAAGCAACTGATTTCCGAATATATTTTACTCTAGAAGAATAAAATATATTTTCCCTGAGTTACAATGTTACATATCAAATAACTAATTTCAATTGCTTGTTCCTGGGACAAAATAATCTATAAAATTCTTCATTCAAAACTAAACTTTTTCACTCATGAAGTGCTTGCAAATTGCTGTTTGTTAGTGAATCCAGCTACTTTGGTAAAAACTGTTGCAAGTAAGGACATGTAGTAACTTGAGTTTTTGTATTATTATTAATATGATGACGACGACAAGGATGACGACTACTACTACTACTACTACAGACTACCTAGAATTTTAAGTATAGAAGAGGGAGTTAGGAGTAATAGTATAAAAAATCTTTTCACAGTTGCTCTGACTTACGTGAGTATTACTTGGACCTTATGAAGAGAACTAATCAAGCTTTCTTTGATGAAAATACAAGGTGATAAGGACCTGATAAGGTGTTAAGCCCTATCATAAGGAAAAACAAAGTTAAGAAAAATATAATAGTATAAGAGTTGATTTTCACTAGACTACCACAACAGCATAAACACTTGAAGTCCTATTTATCATACTGGATTATAAATTAGAACCTGTGAAATTTAAGCTATACATTATTTATTTTCTGCAACAAATATGTTTTTCATGATGGTCAACAAAGCAGCATTTAAAAGAGGAAAGCATTACATTGAGCATGCTCTTAAACTGGTGACCACAGTCTCAAATGGTGAACAGTCTATAATTTATTTATTTTCAGGAGTTGCTGACTGTTTTATGGAAAATTAGATCTGCAGAATGTACTAGCTATTCAATTCAAACTTCACATTAAAACTCATTTTGCTGCCATAAATCTTTTTGGACAGACCTATTGATATGTCCTGTATGTAAGGCAATGGAGAAAACAGGCAACATACATTTCAGTGCCTGACATAAGCAGGCAGAAGCAAAATTCGTTGCTTCCCCAAAATGTCAGCCATGAAGAAGTAGGTAGCACCTTTTGTGTACAGTGCTAAATCATACAAAACAGACAGTCAAATTGAACCATTTACATCACTCTCTTTTCCATTACCATCTGTTGTGTGGTACAGATGTGCACTGATGCAACCTGGGGAAGAACGACTTATTTCTCAAAGAATCCTCAGCAACAAAGTATCAAACACTGGATATCCCTTACTCTTGACAAAGTCCCAATAAAACTACTCATTTTTTTTGTTATATAAATAAGAATTGAACTAACTGCATAAGTGGATTCTCCAGGTTCAGCTTAAGAAGGTTATCAAGCAATAGTCTTATAAATCTTCATTGAGGAGTAGATGGTTTTCAGGGGACTCAAAATAATTATTTATTCTTTTAAAGGTCTATTTCCACAAAAAGCTCTGGCCATACCAATACCACTCTCAGAGTGAGGGCACTGTATTCTGGCAAGTAGAACTTCTTAAAAATACTGACATGTAAAAGGTATTAATGAGCAGATTCTAAACTGCAAACTGCAGTAGAAAGTGTTAGGATGGGGTGCTTTGGAGTTGAATGAAGAGATACCAGGATTAAAATAAGGTTCTTTTTCACCTTAATCCTCTCTCTTGCTCATGGCACGGATATGTGCCAAGAGTGAAATTTGTTCATCTGTATAAACAATTAAAGAACGTAAACCAGTCTGTGTGTGTGTGTGTGTGTGTGTGTGTATATATATAAAAAACTATTACACATAATAATCAAACTTTATTATACATAATAATCAAGTAGGCCACATGGTAACTTATAGACACTAGGAAAATACAATTTCTTCAGTTAGAAGTATGCTTAAATTTTTTGTTGGTTTTGATTAATATTGGTGTAAATACATTAGCCTATAGAACGATAAATGCATGACAGAATCATTGTCATCATGAGCTTCTTTACTTAATTGCTAAGGATTTGGTCAAGCCCAAATTATATTTGGGGAGCTTCTCAGGATCTGAACCCTCAGGGACTAAACAAGTTTTCTAAAGGAAAATCTTACAGGATTTTTTTCCCTTTTTCTTTTCTTTTAACATATTTGTTTGCTTTTAGTTTTATAGCACCTTTCTAAACAAATTCACCAAACAAATTTGGATTTCACCAAGCCACAAAGTTCATACACAGCTGACATAATCAAGCTGGAAATTTTGCCCTGAATTTTGTATTGTAAGTTGAAGGATGTGCTTTCTTTGTTTCTTTGCCAGTCTCACTAGACAGATACACATATTTGTTTACATCATAGGCATATATATGTAGATAAAGACTTTTATTTTTCTTAAGGTTTTCTGTTATTGTTGAATAAAGCATCTTAGTAAAGCACTGAAAGTGAGTTATCCACTATGTGTACAGATTTTGTAACTATGTGAATGCAACAATTACTTGTCATTTATTTCTAAACATGAGCAAAAACTTTTGGCCTGTTACCAAAACACTTCAATATTCACTTCCAAAGTAAATGAGATCTGTCAGGAGACCTTCTGAAGATGATGAGAGATGAATGTATTGAAAGCAGTCCTGCAGAGAATGACTTGGGATATTGGTAGATGAAAAATGGGACATGAGCCAGCAATGTGCTGCTCAAAAAGAAGCATGACCAGCAGTTCAAGGAAGGTGGGTTTTCCCCTCTGCTCTGCTCTGCTCTGGAGTACCTGGAGTACTGCATCCAGCCAAGGACCTGTTGGAGCAGGTCCAGAGGAGGGACACAAACATGATCAGAGGGATGGAACACCTTTGCTATGAAGAAAGACTGAGAGAGTTGGGGTTGTTCAGCCTGGAGAAAAGCAAACTCTGGGGAGACCTTATAATGGCCTTTCAATATTTAAAGGGGTTTACAAGAAAGACAAGAAAGACAAGGCCTGTAATGATAGGACAAGAGTAACACTTTTAAACTGAAAGAGCATAGATTTACATTGGGTATAAGGAAGATATTTTTTATTATGAGGTTGGTGAGACACCGGAACAGGTGGCCTAGAGAGGTTGTGGATGTCTCATCATTGGAAGTGTTCAAATTCAGGTTGGACTGGGCTTTGAGGAACCTGATTTAGTGGAAGATGTCCCTGCCCATGGAAGCAGGATTGGACTAGATGATCTTTAAAGGTCCCTTGCAACACAAACCATTTTATGATTCTATGAGGACATAATATTACTGCTGCAAAGATGGAGTCATGTAAATTACTACTGCATGTAGAATTAATACGGACTTAATCCAGTTGCCAGTGAAAACAAGGGACAGCCTTAAACAGCCTTAAACTGATTTCATAATGAATTGGTCAGGGATTTTGTTTACTGGGGGTAAAAAAAATAGGAAAATAATTCTGCTCCAGTAATTATTTATGTATTTACCTAAACATGCATATGATCTGGACCATGACCAGACAGCTTTTGAACATCTTCAAGGAAGGAGACTCCACAACCTCCCTGGACAACCTATGCCAGTGCTTGGTCACCCTCACAGTAAAAACTCATTTCCGCACGTTCAGATGGAACCTCCTGTGTTTCAGTTTGTTCCCATTGCCTCTGGTCCTGTCACTGGACACCACTGAAAAAAGTCTCAGTATGGCTCTGTCCTATTTGCACCCTCCCTTGAGGTATTAACATACATTGGTAAGATGCCCCAAGCCTTCTCTTCTCTACACTAAAGACTGCCATTTCTCTCAGCTTTTCCTCATATGAGAGATGTTCCAATCCATTAATTATTTTGGCAGCCCTTTGTTGGACTCCTTCCTGTATGTCCATGTATCTCTTGTACTGAGGAGCCCGAGACTGGACAGAAACTCAGATGCGGCCTCACCAGTATCCAGGGTAGAGGGGAAATATCACCACCCTCAACCTACTGTCAATACTTTGCCTTATGCATTCCAGGATAACATCAGCCTTCTTTGCTGCTCTTTGCTGCAAGAGCACATGTTTAATCTGGTGTCCACCAGGACCCCAGGTACACTTCTGCAAAGCTGCTTTACAGCTGGGCAGCCCATAGCGTGTACTGGTGCATGGGGTTGTTTCTCCCCAGCTGCAGGACTTTGCACTGACCTTTGTTAAACTTCATGAGGTTCCTATTAGCCCATTTCTCCAGCCTGTTGAGGTCCCGCTGGATGGCAGCACAACCCTCTGGCCTACCAGCCACTTCTCCTGGTTTGGTGTTGTGGAAAACTTCCTGAGGAAACACTCTGCCCCATCACCAATATAACTATTTTTATATTTATGTATTTAATTATTATAAAACACTCAGGTTTTTTGATTACTAGTATCATGTAAGTATCCATTTAGACATCTTGCTTTGCAGGAAGAGAAAGCTGCACCATAATCTTTCATAATGTCACTGTTCCAGTGGACATTATACATACTGGGCTACACAGTAAAAATAAATGAGTTACACTGTATATCACAAAGAATTTGGAAAGACCTTATTGTACTGTTGACAGGTGTGTCTCTACTAGCAATAGTGTGAAATATACAATATTTTCCCCCAAAGACATGGTTATTTCTTAATTTTCTGTATTTTTTTTTCACCTAATATAGTCTGCAAAGCATTTGGCTGCTCATTTTGACATAGCAGCACGTACATAACATTGTCTATATTATTCTGCACCTTTAAATTACAAAAAATAGATTAATTTTGCTCTCTTTGGCACACCTTCAAATTGAAGATCATGGATTATCATACGTTTGTCAGATCTTCATTTTTCTCATGAGATTACCAAGCCTCTATATTACAATGATGAACTGTTGTAAAGATGTATTTTATATTTTTAAGGACATAATAGCTTGTCTTTCTCATACTGTGGGGAAAAAAGGGGTTACTAAACCTATATAAAGTTCAGAATTCAATATGTTGTGAACATTTCTAAATATGCAGATTTAGTCTTTTTTTTTTCTCACTGCTGGTGTTAAAATAGAGTTTCTCACCTTTTATTTTAAAGTCCTTTTGTCATACTGCCTTCAGCAAACAGTTCCCATCAAACAATAAAGTATTTAAACTCATATTCACCTCAGCAACCAGAAGGTTAAGTCTACAGCATTTGTCATCCTTACATTTTATTGTATATAACCACTTGTACATATTCATAATACATATGGAGCCTATAAACTACAAAATATATCAACAAGAATAGAAATACCAGATGGTGTTATTCTGAGCCAATATACTACTGTAGTTGGAATACAGTATTGCTAAAATCATACAAAGCTCCATTTCTTCACAGAATTTACATGAAACTGTTAAAGATTATCTTTGGAATACAAAAAAGTAACTCTCTTACAAATATACTCCTATGAATACCACATTAAAAATAATGGCCATTATAAGATTGCCTAAATTCAAAGTAATTTCTCTTTGTATTTGGGATCTGACAAGAGTAGTCAATAGACAATAATAGTGTTTTATTGTTGGCATTTTTTTTTAAAGAAAATCTTTCTTACCCTTCCCCTGATTATGGTTCTTCCTGATAAATTCAGTGCAAGATTTAATACAATCTTTTATTTGACTGTCACCATCACATGGTGATTTCCTAGACACAGGAGTCCCTCCCTTCAGAATAGCTGGGTTACTGGACTTATCTTACAGAGCCTTGTTTTAGAAAATAAATCTCTGTAGTCATTTTGCCAAAGGATTGTTTCCCTGACCTTTTCTACACTGATTTTCAGCCCCTGTTCTTTCTCCCAGTTCTATTTGGTTGTTGCCTGGCAAATTCATACCCACTATCAGTGTGTTAAAAACAAAACACTAGAAATATAAAATAACTACAGGTTGTGATCAACCCAAATCTCTTTGTCAAACACAGGTCTGTGCCAAAAACTGAAAACCAGTCTTACCCTGGTCTAAGAATTCTCACAAAGTAATTTCATTTATTTTTTTTTTTTATAGTAAAGTGCAGGGTTTGAAGCAGGAAATTTCTGTGTGTGCGTATGAAGAAAGCTTTGAATATGACAGGCTGATCACTGAACATCTTGTAGAGTTGTAATTTTAGACCATTTTTTCAAGAGCTTATCACCCATGCTACAGAACAGCAGGATATTAAGCAGTACAGGAATTATGCAGGAAGACCAGGTTAGAGCTGCAGCATAGGTACAACTACATATTATTACAAGAGATTATGGGAAAATCCTCCATATAACACTCACACAGGAAGGATGAAAGGCACAAGGATAGGAATCCTAAATTCAAAAGCATCAGGGAACAGCAAAAACAGAGCTGCTCCACTACAGAAGAGAAGCCAGGAGCCAAGAATGATCATATACACACAGAGGCAGAGTGAGTTCCCTCACCGAGAGAGCATCACCCAACTACACCTAAGCAAGTTGAACAGAAGTGGATTGGGGACAGAAAAAGAGTCGGTGACAGCCAAGTGGCAATCAGATGAATGCATTTTGATGGTTTAGGTCTGAGGTCAAGCCAGGAAGTCCCATGAGCATGTTGAGTTCAGCAGAGAACAGGGCTGGAGCTCAGCATTCTTGTGATGTTTCTGGGGCAGGGACAGGCAACCAGACTGAGCTGAAATGGGATCCTGGGCCATGGTCACGGCAGGGAGAAAGTCCCAGCAGAGGATGGTTGGGATTTCCTTGAAAAATGAGTGTGCTGACCTTATCTATCTGCACCACATTTTTTATTAAATGGTTCTCTGCTATATATTGTAATAATCAACATTTCTGCAGTGGAAGTAAAACTGCACAGCAGTCACATTCAGTGTCTCCTAGTTAGCATGCGGAGTTTGTGCCTTTGACTTGATAGATATGAAAATGAAATTTTCAGGTGTGTGTAGGGCAAGAAAACTTCACTTTATATGAAATTACTACATGTTACAGGCAAATGTGTACACATTGAATCAAAATACTGAACATCCCAACTGATCAAATTAATTTATCATTTTAATTTTTCTTCAATTTTTATCTTAAATTTTTAAAATATGTCTAATTCTGTAGTTGATAAATAAGTCTAATTCAAATATACCAGTATCCCAACCTATAGGATTCCAGTATAAGTTCCATTTAGAGTCTCAGACCACTTATGGATCAAATTATCTTGTGTATTGACTGACATTTATAAATATTCCCATTAAGTTTTTAAAGTAACATTGAGAATGCAACCTTATATTTTATTAGCAGTGTTGTACAGCTCCATGAATCTTATAATTAACCAAATGCATTATAGCCTATACTAATCTTGTCTAGGGAAGCTGACATACCTTATATCAATAAAACAATAATATATTACCATAGAAGGTAAAGTGGATGCAAAGTGTATTATAGGAAGTCACATTCATGTATTAAAATTAAGATAATTTTGTTAGGAAGGCAGTATATAGTGCTAATAAGAGCTAAGCTTTTGTTTACAATACGAAGTAACAAACTATAAATCAGAGATTATATTATTGATTAAATCAATAAGAGCTTCTAGAGAAACCCAAATGCAAGAGGGAGGTTCATAGTATGTGAAAAAAAGGACTGGCCACTTGGCAGGAAGCTAGGAATGTTGTCAGGGTATGCAGAGATGCAATGAGGAAGGCCAAGGCCCACTTGGAATTAAATCTGGCAAGGCATGTCAAGGATAACAAGAAGGGCTTCTTTAAGTAGATGAGCAGTAAAAGGAAGACTGGGGAAACTGGGCCCGCTGCTGAACAAGGAAGGGGCCCTGGTGACGCAGGATGCAGAGAAAGCAAAGTTACTAAATGCCTTCTTTGCCTCAGTCTTTACTGTTAAGGCTGACCCTCAGGCATCTCACCCCCAGAGAAGTGAGGATAAATCTGGAGAAAGGAGGCTTCCCCTTAGTTGAGAAGGATTGGTTCAGAGATCACCTATGCAAACTGGATCCTCACAAATCCGTGGACCCCGATGCGATGCACCTGTGAGTGCTGAGGGAGCTGATGGATGTTCTTGCTGAGCCACTCTCCACCATCTTTGAAAGGTCGTGGAGGACAGGAGAGGTGCCCGAAGACAGGAGGACAGCAAATGTCACTCCAACCTTCCAAAAGGGCAAGAAGGAGGACCTGGGGAACTATAGGCCAGTCAGCCTCACCTCCACCCCTGGAAAGGTAATGGAAGAGTTTGTTCTGGAAGTCATCTCCAGGCATGCAGAAGAAAAGAAGGTTCTCAGAAATAGTCAACATGGATTCAGCAAGGGGAGATCATGCTTGACCAACCTGATAACCTTCTAGGATGGTGTGACTGGCTGGGTCAATGAAGGGAGAGCATAAAAAGGAGTGTGGCCAGCAGAGCCAGAGAGGTTATCCTCCCCTTCTATTCTGCCCTAGTGAGGCCACATCTACGGTACTGTGCCCATTTCTGGGCCCCCCAGTTTAAGAAGGACAGGGAACTGCTTGAGCAAGTCCAGCAGAGAGCTACCAAGATGATCAGGGGACTGGAACATCTCCCTTATGAGGAAAGGCTGAGAGACCTGGCTTTCTTCAGCCTGGAGAAGAGAAGACTGAGGGGAAATTTCGTAAATACCTATAAATATCTGAAGAGTGGGTGTCAGGATGATGGGACTAGTCTCTTTTCAATAGTGCCCAATGACAGGACAAGGGGCAATGGGCACAAGTTGGAACACGGGGAGTTCCAGCTAAACATGAGAAAAAACTCCTTTCCTGTGCGGGTGCCAGAGCAGTGGAACCGGCTGCCCAGGGAGGCTCTGGAGTCCCTTCCCTGGAGACATTCAAACCCCTCCTGGACGCGTTCCTGTGCCCCCTGCTCTGGGTGTGCCTGCTCCAGCAGGGGGTTTGGACGAGATGATCTCCAGAGGTACCTTCCAAGCCTTATCATTTTGTCATTCTGTGACTCTATAAATCAAGTATTTTAAAATATAATTGCAAGTAACTTAATTCATTTTTTTTTCCCTTTAGGTGAAGACATGTTAAAATATAGACAATGAAGCAAAGGTTATATTTTTATATCTATTAGTATAAACAAGTCCAAGGAAATATCCATAACACTATGTTTTAGAGGCTGTGATGTATGGAAGTATTTAATATCTACAAATAGGAAGATCAATTGCTAAGAGAATCTTCCCCAGCCTAGGTGTCATGGTGGATAAAAGAAACATAGGCACTGCAATGAATAGCTAAAACTTCTCAAGTGTTTTTAAATACCATAGCCAACGTTTTGAAAATAAATCTTTATTATCAATTTTGTATCAGCAAACATCACTGAGCACTCAAATTATTTTAAATTGTTCATCTGTCTGAAGTAGGAAGTCAAGAGCTGAATTTTGAAGAAAACCTTCTGTATGAAACTGTGTGAAAATAATTTAGAAATAAAATAAGACCCAGAAAACCCCAGACTCCTGACTGCTTAAGAACTGAGTGACAAGCTGAACAAAATATTTAAATATCAAAGCTGAAGAACAGAAGCCTTCAATATACTAAAATAAGGTTCAGTGGAAACAGAAGGATTTTCTTATTTTATTCTCCCCTGCTATCTTTTTCTCCTAGGCATTAACAAGACCAATCATGATATTGACTGGGCTGGAATGCAAAAAAGCAGATATTAATATTTGTGTATTGCTAGCACTGAAGCTCATTGCTTTAAACAGTATCTCAAACTGGACAAATACAAGCTTTAAAAAGAAGAAAAAAAAAGGCAGGAGTGATCCTTTCAAGCACAAAATGTCTTTGAGAAATTGCAGTTTCACCGGTGCCAAATGAGAGATACCTGAAAGTATGGACAGCGTAAACTATTCCTATTCCAGTCCTTCATTGGACTTCATTAGGTGATCCTTCATTGTTACAGAGGTTATATACAGTGCTCACATCGCTGATGTTTATGCCAATTGTTTCTGTGTTTTTCTTCTGTACTTATAACTGTTACAAGAAAAATTTAGTCCTGCAGACAGGCTTATAATAAAAGCTCATGCCTTATTAGACTCCTTTATTAAGGACTAGGTTTTAGAGGAGCTTTGTGCTATCCATTTGCAAAAATCTGACCTTCGTTTGGTGACAAAAGGCATTATATCAAGTTCTCCTGAATCAGAAAGAAATATTATACATACCTCCACACTTAGGAATAGGTCCACTCCACATTACTTTTCCATCCATTAGCATGCAAGTAATTGTTTCAGTTCCTTGTGTTTTAATAAATCCTTCCTCACATATAACAGAAATTGAGCTCCCCAGCTGAAAATTGTCACCAAAACGCCGAGCGTTGATTGGTACTCCAGGATCAGGGCACTCGTTATGTCCAAAAGCTTTTCAAACAAAAAAAAAAAATAAAATTGGGGGAGTATAGTGTGATAACTCTTACAAGTAAGATGACATTTTTAGGATTTAATTCTGCTACTAAAAACAAACTATTTAAATTAAGAAACAGTACCAACAGTTGAAAATGTAAACTAGTATACCAGCATGAATCTTAGTTTGGGCAGCTAGGTGCTGGCAGATTTCAGTGATGGCTAAGTTCTCCTGTCCAACAGCCCATCCTATCCAATGTTACAAAGGGCCAGAAACATCCAGCAGAAGGGCAGGACAAGCAGCTATGATATAATAGCTTTAGTCATCTTTTCTATTTTCATTTTTCTGTCACATACTGACCTCAGTTCCCCTGGTATTGCCATAGTCTTTTTTATTTCTGTACTGAGAGCCTGTGAACAGCTACAAAAGGGGTGATGTTGGTGAAAGAAAGAAAACCTGAAACTAACCATATCATTATATTTAAGGTCAAAGAAATTCCTAGTACCTGCAAATCCTTCCAAAATTTCAGGTTTATCTATGGGCAGATTAAAAAATTGTAATTTCCCTGTATATATCTAGATACTGTAACAAAGACAGTCCATGTCTTTTGCTACAGAAAACACCTTACACTGGCAGAACAAGCAAGCTCATATTCTTACCAGAAGTGAGCAGTCATATTTATAGCATTATCATTAAAAGATATGCATTAATTAGTTATTACATTTTGATGTTTTATTTGATAATACTGCACAAAAATTTTTTTAAAATATTGATTTTTCAGTAAGAACAAATATCACAAACCGAATATCCACCTTCCTCACATGTGATGACTGCAAATTATATCTTCATAAATATGTCTACATGTGAAGACGTCAGAAAGGACTCTGTCCTAAAAAGACAATTTTCACAATATTTTTCTGCAGTTTTACTAATGTGTCTGCTAGACAAAATATATACAAACTCCCCCATGAATTGTTAAAAAAAAGTAATATTTCATTAACTTGGCAGAAAGATTTCTCAGATGTTGCATTACAGAACTATTAAGAATCATAATAACAGACAAGAGAAAGCATCAATTTATTGGCGTTTTGACTTAGGAAATGCTGCATATATTGGGAACGAAAATAGTGCTTTCACTGAATAGTTGTCTACCACTTGAGGATGGCATTAAAAATTATGCAATCCCACAATTTCTAATAGGGTTCACAAAAACTTTTCAATACTTTTATGCACAGTTGTCAGTTTTAGGGAGAGGATTGATTGCCTGTTTTTCTTACTAGCTTCAGACAACACAGAGATAGATTTTCAATATCGTTATCTGTAAATGTAGATAAACGTTGACTCCACATATAGCTTGCTTGTGTATGGCACCAATTTATTAAGCCTGCAAAGTCAGTGGATTGCTCTGTATTTCAGCTTACGAACTGAGAGTTGTGGCTGCTACCACTGCTCCTATGGAAGAGATTGTACTGTAGAGGATGGCTATGGGAGGCGAGAGAGTGAAAGACAATCCTTCCCAACAACAGGAGTCACTCTCTTAGCCTAGCCTGGCTGCAGTTACCTTACTTGGTGAGTAAAATTCAGTCTGCCTATACTTCTGAAAAGCTTCGTGGTGAAGCTGTAATATTATATACAAGCCTTAAACCAAAAAGAAAAAGCCCATAGGGGTATATCCTTAGTATTAATGTTTTACCCATCAACAACAGATCAAGAAACCATGGAAAAGTTCCTTATGCAATATTACATGTAAAGAGGAGATCCAGTTTTCCTGGCATTTATACTCATCAGCTATCGTGATTGTACTTGTATTTTAAGTAGTATTTGGAAAAAAGCCAGGCAGCATAATCATGCACAGGGTGAGAGTGAAGTACTTTCAGTTCTGATATTAACTGAGAAGGGTGTTGAAAACCTGCATTTTTCATCAAAAACGTGAAGGGGAGGAACTGCAGAGATATCAAGAGACAGGTAGGAAAAATGAAGCTAACCATAACTCATCTGGTCTGCTCTGAAAGGTCTTTGGCAATAGGGCCAGAAAGGAGTTGTCCACTGGTGCGATTAATTGTTTTGGTAGGTTGCCCTACAAAGAGTTTAGCTGGTAAAACTAGGAATGGCTTTGAAGTAAATTTAACCCTTTCAGAGGAAAATATAAAGAAGAAACAGAAATTAAGAGAATATAAAATCATAAAGAGGTACTTCATAAGAAGAAATTGTGAAAGGTTGTTAAAAGATACGTAAACAAATAGTAGGTTATTCAGTAGCATCACACGTAAACTCATACTTCTGTGTAGTACATAACAGTCTGAAGAATTTTCTTGGGAATTATTGAGACTGAAAAAGTCTAGCAGGAGGGAGTGCCAGCAAAAATCTGCCATGATGGATGTACCCTCTCATAGCAATAAAACAGACTAAGGCAATCTTTGGATATAAAAGCATCTGGGATTGTCAATGTCTTGGCCTACTGAGCTGAAATCACTCAAGTAATTACACTGATGTCAGAAGCCCACAGTTTGACCTTCAGCAGGTTGCTATGTAGTTCATAGGGTTGTAACTTTTGCTAGATAAAGCACAATTAAACAGTTGTGATGAAAACAGCAACAAAAAAATTCTGCATAACAGGCAGAAACAGCAGATCTAAACTTATACAAAAATATTTACCCATCACTTCCAACACCCTTGCATTGCACAAATAAGCAACAGCTCAAAGCAGTCCAACAATCTGGAAGATGCTCCCCACCTCAAAAAATTCAGCCACCTCATCCTGAAGAGAGGTTGGCGTGACTGTGGCTTCTGGAATGCCTACCCATGGAGGACCAACAAGGACACCTGGGACCAAACTTTCCCAGCCAGAGCTGACACAGTTCCTCCCAACCACTGACAATCTCTGCTTCTACCAGTGAGGAAAGGGGAGCCAGTGATAATCAGTCATGACTTTGTAGTCTTCTTTACATTAACTCCTTTGTCACATGCAATAAATATCCATTCTCTTTCACATGGCTCCAATTGCTGCATAGCAATTAATGTGTGCATTTTGTCTCTCCTGACCTAAACTAGGAAATCCAGACTGAACCAGAGTGACAATATAACCTCATTTCTTGTAATTTATGTGACTATATTCAGATATTGTGTGTGTGTAGTTCTGATCTTCATAATTCAACAAAGATGTAGATAAAGTGGGAATCATTCATAAAGGAGTCACACATATGATAAAAGACTCAGACTTTCCCTTAAATTGAGAAGTTCAATGCATATAGCTTATTAGAGCGAAGATCAAAGGATGACAGAGTTTATAAATACCTTCACAGAGACCAGAAATGTCATTAAGGGCTCTTGGGTTTAGGATATAAACTGGAAGCAAGGAGCCAGGTTTGAGTATGCAGTTCGATAGCAACTAAAACCATTGTAATTTCAGGTTGCTATGTTCCTGTGTTCTGGTGTACCCAGTAAAGCACTCTCCTGCCTCACTTCCCCTTTTGCATCAACAGTAGTGCATAGCTAGATATAAGTAAACCAATACAAAGATGTGACTAACTCACAGCCTTTTGAGTTCCCATTCCTTTGGTTTTTGGAACATTCTCTGCATTGTCCATTTTTAGGTCACATATTTCTGTGGGCTTGTCCCAAAATTTACCTCATTAGAAATCTTTTTCAGACTTGAAGTAACTCAAATATGAGACATTTGAAATCTAATTTTTGTTTACTTCCAACAAAAGTTGAATTTATGCTTAGTTTTACTGGAATAAGACTAATTATCTGAGATCTCATATGTTCTGGTAATAAAAATAAATATGGGATAAAAATAGTTTCTGAGAAATACTATTTAAAAATCAGATTATGTGGTAGTAACTCAGTTTTATTCTTCTCCATCCTATACCTCAAAAACATTAATGAAGTTATTTATGTTAGTAGTCTACATTCTTTTTAGAAAAAACTGATCATGTTGTACTTTTTCTGTGACATACTGTTTCTACTTTGAAGGGGGCAAAAAGAGACTGACAGCTTTGAAATATACAAGCTGGAGTGTTAGCAGAAAATGGATATTTTTAATTAACTTTGGATTTACGCATGCCAAGACAGAGTGAAAATGATATTAATTACTTTTTTATCCTCTCTCTTGGCCTTAAACTATGTATTATGGAAAGATTACTTCTGTAATTTATCAGATTGCAGCTGTCTTTACTGAAGAAAGATTAAACACATTTTCTGGAGTTATTTTTGCTTTTGTAAGTAGATTTTAACTACAGAGTTTAACAAACGCATACCTCCATTCTAGATTAAACACATCCATATAAAGAAACAAAAATATAAATGTGTTAAACTGCTCAAAAGTAGAAAAAACTTATTTAAAATAATTCTTTTCAGAGTGAGTGGGTTTCGTTATACTACTGATAAAAGCTAATACTGCATTGTTACTTCTTTGTAAGAATTAAAATTGTACCATTTAGTACTGTCAGTGCGTACTTTAACTGATGTTAATTGAGAGATACCATAATCAGACTACCACATGCCCAAGGAAGTCTGCAAATTTTTTAAAGGACCAGAATTTCTTCTGATAAGTGTATTGGTATGACATCGAAATATTAAACCTGAAGTCTTGACAGTGTTTGATGAATTGTGTTCCAAATAAAAAAAAAGAATAAGGATTATTCCATGCTAATCATCTGAATCTTTCATTTTTACTGTAAATCCAACTTTAACAGACCTATATTTAGTTCTAGTTCTGTAAAATGGGATGATGTGAGAATATCCATTTATACATAGGCCTAATTTTTATCCAGGAAGACTGCCTTAGATTCTCCAATATTTCTTTTTTTTTCTCTTCACTAGATTTAGGCTGGACACCATTGAGCACACTACAGTGAAAACTTAAAGAAGTGCACAGAACACTTATAAATGTTAAAAGGACATAAAACAGAAGATAGCATAGAGCAAATGTTAAACCTGTTAAGAAACATGGATTCAATATCTCATTTTCATTATAACTAATTTTATTTTTCAATAGTACTGAATAAACCCAGTCATTCCAATATTTAGTTATGGTACTAAGACACCTAGCTACAGCTCAAAGTTTAGTTTGCTGTGATGACTGGTAGCTAAAGAAACCAGTAAGAAGACACCATATTTTCTTCATGCTTACATTTTATATTTGTGAGAAATGACCTGGGGATGAAGCAGATAAGATAAAGGGCTGGGAGCTGAAATATAAGACAATATCAGAAAAGGAATGTTTACACAGTAATCTGGTGTCAGTTTATCTCCTTCCTAGTCAGACAGCAATGTTCAAGGTAATTCTTACAAAATACTTATTTGAAAGACTGACAACCTAAACCAAACCAAAACAGAGAGAGAAAAAAAAAAAAAAGATCAAGAGGTGAGCTACTATGCAAGGGAAGTAGAGAGCCACAGCAGAATTTAGTCCTTGTAATACTTTAAAAATATTAACATTCCTTAGAGAAAAATGTGGAGTCTCTCAATTACCAAGGTCACATAACCTCATTTCCTCTTAGGTTTAATGGATCCTTTCTATTTTATTCAGAGTAAGCACCTTCAACAGTAAGGACTATGTTTTTTTTGTATAACCAAGCATGTAACACATTCTTCTGGGAAGCTCTCCTGCAAATCATGCAGTTGAAGATTCACTTCCATTCCAAATAAGCCTCTGGAATTATCATATTCTTAGGTGTTAGGAGAAAGACAGGAACGGGACCAGTTACTTATGACATCAGAGTTTTGGGAATATCAAAATATCCATCGTCTTTTGCTTATTTTGTTTGCCTGTTGCAATGGAAAACTACTCTGTTACCTCTACCATCAGAAAGAAGAAAAAAAAAAGCAAAGAAAATACAAATGTGTGAGGTAGGGCTGCTCTGGCTGGAGGATATGATGATCCACCTAATAGCCTCTCTCTTATTCTTACCACCCTCTACACATAATAGCAAGCCTTATGCTGTAGGCATTTTCTCTCCTTCCGATTTTTTTCAAACTCCCCAAAAAAACCAACCTAGCTAAACCCAGTCCTCTCACTTCACTGCTGGGGTGGCAAAATCTAATTTTGCATATCATCCCAGGAAAGTTTCATGCTATGTTTTGCAGTTTCATTCATGTTTTGGGCTTACATTTTGTATCATCATGCCCGCCCTACCTGGGAACATGTCCTGCCTGGACTTTGGTGTGGGATAAATGCCAAATAATTTGATAGCAACGTACCATAGGCAGTTCTTCATATGTTCTTCAGAAGAAATGTAATTATTTTGCCAGCAAAAAGTAAGGTGAATAAGTGCCAATTGTATTTAGTACTGGAGAATATATTTAATGTCACCTTCAGTTATTATGCTGTCAGGAAATGTAGTGCCAAGTAGTAAGTGTGGAGCTATGTATGGTTTTGGTTAGTTTTAACTTTTTCAATTCCTTAGGACAGAAGCAAGTGAAGTACGCAAAACTCTATTTTAATAGTAACTCTCTGTTTCTATGTAATAGATAAACTAAATACAAATGGTGACAGAAGATGCTGATTTCCCTTGCAAAAGCTACAAATAGGTAGGTACAATTCAGAGCGCTCAAGACAGAAGCCCAACTACTTTTTACTGCAGTTGCTCTGAATAGCAGTCTAAAAATTTCTCTCCCTGTGGCTGTTACAGCTGCCTATTAAAAGTGTATTATTCAGGATACAATTAATACGAATTTACTTCCAGGCTATATGTGAGCATAACCAGAATAACCAGAGTAAGTAATGACAGTATGTCAGTATTCTTTTTAACATTGTAATGGTGCAGCCAGGCACAACACATAAGCATTTTACATAGGCATGTGAGCAATTTGATCACCAAAAGGGCAAAGATAGATGGAGTAGTTGCACACTGAAAGCAGCCAGGTAGCAAAAAACTGCTGAACAAAAGATAAGATAAGCACAAAATTTTGCAAATAGGCCAGGCTTCCTCCTGAATGCACAAGGATGACTAGCAAGACTAAAAATGGACAAGGTAAGTAGTACCAGGAAAACAGAAGACCTTCTTTTTTGGGAATGGGAATAATAGTTTAAAATCATCAGCCATGACGAAGGTAAAACAGAGAAAAAGATGACAAGCCTATTGTGGTATGACTTCTCTTATCAAAGAGCTCCTACGGCTGCCCACCTTAACCACGGTGACTAGGAGCTAGCGTGGACTGCAGCCATCAGCTCCAGGGTATTATATACATTCACAGCTAAACTAGGATACAAGTATTCCAGAGTAACAGTTTTGTACATTTAGTAATGGTGATTAACTTTACATAGGATTTAACCAGCAGCAGAAAGTGTGCTCTTAGCAATTTAATAAAGTTCTGCTTTACAATTTGAAACTGACCTGATTTGTCAGTCTTCTAAACACTCCCATCACAATGATCTCTAATGCCATAAATGATAAATATACATGTATTTTCAGCCCTAACACTGTATTTGAAAGACAATCTAAACACCTAAATTAGGTAGTTGTAGGTATATAGGATTTGTTTAAAGGAGTGTTAACATAATGTCATTTTTACTTAATTATGCATATCCCCTGAACTGTATGTTGAAAACAAAACACACGTATACATTAAAAAATACTATTACTCACTGTTATAAGTGATGTTAAATCCACGCCCTGACATTGAATGGTCAGCTTGAAATTCCAGACGCAAAATATGACCATTACTGGTAAGATGGGAAGGAACTTCAGCACCAGTAAATGTTCCTATTATTGGGGAATCTGGAGAGTCTCCATCTTTAACTGCAAGGAAGTCAAACTGAGATTCCAAGTCAAAGTCATTAAAAGAGAGATGGATTCTGCTCCCAGGGTCTGAAATTATCGTCCAGATACAGTTTAAATTATTCCCATATCCCTCTGGATAATCAGGTGAAAGAACTGTTCCCATTGGTGCAGTGAAATTGGAAAGGCAAGGAACTGCCAAAAAAGAGAGGAAAAAAATAAGATAATAGAATAAAACATTTCAATAGGGATTTATTTTATTAGTAAGAATTTGTAAGAGATCCCTAAACTTGTTGATTACCTCAGATGAATAGTTCCGTATTAGTTATGTTCTGTGAAGTCAGAAAGTTCTTTTATTTTCCTTCTTATTCCCTTCCCCTCAATAAAACTACCTCCCAAGCAGAGCCCTGAGGTAATAAAGAACATCTTTGTTGCATTGGAAGCCCACAACAGTCCTTACAATTTACCCATGTTCAACAATCCTTAATCAGTTGGCACCACTTATTTTCTCCTTTAGGGTACTATATAGATGAACAGACCTCTCACTAAGCACATTAAAGAGGCAGAAAATCGATAGCGCCGTTATCATTTGTTGTTCACACAGAAGCACAAGAAATTAACTAGCCTCAGAGAGACAACAGAGTTGTTTTGTTGTTATCAGGATAACATTTTATATTCAACCATTGCAGTTAAGCCATATTAAATTGGGTTGCAGGGATGAAAGCAACTGATTACACTCTGAATATATTCGATCTATACTATTCTAGCGGAAATGTTAAGAAAGGTGTTGCCACAAATATGTATCCCAACGTTGGTTTTACTAATGCTGTATAATATAACTGGAAAAGAGCTATAAACATCTATGATCATTTAAGTGCTAAAATATATTAATATATAATACATAAGGGAAAAAATGTAAATAATTTAAACCCTTGATTGCGATTCAGCAACTTCTAATCTAAGGAAATATATTAATTTATAAGAGTTGCTGTAAAAAGTGTGTCATACATATAAAATCTACAGAATCCTACAAGAAAGCCAATAATAAAATATTATACCAAATAACATAAACACAACTGCTGTAATGGTTGCTAGTAAAAGAAAAATATATTTTAGTAGTTCTAGAACCCATCTTGGGCATAATCATTAGGTAAACCCACCATTGAACAGAAGTAAATTCATCCTGTCAGTGGAATTAACGGCATTTGCTAACTCTGCAATCAGTCACACAAATTATTACTTATAAGATACAAAATATAATATTACATATTAAAAACAATAATAAAAACAATAATAAAAAAAGATTCAGTACATACAGATACAGATTGGTATGTTTGCAGACCACTGGTTGTTTTCTTGGCAAATGATAGATTTCTCTCCAATTAATTCAAATCCAAACTGACACTCAAACCTTAAAACATCACGGTTAGAAAATCCATCCCCTTCTCTGATACCATACAACGGTGTTCCAGGATCCCCACAGCTTTCCTTTTCAATTTCTGTTGAAATAAATAAGGAATTTATTTCTAGAAGAATAAAACAAACTCCCTGTGGGTATATTCACACATCTAGAAAATAACTATACATTATTAAAAGTAAATGAAAATCAGATGCATAACAACTGTTGCTGAAACGCACCACCGAGTCTGTTACTGTACTCCAGCTTTTTAAGGAGGAAATTCTGTGTAAGTATCTTAGGAAAATCAGAGCTCTTTGTGTTAATAGAATACTTGAAATTAAAAGGAAATGAGGAAAATTCTTACTGCTTTATTTTATTTTGTAAAATTTTAGGCAATAATAAGTAAAATACCATTTGTAGTATCTGAGTGCTTAAAACTAGCAACAGAGACCCGCTGTGTAAACACTTTCTATTTTCCAATACAGCTTAAACTGATGAACCAATAACATGGCAAAAAAAAGGGATTAGTGACACAGAAAGAATTACCCAAAGTCAAAAGGAGGCTACACATAAATATATAAGTATATATGCACATATGTACACACTTATAAACACATGTATTATGTATGCACGTGCAAAAATAACTTCTCTATACTCAAATTACATTTTACCTCAGTGGGCTTAACTACAAGGTATCTGAATAGTTCTCTCCTATTTCTACAGTTGTTACAGCTATGATGTTCTCTCGAATTACTTACTGTCCTGAACTTTTGCTGGTAGTTACAAGCATGGAGGGATCTTCTAAAAAGCATTTCTCACCCATATGCATTTCACAATCTCATAGGGCAATTCAAGCTGGAATCATAGAACCGTTTTGGTTGGAAGGAACTTTAACAATCATCTAGTTCCAACTCCCCTGCCATGACAGGGACACATTCCACTAGATCAGGTTGCTCATCCAACCTGGCCTTGAACATTCCCAGGGAGGGAGCATCCCCATCTTCTCTGGGCAACCTGGTCCAGTGTCTCACCACCAGTAAAGAATTTTTTCCTAATATCTAATAAAAATCTACTCTCAGTTTAAAACTGTTACCCCTCATCTTATCACTACACTGCTTTATAAAGAGTCTCTCCCCATCTTTTCTGTATGCCCCCTTCAGGTACCAGAAGGTTGCTATAAGGTGTCCCTGAAGCCTTCTCTTCTTTAGGCTGAACAACCCCAACTATCTCAGCCTGTCCTCACAGGGGAGGTGTTCCCACCCCCTAATCATCACTGTGGCCCTCCTCTGGACCTGCTCCAAGTCCATGTCTGTCTTGTGCTGGGGACTTCAGAGCTGGACACACTACTCCAGGTGGGGTCTCAGAAAGGAATAGAGGGGAGAATCACCTCCTTCTCCCTGCTGGCTGTGCTTCTTTTGATGCAGCCCAGGACGTGATTGGCTTTCTGGGCTGTGAGTGCACACTGACAGCTCATATTCAGTTTTTCATCCCTCAATACTCCCAAGTTCTTTTCCTCAGTGCTGCTCTCAAGCCACTCTTTGCCCAGTCTGTATCCATGTTTGGGATTGCCCCAAGCCAGATGCAGGACCTTGCACTTAGCTTTGTTGAACCTCATGAGGTTCACATGGGCCCACCTCACTAGCCTGTCAAGGTCCCTCTGGATGGCATCTCTTCCCTCTAGAGTATCAGCCACACCACTCAGGTTGATGTCATGCACAAACTCGCTGAGGGTGCACTCATTCCCACTGTCCACGTCACCGACAATGATGATACTGGTCCCAGTACAGACCCCTGAGACACCAGCCGTCACTGGTGTCCACTTGTACATTGAACCACTGACCGCAACACTTTGAGTGTGACCATCCAGCCAATTCCTTATCCACCAAGTAGTCCACCCATTAAATCCATGTCTCTCCATTTTAGAGACAAGATTGTTGTGTGGGACAGTATCAAATTCTTTGCACAAGTCAAGGCAGATTATGCCAGTTGCTCTTCCCTTATCCACCAATGCTGTAACCCCATTGTAGAAGGTCACCAAATTTGTCAGGCATGATTTGCCTTTAGTGAATCTATGTTGGCTGTCACCAACCACCTCCTTATTCTTCATGTGCTTTAGTGTAGTTTCCAGGAGGATCTGCTCCATGAACTTGCTAGTCACAGAGGTGAGACTGACTGGCCTGTAATTCCCTAGGTCTTCCTTTTTCCTTTTTTAGAAATGGATGTTATGTTTCCCTTTCCAGGCACTGGGAACTTCACCAGTCTGCCATGAGTTTTCAAAGGTGATGAATAGTGGCTTAGCAACTTCATCTAACAGTTCCCTCAGGACCCTTGGATACATCTCATCAGGTCCCATGGACTTGTGCACATTCAGGTTCCTTAGATGATCTCAAACCTTATCTTCTCCTACAGTGGGGCAGTACTTCATTCTCCTAGTCCCTGCCTTTGGATTCCGTGTGTTGGGCAGTGTGGCTAGAGCACCTGCTGGTGAAGTCTGAGGCAAAAATGTTGTTGAGTACCTCAGCCTTCTCCACGTCAGTTGTAGCCAGGTCTCCCATTTCACTCATCAGGGTGAGTACAGTTTCCTTCATCTTATTTTGCTGTTCTATGTACTTGAAGAAACCCTTCTTGTTACTTTTCATGTCTCTAGCCAAATTCAGCTCCAGCTATGCCTTGGCTTTCCTAATCCCCTCCCTGAGGTCCCATGGAAGGGACTTCAGGAGGTCTCCAGGCCAGGCTTCTGCTCAAAGGAAGCTCAGCTCTGAGGTCAGACCAGGTTGCTTGGGGCTTTATGCATTTGGCTCTTGAAAACCTCCCAGGATGGCGACTGTTCTGGGCAACCTGTTCTACTGCTTGACTGTACACATGGGGAAAAGTTTTTCCTTATATCCAGCCTAAACTTCTCTAGTTCTAGCATATGCTCACTGTCCCCCGATCCTCCCATCATGTACCAGTGTAAAGAGACTGCCTCTGTCTTCTCAGTAACCTTCTCACAGATACTGGCAGGCTAATATTAGACCCTACTTCTACAGGCTGAACAAGCCCAGCTCCCTCAGGTGCTCCAGCACCTCTGGTGCTCCAGGAGTCCTCATATGTGCTCCAGCCCCTGATCACCTTGGCGGGCTTCCACTGAGCTCACTTCTGTTAATCAGTCTCTCAAAACTGGATAGTCTATTCTAGATGGAGCGTAAAGAGGGCAAAGTAAAGGAGACTAATAACTTCCATCAATTTGTGCTCCTGTTAATCGAGCCCAGGATGATTTTGACCTTCTCTGCTGCCAAGGCTTGCTGCCGGTTTACAGTCAGTCTGCTGTCCACCAGCGCATCAAGGCTCTTTCTGGAGAGCCACTCCCCAGCCTTTACAGCATGCAAGAGTTATTCATTCCCAGGTGCAAGACTCAGCACTTGCCCCTGTTAAATTTCATAGAGCTCCTGTAGGCCCCTTCCTCTGGACTGTATAAGTCCCTCTGGATAGCAGCACTGATCTTGAGCAAATTCAACTGTTTCTCCCAATTTGATGTCATCCTCAAACCTCATGATAATGCACTTAACAGCCTCCCCACAGTGAATGACAAAATGGAATATCCCAAAGTAGACTCCTGTGGTACTTTTCTTGCTCCTGGCCTCCAGTTCAGTATGACCCCTTAACCACTATCCTCTATCCTATCACACAACCTGTTTGGGTTTTTGGTGTTTTTTTGTTTGTTTTTTGAGGTATTTTTGCAGGGGGGGTATTTGTTTGGTTTGGCTTTGGGCTGGATTTTGTTTGTTTTGGTTTTTTTTGTTACCCATCCAGTTATCTCCTACAGTATTCTTGCATGCAATTCAGGACATAATATTCACATATATAACTCCGGATGAGTGGACAGAGAGAAAAGCCTTGATAACATTGAGGTGGGCAACATCCAATGCTCTCCCCTTGTCCAGCAACCTAGTGATTTATTATAAAAGAGCAATCAGCTTTCTCAGGTGTGATTTACCCTTGATATATTCATTCTAGCTCTTCCCAATCACTTTCTTCTCCTGCCAGGAAATGGCTTCCAGGAGGATGTGATCTGTGTTTTGCCCAGGAATTGAAATAATGGTCAGCCTGCAGTTGCACAGGTCAAGCTTTTGGTTTTTGTTGAAGATCATGCAACTTTTTTCTCCAGTTTTAGGAGATCCCTTCTAAGTTCGAGAAACTGTCAAAGATGATAGAAAGTGGCCTTGCAAGGAGATTCACCAGATCTTTCAGCACGCTTGGATGCAGTCGGTTAGGTCTTATAAAGAAAATGTCTTGTTATATATTGTAAAGAAAATGCTGTGCTCAAGGTATGAAACTTAGGAATGCATTCATCATCTACAAACAGAGGAAATATAGTACATAGGTAATGGAAATTCAGTACAAAATGTTTTTTTCAGAAACGTCTTTCATGAGAGAAGTTAAATATAAAAAGGACAGAAAACTTGAAACAAAAATAATTTTTCATGTATAACAATAATAACATCAAATACCCCTGAACCATAGTTCTAAAATTTCTCTTTAAAGGTCTTGCTGCCACTTTTTTTATGTTTCCATATTTGGTAGTTTGACTAAAAGAAAAAAAAAATACCAACCAGCAAGTGTGATTCAAAGGACGAGGCAAAGGCTGATGTACTTAATGAGTTCTTTGCCTCAGTCTTTAATAGTAAGACCAGCTGTTGTCTGGGTACACAGCCACCTGAGCTGGGAGAGAAGGATGGGGAGCAGAATGGTCCCCCCATAATGCAAGGGGAAATGGTTAATGACCTGGTACACCACGGTCGTACACATACATGGATGTAGACATACACGTCTATGAGGCTAGATTGGATCCACCCAAGAGTACTGAAGGAACTGGCAGAAATGCTCACCAAGCCGCTTTCCATCACTTATCAGCACTCCTGGCTAACTAGGGAGGTCCCAGCTGACTGGAGATAAGAAAAAGTGGAACCCATCCTCAAGAAAGGCCGGAAGCAGAATCTGGGGAACTACAGGCCTGTCAACCTGATGTCAGTGCCAGGGAAGGTAATTGAGTAGATCATCTCGGCTGCCATCGCATGGCACATACAGGATAACCAAGTGATCAGACCCAGTCAGCATGGGTTTAGGAAAGGCAGGTCATGCTTAACTAACCTGATCTCCTTCTATGACAAGATAACCCACTTTTGGATGAGGGAAAGGCTGTGGATGTTGTCTACCTGGACTTCAACAAAGCTTTTGACACCACTTCCCACAGCATTCTCCTGGAAAAGCTGGCTGCTCATGGCTTAAGAGAGGTGTACACTTCACTGGGTAAAAAAATGGCTGGATAGCAGAGCCTAGAGAGTTGTGGTAAATGGAGTTAAATCCAGTTGGCAGCCAGTCACAAGCAGTGGTCTCCAGGGCTCAGTTTTGGGGCCAGTCTTTTTTAATGTCTTTATCAATGAACCGGATGAGGGGATCGAGCGCACCCTCAGAAAGTTTGCAGATGACATCATGTTGTGCAGGAGTATTGATCTGCTGGAGGGTAGGAAGGCTCTGCAGAGGGATCTGGACAGGTTGGATCAATCATCTGAGGCCAGCTGTATAGGGTTCAACAAGGCCAAGTGCCGAGTCCTGCGCTTCCGTCACAACCACCCCATGCAACTTCACAGACTTGGGGAAGAGCAGCTGGAAAGCTGCCCAGCAGAGAAGGACCTGGGAGTATAGGTCAACAGCTGGTTGAACATGAGCCAGCAGTGTGCCCAGGTGGCCAAGAAGACCAATAGCCTTCTGGCTTGTGTCAGGAATAGCGTGGCCAGCATGACTAAGGAGGTGATTGTGCCCCTGTACTTGACACTGGTGAGTCTGCATCTCAAATACTGGTTCAATTTTGTGCCCCTCACTAAAAGAAAGACATTGAGGTGCTGGAGTGGGTCCAGAGAAAAGCAATGAAGCTGGTGAAGGGTCTGGTGAGCAAGCCTTATGAAGAGTAGATGATGGAACTGGGGTTGTTTAGTCTGGAGAAAAGGAGGCTACGGGGAGACCATATCACTCTCTGCAACTGCCTGAAAGGAGGTTGTGGTGAGGTGGGTGTTGGTCTCTTCTCCCAAGTAACAAGAGGAGATTGCCTCAAGCTATGCCAGGGGAGGTTTAGATTGGATATTAGGAAATATTACTTCACCGAAACGTTTGTCAAGTATTGGAACAGGCTGCCCAGGGAAGTGGTTGAGTCGCCATCCCTGGAGGTATTTAAAAGATGTGTAGATGTGGCATTTAGGGACATAGTTTAGTGGTGGACCTGGCAGTCCTAGGTTAATGGTTGGACTTGATAATCTTAAAGGTCTTATTCAACCTATACAATTCTTCATTTCTGTGTTTTGATTTGACCTCAAAAAAATTTTCTAGGGTCATATTGTCAGCAACATGCATGTAATTTCTCAAACCTTCAGCTATTAATTCTCTGAATAGAACTGAAATGTGGCAAATGGAAATAGAGAGCACTCCATTTCAACAAGGAAATGAAAAAGAGTTGAAGATTATTTTAAAAAAGACTTCATGGAAATTTGAAAGGCTTTATTATTCTCTTTGATTATAAAAAAAGAAACCAACAAAACAAAACCATCTAACAAAAAAGCAAAAAACCATCATTGTTCCTTATTGCTGTATTTTTCAAACGCTTCTAGGAAAAGAATAATATAATTCATAATTTCAAACAGAGAAAAAACAGGTTCAAACTCTCCCCAGAAGACAGACCCCCAATAAAAGTTAAAGCTGTCCTGAAAAAAATACCGTGAGATATCCCAAAGAAGACACAAACTCACTCCTCCTATCTTCATAGTTGATGAGACTGTTAATGTCAAACCTACAGAACTACTCAGTTTTAACTACCTGAGAAATACAGAGTTTTCCTAGACTGTCCTGGTAGAGTAATATTATTCTGAATGTCTAAGTCACCTTGTATTTAATTCGGGAAAACAAATGTGTTCTGTAAACTAGTTCTCCCAGAAGTGATTACATCAAGTAACTTAATGTAGTTTTCTCATAGAATGTATGCTAGACAGTAAATGGCTTTATACCTACTTATATTTATTTCCCTTTGTAGCTGGGCCAATGGCTTTCTCTAATTATTATTTTATCCTAAATAACAAGAGTTTCCACATTTTTGTCAAATTTAAACTGATATATAGCTGAGAAAAGCTGATACAGTGAGCTTGCTCATCTTGTTTTCTATCAGACGTCCCTGTTAGGAAGACTTAAAGGAACTGATTTGCATTCAAGAAATCCTTAGGCGGAGTATAATTATTTACAGGAGTTAGCTGGAAAAAAATTTACTATTTTCCATTATCCTATGTGATTGCTGTATTTGAGAGGTTACATCCATAGGCTTACATTTCTTTTGCTTTCATAAGTGGAACTAAGTTGAACAACAAGTTATTTCAATGACAGTTTTACATGAAATAAATCATCCCTAAACCCCATTCATATCTGTCTACATTTATAGAAATCCTTCCTTTATTACTTTAACCTTTTTTGCATGCTTTGTTTACACCACTTTTGTACTCTGTAAACTTCATGTTAGCATCAGTTCATTCCTGAATTCGAAATGGAATATTTTTGTGTCGTTACTTAGTTGTCCTTAGGAGAAGAAATGTTACGGTTAGGTTTGGTTTTTTGTTGTTTGTTTTTTTTGGTTTTTTTTTTATTGAAGTGCAAATAGTTTTTAGATTTGTTTAGAGAATGTCAACAAACTTCCTTTGAAACCGACAGAAAAAAAAATACGGCTTACTGGGCTTTTGTCAGATAATCATATTTTAAATAACATGAATTTCGGAAAGACCACTATTTCATCTTTGTTTGAAGTCACTAAGGGGGCAAATTACATTCATATTTACATTTTTACTGCTATCTCTACTACTCTTGTTTCAGCTTCCCTGTATTGCTTATTTGTTTCAACAATTCCTACAAAGTTAGGTTCAGAGCCTGACAAAGTCTCATTTAAGGATAAACTCACACTAGTCCCTCATTGTAAATAATTCATTTATGATAAACAGAAATTATTTATGGTTGTTTAAGATCAGCAGAAGAAACAGTGAGTTTCCAAACAGGTCAGTTAGTAATGCCATAGTTAAAACTTAAAAATACAAAATTAGGAACTTTGGTATGAGTCACCAAATAGTGAAGAGAAATAAAAGGTATTACGGGCTACGATCTTGGAACATAGCTTGAATTCCTACCAAGAAAGCTACATTTAAGAGTCCACTGCTTTAAAGTTTTAGTTGGACTAAAAATAGCACTAATTATAATACGTTCTTTCATATAATGCACAGGTATACCAAAGTTGCAGTTCACAGCAGAAGTTGTTATAGGGTGTATTTTAGTGGAAACACTATTTCTACAGGATATTGCATAACATAAGCTTTTGGAATAAGTTTATTACATATAATGACTACCTTTGAAAATTCAAAAGTAATTTTACTGCTTAATCACATTTTTGTAATTTTATTTTATATTTTGGTTACTTTGGATTTTAAAATGTTGATTTGTGTTCTCTTTTATGATTTGTCCTGCTTTTTGAGATTCACAGTTTGTGTTGGCTACAGTAACAGATAACTAGGATGGATTCTCCTTTCCTGTGGTCATTACTACTGACTTACAGATCTGTGATCCAAAAGACAACTATTGCTATTTGTGTCTAAGGAAAAAAAAATACAACAAACGCTTATGCTAATATTATTTCTGTTAGATAGTCCTTTCTTTCTTTGTAGTCTTATAAGAAAAGAGAAGCACCTCTAAGCATAAATACAGTTTGTTAAATGTGATAATAATGAAAGAGGCATGATCTTTTGAGATGTTTAAAACTTTTGAGAGGGAAAAAAACCATTTTTTTAAAAGAAATTATTTTACATAGAAGGACATTAACAGTAAAAGGAGGCAGGATTTCTCTTGATGTCAGAGATATAACTTTTTAAAAAGACTAACTCCTGTTGAGAATGTTTAGGATACTCATTGTTTTGGAGACTTCATCATACAAAATTGATAAATTTGTAGTCACAGTGCACTGAATGGAGCTTATAATTGCCAACATGTTTTTTAACAATAAAACCTAGAAAACCTATCAAAATAAGGGAAAAATAAAAGTAAAACAGAACAAAAATTAAGGTAACAATTTCATTTTGTTTAATATTATCCTTTATTAATTTTGGCATTATTAATTTTGGGCATCTCACTGATGGGTTCTGTAGATGTCCCTTCACTGATACACTGAATGGAGAGCCCAAAGCAACAGTAGCTACCAGTATAGGGATACCAAGATAGGAATGTTCTTTTTATCTTATTCTCTGTCTTTGTGAAGGACAGGCACATTCTGGAGGTGACTAAATGGGCCTTGGGGAAAATAAATGGTTACTTACTACATAAATGCATTTTGACAGAGTCACACTGAAGTTAGGGTTTGAAGAGGTAACTTGTCTATATTTCCGTCTTGTAACTTGAGGGAAAATAAAAGATAAGAATGTGATTTTTATAAGTGAAAACAATTTTGAAAGAAAAGTGATCACTGGTGCGCGGTGAAAAAGCACAATACTGAAGATTTGCTATCACTTCAGCAGAGAATTAAAATCTATAGTGTCAGGGAAATACCAGGCAAAGACCAATTTCTCTCTAACCACATTTTAGAATAATGACTGCTTTTTGTTTCACTGACCATATCAATAGAAACATGACAGACAACTAGGTTTGCTTTGTCATTAGTAGAATTGCATTTGCATTCAGTGCTTGCTGTTTGTTACAACAAAGCATACCGGTTTAACTAAATACTAGTATGTGAAAAGAAACAGTTTTAGTATGTAATTCAAAAAGAACAAAGCTGGCTGTTCAATATTTGAATTTGCTGTGTCAAAAGCTACAATCATTTGGCGTCATATATTGATGCACTGACATTTCGCAAGATAAGGGGGGAAAAAATCTATATAATCCCACTTTGAAACAGAAGAGTATGTACAATTTATATGTACATTACTGAATACATATTACATCTCTAATTTGGTTGTGAAATTGCTGTGCCACTGCTCCCACTGCAGGACTTGCCTATTCAAAGAGTTAGGAAAACCATTCTACCATTACATATCTGTACAACTTTTGCTTGCAAAGCACAAGCAACCAGCACTAGTATAGTCATCTATCTTGTCTTCAACATTAGAACTTAAATCACAAGGAGAAAAAGCACTCAAAAAGCAGCAAGCAGGAAAATAAAAATGAATAACTTATTAATCAAGAACATGTATTTCTTAGTGTCAGTTAGGATGACAAACAATATGAACAACTGGTAAACTGTGCCATATATCCTAATGGTATGTATACCCAAGAAAAAGAATCTTAAAGATACATAACAGACAAACAGTTATGGACCAATTTCACCAAGATCTTAGACAGTGCTTACCAGCTTACATGGGAAAAGATTGGAGGTTTGGTCACATTTACATGTAATAAGGTTTAGGTATTGCTATGACCAGTAAACAAGACAGAAAGCAATTTGAATGACCTAACAGATAATACTTTCTCCTATATATTACTATGTTTATATGTATCTTCAAATAAAGAAAATAATTCTGTCTCTTAACTGTTACTGTTAAAGCATCAGTATTTTTATAAACATAGGATGGAAGGTCATTTCCAAAAGAACAAAGAACCCAGTATCCCGTGATTTTCAGTTCTATTTTAAAGGTTACCGATACCTTTGTGTCATTCTAACTATCAGATTTTTATCTACAGATTCCATGTCTTGGGAATTCCTGATATAGAAAAGAATTTCCACCTTAACCACTGTTCTTACCCAGAACAACTGATGTGATTTATTTAACCTCAGTTCTGACCACAGTAGGTTTTATGTTTGTTTTGGTTTTATGTTTGTTGGCTTGCTTTCCTAAAAAATATAGTAAAGAAAGACCTGCTGTTATGGGTGGTGTGGCCATTTTTCTAGCAAATAGCATGCTTGAGGATAGGGAATGAATTTTGCATCTAGTTCAAACACAAATGGGCTGGAACAGTGTCTGTATCAAAAACATGAGAAGGTGCTTTCCACAGGACCTCCAGCTGTGCCCAACTGCCTCAGGCGGTAGACCCATCAGAGTGTGTTACAGCACCTTCTTTGTGCTCCTCGGTTCCCTTACAGAAGAAACAGGTATGCAAAGGCACAAAAGGAGAAGAGGAGGATGATTTATGCCCTCAGGTTTTTCCCTGTATCAACTCACAATATGTTTGGTGTATAACATGTTATACAGAACACCTGTCCGAGGGTATAGAGGCAGTTAAATTCTATGGGAAGGAAAAAAAAAAAATCCCAACACATATATAAAAGCAGCAGCTGTTTTTTTCCCTGCTATGTAGGTGGTGGTAACCTTCTGCACCTTTGCTGAGTTGTGCCAGTTACCAAGGTACTTCTCATTGTCTGATCATGTAAAGTGATGAGCCAGAATGTGAGCATTTCACAAAGAAAGAAAAGCATAATTAATTGAGGGAGGGTAATGGGGCTAAGGTCACTTATTGGAAAGTCAGATGAGGTTCCTCTGAGAATGCAGTGGGAAAACAATGGCAGCCAGCACTGAAACTAACATTTTATGTATATCACAAGTGCCCAGAAGTTCTAGTATAAGGAATAACTAGATATAGCCATTCTCCAAGACAACAATTTTTTTTTTCAGTGGGACAGCAGTTATAGCTGCATGATTTTTATTGTATAATTTATCTGTTTTTTTACTATAAGTATGAAATACTTCAGTATGTTCAATTATGTATTGTAGGTACTTATAGACTTTATGAATATACATACTTCCTTCTTTTCCTATTCAGTGCCACGTTTTCTGTCCTTTAAATCTGAGTTATTTACTAGTCAGCTAGCCATAAGCTGGCCTAGCTAATGAATGAGCCTTGTGGAGCTTTACATAATAGCTACACCTCCAATAAAATAAGTTACTCTTTTAATTTAGGTTTAGAAAATTAACTGCTCTGTAGAATTCTATCCACACAAACTGTTTAATAGTACCATGGGACTTCTTATTTGTATAAATGTTCACAAAAGCTGGGGTTCAAGTACATATATTTTGGAGAAAAAGGAGAAGATAGTGGAACATACAAATTGAAATAACACAGCATTGGTCCAAAAATATATGAAAATGCTCAAATATCCTCAACTATAGGTTGTATCTTTCTTCTTTTCAGGGAATGGTCTTTAGAATTTAATTCAGGCTGATATTTTTTCCACAACCCTTTAAAATACATATTAAAATTTACAGACACCAGTCTTTAGGATAATTCAAAAATTCTGGTAGCATAACACTATTTACTGAGTTTTAACTGTCTTTTCTGTAACATTCTACCAGGTATTACCTTGTTGGCATCCCCCATTATTCATTTTTTTTAAAAGCTATTTAAAATGTTCAAAAGTCCATGGAATTAAACAGCTAGGGCATTAAGTCTAATTTCAGCCAAAAGCATAAACAGAAATAATAGTCTGTATACCGAGGTTTACCAGCTTGCTTAGCAGTATTTAGAACCCATAGAACAATAGCTCACCCTGTTAATAATTTTGAGTCCTAAATTACAGGAGCATGTAAGAATGTTTTATCTTTGAGTACATGTTTTGGGGCTGAAGCAAATTTTAAGTACCACCCAAAACAAAAACATTGTCAGATTTGCTGCCTGAACTAATGAGAAAAAATAGTTTAATATTCAGAAAACCCCCAAGATGACACACATCCACTCTATTTGTTACCTTACAAAACATAGCCTGTCAAACACATTTTAGCTAATCAACATGTATTGTTTTCAAGCTCTTTATACCTCTCATTAACAAAGGTACTTCAGCCTGGAGGAACTGTATTTGGGTGTGGTTAACTAATTTCTGGCAGCTTTTACTGAATGTACCTGACTTTAGCTGGACTAAAGATGGATCACTGCATAATTTGAAGGAAGTTTTATAAAACCATCAGCATTTTTATTTTGAAGGTTGAAATACAATTCTACATTCTGGAGTGTTATAGCTGCACCTCAAAAAAATAAAGTAGTTTTGTTAAAGTGATAAAACATCTATCAATTTCAGCAGCTCTCCCTTAATATAACTTTTAATGGCAGAAAACTACACTGTTAACTTTCCTTATAGAACTATAGAAACTATGCGCTAGCAAGAAAGAATAAATGGAACAATAATAACAAGGAATCTTATCTAACTCTGTGATCCTCTACATGAACTGTTCCAATGAGAGCACACAGAAAATCACTTAGACCACCGGTTACTGCTTGGCCTGTCAAAAAGAAATAACAATGTGAATGGAAGCTGAACAAGTGTTTTTAATTAATAAAATATTTGGAAGTTAATTGCCAAAAACACAGAAATAATCCAAGTATAAAGATATTAACAAAAATTGCATAGTGCCTTCTGAATATATCTTTGTAATTCTTGACTTTGAAGTTCTTTTTTAGAAAAAGAGAGTGACTGGAAGCAACAGCTGTACCTGCATTTACAATCTGTATACTTGGAAATAGTCACCATATGCAAAAACTCTGAAATAATTTTTAAGGTAGCATTAAGCTTAAAATCCATTTATTAGCAATAACATAAATTCTACAATTTCTGTGTTTGAATCCTTTTTATTTAAATGGATGCGGCTTTTTCCGTATTAAAATAAGAATGGTTTTCTTCCACAGATTAAATAATTTTATTTCAGTGAGAAAAACGTAAGCATATTGTTAATCACCATAAAGAGGTTGAATCTGTAGAGAATGTGGTCCTTTAATGTATACAAATATTCTAACTTATGATGAAAACATGCAATATACTACTTTACTAACAGCAGCAGCAGCAGGAAACTCATTTGTGTCATTACTAATTTGACTAAGGTATTTCACTCATCTTTAGAAAGCCTTCAGGAAAAAAAAAATGTTTCAATGGATTCAGTAGCTTCAACTCCATTTGTCAGTATGCTTTTGAAGATCATAAAAATTAAAATGAACTATTTCAGGGGATTTTTTTCTGGCATTATGGGCGTCAAGCAGACCTATACATACACTATTGACCCTTCTGTTCTGAATAGTGCTGTCCTTTTTCTTCTTATATGGTAAATGTGTGCAGATAGAAGTCCAAACTCAAGACTACTGAAGTTATCATCCAGAATTTTATCTCTTGACACATCCAGAGTTTATCTGTTGACAACTGCAAATTTATTTGCAGGTAATATATCATCTGTAGATCTTTTCAAATCTGTTGTTACTTTTACTGACAATATCAAGGCAGGCAATGTTTTCAACCTGCACCAGCTCTGCAACTCTTCTTTAATGGCAATTGATAAATCTTGTCCTCCAATGCCTTGAGTGATTGCATGATTGTTATCAGCATCACATTCTGAATATATGTATGGCTATACAACACCACCAAAGTTTTAATTTGGTAGTAACCTTATAATCATTAAAACTTTCTAATTTTGCTGAACCGAACATCTAGCTGGGATGTAAGACTATTAGCTCCAGTTTGCTTTTGTCTAAGGAATATTTGAACATTGCACAAGAATTTTAAGGACACACTAAAATTTCCCTTGGATCTGGTCAGATCAGTGCCAATAAGAGGATGAAAAAGAGACTGTTAACTAAATTATTATGAAGGTGTCACATTTAGGATGAAGCACCCAGCTAAGCTGAAGGTCAGAGAACAAAGAAGAAAAGAAAGTTTGTAGAGAAACAATTACCAATTCCTATTTAAAAAACCAGACAAAACATGCTGCACCTGTGTGTTGATCCACTCACACAGGAGTAATAACATGAATGGTAAAAACAAATACCTACACAGCACTGAAGAAAGTAGCTATGGGAAACAATGGAACAGCCTGAGCTTCTCAACTAGAATTAAACAATATGAATTATGAAGCAAGAGACTGACAATTGTCACCTACAGTGAAATATGTTCCTCAATATCAGCTTTCATTTTAGCTGCATCTTTCTGTTGCCTGTTGACATTTTCAGAGAGTAAGCACACTACTGCAAAATATCTGTCTGCTGGGGATCTGTACCTGCAAAATCCTCCTGTCTGTGACCTATGTTATTCACCCTAACCACTGCTACACTTTGTTATGACAAATGCTATTATAATATGGTGTATTACTATTACTACCCATGCCAAAATTATTTATTCATCACATATTCTTTATACAGGGTATTACTCATGTATCTCACTTATCTAAGTGGTAAACTTTTTCCATTCCACTGCTGTTTCAAAGAGGTCTCTCTATTTCTACACAAACCTTTGGCTTCAGGTATTCTAAAGATATATGAAACATCATTGGTAATGCTGGTAAGTGACTATTTGCATAGTCAGTTATAAAGTATGTAATACATCATAAATCATATAGTAGTTCCAAGGCTAATATTTTGCTTGTCATCTTATGCACATTCAGAAAAATTCTATGATATACAAACTATGATTTTGCAATAAATTGTTATTTGATTTTAAAGAATTTTACTAAAAGTCCTTAAGTAATCACATTTTCTCATAAAAGTTCCTGGACTTAAAATATTCTTGGGCTTCAGTCTAATTCTAGACACCGATTATCGGGTTTCATCTGAAAACCACAGGGAAAACATTTGTCTATGATTAACATATTTCAGTGCCAGTGTTCCCAACCTTATTCAGTGTTTCACCCTGGCCAGAATGCTTAAGTATGATGAAGTATATACTGTTAATAAACTTATTATGATGCTTTGTGAATACAGAGTAGAAACACAAGCATATGCTGCAGAAAGAAATACGTGTGCACGACTGCATTAAGCAGTTACTAATAAAGGATGTCTCCTTTCAGTGTTAGAGCTGTATTTTTATCCTAGACTCAAGTCCAGAGCCTCACTCCAGCAAGGTTCAGGACAGAGATACTTGTCATCACCAGTTTTTTTATCTGAGTTACGGTAAAAATAGGCATGTATTATGGATAGAAAGCACTGTCCAAAGTTGCAAAAAAAAAAGACTGCAGAGAAACAAGAAAATGTAGATCATGTTCAGTTTGAATACATCCTTTATCACATGTGAACATTGTAAACTAGTCCAACCCAACAGAAATAATTTAAATTATAACATACTTCTAGAAGTTACTCAAGAATACAGTAAGATGTTTTTAAACTGCATCCAGTCATTGGAATAAGAGTTTTATTAAAAAAAAAATTAGCTATTTTATGTTATTAGATTACATTGGTTTTTATAAAGAAATTATTAAGAAACCCAGCGTTCCTATCTCTGTATTTGAAAAAGAACATATTTCTCAATTCAAAATACAAAACCCAATCTTATTTAAACATAAGGCCTCTGATTCAAAATCAGGAGCTAAAAATAAAGAAGAAATAAAAAAAGAAAACCATGCAACTGATCAGGTCTAAAGAATAAACACCTATAAGCATAACTCATGCAACCGTGCCATGGTTTTGTTTGCTATCTGTAATTCTTTATAATAACTACAATGAGGTGGGTGGACAAATCTTTGCAATTAATATTGCCAAACTGTGCCCGCCCATATGTATCAATATGACAGGAGAAAATAACACCATAAAGTCATTATGAATCACTTTGATAAAGTGTCCTTTTTTATGTTCATCAGGGCATGATATCCAAAGAACAGTAGGAGTCAGTAGTCCTGAGATCCCACAGGCCAAATAGTTTAAATATACAAATGTAAACTGATAATCAAATTGGTAACACGATCTTAGTAAAAGGAATACATGGAAAAAAGACAGAAATATTTGATACTTGTCTTTTCCTTTATCTCATATATCAGCCCATCTTCTTTATGTCATGTTATATTGTAGGTTATTTCTCCCTTATATGGCACCATATCTGTGTTGAACAGATTGCTTCCCTGATAGTTTGATATGGGATAAGAGCATATTTTCTTCTTGTTATGTGAAAGGGTGTAACTGGAAGAAAACCATGTCTAGACATTCATGTAATTCTTCCCACACCTTTCCTTCAAGTGTCCCTTCTCACCACAAGGGCATGGACCACATTACTGCCTCTCAAATCTGCTACTTCTAAGTCTCATACACTCTTAGGAGAAACTATTACTTTGTTTTCACCTTTTTGTTTTTCCTCTTCTCTTTGTCTCTATCTCTCTGTCATGGTTTAGCCCTCGTTAACAACTAAGCACCACTCCCCCCACCCCAGTGGGATGGGGGAGAGAATGGGAAGAGCAAAAGTTAGAAAACTCATAGGTTGAGATAAGAATGGTTTAATAATTAAAATAAAACCATAATAGTAATAATAATAATAATAATTACAATGTAATGGAAAGCAAAAAGGGGTGGGGGTGGGGGGGGAAGGAAACCAGAGGGGGGAGTGGGATTAAAAAACCAACAAAACCACAAGTGATGCAACTGCTCACCAACCAAAGCTGCCAGTCCCCGAGCTGCGATGCGATCGCTGCTTCCCCCGGCCAACTCCCCCCAGATAATATACTGGGCATGACGTCATATGATATGGAATATCCTTTTGGTCAGTTTGGATCAGCTGCATTGGCTGTGCCCCCTCCCCTCCCACCTTCTTGTGTCCCAGGCAGAGCCTGGGAAACTGGACAAGCTTGACTAGTGTAAGCACTCCTTAGTGACACTTAGCACCTACTTAAGAACAACTAAAACATCAATGTACCATTAGCACTATTCTCATACCAAATCCAAAACACACTATACCAGCTATAATGAAGAAAATTAACTCTATCCCAGCCAAACCCATGACACTCTCTCATTCACTCCTTTGTAGGCAGATAAAAGATTTACCATACTTTTTTTGTTCTGCAAGCTATCACTTTCTGTGACTGTCACCTGCCCATCTCTCAGCTCTGCAAAATAACAGAGAATGAACAGTTTAGGAGTACTAAAAGAACCAGACCGGTAATCTGCCCACCTCTAAAAGGGTTTGTAGCATGTTCTGTGGTACAGCAATTTGGTATTATTAATCTGGAACAATCAAAATTAAGTGGGTTTTGATCCCATGGGCAACAAATGAATTATGAGATTTTTCCAGCTAGTCTCTGTCCATTGCAAGAGAAATAATGGACTCACTTGGTACTGGCTATCGAAAATACCATCCACTTAAAATTCTTCTGATTTCCTCATCACCTCATTTAGTCAGAGCCTGTTGTTCTCTCCTTTTTCTCAAAAGTGCAATAAGCAGCTAAAGCTAGTTTCCCCTCAAACTGCAAAAGTACATCAGTTTTAGAAGGAGGAGAGAAAAAAAAAGGGAGGAAAAAAAATGTTTTGCTTATTATTACTTAAGTAAAAACAATGCAGGAATTCCCATAAATACAAGAACTTAAGAAGAAAATTAAAACATCGTTACACCAAAACCAACAATCCAAACCAAACACTGAGAACATCCTGAAACACATGGACTCTATTAACACTTGGTTTGATGATTCATGATTCTGACTTTTTTTTTAATTGCCAGTTTACTACACCAGAAAGAGGAGGCAAAATTAAACATGAAAATACATCAAAAGGAACTTTTTAAAGCAGTTTTTCTGGCTTTCAAATCTTTGTGGGCTTCTTAGAACAACATAGCTAGTAAAAGATAAAGGCATCACCTTGTGAAATACTAACACCATTTTTAAAATATAAACTTTTAATATTGTTTCATCTAATGCTTCTTTTCCTCTGATGTTATCAAAATAACTGTTCACAATTTTTTTCATTAAATGGTATTCCAGTGATGTTTTTTTCACATGTACATCATATCTACCTGAACAGTATCATCAAAATCACAGTAGCCTTACAAGGATCTCATCAGAAACCCAAGTGATGGAACAGTCCATCTCAGAAATGTCTTATCAACTCATCCTCATAAACAATGTAAGAATATTCTCATAGCCACGTGGAAGCTTCTGCTGTTCCACAAGACTAACATCTCATGTTAGATCATCATATCTACTGCTCTAATTATGATTTAACAACAACAAAAATCAAATTACTACACATTTTTTTACAATTTTCTGCTGCAGTTACTACTAATGTCCAGAAAATATGTTGTCTTATTTCTATATAATAAAAAATCACCGAAACATAAAGAACGACTGTGAAATAAAGGTCAGTCCCTGATTTCTGTATATGACTTGTATAATTTCTTCCATCACCCTACCTGAGTTTTGTCACACCTATTGAAAAATCAGCTATGAAAAGTCATAAGTGAAACAGTTCCTGCTCACACTTAACTAGTAAAAGACAGTGAAAAACCACTTAGCCAGTTACTAAGGGAAATAAATGGTCAACACTTTCTTAGAACATACACTTAAAAATTAATTGAAATATAAACAAACCTCAGTAATTTATTTAGAAAAAAAACCCCAACCAACAAAACAAACAAAAAACCCACAAAATCAGTTATTTTTTCTCATGGAAAAAAATAACTAAAAATGTAATCACCACCCAGAAATCTCCTGGTATACAAATCTAAGAACTAACAAATTCCTTAGAGACCTATATTACTGTTTCATAGATATTACTGTACTGAAAACTTCCTCCAGTAAAAGGCCTGGCAGAAGAGTATCGTTCTGTAAAATAAGCAGTAAGACAAAGCTTTGTGGATATAAAGCTCATTAACGTGCTTAAGGATTCGAAACAACTCATGATGCTGTGTGTTTACAGTGTACTGAGGAGAACAGGATTTAATGCACATTTTCCACATTAAATATTTGGGAGGGAAGGGCTTTTAATCTACAAAAAAATGGTAATTTTTAGAAGTGAGGCAGCTAACAGCCCAGGACAACTACTTTATAAATAATTATTAAGTAGAAAGAGGTGCTAAGTGATTATGCTGCCCCTTGAAGTATAGGGAAGCAAATAAAGATTAAAAATAACACTGAGTAATGAGATTTCTTTAAGACTGAATGTTGCAGTAATTTATCGCTACATAATAAAATCCATATGCTTAACAGGTAGCTGGCCACCAGTTTGATGTAACCCCATTTACGACAATTCTTTGAGCCTGACCTGTCAGCCAATTTTTCACCCAACTTAGTATGTACTTGTCTAGGTGTATGCTGGACATTTTGTCCAGAGGGATACTGTGAGAAACAGTGTCAAAAGCTTTGCTAAAATAAAAAACCACATCTACTGGCTTCTTTTGGTCAACTAGATGGGTGAGCTTGTCATAAAAGGAAATTAAGTTGGTTAAGCGGGACATTTGCCTAATGAGCCCGTGCTGGCTATGATGAATGACTGCATTGTCTCTCAAATGTTTTTCAATAAGTCCAAGAATAATCTGCTCCATAATTTTACCAGGCACTGAAGTGAGACTTACAGGCCTGCAATTACCAGGGTCTTCCTTCTTACTCTTATTGAAAATTGAGACAATATTTGCCGGCTTCCAGTTGACTGGGACCTTTTTAGACTCCCAAGACTGTTGAAAAACAGAAATGGGGTGAGGTCCAGCAATAACATCAGCCTACTCTTTCAGTACCCTGGGATGAATCCCATCAGGCCCCACAGACTTATGTGCATCCACCTGGAGCAGCAAGTCTCGCACAAGTTCAGAGTCGGCTGGGAGTTTATCATATCCCCCTAGTCACAGTCTTGCAATACAGGACTCTGGGGGTCCCAGGGCCCATCGTTGGTGCTAAAGACAGAAGGAAAGAATGCACTAAAAGTCTCTGCTTTTTCTGTGTCCCTATCTGGGAGGTGACCAACCTCATCAAGTAATGGATTAATGTTATCTCTGACCCTCCTTTTGCTGTTAACATATTTTAAAAACCCCTTTTTGTTGTCCTTCACAGTGCTGGCCAGCTTGAACTCTAGTCAAGCTTTGGCTGAAAGAATTTTCACCCTGCTATGGTGAACATCTCTGTAGTCTTCCTGTGTCACCTGTTCTTGCTTCCAATGTCCATATACTTTCCTTTTCCACTTACGTTCTAGAAGATCCCTGCTTATCCAAGCCACCCTTCTGCCCCGCTTGGCTGAATTCTGACAGTTTGGAATTTCTTGCTCTTGTGGTCTTAAAAGATGGCTCTTAAAAAGTGACTAGCTTTCATAAAACTCCAAATCTATAGTGGTCAGTAATCTCAGACATTGCAAGAGAATTATTTTTTCCAATGAGAAACAAAGCATAACGTGAGAAATAAAGATTTGACATACAGTTGTTCATGCTCACAGGTAAACTTAACAGATAATAAAGCCATAAAAAAAAAGCAGAAGACTTAAGGTCTTAATCAACCTTATTGTAATGGCACTGTATTTTGATGGTCTAAGTCCATGGACAAGGCAAGGTTTGGAAAAGGAACTGAAAGAGTTTGGGGGAAAAAAAACCAAAAAGAATAATCTTTAACAGCTTCCAGTGGTACAGCTATAAGGCTTATTAATCCTGAGATGGTATAATAGTGGTAATTAAGTTTATATGGGCCTGTCTTACTCTGAAGAGGTGAACTCAGTGACATTAACTTCAACTACAGACAGCTTAGGGAAGACTCAGATTTTAATGAAAATATGTAGTCCAAAATGCTGAATAAGTTTTTCTTCATAGAGGCTTTTTGTTTCCTGGTAAAATTTATAGAATTTGAAAAGCATTTTTCCCCTCTTCTGTTCCACCCACCCCCTAACCCCCACCCTAATCTAAAGTGTCCAATCAACATGCTGGTAAAAGTTAGTGTTAATAAGGTTAGGATGATATGTTACTCCTTTTTATGTAGCTATAATCTCAGTCTGAGACATAAACATAAAGGTAAACAGACGGATATCTGCAATACACATAAATGCAGAAAGCAGAATTCCTTTGGCCCTAAGGGATACCTCTAGGTAGGGGGACCAGTATATTAACACCTAGGTGTTAAATCTGTTAAAAAAAAAAAAAATCAGAAAGGGTTATTGTAGGGGAATAGACAGGGATCGGTGACCGGAAGATCACGGGATGTGACGGAAAGATAGACTCCTCCCCATAGGAGTGGCAGGAACAGGAAGCGCAAGAGCTATATAAGCGTGTGACGCAGCTAAATAAACAGACATTTTGTATCCATCATATTGATGTCTGTGCGTCACTGTCCCCAGGGTGGGTAGAGCCCTGTGTCCCAGAGACATGCAGCCCAAGATAAGTTCTCCCATAGAAGCGTACAGCAACAGGTTATTATAGGGAAAAATGTTGATGGAGTAAATCTGTTAATAGCAGTTGCTCAAATACCGATTTTATGGTGAACTGATTTTTATTTATATCAGTTACTCTAGTTCAGAAAGTTGGACTATGCTTATAAATCAGCTTGAGATGTCAATTCTTGAGATACTGTCAACACAGAAGAGAAGTAACATGAGTAAAATGTCAGCTGAGCTACCTGAATCAAGAGCATGCTGTTGTAGATAAAAATGTGATGAAAAGAATCTAAGAAGTTGCAGTACCCACAATTTTAACATCTTACGACTTGTCATGTGAGTTTAATTTCTGGAGTGTCTAGGTTGAGATCTTGATACCCAATAAGTAATAAATGTGAGCAGTCAGAAACATTAGAAAAGTAAATGAGACATGCAATGCACCAGCCCAACAATCACCTAAAATCACAGTCTGGTTAGCAGCAGTAAAGCCTGAACTGTGTATCATGAAGTAAGAAGTTCCAACAGTAGTTTTGCTACTAATTCATGAATAGGTTCTGACTTATCACATTTTCTCCACATATAACACTAGGGTGATAATAATTTTCTTTTTATCTTGAAGTGGAGAAAAAAGCATTACGATCTTAGTTATGTTTAGAAAATAAGTACATATATGTGCTAAAACCAAGATAGAATAATTGTGTATTTATTTATTGCAGGCTTTAAAGAGTGTGCAGTCAATAAGGCAGAGGCCAACACTTGAATGATGAGGTTAAAAATATTAAACGACTGCTACATTTCCCAGGCACCATTCATCCAACGCAATGAACAAGGCAGGGAACCTAAGGGAAATGCTGTGTGACTGTGTAATTAAAGACTGTACAACAATGAACGTGCACACAGAGGCCGACTATGCTTTCACGGGTAACTTACAGTCTGACACTTCCAAATTTTTGAACAGTTGACTTTGCAAAAAGACTACCCTCAAAAAAAACCAAAAAACAAAAACCAAAACAAAACCAAAAACCCACCCCAGAGTTCTTGAATTCATTCCACTCCATGCCTAGCTTAAGCAAAAGGCAAAAATACAACGTATTATTTAGATAAATTTTTCACCTCCATCATACTATGTTTCACTAGTAGTTTTTGAACATGAACTACTGCAGTACAGACTGAACCTTAGATCTAATGTTAAACAGCTTCTGGAGAAAATCTTGTTCCAGCATGGCGGAGAAGGGCTGCTGGGACCTATGCTAGTGCTTCTCTGAAACACCATTCATTCAGATGCCAAAATAATATGCAGGTCTTGGGAGACTAAACAGGTTTCTGATTCATGTTTTCCTTTCTACATAAACAACTCTGACTTTTAAAATATTACTGAGCATAGGAGCTAGCTCTTCACTAAAATGAAGAGGTCACTTTGAATACCTCAAAGCTGCAATTATGGACTCAGAATTTAAAATATTAATTACATTTGAGCAAAATTTTCTAGACAGAAATATTTTCTTTTAATCATGAGAGAGATACTCACTTTTAATTTAGAAACATCTGAATTTTAAGAGAATGAGCACACAGCCATTCTCACTTGCATTAAAAAGTAGATGTTTTCTTTAGGACAGTTATTTAATGAAGAAATTGCCTTGTTTTCAAAACACTGTTCTTCAGTGAGGTTTGTGTCTGCTTATGTTAGCATAACAGGTATTAAACTGCCATCTAATAAAAGCTGCAAAGGAATGGCATCAGATAAAAATCAGTCTTTGGGGTTTTTATACGCTTTTTTATGGTCCCGACTTTATCCGATATTTTTATCCAAACTAAGTACTAAAGATTATAAAGATCTGAGAGAAAGCTAAGCAGTTATCAGATAAGGTCCTCTTAGATTTCATAGAATTTTGTTATGTGGCAGGCTATTAGCAATTAAGACATTACTCTTTTTAATGGTTTATGGCAAGAAAGTAGATATCAAAGCTACTGCCAGAATATTTATTGCAATTTTAACTTGTGCTGTTGAGATTTTTTAAATGAATGTGATATTTATTGATGTGCATAATGTGGTATATGCAGTTTCTTCAATCATGTATAAAAATTTTCCTATGACAGGACAGGATTTTCCTTCATGGAGTACCTTTTGAATGCAAGCTGATTAAAAATAAAGTTACTTGCTTTTCAATCATAAGCAGAATTCAGTTATTCATTCTATTCAGAGCATCCCAATTTTGCCAAACAGGTAGGCAGGCAAGACTACTGCCATGCCTAACATCTATCAAAGACCCACCACATTCTTTAATTTTTCCTTGTTTCCATGGAAGCTAAGTAGATTAACTGATCACTTTTTAAGAAGGACATGTGAGGTACTCCAGAAATTATGCAGCCTGCAAATCTTCATTTGCTAGAAAAACTGCATAATCATGGATCATGCATTTTTCGAAACAAAACCTAAATCAAAATCACATGCCTAATTTTTGAAAGAGGAGATACCATATAACAGAAAAATCAGTTGGAACTATAGCAGGGTTCATTAAAAAAAATCATAATTAGCTTTACATCATTCCTGCAATTTCAGGGTCTGACTGTTACATTTACCACAGTCGTGGCAAAGAAAATAAAAGCAGAGAACTGCCTCAAAAATAAAGTAGGGAAAAGCATATGAAACAACTAATTCCAACAAATAAGATGTCTTCCTCTTCACCTTCCAAACAAAACTACTCCCCTCATGACCACCAAGAAAGATATTTAAATTCAGATAAGTTAGGCTTTCTTGCATTCCATGGGACTACTTTAAATAATTTTACAGTTTCTAATGGATGCAAACACATGCACAGCAACAGTCTAAACCAAAATAACAGATTTAAAACCAGACAGAAAACATGCAAGTGCTAAATACAAGTGTTTCGCTTTATGTTATGCTTCATAACATTCTATTGTAATGAATTTTATTTAGTGACAGCTCCCTACAGTTTCTAGGTATACAAGATAAACTGGGATTCCTATGTCTTACTGAATTAAATTCACTGATTCAAGAGGCTGAATTTAAATTGTGCTCACTATGGGTTGAGAGTAAAAAGATACCATGTGTATGTCTGCTATCATCTAAAGAAAGCCTGAAACTGGATAAAGAAATAAAAAATGAAAGACTGATGGGAGGAAAGACATAATATTATCATAGATTGGTCCTCAATGTCACTTACAAATTCTGCCCAGACATAATTCCACTCCCTATGTGAAGACAGAAAGAAACATGCTTAACAAGACTTGGATTTTAACTGAGTTGGCAAAAGAAATGTCCTTTGTTGAGAGGAACCTCTGTAGATAGAGAATAATCAAAGTTGAGAGTCTGAGCTCTACAGCTGGAAACTGTTTTGTCTATCTGAAGAATGATAGGTATTAGAGAAAAAGTAAAAATCAGATAAATTCTAGCAGATGCCAGTTGCTCAAAAGCGTGTTCAGCAAATGTTGTTGACAAAAGAATATTCCTACATACTCGTTTAAATTTATAAATATGTTAAATGCAAACTCACAATGGCAGTATTGAAAAAGCTCAACTTTAACCTTAAATGTCTGCGTAATGCAAATGACAGTGAAATGCCCAGCAAGATCTGGAACAACTTAGCAAGGAAAGTAAAGATTCACTTCTTCAATAATCAGCTCACTACCACTACTGAAAATAGTGGTGTAAGTGTTGCTTGAAAGTAGGAAAGTAATAAAAATGAGATAACAGTAGAAAGCACAAGAAATGAGAAGTCTGAAAAGTCATATTTATTCTTGGATCATTGCAGATGAAATCTCATGGGACATTACCCACAATTAATTTATTTCACTAGACACTCAGTAAATTATTTAAGTTCGCAAGATAGGTGGACATGAAGCAGTTATCTGTATACCATGGTTCATGATCTGCCTTTCAAAGATAATTCTTGTCTCTAACATTTTCCATTCCACGTCTACAATATGATTTGGAGAAGGTGTGCTTCAGCATGGGATGTCATCCGTGCTTCTGAAGATGCCAGTCCTAGGAAAATGCTCAACGTCTAAATTTGGTTGTTCACACCAACTCCTTTACTTTAGGAGGAGTTTGACTTGACTTCACACTGCCTCTCACTTGCTACCAATCGTCTTAATGAAATTACAGTAACTTGAAGTGAGATCTTAAGTCAAATGTTCATAATTTCTAGAAAATTTTATATCTGCCACTAGGCATTTCCTTTCACAGAAAAATTCTTTAGACAACTAAGTTGCCATAAAAAGCTGAAAAGCAGCTAAAAAACCCAGCAAACCAGTTACCTCATTTTCTCCTTTAGTCAAGTGGCTGAAGCTCTAAGAACTTATTCCATTCTGAAACTGTATGTATGTATGTATGTATTTCACTGAACAAAAGAAACTTGAATACAAAGCAAAATTCTGCACTAAGCAACCCATTCATTAAAAGAGGTTTCTGTGGCAACAAAATCTATCATTATTGAACTGCATTCATTTCTGAAGTACATCAAGTATATTGCTACTAGTTCAGTAACGGTGTCAGAGAAACTGGAGTAATGGGAAATTTCAGCTTCACTGGGCCTAGATCACCCTATATTCCTATGATTCATCTTCACTTTCAGCTTGGGTCACAACATACTACCAAAATCCTTATAATCTTGTTTAGCTCCCCCAGTGAATCAGTCTAGGGTTGAACTCTGCCATATCCTAGAATTATGACAATTTTATAAAAAGAAGGAATATTTATGTCTTGCAATGATCACTTATTGAAACATTCCAGAAAAATAAATTAATAAAAAAATCCTACTAAATGCATTGGCAAACAACAAGAAACCATCCATATTTACAATGAACAAGGCTTTTCAGAGGTATCATAACTAATAAAAAAGTGGAAAAATGAATGCTTCTTAGTAAATAGATTATCTGAGTCACATTATAGATGATAAAATGAAATTACTTAGCACAGAAGTAGTAGGTCTAAGTGCATTTATCTTGGCTGCATTAAAGACTGAAAACCAAGATAGCAATGCTGAATTTATGGCCAAATCTTTCATAGGAAAAAATCCAACCAGAATTAAACTCACACAAAAGTATTTTCCTAAGTGACATTAAGCCATATCTCTCCAAAGGTCTTAGGAAGGGCCCAATTTGTGCAAACTACAACTTTTTTATTTCCCCCAAGGTATTGGCCAAGTTTGGATTTTTTTTTCCCAGTTGCTGAATTATAAAACTTGCCTAAACCACCATATTTGAAAACAAATGTGTCAATCTAAAACATTTTTCATAACATGTTTAAATGGAAAAAACTTAGGGTTTTAGAGAGCAGAAAGAACAAATCTCTCAAAAACTTTGAACATGCCATAATTTTACTGATTTTAATGATGGCTCACATGTCCAACCAGAGTGTCCTAGATATAGCCATTGTTAGATTATTGCAAAAGACACTGAAAAGAAATAAAAAAACTGTAGAAATCATAGGAAAAAAATTCCAGGCATTAGTCAGATGAGTAATAAAACCAATTAATATTATAACCCTTAAGAGCTTGCTGAAGAGATCAAAACTAGCAAATTTCCAATCTCTACTGTACATGTTTGTAGATTATTTCTAACCTAGAATAGCATTTTTGGTATGTAAGCAGAAAAATAATATACACGTAGGAAAAAACCCACAAAATAAACCCAAAACACCACAGTTTTAAATGTTCCTAAAAACAAGGGGTAAGAGGCTAGGGGAAGAAAAGTAAACAGTTTGAAAAAGGCATTGGCAATCTTTCTTAAACTCCCCACTGGGCAATGTATCACCAATAGGTGTGGGGCCTAAAATTGTTGAAAGTTGATAAAATTTGACCCACCACCTGTTTTTCTCAAAAACAGAAAATTAGTGATTTAATTGACTTGGCACACTATATATTACGGTACATATCTCCCACTAGATGAAGTGATTTGGTTTCTACAAAGTTGTAGAAAAGGTGCCTTGAAGCTTTCGTATTACTCCTGTTTCTTGGTGGTTGTATTTTAGAGACATTTTTTATTTTGACAAAAACTGTGCCTAGGGCTTAAATTCTCCCATGTGCAGCTTTTAGTCTTTTTTAAAGCAGTGCTAAAGTAGGAAACAATGCACCATACTGCTATGCCAAATGTTATTTGTTATTTATTACACTGTGTCCATGCTTTCATTTTATGAAGCCTGCAGCTGAACTGTCAAATTTCAGATGTCCTTTAAGCTGATATAAAAAGTTAACAGTAGAGATGGCCATTTCAACAGAATATATAACAACTCCTTACCATCCAACTATAAGACATTTTCCCAGCTTATAGATACACTAAGACAATGTACATTTTCAGGATTATTTACCACCTCATTTCTCTGTTTCTTCCTATACATTTACATGGTTAAGCATATGGGGATTCGGAGTGTGGGTGGAAAACAAGAAATTTGAAGCAAAATTTCAGAAAAGTAAGTTTTAATAAATAAGTTGCAATACATTATCTTTAGATAGCCATAGTGTTCAATGGTTTTTATATATGAAAGTATTTTGTAATTTAAATATGATCTACAAATGTCATGTAGAAATCAACCATAACACTTATGCTACAGGTTTTTTTAATACTTTTTATAGTTAGACTTATTATAATATTTATTATTTCAGCTATTACATTTATATCTATTTTAAGTAACAGCAAGGTAAATGTCTAAAAATAATGCAGGTAATAAATAATAAATTGGTAATAACCACTAGGACTTACCAACATAAAAGGGACTGCATTCAACAGTATGAACTTTTTTCCTAATTGCCAAAATTTTAAACTTAATTTCCTCAGATACCTTTCAAATTTTTTTCATCATTACTACTGACAATGCTACTATCAAAAAAGTTTAACTTTTTACATATTGCACTGTTTTTCAGATAGTCAAGTACAATTTTCCCCCTTTTGAAATTCCTCACTGTTCATGCTTCCCTTTTCAGTATCATTTACTGTAAGTCTAGTCTATAAAAGCAGTAATTTCTTTCTTTAATTATAATGACCCAATTGTCTGGTTTTTTTCCTTATTCCTAACTCACAGTGTGAAATATATTTTTTTTATCCCTTTGGAGTGAAGAAAGAGTGTGTTTAACAAAGTTTGTTTTCCGTGTAACTAATTCAGGCAATTAGACATTACACTATTTTTAATATACATATATATTATATACATATTTATATTTTTTAAATATATATATATATAGTCTATTTATTGGCAGCACCTAAGGAATAGCCTGGACAGAATTCTGGGTTCTGGATCCCAAATTTATGAAAATATTTAAAGTCTTGGTTTAGCTATCTTATGTAGCCCAGTAAATATGATTTCTATCCCACTGACATTAAAGGGTCACAGGCATTGACCTGCCATGGCACGACTCAGTGTTTGGTTGGGTTTGCCTTGGCCAGAGCTGCTTTTAGCTGGTTTGAGCCAAAACAGCAATGGTTTGGTAATGGAGTGACTGTTATTAACCCTGTCTGAGCTTAAATTTTGTGACAATCATATGTACTGAAGCTCTGGCTAACCCAGGTAGAAACCGCATAACATTCAACAGCCCTTGGCGTCCATGGGAATGGGGGAAGCTATTCTGCAAATTCAAAACTGTAACTGGAATCAACGAGAATAAAACCTTGCTGTTTGAAGAAGTATGTAAGAGTAATTGCGTAAGAAGACCCAAAAGAGAAGAAAACCCCACTATACCTATCATAGTCCTCCAAGCATTGACCTCAGGATGCTGATAAACTGTCCATTCCTCGCTGCTCCGCTCAGCATGAGGAAGGCAGGTGTTAATGTTAGGACACAAAGAGACACTGGAAAGCTGAGCAGAACTCCAAGGAAAAGGAGCAGATACTCCTTTTCAGCAGGAAGGTTATGTACAACCTTATCTATATTGTTAATAAGGTTTCTCTTATTAACAATAAGTTTTATCTAATTAGATAATCTGAATGTTAGACTTAAATAATGAATTGGACAAAAAGGAAATTCTTAGTTCTTTTTATACTGTGTTCCCTTTTGCTTGTAACTAGATTGAATGTAATAATAGGTTCCACTGAAGTGCGAGTTACTCTTGTACTCCTCTGGCTACATTTGGATGGCACAGCACTCATCATCCTAGTTTCTTTAGACCACCTCTCTGAAATGCCTCCTCAGGGAGAAAGAATTTCAAATCCCACTTTCTGGATTTGAAGAAGATTTTTAGGATCTGGTGTTCAAAATTTCACCAAGTATAAATATTCAAAGTTCCTACTTCAAATTTAGAATAAACTCAGTTTGTATCCCTGACTATTTCCAAGAATTCAGTTCAGTTTTAAATAATGTCACCAATAGATCTCCTACTAATTTCCATTACTAAATGCCTACTAAAGTTCACTTTCTAGGTTTTATTCTATTTGGCTTGTGACCTCATTTTTTAAATGTAATCTAATTAATTCCATCAGGTTAACTTCTGTATTTTTTCAGTAATTTATATTAATACTCAGAAAAAGATGTCATAGTCTGTCTTTAATTAATAAAGTTATCGGTTATGTTATCTATTTAATAAAGTTCATTTTCGTCTCTAATTGATCTCTGTAACACTCCTAACAGTTCAACTGAAAATTAAGTGACTAACAAAAACAATAATCAGGATTAGTTAGTTTGCAATCATGTCCTCACATATCTATATTTTACCAAGTCATTTAAATTGCAGACTAAATTGATATTCTACCCTATGATTTCTTAAGACGTTTTTCCATTTTTGTTGGTCGTTAAAAAAAAAATACAAACAAAAACAGGACAAAAACCTACTATCTAATGTCTCTCCAGTTCCATTAAAAAAAAAAAAAAGTATAATTTTCAGAAAAGAAAACAATGAACTTAGTTGCATTTCTGTAACACTGCATTTTTTTGAACCAATTTAAAATTTCCAAGACACAGTAATCTCAAATGTGTCTCTCCTAAGTCCCAGTTATAAATAGTTCAAAACCGTTTCTCCGAACTGAGCCTAGCTGAGAAGTCAGCTGTGGCATTCTTTCATTAACTGTCTCCATCACCTGTCCATCAGTATTAATAAAGCATTCACCATAGAATCAGCAACTTCATGCAGTTGTATCTTCATGCAGGTACGGTTCCAGGAACAGGCTCTCAAGCGCACACTCTATCTACAAGCTGGGACAGCTGTTCCTGACTGACCACAGAGATATTCCACACCATAGGATGTCATGCTCAGCATATAAAGCTGGGGGAAGAAGAAGGAACAGGGGGACTTTCAGATCCATGGCATTTGTCTTTCCACATAACCATCACACATGAAGGAGCCCTGCATTCCTAGAAATAGCTGAACACCTGCCTGCTGATGGGAAGCAGTGAATGAATTCCTTAATTTGCTTTGCTTGTGCATGCAGCTTTTGCTTTACCTATTACACTCTTTTTATCTCAGTCAATGATTTTTCACACTTTTACCCTTCTCATTCTCCCCTCCATCCTGCTATGCGGGGTGTGAGCAGACGGCTGTGTGGAGCTTAGCTGCCTGCTGGGGTTAAACCACAACAGCTGGGCAAATCTAAAGCTTAATAGCTCATAGGCATTTTCTCTGGAAATATGTTACAGGAAATGCCAACCAACAGCAAACTGAAACAAGAAGCCATCAATAAATGTAAGATACAGTCTATTCTAATACAATGTAATTAATTAATAAAGGTTTCTCAGAACATGAAAATACATGATGAAAAGGCACTGCTGATGCAGTTGTTTTCTAGTATAATAGCACTTACAGAAATTAATTATTGACCTGGGGGAAAAAAGGAAAAATAAAAAGAACATTCTAATTTCATAATGCTTGGCAATATGGAAAACTCAGAAGTCCAAGTAAGAGTAGTGCAAAATCTCAACTGGTTCTGGTGATTCTTCTGAGTGTTTTAGCTGGAAACATTTTGAAAAACCTCTATATGTGCACATATTTTAAATTTAAGTTCTGACTGTATTTTAAATATAGTGCCTATGTGCTCATAACTATCTTACATGCTGAAGTACAAAAAAATCAAAAAAGTAACTTCACTCTTTGTCCAACCAAGTAAAATAAATTTGTAGCCTTCTTTCCCTGAAATTTCAACAGCTAAAGAAATTTAGCAACTATTATGCCATGATGTTACTTCAGCAGACAAACAGGTGGAAATCTTGCTTCTGTCATCTTTTCACAGGCGAGAAGAGCAGAAAATGCATCTTAATGTTTTGAAAGAAGACATCTCCAGAGGCTGCCACACATAGTTCTTCACCACTTCAAGAAACTTAATGCAATGCAGCCACAAAGGGGACTCTATCAACTCAAAAAAGTGTGGTAAAAGGAGACTAAGCAGGCATACCGAATTCTCAGTGTTGTAAAATATGAGGACAAAAGAGCCGAACTGAACTAAGAGATCATGGCTAGTTGGTGGAGAACACAAAAAATATTTATTGTAAATACTAAGGTAAATTCATTCAGTGATAAATAGGACGTATTAAATACTGACACAGAACTCACGGAAATTCTTAGAGCTCTCAGCTCAAGGCATTCTAACTGCTATTCAATCATGTTTGGGTTTCAAATTCTACCCTTTGCCAAGGAGGATCTTTCCAAAAGCATGAATTGTCTACATGTTCTTGCTTTCAGTTATAGAGATAAGGTCCAGAAATGTTCATAAGAAAGTTTTCACTTAACTCCTACAAATAAACAAGCAATTCAGGGTATATTTTTACCTTCAAATCAGAAGTAAATAGTTAGTCTCTTGAAAGATATATGCTTAATACATAAGACAATGGAACTGAATGCAGTTAAATACACACTGAAATGCTGAGGAGGATGAGTCAGACTAACAGTGTCCTGGTTCAAGCAGTACCTAATACTTAAGGACATAACAAAAATGACATTTCTGCATGTAATGTATTCATGTTGCTCCACAGACTAATGTCAGACCAAAGAAAATTTCTGCTCTTCTTTATAGATAATACTATCACAAAAGTTTTGATTACTAAAAGCTTTAAAGTTTTGATTACTAAAAGCTTTTAATTAAATATTGCAAAGCAGAAGGGATGACCTACAGTTTTATAGAACAAAATTAAAAAGTCGTGGGAGTGACCTTCAAATAACAATTTGTCTGACCAGCTACTACTGACAAGAGGGGAGTTGTAGAAGAAGGATCATAAACTGGGTCTCATGGAAATAATTACCTTCCTTTTAACCAAACAAAACCATTAATTAGAAATATGAATATTAAATTAAGACTTGCTGAAGACAAATAACCTCATTTTGTAAATCAACTTTGAGAATATAATATTAAACAATACTAACATACAGATAAATCAGAACTGAAATCAATAATAAAAAAGAAGCAGCAAGCACCAGTGAATAAAAATTTTGATGAAACAGGTGAAATAGAGATAAAATGCACAATTTAATATTCTAAGAACATGTTTTTACGCTGAAGACTTAGTTTCACCAGTTTAGTAAAGTTAACAGAAACATGAAAGTTTATCAATACCAAAAATATACTCCCTCCAGAAATTAATTTAAAAGACAACAAAAAATCCCACACCCAAATGCATTCTGATGCAACAGCTTTTCAAGGCACGGTTTATTATTAGTTCTTATATGATCTAAGACCAGTATGTTTGTATTGAAAGATTACATAGTTACAAGCAATTCTGGTAATAACTGCATACAATAGCAGCTGCATAAAATTTCATAGTTTTTTTACCTCCTACTATGTGAAATTTTTAAGACCTTCATTAAAATGTAACCTGCACAGTCTTTTAAGTACTCAGAAATACTATTTAAGGAGCTATGAAAGATCAAATCTGATGCAACAATAATCTAGATTTCTCTTTACAAAATATATGAATTAAATATATTGTTTTGAACATTTATAAGTTACAAATTATGTACTAGAATTTTACTTTTGCTTGGATTATAAGTATACACATATGTGTTTAAATACACGTGAACATAGTCAAATTGCTGTATGCAGTCTTGACTAAGAGTAGAAAATGGGTCGGTAAAACAGCATTAGTCTTTTTACTCAATTTTGAGTAATTTTTTTTGAATTTTAATCAAATTCAAAATTTGAGTAAAATTTTGAATTTTACTCAAATGCAAAAAATATATATCTCAATACAGATAGGAAATTTCTAATCTCAGCAGTACAATGAACATAAACTTTTCTAATAATGATGATGAATTATCAAAGCCTGAGATGTCAAAAGACCTACTGGAACAAATTAGTAATTAAAAGAAACAAACAAACCAACCAACACACACAAAACCTATCCTGATGGTATGGATCAAAGTTTTGAAATAACTTCCTAGCAATGACACATGATCATTTGTAAACTCCACCCATCCCCAACAAACAAAAAACCTACCAACAACTAATAATTTTTAAAAAATCCATCAGAGAGAAGAACAGAAATTTCTTAGTTACCAAACTGTTTCTGTGGGTGCTGTACAGCAACAGCAGAAAACCTAAGTAATTTTTCAGACCTATGGTCACGGGAAAAGAGCTTGGTTTGGGGCCTACTTAGACATAAGATTTCAAGTATGTGTAGAAAGGCTTAAGGAATGTCTGAAATCTTGCTTAAGGAGGTCTTAGTACTGTAGGACAAATCTGATGTCTGTTTTCAGAAAGAGTTCCAAGGAGCATCTGAAAAGTACAGAGGTGTAAACCTGAGAGGTAACAAGAGTAGAAATTATAATAAAGAGTAGGTTCAGCTGACACATGGATAAAAATGGCATCCACAAAGCAGCATGGCTTTTCAAAAAAGAGGTCCTGCATTAAAACCCTACTAATGCTTTCCAGAGAGGTTAGCTGGCCAAGAGGTGAGAGGAATCCAGTTTACCTAGAGTATTTGCACTTCCAAAGGGCATTTGAGGAAGTGTCTCATGGAGGGTTGTAGGATGGCTGTCATAAAAAAGACAAGCTTTTGACATATGTTTGCTTAAAATATAGTTAATTGATGGTAAAAGTAAATGGTCAGCTCTTCCAGAAGACAGAAGTCATTAAAGGACTTCTTTGGTATTAGCCTGTTTGACAATATATTTGTAGATATGCTGGAAAAGAAGACAAGCAGTGAGATGACAAAGCTTGCTGATGATACTGTCTTACACAGAGCAGCAATGAGAACAACTGCCTGTGAAGAAACAAAGAAAGGTCCCGCAAAACTGAGTAAGAACGAAAATGTTAGATTAAATACACTGTATTTGCTATGAAAAGAATGAAGAGGCATCAGACAAAGTAAAACTAAGATTTAGTTTAACTTTAGTAAAACTAAAGTGAACAGAAGAAAATACTTCTTCATGGGAATGTCCTTGCCATAAAATATTCAGAATACTAAAAGTGTACATGGGCTTAAGAGGAAAAATAGACAAATAGTCATGGATGAAAAAATTTTTCAGGAGTTACTTACTATAAATAGACTGGATGTAGGAAGCCTCTGTGTCACAAACTGTTAGAGTGGAGGAAAGCATTCTGAAGAAGTATTGTTCCTTACTCTTTTCCTTATGTGATACTCAGTTAAATGGATATTTAGTATGACTCTGAACAGCTGTTCCTATATTCTTAGAATCTAGGGATTACAAACAGGAACTCTTATACCTTATGTCAAATACATTGTTCGAGAATTAGATAAAAATATTAGTAAAACATTTGGATAATACTGACAGAGTAGGGTCTATTAGCAGAATAGTTTAGAATGAGTTGTGGCCAACAAAGCAGGAGGAACAGAGAGAAAAATACAGCACCAATTTTCATCTTGGCAGTAAGGTAATAAGGAAGGTGCCACAGATTTCTGCAGTGGATGCCCTTTTGCTTAATACGTTCAAGAGAGATCTGAAATAGGAATGAGCTTGAATTACAGGACTTCTCAATAACACACTTTCAGCAGAAATGGAATCAGGCACAGGGTTCCACCAAAAGGAGAGTCTTATTTGATTTGGGGTTTTTTTGTTTTGTTTTTTTGTTTTGTGTGTGTGTGTGTGTTTTTTGTTTTTTTTTTTTGCTTTTTTTTTTTTATAAATACAAAGCAGCATTTGTATTTGAGAATGTGAACAAATCATGAGACTTAGAAGGTTTAAAATCATTTGCATTGATTTAGCATGGGGATTTTTTCCATTAAAGTGAATCTCTGTTTATCATTCTTTCAGCAAAATGAAGTTAGGATGCACAAGGAATAGAATTTAGGGTATTAGAATCCAATTAAACAAATCATTGGCATGATCCCATCTAGTTACTTTCTGATAAAACACACAAACAAAACAAACACATGATGAGAAACACACAGGAGAGTGGCTACAAAGGAAACAGAAATCATCAGAAGAGTGAAAATACCACAAGAAATATAAACTGATGTCCTGGTTTTGGCTGGAATAGAGCTAATTTTCTTCACTGTAGCTGGTATAGTGCTGTGTTTCAGATTTGGTATGAGAATAGTGTTGATGGCACACCAATGATTTAGTTGTTCTTAATTAGGTGCTAAAAGTCGCTAAGTAGTGCTTATACTAATCAAGGACTTTTCCAGATTCCCATGCTCTGCCAGGGGCACAAGAAGGTGAGAGAGGAGGGGACACAGCTGGGATAGCTGTTCCTGACTGACCAAAGGGATATTCCATACCATTTGATGTCATGCTCAGCATATAAAGCTGGGGGAAGAAGAAGGAAGGCGGGGGGGGGGGGGGGGGGGGAAATGTTTGGAGTGATGGCGTTTGTCTTCCCAAGTAACCGTTATGTGTGATGGAGCCCTGCTGTCCTGGAGATTGCTGAGCACCTGCCTGCCCATGGGAAGGGGTGAATGAATTCCTTGTTTTGCTTTGCTTGTGCGCGCAGCTTTTGCTTTTCCTTTTCATTGTATTATTATTGTTAGTATTACTATTACTCTTTTGCTTTACCTATTAAACTGTTCTTATCTCAACCCACGAGTTTTCTTACTTTTGCCTTTCCGGCTCTCTTCCCCCATCCAACCAGAGGGGAGTGAGTGAGCAGCTCTGAGGCGCTTAGTTGCTGACTGGGGCTAAACCACGACAACTGAAAAGGATAAGACTGAACAGTTCAGAAAGGAGAAGTGTGACAGAGACTTAATTCCTGATTTTGAAGCACAGAAAGTACAAAAGTTTCACTTTCCCCTTCCTCATAAAAGAAGGACTAGGTAGTATTTAACAAAAAAATAATAGAAAACAAAAATCATCTGTCTCGTGAAAACCACAATTACAGAATGAAACTGTCAGTGGTCTCACTGAGTTCAGTAACAGTTTTTAACAAATTAGTCTATAATGTGAACACCAAGAATTAAAGCTATATTTTACTTTGTAGAATGGACATGAAGATATATGTTTCATAGATAAGCTACTGTCATAACTTGTTGAGATGAGACCTCCCTAAAACTTGTACTATGTCTACTTTGCACATACTACTGAAATACACATTTCCAGATGTAGTTAGAAGACTAACACTACATTAAACTGCCTACCTAATTCTGGTCATTCAGGGTTCTGCCATGAACAGAAAAGCAAGTGCTGTTGAGCAGTTAGTCATGGAAAGCACCTTTGTGCCATCTGTGACAAAAACCCTCAGATAGGTCTGCAACTCAGTGCTTTCTGCTAGGAAGATAGGATGAAATGTGGATCATAAACTCCAGAAGGCTACCTCAGGCTGCAGAAGTACCTCAGACACTCAGGAACATGAGTTACACTGGTTGAAGCAAGATGAAAATTATGCTTTAAGCAAAAAGAAATATTTTGAAATATTTGGTGTCAGAGTGTAAGCCCCATATTCTAAAATTAGGTTATCAATGCAGAAAATTGAATAAGGAAATCTATGCTTGAAATTAACTTTTTACCTACACTTCTATCTAGCTTGGCATCTTAGACAAGCCTCTTCCAAAGGAGGCTTTGACACTCCAGTCAAAATAACTTTCTTCAACTTTATTTTCTTATGTAATTAAAATGAGGGTATGTCTGATGTATTATTATTGTTAAAAACAAAGTCACACAGATTTTGTCCTGATAGGAGGCAGAGCTATCAGGAAAACCTACTGATTTAAGACTTTTCTTTAGTGTGTAGCCAGTTATTTGGAGAAAAATAAAACAAAGACACACCAAAAGAAAAATAAAATCCCTCAGAAGTGGCCACTGCTCAGAAACTGAGGTTGTGACATCAGGACCTGACAGAACTAGACTGCCTTGAGGATAGTTTCCTCTGATTCAGAGGATTCAAATCTGACGTAAACAGAAGTTCAGCTTGCCCATACTATGCTAATAGACAATGGTTTGTACTATGTGTTTATAGTACCAAAGCCATTCCTTAAAATATTTTTTCCTGTGAATTTACCTCATGATTATTTACTTTATTCTTTAATCCCACAAATTCTGTCATAAAAAGTTAATTTTGAAAAAATGTATGTGGCATACTCTTTATTTATTTTATTCTTTCACATATGTCCAAAGTTACAAAAGGAAGCTATTGCATATGAAAACTGTTGGAGTTAGGGTTCTCATGTATAATTTTCCAAGAACTATAATATTCCATTGCTAGATTCTCAACCAGTTTCAGCAAAATAAAATAAAGTCACAATTCTTCAAAATCTTATGGTCTCACAAAAATGGTTTTCTAATCTTTGAAGGCTATGCCACGGTTTTATAAGTTTGCCTTGAATTTTGTGCAGCTGTTTTTTCTTCAATTATAGATGAAGGCCATTCAGTTCCAGTGTTTAAATATGTTGGACAGGTTTTTTTTCCACTATTGTTTAGGTAGAGACTTCTTTCCTCTTCACCATGGCTTTAGGAATAGACATGCTACTGTAACAATATGGCACCATTTCCTGAAATACTAAATGGTGCAAAGTATTCAGTACTAATATGTAGTTTCCTTTCATAGCACTAATTTGGGAAGCCTAAAAAGAATCCATTATTTATTTGTTTTATTTGGTAATTATACAAGCACCACAGTTTGACCTCATATCTAAAGGAAGGACTATGGTTTTCAAATAATCTTCAAAATTATGACTTGGAAATATATTTACAATTTCAGATTGCTAAATATTCCATGTTTTCATGTTAAAAAATCTACACATACATGAAGCGGGGAAAGAAAACAGTTTACACAATAGTGGCATAACAGGTAAAACATGTCTTTAGTTAGGCAGTGCTTGTATTTCTGTACTGCCAATCCCTAATATTTATTGTTTTACCTTCCTAAGTAGTTTTATTTTATGGGATACCAGAAAAGGAATTTCAAAAGAGCAACAAAACTTATTTACTTCAAAATACTCTCTGAAGTGTTTAAATCTCTATTTTATCGTTAAATAATTATAATGGGATCTAGCTATTAAAACCATAAAATAACTCCATATGGAACATCTTAATCTAGAAGAAGACAAAAATTTTTATTATTTCACAAAGCCTTACTAGATTCTTTCAAATGGCAGACATATACAAAAGAATAAACTGTTAGTTCCTGTAATAACATAAATTTAAAATAATTCTTCAGCTGAAAACCTATGAAATTAGAGAATGCAGAGGTATGTCAAAATTCATTTGTCTATTTCTATCATTACAAATGATACGACATATTCAATTCTATTCTGAGCAGAAAAGATGTGGCCACCTATCTTGCATCTTGAGCAAGTATACCATTTTGGGGGACAACGGGTAAAAAAGTACTGGGTAATGACATCCCACAACCTTCTGTTCCTCCCATCTTTTCCCACATAGGACTTGGAGCAGTCTATATTCTTCAAAATGCCTGCTAGACTCAGACCTCAATGTCAACCAGACAGAAGAATGTCTTTATGAATTTGGATGGGATGAGGCACACACATCTCTACTACCTCTGCACTTAGCTGAGTCTCAGGAAGAAGCAGTTATTTAGGCATCAAAACATTTTAGTAGGAAATTATTTTAGCTACTAGCAAGTACTGTTATCAAGTGCGTTATCAGTTAATTAACTCCAACACAAGCAGTTCTGTAGAATGAAACAATAGAAGATACAGTATCCATACTATCTATAAGAATTTGCTTGTGTTTTAGTGGTTTTACTTTGGACAAGCTTTATGAGGTCCTGACAAATTCCCATTAGGAGCTGGAGCACATGAGTAATGTTATTCCTGATGCTACTCAAGTGCACCTTATGAATGAACTCAAAGGAATGTAATTTGTGTATTTCAGGACTGCTCTGTGATGAAACCTAAAGCAAGGGGAGTGGGAATGCTAAAATGCTAATCTAGTTGCATCTTTTATGTAAGCAGAAACTTACAAGATCTAAATATATAATATATATAAATATATACAGTATCAGATGTAGTTAGGTGTCTGCGTGGATAGTGGAAATGTGAGGAGGAAGGGGACAAGTTATAGGAACAGAATTTGATCTAGTCCATTGAAGAGAAATACAAGCATGTTGGGCATATATTCTTAATAATTCATGTAGTCACTTAAACTAAAATGTCCTCTGACCCCGACTCCCAGAAATCAGAATTCTCTTAAGTAATTATGAATAATTTACAGAGAAAAGTCTTTGCAATTTTTTTGATTCTACTAAAGAAGTCAGTGATATATCATAGCCCTGAACACACTCAGTCGCTTAGTTTACCTTGTTAGACTTTCTCTGAATTTCCAATTCATGTTTCAAAACTTTTATTCCATAACAGCTGCTTTTCCAAAATACTACCTGTTTAGACATGTCTTTTCAGAGCCTACCATCATTAAAAGAAAGGACTTAAACACAGAAAAAACAACAACAAAAATAACAACCCCCCCCCAACCTGCCTCCAAACCCATTTTATTTAAGGAAACATTGCCTGGTTTCTGGCATCTTTAACGAATACATCTTCTCAGGGATCAAAGCCAAGGCAACTGATATAAAAACTTCATCCCATGCTCTGGATTGGGAAAAGAAAACCAAAATAAAACAAAAAGCCCCCATGCCACACAGTGCCTATCCATTGAATGCTTGATTCATTCAAATGCTATTTAGTGAGTTAATGTAAAGTACCAATGTAGGGCAAGAGAGAAATACAGCCTCAATATCTATGTGTACAATTACAAAGCTGATTATGTGGAGATAAGACTGTGAATGTTCACCCTTTCTATCCCCTTCTACCTATTCATATTCAATTAATTTTATTCTTACAGAACTATAGCTTCTAGGAATAAATGTAATTCATGAACAAAACAAGGCATAGTGGTACATTGTAAGACACTAGACAATAATCCTCCACCTTCTGCAAACTAAAATTGTTGCATGTAAAATTAATTTTACTAGAAAATAATCCTGTAAATAAAGGAAACAGCTACTTAAGTTGTGCAAATTATTCTGAGTTCTGCAAAGCATTTCAAGTTCAGATCTAAAAGGCTTCCTTTTCCACTCAGCTATGGTTCAAGGTTTGCTACATGAACAAATTCTTAAACTTGTTTATACAATCATTTGCCTTGCCCCTTTCATCGGCTGCAGTATGGAAATCCGGGGTCTTAATAACTATCATACCGCAAAATAGCAACATCTTAGTTCACTAGATCTCAATATCAAGAGCGCACAAGAGAACTCGTGCCATAGCACTATGGACCTTAATACACATGAACAACCAAAGGAAAGTTATGGACAGAAAAAAAACCAAGTCATGTTGTGTAGGTTTAGTCCCAGGTCAATTTCTAATACACATGGCTGTTGGTTTAAATTTTGCCTTTCCTGTCTCCCCTTTTGATGAATAGTTTTGATGAATAACCATACTTTCTGTGATCTGGGTTTGGTGGTAGGCAGAAAAATTTGTTGCAAGAAATAGATGCAGCTATGTTAAACTTAATATGAAAAGTTAATATGAAAATAATAAATATAATTCTGTAATAATATGGAATTGCATATAGATACATGTTGTTCTTAAGTTTTCGGTTGATTCTGTTGTTCATGCTGTATGAAAATTTTATATTCTCCCAGAGGCATCAAATAGCAACAGCTGTTTTATGTTATGCATTATAGATCCATCACATTTTAAGACCATAAAGAACAATGTTATTAGGAAAGTTTGTCTTGGCCCTGAAACTCATAATTCAAAATCTTTGCTTAGAGTGTTTTTTTAATATTATGGTAGGCATGGTTAATTTTCAAAACAATGTAGGACATATTAAATTCTTTTACACATTTAGCTTTAAATACTCAAGAATTTTTTCATTTTAATATTTTTCAACACAAAATAACAGAAAATAAATGTAAAACTATATGCCCCAAATCAATTTCTGAACGAACACACCAAATAAAAAACGTGCAGTTTCATGTGACATAAGACCTTTAAAGAGAAAAATTTATATATTTTTTTTAAACTCAGCTTGCATTTTCTCATTTTTAAAACTGACAGAACTGGAAATAGAATGCATCTCCTAATATGAAAGAAAAACATTTCATAATACTGGCTTAGGTCTTGGTACAACATTAAATTAACTTCCAATAATGCATTTTTACCTTTGTAGTTAACCTTGAAACCAATTGAGCCCACACTTTCATCCGTCTGAAGGTGCAACCACATCTGATTACTCATGCTCACAATTAAGTCTGGTACAAAGCTCCCAGTTAACCTATAGATAGAAAAAAGAAACTGTAAAGCCATTAAGTGTTAAGGAACTAGATGATTGTGGGGTTTGTGGTTTGTTTTTTTCTGTTTTTTTTTCCCTTGTTGTAAGGAATCCAAAGAACTATTAAGTATTTTTTAATGGTTGTTGTTTTTAAACTCATTGTATTCAGCTCATTGTTTTGTGTTCAGCTCAATTGTTATTCTTAAATAACGATACTATTATGAAGGTCCATGTGTTCCCTGCACTCTTTCAAGTCTCCTCATCACCGTTAGCACAACAGTGGAAGAATGTGCCTGACAGACTTAGCCAACGTTCATTCCTTTATTACCAAAAATACCAGATGTCAGAACTTTAAAACCTTCTAATGTTACAGGACGTTGATTAATTAGAAAGAACTAAACTTGGTATTTTTTTCTTTTTTTTTTTCACTTTTCATATTGTTTGCAAAAATTTGAAAGTCAATGCAATCCTAAATGTTCGTTCTGTTTGCTGAATGAGATAGTGTGATAGCAAAAAGGAAATGTGACAACTGCAGTTTTATGTTATATTGCATTTTTTCCAAAAACTTCATCTCAGATTTGGTAAGAGTTTATCAGCTAAAACAGAATGGTGGAAAGTACCAAAACATTTTCCATTCTTGTAAAATGGATAACAAGCATAAGGCTGTTTAAGAGTGAAAACTGTTTTTTTGCAGTTCTAACCATTCTTTAAAGCTAGCTGAAACTTAAAATGGACTATTTTAAATATATTTGCAGTTAATTTTAGTTCTCCCGTCTGGTCTTTTTTTGCTTGTTTCTGTATGAAATACTCTGCTGTGGGAGAAAATCATGTCTATTTCCTGTATCTGTGTTCACAGATGGAGCTACTACAAAGACCCTTGCCAGAATTGAACAAGTAAATGCCTGGCCAAAATAATGTACTAACTGCTCATTCCCGCACTAAGGGAAAGTGTCCTCAGTGAGTTCGGTCTTTGCCAAATTAATAGATTAACAGGATGTTTCTCAGAAACAACACTGATGTAATGGCTAACAGTTTTGTAATTGGCGCTGCTGACTGACAGTACATCTTGGGAATATTAAGGCCATTGGGAATACTAATCTTTCTGTTGTGCCAGAAAAAATAATTCCTATGATAAACAGCCATCAAAATTTTTATAATTTCTATTTTGTGAAGTCAATTATAAATATTTTTTAAAAAATGCATAGTTTTCAAAAACAATATTTTTTCAATTAAATACTACAGGGGAAAAAATATAACTTGAAAACATATTTTTGAAAATAAGAATCAATCAACAGAACACAGGAATCACTTGTTGCTCTTTTTCAAGAGCTTAGGGATCTCTGTACAATATTTGGGAAGACTTTGGGGCCACAGAGCAGTAAGAGCCAGAAAAAAAACAGCATTATGTGAAAGGAGCTATTTAAGATAATAATGAAATTCTGCAGTTATGAATTATCCTTTCTTTCCTCCTGGGGTTTATGCAACTTCCTCTACCCTGGATTCATTACCTAGATTCTTCTCCTGGATGTAGGTTCTTATACCTTCTCTTTCAAAAGCTTAGCAGTGAACACTGTCAACAGCAGAAATGAATAGATGTGATTATGATGGCTCCTTGTTTATTAAACAGCTTAACAGTTACAACACTCAGCAGGGTGTTTTCCACCTCTTCCTCTAGGACTGTAGAACTACCCCTCCCACATACTAGTGACATATGTTCCCCAAGAGAATACACTGAAGGCTAGGTTAGAGGATATTTAGAATATTGCCACATTCTCCATCTCCTGAAGGTGATCTGTAGTATGGGAGATTGGATACACGTATATCCAACACAGCAAGCATACTAAAAGTGTAAGAGTAAGTCTCATGACTTGTGCACTGGATTTTCCAAGTGCGTGTTACAGAAACCAGTGCCCAGATGCTGATTACATTGAGTCACCTGCAGCAACTGTCAGATCAAGCTGCTGAAAACAGACTTCCAAACTTCCGGAAAAAGTGCTGTGGCCCATGTATGGAGGAGGACCTACCATTTCTTTTCCTTCTTCCCTTCTATCCCTTGGTAATAAAACTTAATGCTGCTCCATCTTGCAAAGATCTTAGTACCACAGGAAAACACTAAGAATGTCTTCATATTAGCCATCTTGTCAAACACACAGAAAATGTACTCCATTCAGATTTAAGTTCACTTAGGTGCTAGGCTCACTAGCCTGGAGCGATCTGTCATGTTGCTGGGTACAGGTACGTGGGCACAGGCTTATAGGCACCCAGGGAAACTTAACGGCAAGTACTGAAATGTCATTGGAGTTTAGCTGCTTCTGTAATTAGCACCAGCAAAGCGGGAATTATCAAGACTCTAATTCTCCTTTTAGGAAGCATAATTCTATCTAAATGTCACTTAAATTCAGTTTTGATCCTGAACCTTACTATCTAGAATTACCCAGTAAAACTAGTGGATTAAACATGTGGATGGGTTTCCTGATTAATTTTGAAAATTGGAAGATAAATATTTTCACATCATTTACATGCAAGCCAGACATAATAAAATCAATGTTCTTCAGTAATTTGCTGGAGGGAAGGTAATTATTTTAAAATTTAAAATCCAAAATTAAATCACAAAATAGCTGATTTATTTGCTATGCATCATATCTCGGACAAAGTCAACATAGATCACAGGAGAAAAGATTTACAAGTATTTTACAATACGCAATTATATCCTAATTATATTATACTCCACTTTCCCTGTATTTTTTTTTTTAACATTTTAATCCTAGTAACTTCGATATTGACACTTCTGATCACAGAATAATCAATGATCATTACACTGGTAAGAAAAAATAATATAGGTATGACTGATTGTACAATGTTATTTAATACTAAAACCCTACAAATTAATTGGGGGATATTTTGCCTTTCCAAGATCCTTACAACAATAATTCTTTAAAATTATTTCCCCAGTTATTTACAGAACAGATTCTCTTATCATGTATTAACACTTGACAATTTTAATTAACTCTTTTGTTAAAGAAAATGACTCAGAATTACTTTATATCCATGACAAGCTTAATCCTGTACTTTGATCATTTCTCCCCAACATAGGTCTCATCATCAGACATAGTTTTATAATATACCAACATCTTTAATGTAATAAATTCTGGACAGGGTGCTTTATGACGTTACTCAAAATTTTAAATATCATCACACTGTTCCTCAATGTGCTACTGTAATTAATGTACCCATGAAAAACAATACTTTAATGTTAATAACACCTAGTGAATTGGTAATTAATAAAAGTTTTTTCCACATGAAAGGATAGTCAATACTGTTTAGGAATCTAAGAATATCTGAAATTGAATTCCAGCATTATCAGAAATATATTCTGAAAGCTTGGTACTGTTACTGTTTACAAAATAGAAATAACAGTACTACCCTCTTCTCAAAACAATTAGAAACAATTAGCATATTTACAATCCATTGGAGAAACTCTGCATTGTCCTAAAGTAATTGCACCTGAAATAACTGATCAAATCCTGGTCTCCTCATTGATAAGAAGGGATGGAACGATTACAAAAACAATTGAAGAGGGTTAGATTGTCTCTCCTCTGAAGAATAAATCTAAGGAGGAATTAATGATGACAATTTGCAGATCTTGAAACAACTGTATTTTCTGCTCAGAGTTTTGAAATCAACAATATTAATGAGATGAAATTAGGAAATAAAAAAAAAGTAAACATTGGTTTTAGAGTATTCAAACCAAACACGTTCTTGATATCTTTCTTATGATGAATAATGGAAATTTACAATATGTAAAAATAGAATGAATATCTTTCCTTTAAATATAATGCAGGGACTATCATTCTAAGGACTCCTGATTTTGCTATTCTTCTGTGTTTTTACTGAAAACATTTTGTACTAAACAGTTATCACATCTGCTTCAGATCTGGCCCATGTTTTAAATTTGTAACTCATTTGAACTAATGATAACATAAAGTACTTACTGAGGGGCCAGTTTATTTAAAAATAACAGTTAAATATTATTTGGTCTTTTCAAATAATTTTTTCTACATAGCAGACCCTTATGGGTAAAATATGGCTTCTAAGCAATAAACAACATTTTTGTTATTTTTTAAAAAAAAATTTAGTCAGATTTGAGAAAAAGAAATACGGTGTATTTTAAGGGTCCTTCATTTCTCCTGTGAAACAATTAATTATTTACTCAGAATGGAACTGGAGCTACATAAAATGAATGACTACAAGTAATAACTAATTACAGTGTTCTGCATATTTTCAAATGACTGGGGAATAAACAGAATCATTGGATTATACTGCTGTCTTCAAAATTTTACAAATTAAGGAATAAGACTGAATTTGTCTTCTTGAGACTGCTGTTATTTTATTATTATAAGACCAGTTATCATCACAAGCTAAGTGTCTGTGAAATATGGATTCTGAATTTAATCAATGTTTGTTAAATCTATCTATCTATCTATCTATCTATCTATCTATCTATCTATCTATCTATCCATCTATCTATCTATCTATCCAGGCTCACACATTCCAGAAGAATGCTAATGGATGATAAAAATTTTATTTAATACTCAGTGCTGTCTGATTTGAATCATATGTGGTTTACATAATATCTTAAGATTTTCTCTGTAATAATTTTCTTCACTATACTAACTCATTTTTTGAGTTACCTACAACGTAAATAAGCACTTAAAGGTCAAGATCCTTGACCTCTTTTGTCATCCTAAGCTTTCTAGGAGATTATAAAAGTTTATGTGTAAGTCATACATTTATCTACTTTCAATTATGTTTTTACATACTTCTAATTTGAGAACTCACTTATAAAGGGAGCACAATAGCCCTAAAAATTTACATGTCTACACATGATTGTACAGACTGCCTTTTAAAATCTCTGATTGTAGTTTATTTTTTCTTTTCTGCTAACTCATCTTTTTCTGACTTCAGAACAGTAAACATAACAATGTATTTAAACTGTCATATTCAGTAATTTTAGAAGTCCAGTAAGATTAGTTTTTGTTGAGATTTACCTTACTAATCGCTACTCTCATCAAAAAACATATTAATGATATTTTGTAATGCATACAAATTGTAAAGGCAAAAGACTTACACTTGAAGCACAGTTTTTGGATCACCCACTTCTCCTCCATCACCAATTGTCAATGTATCATAGCCAATCTCCAGATCAAATTCTTCAAAATTTATCTGAATAACCTAGAAAATAAAACAAGTAAATGTATTTTAGAAATTAAGAAATGTACCTCAGAGATTAGTGTGTAAATAAGCTCTTCAGCAACATAAATAAAGATATTTTCCAATTAATAATTACATGTTACTTTAGCATATTTTACAATAAATTATTGTAATTAACCCAACAGGTTAATCTTATGAAATATTAATTATAATAACATTTAGCTATCATCACTCTGCTAACCTCATCAAATCACCGTCATTTCACTTATTTGTGTAGTTGTTACAACTCGGTTCTGAATAACTGCATTACATTTTGATTAAGACACACGCAAAGGGCAACATAACTAATAGGACTTTGTGCAACACAGTTGTCTTCAGATAACAACTGAATAATTGTACTTCACTGAGTAAATGCAGCAAAGGTGAAGAATATAATTTACTCCTGACATCTGTAATCTGGCTCAAGTAGGATAAAGCTGGATCAAAGGTAAAAGTCATTTTCTTCATTCGTGACCCTGAGTAAAATGCAACAACCAGAAACATGGGAATTTTTTATGTCCTGTAATTTAAATCACAGTGTATATATTTAATGCTGAAGCATAGAAATTTTGGCTCCATTTTAAGATTACAATGAATTTTTCACTTACAGCAAAATTCAACTGTATTATTAGAAAAGAAAATACAGCATATTGTTTCCACCCGTATATTAATCATGCTAACTCTTTATGAAAATAATAAAAGTTCCTCAAATTTTCATATAAATAAAAATGACAGAATACTTATACATAGGAATTTTTAATATTTATATCTGTAATAAATGGTCTTTAATTATTGTTATATTTGAGAACTGAGAGTGTTTAAAGCTGTGGACACCATTCTGATGGATTAATATCACGTCCCTGAAAGCTCATATTACTTTGTTACACTGGGGTTCTAGTAACAGTTTGAAGAAGGGCATGTTTCTATGAGCAAAAGCCAGTACAGGCAGGTTGGAGAAACTTATGTATGTTCCAAGGATTGTAATTTTTCCGAAGGGAGGAGAAACACTTTTTTTTATATGTGTAAATGAGAACATAAGTACATTGAGGAACAGCCATTTTGGCACATTCACATATACAAACATGTGTGTGTGTGCGTGTGCGTGCATGTGCATGTATGTGGGCATTATACCCCAGGGAACACAATCAAGTACAGAGCGTTAAGAGGGCCTAGATGAAGAGAACATGGAGAATTGTGTAGGCAAGCAGCTGATTTGCTCTAAATATCTGAGTAAAGCAGACAAAACCACACATAAATCTTCGTAATCTTCTTAGTGTAAAAAAAAATATTCTGGATAGTTTGTGTTGTTCTAGACACAGAATTTGTAAGCCTAGACATAAGAATTTAAATGGAAATCCATAACTAGATTTAAGGCTGACACATATTTCATTCTTTTTTTTTTTTTTTTAAAAAAAGTATCTTCATTTTTGGTCCATGTTTAAATTATGTGCAATTAGATATGCAGTTACATCAGAACAGGGCAAAGGCTCCACAATAAAACATGGGAGTTTCTGGGAAAATAATACTAGTATTGAATTCAAGTTGAAAGTGTGTTCACCTATTAACAATAAAATACATTTTGCAATAATACTGCAGCACAAAAAATTAAATTTATATTCATAATAACAGGAAATCCAAGATTTTAAGATAAATTGCATAATTAGTTCATCCACCTAAAACCTAATCCTGTTTTCCATTAAACACAAGAAGAAATCTAATCTTATTATCATATATTTCTTGGTAAGTGCAACAGTAATCATTTTTTAAAAGTTCATATCCTTCTAGATATTTTATATTAAGTACTGCCATATTGAAACAAAACATCTGTCTTTTTGTAGTTGAAGTACTTGTCTTTATAAGCAGTGTCAGAACACTAAAACAACTTTTCCTTAACACAGTCAACAATATCACACGCTATGTGCATTTCATTGAGAAGGAGAGGATAGAGGTTAAGAAAAATATAAGTTCCTTTACAAGCATTTCAAGATACAATTTTTTTAATTAGGGCTGACTAGAAAGAAAAAATATACTCTTACCCATATGATTAATGTTAACAATATTTTCTTATTTTCACTGGAGAAATGTAAGATATTTTTCATTATTTTTTAACAATGGTCACAAATAAAAAAGTAAGAGAACACCATTAAAAAAACCTGACTTATTAGGGAATACTATGGAACATGAAAAAAATAACTAAATTAGATGGCTTTTTGTCAAAATATAGGCTTCAGCTTTAATCTTTCCACTAGTCTCTGATGAATCCCCAAATTATTGATTATTCTGTTGTGACCTATGAGGTTATTGGCTACTCTGATGTAATCATTCTTGTGCAATCTGAAATTCCCTTCTGAGATAAAAAAACTTTTTTGTTTTTAATTAAAATAGATATACATGCAAAAAATTTCTGGCCCACTCTGTAACTCACCTAAAACTATGATAACAGGGAAGGTATGACTTTGAAAACTGTGTTTGTTTAAAGCCACAGATGCGTAGGTTAGCCTACATCTGTCTAGTATCACATTCTGTGCAACAGTCACATTTTTAAGACAAGAAGTAGCAATGAAGTAATTAATAACTTTATAATTTATGAATATATTAAAATTTAAAATATTATAATATAGGAACTGGCTAAATTTGGAATGTTAATGCAATAATCTTATTATTGCAGTTGTTATTACCATAATTTCTTCTTAAAAGTTCTGGATCAACAGAAAATTAGAAAATGCTGCAATTTTGTACAAAACTACCACTAACAAAACCAAACCAGAAACAGTAACCACCAAATAGGATCATATTTTATGTACAGGAAAAGTAAAATATTATTGCTTGAGACAGTAAATCATTTTCCGCACCATGCATACCTCTGCTGGAAGAGGGTTAGAATCAGCTACCAATAACTACTCCAGAAACATTATAGTACAAATAAAATATTTCATAATACCAGATCATTAAAGGGTAAGCAAGGAACTGTATGTAACCTACTAGTGAACAGCTCATTTCAACTTAAGTTTAACATACCACACTTGAGTTAGTTTACAGCACAAACTTCAGATCTGGCGAAGTAAACTTGTCAGTTATTTGGCAAATATGCTTGTCAACTGAAACTTGAAGACATTTAATTTCAAGGGAATTTGCACAAAAGGAGCAAGAGTAACATATAGCAACAGCAGAGCTGTCGATATCCAACATGTAAGAAGCAGTAAACTCATTTACTATATATATAGTACACAACCATTTATGTGTTATAACTGAAAAACAACTCTCTATATTTTTTAGAAATTAATATTATTCTGTTTATTTTTGATGTGCAAAGTACACGATGTACAATACAAAATGTACTTTAAATCTTTGCAAATATGCCCGAATGGCAAGGAAGTAAGTACTCTTAGCTATATTTTCAGAGTCCTTGTTTTGCAGTGTCAGATTTAGTTTGATCAGACCCAAAGATAGCTGGTCTTGGCAGTGATCATGTTGATTATCCCCTTTAGAATATTGAAAAGATGCTTTGATGATATCAGCATTTAAAGTTGAATGTGCTGAAACCTTCAAAAATAAAATCAGATTTAGGAAAGATGAGTAAATAACTTGAAATTTTGTAGTAAACTTGCCAGAAATTGTGCTTTTACCAATCATCTAACATTTTTTTTTTTTTCTGAAAAAGCAAAAGCTGTAAATGGCGTACCAAAGGTACGTGGCATCCTTGAATCAGTTTAACATTAGAGTAAAACCTCAAGGTAATTCTACATTTTAGTTTGTTATTGCTTGGAGGAATAAACACTTCAGGGAAATCTATGCTGATTTATTACTATATTCTACATATTTTTAAACCAGATTAGCATTACTAAACTGTGCTGTTGATCTGGTTAGTAGATGCACAGTAATCAGAAATGTGGGGACATGTATTCTTGATCCATAAATTCAAGCAACGTCTTCTTTCCAGTTTCCCAGAGCAAAATAATTCCCAGAGCACCATTAATATAAATGAGATATGATCCATTGTTTTTATTGATCCATATAAACAGTAATCATGTTTAAAATGTATTTATGGATTTATTGTATTTGTGCTCCATCTCACAATTTCATTTAAAACTGGAAAAAAAAAAAAAAAAGGTGTGGAGGGACCATAAATGTTTTCAAATGGTTAGGTATACTTTTAGGGAACAATAACATGAACAAAAATATTTCACTAATGATTTGCCTGAACTACAAGATTCTGGATAGGAGGATGTTATTATCAGAAGTGGGTTCTGGAAGGTAGGCACAAGAGGGAAATTTCAGAGATGCAGAATTCCAGCTGCGGCAGTTTACCACTACAGTCATGATCTATCATTTCACATATTGTAAGTCAACTAATGATATCAGATATGTATCTGTATGGCTTCAGAACTGTTAATCGTATTTTTACTTAAAATCAAGCACTATAACAACTACTATTCTCTTCTTTTTCAGAAAGACCTATGAAGTAGTCCCTGAAATTTTGTACCTTTGTAGTGTCTTTTGTGATGTATGAAGCAGGTAGCAGACTACTATAAGTATCCTGACACAGACTAATCATATTTTGAACTTTGTTTCAGAGTATATTATTAAACATGGCCCTAGACACTACTGTCAGGAAAAGGTAATCTCTTCTTTCCTCTTCCTCCATATACACACATATATATAAGCAACAAATTTATTTAAATTAAAATATGCTGAGCTGTGCAGTCATTCACTGAAATAAATACAAAAGTAGCTAAAAGAAGGCAATAGTCTTTCTACATCCTGGTCTGCTTTTGCTGTTTATAAATCCAGAAGCAATAAACAACTTATAATTGCTGCGTTAAATTACGCTACTAAAAGACAGTAATACTAATGATTATTATCCAAGCTATACAGAAAAAAAAGGCCCTATTTGAAAAATAACTTTCTGAAAACTAAAATGGTGTTCTTTGGTCTCTAATAATTTTGCGAGCACTTTTGCAAAGGAAGAAATGGGGGCAGAGATCTAATTCCTAACAAATTTCAGTAGATGTACCTCCTTTCTGTGCCTTGGAATATATCCTTTGGAATGCACTCCTTGGGCAAAACCAAGTCTATTATCCAGCTCAGAAGTAACATAGGAGAAGACTTGATTTAAAATTTAATGGCTAAGCTGAGACTTTCCTACAACTCTTCAGAGAGATAACACTCTTAGGAGGATGTGTTCCAGACAGCAGTCTTCCCAGACAACTGTCGATATGACTATGTGTCTAGTTCTTGATAGAACTATCTCCCAAAAGATTTTTCAAGGAAAGTAGCATTCCAGGTGAAGTACTCAACTTTTTAAAATTTTGCAACACACAAAGCAGAATGGTGTGTAACAGAAGCAAGTGTGTGTGCTTTAGAACTACTTTAGAAAGAAGTGTAAAGATTTGAAGCTGTATGTATTTCCATATGTGCATCTGTTACCGTAAAGCTTCCAATGCAAATGTAACTCTAAAAATATTTTTGGATGTATAGAAACATTTTCACTCCATAAAATTTGACATTTTACCAGTAAAATAATGATGAAGTTTCTAAAGATGTTATGAATCTTTTTTCCTAAGAAAAGTACCTAAGAATTAAGACAAGATATAGTTTAAATGAGTGATTTCTTAGATAATATTAAGGAAAAAATTTGAATGAAAACATCCTGCCAACAGCACACTATTATTACATACTGTTTTTCTCCACATTGCATATAATTCAATGATTCAAAATATCCAAGAACTGCTAGCAGCTGTGTAGCATAACAATAGTTTAACTGGCTCTTTAGTAGTCACGTATTACATGAACAAAACACAACCCAAAACGAAACAGCCTAAATATTAAGCACTTTTGTCCTTTCAGATTTAATTTAATCTTTGAGTATCAGAGGGGATGAGAAGGGGGAGGGAGGAAGAAAAGGAAAGAGGAAACTTGGAGATTTATAGAACATCACAGAAAAATGCAGGTGACACACAAAGCTGAAAGACAATTCCAGGATATAAATACTCACTAGCTAACTGGAAAGTTCTTTCTATATTTTTAAGCCCATTTGTTGGCAATAGGATTCAACATACTTAACTGTAGACATCTACAGTGCAAGCTCTATATTTGATATAGGCTTCTTCATAACCAGTGAAAAACATCTACAGTATAATCTATTTCATCAAAAAGTAGATAACACACACTAGATCAACCACAGTTTAGATGTACTTCTTTCTCTTCCTTGACTATAAAGTGAGACTAAGCATTTGTATATGGATGCCTACACTGTGGACATCTAAAATGGGATTCGCTCACATAAATATTTTTCAGTAGTACCATCTGAGATGCTGTAAAGCTGCCAAAAGATCCGTACAAACCCGGCAAATACGGGATCTTCAAGAGAACTGTGCTCTTTTGGGAAGGCAGCTGAAGACCAGCTGGGGTTAATCCCAAGTATTTTATGTCAATGGTCACCAGTAATCTCAGTCCTACAGATAGCAGGTGAATTCTGCTTTACAGAGTTATTGGTAAACACAGAATGTAATTTTTTGGCAGTTCTTTAAAAGGGGTTTCTGTTTTGTTCTTGTTTGACTTTTAAAAAATGCAATACTAATGGTAAATATTGATTTTCCATAGAGGCTAATCCTGCAATCAGTTATTTATAAAGGTTGTTTAGATTTATTTACTTTGGGACCATGATAACTGAAAAAAAATGTATAGTCCTTTTCTATCCTGAAAGTAAATACTAATGGAAAGTCTTAAAATGGAAGGATAACACATTAAAGTAACAACATGAAGAGATTATATTTTTATTTTTCATGTTATTGTTTTCTGTTTGCATAGAAGTATGACCTGTACTGTGTTGGCTTGCATTTACAAGAAGGGTTTCTGAGATCGATTAATCAGAGGAATACAGTCTCAACATTTAATCAACCTATGCAGCCTCCCTAAAAAGAAGTATTCTGCAAAAAAGAAATTATCCTCTAAATAAGGCCTTCTACAAAGAAACAAATATAAATAAAACTAAACAATTAAATTCAATTATCAATATAGCATCCACAAAGGGAAATAAAGGCGTGGAAATAAATCATTAAGCAAAGACATTGGCTTTTACTTAGGTCATTGTGTTTATCATGTTCCCAATAACACAAAATTGTATAACTTTTATCTTGTGAAACAGAATACTGTGTTGTGGGTTTGGGGTTTGTATACCTCTAAGCAATTATTTCAGATTTGATTTTGCCATATTTTCTCACATCAACTATCTTAACCTTTGCAAATGTCTCATTATACCTTTAAAAATTAGTAGCAGTTGTAGATAAAATTAAGTTAATTTCACTCATTTTTATTAAGCTACTAGAAAAGAAGATAATTTTTTTAAATCTAGACACTGAAGGAGATGACTGTTTACTAACTTTAACATGGTATGGGAATGGCATTTGTTCATAGAAGATAACAGAGAGAAGGTTGGACTTGGAAATTCTGGCCACCTTTCTAGTGCCAGAACATCTATTATTGATCCACAATGAAATCTATTTCTGTAAACCTTATCTTGCAAGAAACACACAGTATGAATGCTCCAAACATACTAACAATAGCAAGAAATCCATCTCACTGAAGCATATCCACAAGATATCTATTTTCATCAGTTTTCACTGTTAACTCTAGAAAAGAAAAAAAACCACCTATAGACTGCTGATAATGTCATGCCCACTCTGTGCTTATCAATCAAAAGGAATTCTCTGGTTGCCTTCTTCACTGGTAGAAGTGAAACTAGGCAGGGAGAAGAAAATAAGTCCTGTTTATATCTGTGTGTCCTCATACGCCCTCAGGATTGTTAATTGCTTTTGTGCTGAGGATGTCTGACTACTTCCCAGTAAGTAAATTATGTGCATTTATATCTGATGGTATAACCTAATGAAATGCTTCTGTCTGATTGATAGGCTTTAGCTCCATAATTTTCCATATAATCACAGGTACCTCCATCAAAATAATTGTGTTATATATTCGATTATAGAAGAACAGTTTCAGTAGGGAAGTATATTGAATCCATCATTTATTACAAGACTGAGGTATAATTTTATTTAAATTATTTATATTGAGGTATAATTTTATTTAACATTAATACTACCATGAAGCAGTTAATCCTGGAAACCATTTCCAGGAACACTAGGGACAAGAAAATCATCAGGAGTAGTCAGCATGGCTTCACCAAGGGGAAGTCATGCTTGACCGACTTTGATAAACTTCTCTGATGAAATGACTAGCCTGGTAGATGACAGGAGAGCAGTGGATATTATCTACTTGGGCTTCCCGCAGGCCTTTGACATTGTCTCCCATAAGATATTCATAGACAAGCTGTTAATGTACGTGCTGGCTGAACAGACACATGGATTGACAACTAGATGAAAGTCTGGGCCCAGAGGGTTGTGATCAGCAGTACAAAGCCTAGTTGGTGGAACTGGTGGTGTATCCCAGGGGTCAATACTGGGAAACATCTCCATTGGTGATCTGGATGATGGGGCAGAGAGCACCCTCTGCAAGTTTGCCACAACACCAAACCAGAAGCAGCAGCTGATATGCCAGAGGGTCATGCTGCCACCCAGAGAAACCTCAGCAGGCTGGAGAAATAGAACAACAGGAACCTCACGAAGTTCAACAAGGGGAACTGCAAAGTCCAGCCCCTGGGCAGGAACAGGCCCATGCACCAGTATATGTTGGAGGCCACCCAGCTGGGAAGAACCTTTGCAGAAGTGTACCTGGGGGTCCTGGTGGCCACCAGGTTGACCATGAGCCAACAATGTGCCCTTGCTGCAAAGAAGGTGAATGGTATCCTCAGCTGCATTAAAAAAAATATGGCCATCAGGTTGAGGGAGGTGATCCTTACCCTCTGCTCAGCCATGGTAAGACACAACTGGATGCAATGTCCAGTACTTTCCAGTACAAGAGAGACTTGGACATACTGGAAAGAGTCCAATGAAGAGCCGTGAAAATGATTAAGGGGCTCAAGCATCTCTCCTATGAGGAAAGACTGAGAGAGCCAGAACTGTTCAGCCTAGAGAAAAGAATGCTCAGAGAGGATCTCATCAAGGTATATAAATACCTGAAGGGAGGGTGCAAAGAGGATGGATCCAGGCTCTTTTCACTGATGGGACAGTACCAGAGGCAATGGGCACAACTGAAACATAAAAGGCTCTGTCTGAACATCAGGAAACAGTTTTTTACTGCTAGGGTGATCAAGCACTGGCACAGGTTCCCCAGAGCAGTTGTGGAGTCTCCCTCCTCAGAGATATTAAAAAGCCAACTGGACGTGGTCCTGGACAACTGTCTCTAGGTGGCTCTGCTTGAGCGTGGGCGTTGGGCAAGAGGTCCCTTCCAACCTCAACCATTCTGTGGTTCTGTGAAAACTGAATCAACTGAAAATCACACATCTGCTCAAAACTTATCACGTACAACCTTTGCAGCTACTGCTTTTCTACAGATAAATTATTTGGAGATAATTAATCTTGCCTGTTTTGGACATTCCTCTTAGGATAAATAATTAAACAGTACTTTAGGGTTTGTATCTCTAGTGAAACTAATATCTGTTCATTAACTGGAGGGAGAGTATAAAATAAAAAGTCCACCAACTATGGCAATTAACCTGTTGACTAAACTTAGATGACACTAGTCTACATAAAGCTTCTCTCTTCCTAAAATTGTTCCTCCATATCTTTATTGCAGTTGTGAAAAAGACAGAGATGACTGTTAAGAATAACATTCTAATTATTTCCCATTACATCCAGCTGAACACACTCCCTCCCTGGACAGCATTTGATATAGTAGCATGAGGAATAAATGAAAGGAATGGTAGACTTTAGAGAAAGGTGGGAGGAGATGCAATTGATTACAACTTATGGGCTACAGAAACATGTGGCTATGTGCTTAAGAAGAAATATAAATCCATATTAGGAAATCAGACATACATAAACTAAGATCACTTTTGTTTTCTTAGGCTGTCAAAATCCAGAATGGCAACAAGGCCAGCTGTAAAAAAAGAGAAAACAGTTTTGAAAGACCTCTAAACATTAATATTCAACAAAAAGTTGTATACCAGAGATCAAAATGCTAATAAACTAAGTTTACAAAAGCCAAGAAAGCAGTTTTGGTTTGTGTTGATTTTTTTTCAAAAGACATGCATAAATATTGAATTAAACATAAAATCCTTAAAATATATATACATAAGTACTTTATAAATTGAAATACTAATCACAGAATGGTCAGGGTTGAAAGGGACTTTTGAAGATTATCTAGTCAAACCCTCCCTTCCATGCACAGGGATGTCTTTCACTAGATGAGGTTTTCAAAGCTCCATCCAACCAGACCTTGAACATTTCCAGTGATGGGGCATCCACAGCTTCTCCGGGCAGCTTGTCCTTACTACCCTCATCATAAAAAATTTCTTCCTTATATCCAATCTAAATCTACCCTCTTTCAGTTTAAAACCATTACCCCTTGTCCTGCGGCCCTGACAAAAACCCTTTCTACATCTTTCTTGTAATCCCCCTTTATATGATGAAATGTCCCAATAAAGTCTCCCTGGAGCCTTCTTTTCTCCAGGCTGAACTGCCCCAACTCTCTCAGCCTCTATTACATCACAGGTGTTCCAGTCATCTGACCATTTTTGTGGCCCTCCTCTGGACCCACTCTAATAGGTGTCCATTGACATCTGTGGGCTTCCTCACAAAAGGAAGTAAAGGACTGATGAAGTTTAAGACTAGTTCAAAACCACAATATAAATGGATTTCCCGACTTTGAATCTGTGATCTATAAAATCATAGGTAGACACCACTCAACCTGTAAGGCATTTAAACTCACAACATAGTTCTGGTTTTGACCTGTATATTCACCAGATGTACCAAGGCTATAAGGTATGAGGTAATAAATGAGAACATTTGGAATTCTTTTTCCCAGTAACATCCTTTTTACAGTGGCAATGCACAGTACCTGCCCATTCAGCTGAACAGACAACTGTTAATATTCTAGACTCTCAACTCAGGTTCCTCCTGTCTAATCTAGCCTTTTGAATATGTTTCATATGTCTTACAAAAACATTCTCCAATGTTACTTTGAGAAAATTATGGATGTTCTCCCAGATAGGCATAGTTTGAATGGTAGTAAGAGCTACAAACTTTCTAGTCTTTTGCTTTCTCCTAATAGAGGGATTTGTACTTTCTATTAATAGGGAGGGTTTTTTCAAGAAGATTTGTTATATTTGCAATTCATTTCCTTACTGATTTTTAGTGGTATTTCAGCACTTAATGCTATGTCTCTTTGAGAACATCGATCTTAAGGTCAAAAGGATTTTATAGCAATTTAGTCAAGCTTCTGGTGTAATGAAGAAGGTGAAATACATTTCATTAATAACATCATTTCAGTAGATAATAAATAAAATGAGCTGAGACTAAAAGACCATACAGCAGAGTTAGTAGCAAAAGCATATTAGAGTAAGACTCAAATCTAAGAGTATTTCTAAAGAAAACAAAAGTAATCTTAAAACATTTTATTTACATTAACTTTAAATACATAATTTTCCATTAGTCCCCTTTTCTACTCTTTCAAAAGCTATTTTTGTTGTAAAACCCATCAGTCCATTTTACTACTTCCAAGGAGATGTATTAGGAAAACCCTGGAACTTTTTGTGGACTCTTGCCCTAAAGACATTCTTTTTTTTACTTCCACAGGCAGGGAAACAGTGCTCCAGATGATAGCTTAAAAAAGTAAGGCTTGCTAAGACCATTATAAACAAATAGCACGCAGTATATGCAGCGAAAAAATATCAAACAATCTGTAAAACAACAATGAAAAAAATCATGATCATGAAAAAAATCATTAACATCCTTCCCTCATAAAACTAATCTCACTGTCAGAGTTAAAAAAAAAAAATCATTGTTCTTAAGTAGCAAGCTGACTGCAATCATAGGAAGGGACTGAGGACTTCTAATTAACTTGCCCCTGCTTCTGTTCTTCCATTCAGTAGCTAGTCAAAAGGGATATCCTTGCATGCAGCACAGAAGTCTGCCTTTTTTCATCTCACTGAAAGTAAGCCATCTGCTCCAAAAGAAAACAGAGGTCACTAACTGATGTCAGCCTATTCTGATGAACCGCTACACATCCTGAAGGAGACAGAAACCACAGGAGTGATATTAGTGACTTAAGTTTCAGTGGATGTTCCTGCAAACATCACCTTCAGTTTGCATTGTGAACGTGTATTGGGTTTACGTGGCAAGGTTTTGGTAGCAGGAAGGAACTGTAGGGGTGGCTTCTGTGAGAACTGATCAGGAGCTGCCCCTCTATGTCAGACAGAACCAGATGGCTCCAAGACAGACCCACCACTGGCCAAAGCTGGGCAAATTAGTGACCTTGGTAGTGCCTCTGTATAACATATTTAAGAAAGGGTAAAAAATGCGGTGCAACAGCAGCTGAAGGGGGAGTAGTAACAATAACTGGGAGAAACAACTGTGCAGGCACCAAGGTCAGTGAGGAAGAAAAGGGAGGAGGTGCTCCAGGTGCCAGAGCAGAGATTCCCCTGCAGCCTGTGGTGAAGACCATGATGAGGCAGGCTGTGCCCCTGCAGCCCATGGAGGTTAATGGTGGAGCAGATACCCACCTGCAGCCTATGGAGGACCCCATGCTGGAGCAGGTGGGTGTGCCTGAAGGAAGCTGTGACCCTGTGGGAAGCTTGTGCTGGAGCAGGCTTTTGACAGCACCTGTGACCCTGTGGGGGCCCACGCTGGAGCAGTCTGCTCTGGAAGTGCAGCACCCCATGGAATGACCCAGTTTGGATAAGTTAATGGCGGACTGTTTCCCATGGGGGGCACTCCACATAGGAGCAGGGGGAGAGTGTGAGGAGGAAGGAGTAGCAGAGACAAAGTGTAATGGGCTGACTGCAACCCCCATTCCCTGTCTTCCCTGTGTTACTTGGTGGGAGGACACGGAGAAGTTGGGTGCGAAGTTGAGCCTGGGAAGAAGGGAAGGGTGAGGGAAGGGAAGGTGTTGGTTTAAATTTGCTCTTATTTCTCATTATCCTACTCTTAATTTGATTGCCAACAAATTAATTTAATTTCCTCGAGTCAAGTCTCTTTTGTAAATGACGATAACTAGTGAGTGATCTTCCTGTCTTTCTCTTGACCCCATGAGACTCTTCATAGTATTTTCTCCCCCTGTCCTGTTGAGGAGGGAAAGCGAGAGAAGCCCAGTGGGCACCTGGCAGCCAGCCAAGGTTAATCCACTACAGAATGGTACCATGAACTCTTATTAAGGAGTCACTTCATGGAAAACAAACATACAAACAAACTACTAGCAGCTCAATTTCCCAGTCAAATATCAGAAAAACCATATGTATTGAGCAGAAAACCATATGTATCAAGCAGAACAATTTACTATAAAGACCACTCATAAGAGCAACCAAGTGAACTCAACTGTGGAGGAAAGTGACAAGTCTCTGTGCCAAAAATTCACCAAACAAAAAAAGACTGAAATGTATTAATTGCTTACAGTGCAAGCACTGGAAACTTCTTATCAAAGTCTCTGGATCATGCATATATCTTTTTAAAAGTTCTAGCCTGGATGTGCATATTCATCATAAGTACAAATAAGAAAATATATTTGCAAAGTGTATTAGAGACATAACTTAGACTAATTTTAGGAACTTATTGAAAGAGTAACAGAACTAAAACTCAGGTTTGGCCTTTAATTCTATATAAAGTTTTAATCAAAGGTGGAGTTAATACCTGAAATTCAGCTTATGGCTAGAATCTAAAATTGCTGATGGGTGCAATAGAAGAAATTTCTCCTCTTCCAGTTTTTGCAGTAGGCACAATCTCTCGCCCATTCTCTATGGGTAGATCATATTTTCAGAGTGTAAACCACCACTCCTGTAGTCACAGAAATGGTAGAAAAATATTTCGTGATATAAAATCTACAATAATTAAGAAAATGTACCTCTCCTTTCATATTGAAAGTGGAGTTATAGTAAAATTGCAGGATGGGAGGACAAGTCATTCATCCATCTGCAATTACATTACTTTTTTTTCTTCACATATCTTTGATTTTACTATTTTTCTCCAATACTTAACCAAAAGCACATACCTCCTGACTCCAGATACTCTCGTTCAACAATTGATGAATGTTGAACCTGCTAACTTCATCCTAGAAATAGCTGGATTCCCTTCTGTGCTTTTGCTCTGCTGAGACAATCTTCCCTCCCTCCACATATATTTCTAAGAGTCCTTTAAACAGCAGTATATACGTCACTTGGATTTTTTTAACTGGATCAAAGTGTTCATGAACAATATTGAAGACTAGTGTAGCTAACTCTGTAAAGAAATTGAAGGTGTTCTGAACAGAACTGAAATATTTTTACACTTTCTAGCTTCATATAGAATAAAAGTATGTTATCTCCTAAATACAGTACCACCTTTTTTAACCTGCATGAATGAAAAATAGGATTATGGTTAAAATATATAGTTAAGAGTGAGCTTAAGTATGCTCATGTTTTCTAATAATTTTACTGATTGTAACAACTGCAATACATCTTCATGATAGGTTTAGGAAAAGCCAAATTTGAGGCATTTCCTTGTAAAAAGAGCTGCAGCGTAGTTTGTTCCAACAGCCCTGACCAGAATAGACTTGATGAAATGAGTGCTTGAGTCCATGCAAAAGCACCCAGCCAGCTTGAGATTTATATTGTCAACATGAATAAATATGGATGGCTACTGGGTTTAGGCTTGAAAGCAAGCTTAGGAAATGTTCTGCTGACAGTTTTGACATGGTTAATGAAATAACACAGCTGTGGTAAATTAAATGTAAACACTCAGCTTTTTGTTGAATTTTGTTTTGCTTATTTTTGGCTTGGCCTAAAAAGCACAAAAACTCAGAAATGGAAAGAGGAAATTTTTGCAGGAGGAAAACATCAACATCATGACATAAGGAAGGAGGAAGGGAAGAATACAACATAAGTATATGGAAAAAAAAAAAAAAGAACACCTTAGTATAGAGGGATTGAATGAGAACCATGTTTAATATGAATTCAGTAACAGCTACAAGTTATTCCCTCAGTAAACTTCTTCAGACTTGCAGAAAATATCATGTGAGGAGTTTCCCAAGTGCTGATCTCTCCTCTCTGGTGACCGATGACAGGACCCGAGGGAATGGCAGGAAGATGTACCGGGGGAGGGTTAGGCTGGATCTTAGAAAAGGTTCTTCACCCAGAGGGTGGTGGAGCCCTGGAACAGGCTCCCCAGGGAGGCAGAAACGGCACCAAGCCTGATGATATTCAGGAGGCACTTGGACAATGCCCTCAGAGATATGGTGTGAATTCGGGGTAGTCCTGTGCAGGGTCAGGAGCTGGACTCAATCCTTGTGGGTCCCTTCCAACTCAGGACATTCTATGATTCTATGATATTTTGAACCTTTTCAATAGTTTCTCAGAAAGTAAAGGTCTACAGAAGTTGGAAATAGTTGTCATAAATTTTCATAGGCTCTGCCATTATGACGATTTTCAAATTATAGATTTCCTAACAGATATTTGATATCCACAAAAACGCCTACTTTCAGACATAAATCATTATTGATTTCAAAATTATTTCAAAATTCAGTGGATAAAAAGATAAGAATTTGAACATGGGCAAACTTTTGAAACCGATGTTCTAAATAATACATTCTAATGAATACAGTCATGCAGACAGTAAGAATACTCTTATGCCTGAAATACACTGAATGTAACATTTAGAATATGGTGGTGACAAACAAAAACTAACATGTAATCCTGTAAAATTTCTCTTTTTAAAAAAAAAAATTTCTGCTATGTAAAATTACCAGAAGCAGGACCTAGTTTTCTGATCCATCTAAATTTAACAATGAGCTTATATTTTTATATTCTGCTTAAAATTTTGGGAAACAGCTTGGTTTCTTTTTAAAGGAACCCTTTTGCTTATTTTTCTCCTTCTTAATGCATGGTGGTGAAAGATACGTGGTGTGAATATGGCTGAGATCTGTCAGAAAGGCTGTCATTCTAGCACTGATGTTTTCCACAGTGTTTCTGTCACTGTGGATTAGAAAAAAAATCAGCAAGTATAATTCATAAGACTTGAACTCTGGTTAATTTTAGCCATAATTCAGATTCCACTGGTATCTTAGCCTGTTGTTAAATCTAAACCGATCATTTTGTTGCCCATCCTTTTGAATGGCAAAATCAAGAGTCACAATTGCAATTTTTCTTATTCCACATGCTGTTTAAGCAAACAACAGGAACTAGGTTTTAACGTAGCCCAGCAGGTAACATTTTTGCTGTTACTAGTAAAAACACACAGGATTTGTACTGACCTGACAATAAGCATCTCAGCATTATTTGGCTTTCTCTTGATCTAAACTGGTTTTAGCATGCTTACACTATGATAACAATTATCTAGCAATTACTGCCTAACAGGTCTGGTTTAGTTCTGTGAATACTTTATATGGCAAAAAGCCCTAACCAACCAGGGCATTCACTGTCTAACAAACAACAGCCCTTTATGTTAAGTGAAGCTGAGGAAATTGTGCAACTTTCAAACTTTACCTTGTAATTAAAAGCAGGTGAAGATACAAAAAAAAAATTGTGCCTTGATACAGTGCTGGAAACAGTTGATAGCAATAAGGCCAATTTATTTTGTTAAGCTAAAGCAGAGGGCTACAGCAAACTAATATTATTGTATACAATACAGAAAAAATGTATATTTTTATGTATTAGCTAAGAATGAAATAATTAAATTCAACATTCTTATATTGGCAAAATATCTAGAGCATTTGAAGCACCATAATTTAAGAAGGCTTATAATGAAGAATTGCCATATGATTTCACTCCATCTGTCAAAGAGGTTATTTGCAGACTTATAATCTAAAAATCTACATATGCTTTTCTTTTTATTTGTGGTGTTTTTTTTTTTCTGTGATATGCATATTAATAGCAGATAACAGCTTTCTTTCCCTCACTGTCTGGAATTTTATCATGTGTATCACTCGTTCAGTGTTTTAAAATTAACAACAAAGATTTTCTGAAAAAGGTCAAGGAACAGATGCAGAATTTGTGTCACTACAAGCAGCAGTATATATTTGAGTTATGGAAGGAATAAAACATACAAAATGAGGTTTTGTCATTCAAACAATAAAATACAGAAAATCTTGCTATGTTTATAACAATATGAAAATGCTTTCATGATGATAATACTTCAAGTTCAAGAAATGACATTTAATGTTTTAGACCATCAGATTGTGATGGTTGCCAGCTTTAGCAAAAAAATGTTAAGCCAATCTACCCAGTGTTTATTCTGTAAGATGAGACATTGTAGGTATTTAGTTCAGGGAAATTTAAAGACACATTATTTAAAAAAAAACAAAACAAGTAGATAAAGTTATCATGGTTTGTGTTGAAGCAGCTTTCACAGAAAATGTTTTTCTCTATTCTCTATCTAGTTAATATTAACTGAATCAGTCTTCCAGTGTGAAAAAAATTGTTTTTTTCTGTTGCTTAATACATATCTATATAGGTATTATATATAAAAATATTTATATCTATATCTATATCTATCTCAACAACTCTTAAGCCTATCAGAAATCATTAGCTTCTTCTACCTATGGTTTTCCTACACAAATCTCTAAATAAAATAAGTCTTTTCTCTGGGCTTCTCTTTTCCACCTCAGAAGTTGCTATCTCCGTTTAAGAAAGGCTGCTAGTCTATGGATAAACCAACTCTATGTTACTTGTCCCATGAAAATGGGTCATAATAGGACCTGGAAAAAGACTGGTCTGAAGCACAATGCAAGTAACTGTAAAATTCAGCCTGCAACCTGTTTTCTGTGCATACAGTTCATACCTGAGACAGAATAAACCAAATGTGATACCATAAAAAGTTATAAACAATATTTCCAGCTGTTTCTTGGTAAGAAATACCGTTCAGGCATGTGATCTGATATGGTAACAATTAAAGGAAAACAAGTTTTACATTTTTAGGAGGAAAGCAATAGGAAAAAATGCACTGCTTCTGGGGAGGGGAAGGGAATTAAACCACAAAAATACAAAGATTATTAGTATATTCAAAATGTAAGCATAACATTACAAGACCCCACTACACAATGTCATAATCAATTACCAGCAATTCAGAGCATTTTCCAAAGCCTAGCTGCTGAGTTTGTACAACATCCCATGAGATGTTCAAGTATCTTACTGGATGTGAGAGATATAATGAAGTGGAGTTCAAACCGAGAAATCCTTATTCTCATTTCTGTGCCGTTATTCACAAGAATGTTTCCTATGAGCCCAAGGGGTTAATAATATGAGAATCACAGTTCAGGCCAAAACAGAGAACTTAAAATTCCCTTGCACCGTTAGCATACCACAGAGAGGCCTGATTTTCTTTGTATACTTTCAGGCAGATCGCTGGAACTATAGTTTTGCTATTTTTGATCAATAAAGTTTTAGTTGATTCCAGAGTGGCCATGGATTTGCCAGAGTGGCAGAAATTTTTGCCAGAGTGGCAAAAATCACTTGCTTGATGTATATAAGAAAATAGGTGGAAACCATGTTAAGGCAATCTAGAAGTGGGAAAACAGACCACGGATTTCCTCCATCGTACACTGTTGGAGAAGCCTCACGTGCAGGTACTGATCCTCATAGGAATTTCAACCACCCCAATATCACCTAGGAGGGCAACAAAGCAGGGGAGAAGCCATCAAGGAGGTTTAGGGAGTGTGCTGATCACAACTTCCTAACACAGGTGATTGAGAGTTGACAAGGGGACTTGCTCTGTTGGACCTCATGCTTACAACCAAGGAAGAGCTGGTTGGCAATGTAAAGACTGGGGCAGACTGGGCTGCAGTGACTGGATTGGTGAAGTTCAGGATCCTGAAAGGAGGGAGGCAAGGCAAAAGGCAGGAGGAACACAACCCTGACAGGAGAACAGACTTTGTTCAGGGTTCTGTTCCAAAGAATCCCATGCAGATGGTTCTGGAGAGAAGAACTGTCCAGAGACCTGGTTGATATTCATAGATAGCTACCTCCAAACTCAATAAATGTTCATCCCAATGAATAAAAAACCAAGCAAAGGTACAAGTAAGCCTGCATGAATGAACAAGGAGCTCCTGACTAAACTCAAACATAAAAGCGTCAGAGAGATGAAATCAGGGTCAGGACACCCAGGAGCAGAGAGACACACCTCTGAGCATGCAGGGATATTTCTAGGAAAACCAAAGGCTATCTGGGGTTAAGTTTGGCAAGGGACTTGAATGGAACATGAAGAGCTTCTACAGTATGTCAGCAGCAAAAGGTAGATGACAGAAAACAGGGGCTGTCCACTGAATGGGGCAGGTTGCATGGTGACAAAGGACACAGAAAAGAGCAACGTACAGAATACCCTCTTCACTTCTGTCCTTACTGATAAGACTTGCATTCAGGAATCCCAGGGTCCTGAGATTAGGGGAATTCTGCAGCAAGGAAGACTACTTATAGCTGGAGGAGGATCAGGTTAGGGAACATTTAAACAAAATGGGTATACAAAGGCCCATTGTACACATGGGTGCTGAGGGAGCTGGCCCATGTCATTGTGGAGCCACTCTTGATCATCTGTGAAACGTCATGGTGATCAGGAAGTGATTCCTGAGGACTGGAAGAATGAAAGCTTCACACCTATCTTCAGCAAGGGCAAGAAAGGGTATCTGGGGAACTACAGGCCAGTTAGCCTCACCTTGATTTGTGGGGAGGTGATGGAGCAAATACTGGACACCATTTTGAAACATATTACGGAAAGAAGGATGCCTGAAAGTAGCAAGCGTGGATTTATGAAGGGGCAATCATGCCTGATCAACCTGAAAACCTTCTACAATGAGATGATTGTCTTGGTGGATGAGTGAAGAGCAGTGGATGATGATCTTGAACTTCAGTAAGGTTTTCAACAATGTCTTCCATAACATTCTTATAAGCAAACAGACGAAGTATGGGTAGAGGAATGTACAGTGAGGTACGAAACTGTCTCTGCTGCTCCTTCCTCCTCACACTCCTCCTCTGCTCCAGCGTGGGACCCCTCCCATGAGAGATGGTCCTTTATAGCTGTACTCCATGAACTTCTCCAGCATGGGTCCTTCCCATGGGCTACAGTTCTTCATGAACTGCTCCAGCATGGGTCCTTTCCATGGGGTGCAGTCTTTCAGGAATAGACTGCTCCAGCATTGGCCTGCCATGGGGTCACAGGTCCTGCCAGTAAACCTTCTCCAGTATGCTCTTCTTTCCATGGGCCACAGGTCCTGCCAGAAGCCTGCTCCAGCACGGGCTTCCCATGGGGTCACAGCCTCCTTCAGGGCACATCCACCTGCTCCAGCGTGGGATCCTCCATGGGCTGCAGGTGGATATCTGCTCCACTGTGGACCTCCGTGGGCTGCAGGGGAATCTGTGCTCTTGTGCCTGGAGCACCTCCTTCCCCTCCTTCTTCATTGATGTTGGTGTCTGCAGGGTTGTTTCTCCCACATATTCTCACTCACCTTCAGCTGCCGTTGCACAGCATTTTTACACTTCCCCAAATATATTAACACAGAAGTGCCACCAGCTTGCCTGATTTCCTCACCTGTGTCCTGTAATGAGCCTGTTTTGGAGCCAACTAGAACTGGCTCTGCCAACATGGGAGCAGCTCCTGACCAGTTCTCACAGAAGTCACGCTTGCAGCCCCCTACTACCAAAACCTTATCATAATAATGCAATACATAAGTACTTATCAAATCAAACTGAATCTTGCATGCACTGAAATACATTACTGAACCAGCAGATATTCAACCTATGATTTCTTGTTCATCCCCGACTATTAAAACTGGGTGTGTGCTTATATATTCTTATCAGTCAGGGCCTGGGACATTTTTCATGCTATGCTAATATGCTATGTTGTAGTATATACAGTTTCAGAAAAAAAAAATCCAATATAAAATAACTTTTTCAAACCTTTTTAAAAAAACCTTTTATTTTAACTATTTATTTTAACCTCTGACTAAAAGAGGGGGTTTATTTTATTTTCATTTGAACTGGAATTTATACACATAGAATAACTTGATCTCCTACGTGCTTTGCAGGAAAGGAAAACAAGCCTAACAACTGCACCTCCCTAGTACAAGAGAATTAAGCAGCTACTGGAAAGAGTCTACAGCAAAAGGACACTAAGATGATTAAGGGACTGGAACATCTCTCACATAAGGAAGGGTTGAGAGAGCTGAGCTTGCTTAACCTAGAGAAGAGGACGCTCAGGCGGATCTTAATGTGTATAAACACTTGAAGGGAGGATGTAAAGAAGATGAAACCAAACCCTTAAAAATGGTGCCCAGTGACAGGACCAGAGGCAGTGGGCACAAAAAGAAACACAGGAGGTTGCGTCTGAACATCAGGAAACAGTTTTTCAATGTGATGGTAACTGACCACTAGCATTGGTTGCCCAGAGAGGTTGTAGAGTCACCATCCTTGGAGATACTTAAAGACTGTCTGGGCAACTTCCTTTAGGTGGCCCTGCTTGAGCAGGGGAGTTCAACTAGATGATATCCACAAGTCAATTCCAATCTCAGTCATTCTGTAACTCTGTGAACCACACTGACAGGGACAAACCATTTGTTCACTTCTTAATTTTCAGCACTCAGCTTTAAATCAAAGTTCCTTGAAAACAGAAACTGTAAACTTGTAAGGAAAACAATACTGAGAAATAATGTTTCTGAATGCCTCAGTGAAAAATACCTTTGGTCAAAATGAAGTTCTGAGGTTTTGAAGATAACACTCCATTGCCATGTTGTGAATTGGCAGGGAGGGAGGAGGAAGACAGCATTTAGGCACGAATACCTCCACCTGAGTGTAATCCTTAACACTCTTCAAGTCATTAATAACTAAACCCCTATGATTTTCCAGTACATACATATGAATTTCTGAGCTTAAAGTTTTGCTTCTACCATTGGAAGAATGTAGAAAATCTTATTTGTTTTTTTTGTTGTGTAGACATGCCCTTGCTACATTTAAGAAAGGAAACCATTTTATGCAAAATATGCCCAAAAAGGTCTTAAATGCATTCCATACAAAAGCCCAGTCATGGTTTTCAAATGATTTAAAGCATTTGTTCAAAGTGTAAGAGCTGTGTTTAATTTCCTCAAACAATATGATATTAAATTCCATCTACTGCCACATTTGACAGAACTTTCTCTCAGAAATTCTGGATGTGCACAGATTTCATCAAGCTCACTAATAGTTTTTGATTAAAGAAATAAAAATATACAGTTTCTTTAGGCCAGAGAAATGGCTCTTTACTATTACTTTTGAACTTTGTGCCCATCTGTGGGACAGAGACAACATCTCCTTTCAAGGATTCTTGACACAATTTTCATGATCTATAAATTGGATAAAATGGATTAGCAGTCCTTGGAACAGGGATAAAAGAAACAAACAACCCTCCCCCCGCAAATACATCTACTGTCTTCATTAGGAATACTCTAATCACTTGATTAAATATCCTTTTTTTCTTCTTCCAAAGAGGAACATAAGGATGACTTCCACAGGACTTTGTAAGATTAGACAGAGAAATACACCAGTGTAGCTAAATGGCTTCTGAAATGTAATCAGATTTTAACTGAGTCCTCTGTCTTCCTGCTTAAAAAAACTCACATGTTTTTTCTCGGCATCTCTGATCAATTAATGGAGTGTGATACAGGTGGCAATATAAGACAGAAATTAGGAGGTAGAATGTACCTGTACCCTGCAGCAGCAAACACAGATGTTGGTAGTCCTTTATAAAACATTCCTGAGCTGTACAGTTAATTTTCGTTTTATTACATCTAAACAACTCCATAACACTCAATTCAGATAAAATAGTAAACCTAGAAATAGGATATAGCCATTGCTACCAGGTGCCTAGCTCGTGAATTTGAAGACAACTGGTGTCATAACTTAGCTTTATTACTCTACTTTGACTCATCTGGCATTATCGGAACTCCCAGTACTTTTGGTTTAAAGTGTAGGTATAAAGCATTTGGGATTTTAATACGGTGGTTCAGACAATGAAATAAATTACACAACTTCAGAACAGTCCTTCAGGAAGTGAAAGTTAATGAATGAACCTCAGTGATTTCTCACATAGTCTAAGGCCAGCCATGATATAAACAGTCTTATACACAAAGCAGCTCTATGGTTATTACACAATATTAGTGGACCCATGACCTTGTTTCATAGCATTGGTAGTTGCTTCTGGGAATTCATTTAGAGAATCACATAAAAACATGATGGCATCTACTTGGCATACAAAAAACAAAACACTCTTAGAGGAAACAGCATCTGCCCATACCCATCTAATATCAGCCATTTCTTAGAAATGCCTGTAATGCACCAAGTACAGCAGCTGGACTGTAGAGAGCAATCATATTAGTGAAAAATGTCATGGGCCTACATATGCTTTGGATTTATTCTTTTTTTAAAAAAAAAGCAAAGCCAGGATTTTAAACTTACCTTATTAGTATTGATAGCTGTGATGACCCACACACATTGAGCATTGCTGTCATACTGGAATGGAAAATTGGGTGATGTGAAAGTGCCTCCAGGTCCCTGAAGATTGGATCCACAAGTCTTGACTGTAAAAAGAATGATTATCTTTTAACTTACATACAAAATACCTGTAGCAGATTCATAAAACAAGTTCTAACTTATATTAATCAAGATGTGCAGGATTAAAATACCATTGACCAAAAACAGAACGACCTCATACAAGATAATAGAATTTTCCTATTTAGTTATTCTGACACAGTAAAATAAACTTTATTTTGTGTCCAAACATAATTTTTTTAAAAAAAAATTAATATATTTGGAGTAAAAATGGCAACTACACTAAGGGAAACTGCTCTATTTTTGAGAGAACACTTCAAGAAGTGACTTATCTCGTTACCTTCACTAATGTCTCAAGAGACAAGAGTTTATATAATAGAACACAAAGATCACTTTCAGCACTGTGCGTTTTTTGTGCATATGTATTGGTGTATGGCAAGGTAGCATTTTTTCTGCTGTAATCACTGTCCAACCCATTGAACGAATGGCTGAAGCACTGAAAACTTTAAAGGAAACTTGTAAAAGTTAGACTTACATAAAATAGTGTTAGCTATTTTTAAAGACTACAAAGGGCGTTTATTTACAAATCAGTCTATAAGGTTATTTACAGTAGCATATCTTAAATAAACTGATATCCTTTTTTACTGTAGGTTGCATCTCACATCACAAATAATACAAGGGACACAAACTGTGTCCTTCCTGCTTCAGAATGACATTTTTAAGGCATTAAATTCATAGTCTGCTGAAGTCAATAAAAGTTTTATTGTTGGTTCCTTGATATTCAGCTCTTTGCTGAATGCACTGTTGGTTACCTTTTCCTATATGAAGCTGCAGAACTGATAAGCAACCTCAGCTAAACATGAGCTTACTATATTTCTTTGGTGATTATTAATGACACCATAAATAAATTGCAGAAGCTAAAAAATCATTGCTTCTGTATTCTGGCAGACCGTCTTGCTTAATTGAATAAAAAACTTCACATTAAGGTATGTGAAATTACCACACATTTGTGTTGCACTTTCACAAACCATACTTATTTGATCAATACTGAAAACAGGAGAATTAGCTGCTGGTGCATGAAGACTTGTTCCTTCTGTCCCTTTAGCATCTAGAAAGAATGTCACTATTTCTATCCATCCTGCACCACTTTACCCCTCAGAGAAGCAATACTGTGGTGAAGCGTCTGTTCAAAGCCACACCAGAAGACTGAAAACAAGGAAAGAGGAGGGAGACGAGAGGAAGGCTTCTCATACATGATCAGTAACAGAAGCCATTGAGGTCATGATTGAAACTAACACCGAGCACAGCTTTTAATCTATTATTTTAATTAAAAACTGTATGACTCTTTCAGCTCATTTGTGGGAAGAAAGCCAGGAGAGGAAAATCAGTGAGTGTTCTAGACACAATCTGCTGCTCCATCTGAACATGTGAGTCCATCCTTTGGGGCAGAGCTGGGATGTAAAGCACATCTCCTTTGCATGTATGCTGTGGTAGAGTTATGAGTTGTGTTTGCTGCCTTTTTTCAGGGTAGCATCATAGTTAAGGTCTCAAAGGAAAGCCATGTCATTCTATAATTATAAAAGCTAAGTCTTTGACTCCTAATTTCTATTATTCATACTCATTGGAAATATTCCTAACAGGCATTTGCTTTCAGTACCATAGCCTGAAATCCAGAAGAAAAAGAAAAACAAACCACAAATTAAACCAATCACTTGGTTTTCTAAAGTCTGGCTAAGGAGTGATTAATACATGAATTTTCATTCATTTGAAAATACAGGTGTAAGAAGCTGCAAAGATGAAGCTATTAGCTATACTTATGTACAGTTTAGGAAGGCTTCTGAATCAGCCGCATAAAATACTGAAATTTTATGGGTTAATACTGCATTTCTTTGGAGATAAAGGGAGAAAAATGTGCACCTTTAGGGTTTTAATGCCTATACATGATTGATCTTGCTGCATTTGTCAAGTGGCTGATGTGCAAAACACTTCTGTGTTTTTTGGTGATATCAAAGTACTTTCTGTTCAGCAATAACTGTATTGAAAGCAATGTTCTACTCTAATATGACAATATAATATTCCAATATGCTAATACTTTATGTTCAAGTCTATAATCCACAGTTTGCCAATAAAACATAATCAAAAAAATTCTTACGTGATTTCTTTACTCAGTAATTTATATCTGCCTCTGAGCCTCAATACTGTACTTGTAGCTCCTTCAATATACCCATTTTTGCTTTTATCCCATTACCTGTTGTCTTTATCTCAATAAGCAGCACAGGTTCCTTGCCTCTGCTTCTGATTTTGTGTGAATCACATGAAGATTTGTTCTCAATCACTGCAACCTTTAAAGTGCTGCAGGTTACAGGTAGTGTAGTATATACTTGTAAAACTAAGACAAATTTTTATTTAGCTTTTACTGATTATTAGAAAAGTCTCTCAGAGACATAACAAGTGGTCTGCATAACATTTTTTCTTTATTTATTGAAAATTATACATACCTCCTATATCTTTTTATACATTCTTTGACAAGCTTTCTGAATTAAAGTAGTTGCTCACAAGGCAGTTCACCTAAGTGTGCACTACCTCTCATGGCTCTGTGCTGATTCGTAGAACACTGGGAAGACTAACTAAAGCAGATGAAAAAAATTGTTTCCACTGGATTTTGGAAGTACTGCCTCAGAGAACTGATTTACACAGCTTTCTCATGAGTAAGTCTATTTAATATGAGAATAATTTACACATAAGCTGAAAGTTGTGGAATTGTAAAGAAATATATAGTGGTAAATTAATAACATATACCACATTTTCCTGGATTTCTTGAATGTGTCCCTACTTATTTTAAGGATTTGAGAACCCTGCCATACAATCTTGATATTGGTTAGTTGTCACTTGCATGGGTGATTGGCTACCTGTTTCGAAAATACAACAAAGAACAAAAGTTCCACAGGGATACAGATCACTCAGATTAATTCACCATTAACAGATCCTTCTAACATAAGAAGCCTCTTTGAATATAGACATATTTGACGCCTAAGTGTCTAAAAATACATCGGTTACTATTTCAAGTCAAGATTGTGGCAATACAAGCTAGCATCAAATCGCTAGTTGAACTCCCAGCTGCTGTGTTTTGAAGACATTGAAATGTTAGAAGTGTGAATAACATGAAATTAATCATTATCATCATTTAGAATCAGATCAGTTCCTTTCTATCTTACTTTTGTGTGTTCAGAGGTTTCTGTCCTGGTTTTGGTTCGTTATTCTTCAGCCAGAATTTGTTTTCTTTTTTGGAACTAATCTAAAGGCATGACTTAGATTACTATTCCTATGCAGATAATTCCTATGCAGTTTGAAGATTAGTTCAGACTACACTTCTGAATAATTTGTACAGTATTTGGAAATATATAAGCATAGAGACACAGTTGTCTAATACCTTCTAAAACAAAAATTACATTTATACTAACTTATGGTCACAGCTGTATATTGAACCCACTTAATTACTTTACTTAGTGACAGTAGTAACAGTTCAGTAAAATACAAACACGAGACCAACAAAATTTGACCCTTAACATTTTTTCATAAAATAGGGAATTTACTACACCTCTCTGGAAGCAAACTCCAACACACCAATATGTATGATTTACCATTTAGTGTTAATAAGGTTTTTATATGTCTAAGTTGTTACCTTTATTTGAAGAGAAAATTTAAATTTTATTAAAGTATGGAATCAGCTCTTGGTGAGAGACAGAAAGCAGTAAATTGGTGGAAAGCTTTTGCCATTCCAATATGCCAATCTGCTTTTCAGATGAGTTTTGCTATTAAATTCAGAGATTTAAATGAATTTTATATTTTAGATTAGTATGAAGAAAGAAAAAACATGATCAGTATGGCAAATAATTTAGTTAAGCAAAAATGATACATACAGAGATGCAATTATGAATCTTGCACAAAAATGTGTAGGATAGCAACTCTGTAGTCCTAACTGGTGAGTATCGGAAAACTAGTATGATCAGAAGTGGGAAGAGATATTCTTATGGAGTATGGTTTCTTTTCTGACTTATATAGTATATTTTGAATGACTGAAATTTAACTTGTCTCTATATATTTAGTTTATTTAAAATAAATAGAGAACCATGGCAGTTAATGGAGCTTTACATATCCATAAGAAACAAAAATCTGGTATGTCAGTTTAAAAAGAAGTATAATTTTTTAAATTAAAATGTCTCTGGTGTCAGTAAAGGTTTTTCCTTTGTAAAATATATATTGTTGCTTCACACACGTAAAATGTCTAACTTTCTGAGGCGTCTGGTTCTCTATTTCCCTTGTAATTACGAAACACTTTCTGAAAGATAGAAACTTATCCTACCATATAATATGTGTGCTTTCTAACTGCCAAAGAAAATGTGAAAACCACAAAATTAACGCGAACCTACATGGAGAAACTATGAATGACAATTATGCATATGGAAGTATGTCATATAAACTCTAAAGGAGAACAAAGTTTAGTGAAAACAATTAGCTATAATCACATATAAAAGTCAAAATAGAAAAAAAATTAAAGAAGATAATTTTCTTTTTGCAGTCCCTTAATACCGAAGGTAGTACAGCTAAAACTCAAATAAACAGTGTTTGCTTGTTGTATAAATATGTGTAAACCTCCATCAAAAAAATCTACCATCATCACCAAAACTGTGAAAGCATAAGAAGCAATGCATTATCCTGACAACAAAGCTATACAAGGGACATTTTCAGTATGGGGAAGCTGATTAAAGATACGCGGTCTATTAAAAATATATAATCAATGTCTGAGTGTATATAAAAGGCTCAGCTCTACAGGTAAAGCCAGAAAGTTCAGCTTGTTAGAATTCCATGGAAAATCTTCTAAATTAAATGATAAAGTCAGAATTTAATTGGATTTTCAGAAAGCTATTAGCAAGGCCACTCACTCAAAAGCCTAAATAGGAAAAAATGAAAACCAGTCAACCGGAAGAAGATAAAATAATGGACTTAGTAACAATATTTTTCACAGTTCTTGTATACAGAATATAAAAAAAACCATAGATGCATGCAGTCTGAAAAACAAACAAGACCAGGACTCCATGCATAGTCAAAGAGTTATGATCTCATTGGAATTGTAGAAATGCAGTGTGACACTTGGCTGGAGTACTGCAATGGATAGTTACAAGCTATTCAGGAGATGCAGAGGGTAGAAGTCATGTGTTTGGCCTTTATGTAAAAGAGAATGTTGAGTGAATGGACTGTGTCAACAACAAAAGGATGGTTCTGTAGAGAGCCTTTGTTTCAAAATTAGCAAGATATCCATCAGAGGAGATCTAATTGTAGGTGTCTGCTACAGAGCACCTGCTCAGGACCAAGCCTTCTGCAAATAACTCACAGAAGCCTTGGTCTGCAGGCCCTAGTTCTCCCAGGGGTCTTCAGCTACCCTGATGTTTGCTAGGAAATGCACTGTGGTGCAAAAGCAATCTGGGAGATTTCTGTAGTGAACTTTGGACAACTTCCTAATACAGTTGCAGAATATGTCAAATAGGAGTGCTGCCTTTTTAGACCTGCTGTTCAAAAATAAGAAAGATTTGTTTGGAGTCATGACCCTCAATGTGGGGCTTCACTGCAATGACCATAGTATCACAGAGTTTCAAATCCTAAAGGACATAAGAAAGACAAGTAGCAGAATAAAGACTGGACTTCAGAAGTCCAGTACAACTGAACCAACCTGGTTGCCTCCTATGATGAAAAAAACCACAGTCAGTGGATGAGAGAAGAGATATAGACATAATTTACCTTGAATTTAGGAAGATGTCTGACAGTGACCTTCAACACCTTCTTCACAAACGCTTAAAGCATGTTTGGGGTGAATAGACAGACCACAAGATGTTTGGAAAACTAGCTATACCGCAGAGTCCAAAGGATGGTGGTCAAAGACTCAAAGTCAAAATGGCAGACAGTTATGTGTGGAGTTCCTCATGGGTCAGTAATGGGTCTGATAATATTCACTATCTTTAAAACTGATTTGAATGTTGGGGTTGAATGCACACTCACCAAGTTTGCAGAGGGAGGAGAGGTAACTGTACCAGAAGAAAGAGACCCTATAGAGAGAGACCTCAGTGGGCTGGAAGACTGGGCCAATAAGAATGATATGTGTTTTGGCAAAGATAATTGTGAAGTCCTACACATGGGATAAAATAAGCCCCAGAAGCAGTGCAGATGAAGGCTGACTGTCTGGGGAGCAGTTCTGCTGGAAGTCACCTGGGGTTATCTTGGTGGACAGGAAGCTGAACAGAACTCAGCAATGTGCCTTGGCAGCAAAGCAGGCAAACTCTCCTGGGCTATATCACTAATAACAGAGCCAGCAGATGAAGGGGTGTGATTATTCAGCCCTATGCATTATTTGTTAGGCCACGTATGGAATGCTGTCAATTTGTGGTTCCTCCAGGTTAAGAGAGACAACAAGAAATTGTAAAGGGTCCAGTGGAAGACCACCAGGAAGACTGGAGATCTTGGCAGATTAAAAAAGTTTGAATGAACAGGGTTTGTTCAACCTAGAGATCAAACCCTCAAGAAGGAATCTAATCACAGTCCTTTGCTATCCAAAAGGTAGTTATACAAAACAGAGAGATACTCTCTTCACAGGGATGCATGGAGACAGAATAAAAAGTAACAGGCACAAGTTTCTTCAGGAGAAATTCCATCTGGTTATAAGAAAAAAATTCTCTCTTGTCAGAAATATTAAATGTTACAACAGGTTGCTGAGAGAAGTGGTAGAATCAATCCCAATGGAAGTAGTGAGGACTTGTCTTGAGACAGCCATGGAATACCTAATCTAAGGCCCTGCTTGCAACAGGAAATTAGAGGATTTCCTGATGTCCTTTCCAGCCAAGACTTCTCTGATTCTTGATCAGTGTCTCAGTATCAAAAGGAAAGAACAACTGAATGGGTTTTCACAGAGGTTTGTCCTGGGTCAGGTTCATTCAGTATTTTCTTTAACACCCTGGACAGCAGAATAACGTGCATACTTATTAAATCTGCATTTAACAAGGAGCTGGGAAGGATCGAATATATTTGCAAACATAATTAGAATTAAAATCAGAACTGAAGAAATGATATTAAAATAGGATGCAGTTCAGTAGAGATAAGTATAGGACAAAGCATAAAAGCAGGAATAATCAATTCACAAGTACAGTATAAAAAGCAAGTCACTCGGCAGCCAGTCTTCAGGGGTCACAGTAGCTCAGAAATATAACCCAAGGAAAAATTATCCTACTGTTATGAAAAGACAATCAAACTGGAAGATATGCACATAATTATAGGTAGAAAAATGTGTGGAAATGCAAAAAAAATTATCCTCCTCTCCACTGAGCACTGGGAAAGCCCCTTCTAAAATACTAAGCTCATTTTTAGAAACTATATTTTAAGAAAGACACAGACCCGCTGGGAAAATTATGAAAAAGCCTGGAGGTCTATAAATATGACCTGTGAGGAAGGACCGACTGAACTGCTTTTGGTTAGTCTAAAGAAGAGCAGGTATTGACGTACACAATAAGCCATTGAAAAGGTGAATTAAATAACCTGCTATATAAGTAGAAGCACCTCTTGAAATAAGTTGTTTAAGTACAGCAACAAAGGTTCACATTTGAATTAGAAAAATTCTTCTACTTACAAAGCTAATGAAGAACTGGAATGCTTGGGTAGGATCTAAGAACACTTTCCTTGGAAACAAATTATGTTAGACAAACATCTCCTGGGAATAAATACAACAAGAGTAAAGTAGTGCTGACCTGTTAGGATCACTTTCAGCACAATTTATCTATGATGCTTTACCTCCATATGTGGGTGTTTGTATACATATACACATACATTGTTAGCATCACATTTAAGAGGTCAAATACATGTCTGCATTTTGGACAGAAGTGAGACAAGGGTGGATTTTTTGAAAATTTGCTATAGGTAAGTAGCATTTATAAAGGCAAGATCTAAAATTAATGATGTACATTCTGTTTGCATATCCATGTTAATCAAACTGATGTTTACAATCTATCAAATGAAATATACTGAGTTTGTGAATTCACTGTTGTTTTAAAAATCACTTTAGTTAGTGAAATGAACCGACCAAAATAGCAATATGAAGCAAAAAAGCTGTATTATAAATTTGTCAGAACCCAATTAAAATACTTAATATCATTTGTTCCTTTTTCTGCTAATAATCCAGATTACTTTGTTGCCTGCCTATTACTTGGATGATCATGATTTAAACTATAAATCGTGTCTCTCCTTTAGTTTTCTCAGATACAAAGAATTATTTCAAAACCACTTTTCTTTCTACAGATTAGATGAGCGTTTCCAAAATACTGTACTTGTTGCAGAACTTGTTGCTGACTTGCCAGCAGACTTATAAAAGGCAGCATTCATAAATGTTTCACAGGCTCTGAGAAAAAAGCAAGCAGAAAACAGGAGCGGCAGGCATGAAAATAAAAAGGCTAATCGACCAACTGTGAATAGATCTATCTGTTTCGTTTCCTGAAACGTAAATGAAAGGAAGAGATTTATCAACTGGCAAATAGTTTCATAAAGTAGATAATTGTCTCTGCTCAAGCAAGCTGGCTTTGCAATAATGGCATTACCCTGTAGGGGAATACTGAATCCCATGGCAGATAAATAAGTAGGGTCTCAATCTTGAAGTGTTTAAACTTTCTCTCTTGTATTAAGTCACAGAGAAGTCAACGTAAGCAGTCATGTTATTACAGCCACATGTATTAAGCATTTCTTGGTATAAAAAATGACTAACAACTGCAGAAATGTTTATCTTTCAAATAACGGACTTCAACTGTAATTCAATTTATAGTAAATGCCTGGGTAAAGATTCTCATGTCATCTTTTGAACATTATTTTTTCTTTCTCAGGAAGGAGGGGAAGGCATTGTTTATTCTATTGTCCTGTAACAATGGTATGCTACAAGATCTGAGTGAGGCAAATTAAATTGGAACAAATTTTAAAATCCCCAGTTTTAAGCTTTCATGATATATTGATCTCAAAAAAAAAATCCAGCTAAAAAAAAGTGTCTGAGAGGATGAATCCACTTTAAAATTTTAATGGAATGTAGAGATCGAGCAGTTAATTTTCAGCTGCTGCTTATGTTAATGCGTCTGGTTGCCTACAACATAAAGCCATACTTTCCTCATAGCTCCAAATTCTAACTTCTTTTCAATATACCTTGTCCTTAAATCACAATGGCGCAAATGCCTTGATTTTTTGCCATATTTCTTCAGCAGGTCCATCTACCTGAGAAACTGCTATTTTGCTAGGGTGATGGGAGATATAAATTATAAGAAATCTTTAAAAAATAAGAATAAAGATGAAAAGAAAGGATAATTGTTGGCAAATCATGAGATAATCCAACTGCAATTAAATCTATTCAGGATATCTAATGTAACTTTACAATTTTCTTATAGTGTCTTGTAGAATTCAAAAGGGTCATATATCAGCCAAACCTCCAGAGTAGTATTTTCCTGGAAAGTAGTCTAAAGGTCTAAAAGATATTGATCATCTAAAATATTTGCTTATATTTTGGAAGTGATATATCAGTTTTCCTTCCCAAAGTCCTATTATATTTCTCCTGTGGAAATACTTCAAACTTATTCCAAATTCATTTTCATGAATACGATCTTATGCCAGTTCCAGCTGGTATTACATGATAACTCCTAAGGAGAGTTAATCTGTCACTTTTGGCAGGCCGTTATACTCAGCCACTCATATGCCCTATGAGAATAAGTTCTGAGGATTTATGATGTCAAATCAAATGCATCTAGCAGAATTGGGAAGTTCCTGCCCAATTATGGTATACTAATGTACCTAATTATTACTATTCACATGCCATTTTTGAAAAATATATCATTACTGTGGGATTTTTGGTGTGTGCGCAATATAATTTCTATAAGTGAAGGAAAACAATTGCAAGCTGTACTGTTCAAATAGGAAACACCACGATAGACAGCAGCACTTTAAGTAACATTTCATAGAATAACAGTTGAAGTATCTAATATACCACATGTGCCCTTGTTATCTGCAAAGCTGCATCAGTTCACAGGAAAATATTAATTTTTTGCATAAAATAACATTTATGCATGATTGCATCATGTGTTTGCCCACATGGTCTGCACTCAAACATGCAAGTTCAACAAGGAAATGCACACATATTTTTACAGATACTTTCTTCATGTTACTACACGATATTTATGTTACTTATGCAAAATTCTTTCAAAGTGTTTATTGTATGCTCTGTGCATGAAACTTAGAGGAGACATAATTATTAATCCAGAAGAAATGTTTATATTCCAGTTTTAGTATATCTAAGAGCCTAACTGAAACATCTTGTTTGTCAAAAGAACCAAATTTATAGCACACTGAAGATACTTAAATCAGTAATTTTAATGCAACTAATGACACCCTAAAGCATTCCATATTTGACAAACTATAATATCTATACCATCTGTCTGTTTTTTCACCATTTGGCATTATATAAATTCCTAATAACTTTCTTAATATCGGTCCTCTTTTTTTTAAGGTGGAATTAGCTAGGTCTATGACGTTGGTGACTGTAAAAAGGTGAAACAGTCCTGTTGGTTGTGAATTACATGTTCTACCTATGGTAGGTTTGAATATTTAGTTAATACATATTCTGCAGTTTCACACTTAGATAGAAGTTTGCCAGAACTGCTAGCTTCCATTGGATTTACACTTTCTTTTTCTTTCTGGTTTAGTATTAATGCTTATTTTATCATTTGACACATGTTTACAAACGTGATTTGTAAATTGTTATACAGTGTTAGTTCTAAATATAGCCATAGTGGGAAAAAAAAGAAAAAAATGTGCTGAAGAATGTGGTTACCCTTTTATGCGTAAGTATTTTGATACCTGCTGCTATTCAGAATTCAAAACTTACACAAAAGTGAAAAGCAATATATTTAACAACCATTTATGCTTGAAGGCCATAGTCCCCAAAAGCTACTGAGCTGCATTTCTAAACTTCAAGTAGCTATGCATACATCTCAGTCTTATGACAGTACTGCTGATAACATTTTATTATTAAAATTTAAAATTAAAAAAAGCCTGACAGTATGCAACTGTATTTTGGTATTGATAAATGAAATGCTAATTGTGGTATGCTTTCCTTTTAAACTGCCTTTTCAATGACAGATTACTAAATTGTATTACCAAATACATAATACGCAGAGGATAGCAAGTACAGTTACCATTTATTTTAAAATTTATGTGGGTTATGAGAGCCAAGAATCTTTAGAATGTAATTTTATCATGGTTATCATACAAGAAATACATTAATCCTGTCATGCAGCCACACTTGTATGTAATCTTAATGATTTTCTTTTTCATTGATCAGTTTTGAAATTGGGGTGTACCTTCATTTATACAGCACAGAAAATAGGAATTGGAAAAACTGTGGAAAGATATTTAGTCCATTACCCCAGCTCAAGATGAGATTACATGTATTTAAATGGTTCTGTATATATGTATATCTAACATGTTCCTGAAAACTTCTACTCACATACCTAAATATTCTTTACTTCAGAAAGTTTTGCTAGTGTCCCACCATAAACCTTCCTTTGACAATTGTAGCCCACTACATTGTATGCTTTCCCTCTTCTTTCTCCAGATTATTCTTTCTCCAGATCAAACCAGCCCAGCTCTTACCCACTTGTTTACAGTAAGTTGTATTTTAGACAATTTTGATCATGTTTAATATTTTCTTCTGTCCTATTTTCAGTGGTCCACTCCTGTCTTGAAACATCATTTCCATAGTGGAAAAAATCAGGGGTACTCCCACTGCATAGCTTTAGGCACCTAAGGTGGGAGATGGGCACTGGTGAGGCCGCACCTTGAGTACTGTGTGCAGTTTTGGGCCCCTCACTACAAGAAGGACATCGAGGTGCTGGAGTGTGTCCAGAGAAGGGCAACGAAGCTGGTGAAGGGTCTGGAGAGCAGGTCTTATGAGGAGAGGTTGAGGAACTGGGACTGTTTAGCCTGGAGAAGAGGAGGCTGAGGGGAGACCTTATCGCTCTCTACATCTACCTGAAAGGAGGTTGTAGCGAGGCGGGTGTTGGTCTCTTCTCCCTAGTAACAAGCGATAGGACGAGAGGAAATGGCCTCAAGCTGCGCCAGGGGAAGTTTAGAGTGGACATTAGGAACAACTTCTTCACCAAAAGGGTTGTCAAACTTTGGAACAGGCTGCCCAGGGAAGTGTTTGAGTCTCCATCCCTGGAGGTATTTAAAAGAAGGGTAGATGTGGTGCTTGAGGATATGGTTTAGTGGTGGACTTGTCAGTGATAGGTTAGTGGTTGGACTCGATGATCTTAAGGGTCTTTTCCAACCTTAATGATTCTATGATTCTATTTAATCAGCTGTGTCTGACAACCTCCTCCAGTGAGTGACCCACAGACAAGACTAATAGATGCTGTCACACCTAATTTAGGATATGTGAATACACTGAAAAACTCTAGTAGATAAAGCCTTACCAGTTTAACTATAAATAAAGCTTCATTTATGTGCATTACATGATTTATTCTGCTATTCATGTGTATCTCTGTGTGTGTATCCCTTCAGCAATTTCTAGTAATTATACATACATATAGTACACAGTAGTAGGATATAAAATGTTGTTGTTATGTATATTTATACATATAAACCTAAACTTTTTGCTTGCTTCTGTGATATGCTGTTATTGACGCATATACTGTCGTGATCCATCGTAAACTTATTTCTGCAGCAGTAACACCTATTATGGTTTTCTTCATCTCAGATTTGGGTAGCTACCTACATCTGGCACTTCATTCTTATCCATAGCGAGTACCATTTAGACTGTCCTGGTATTAGTGAAAAAAAAAAAAAAAAAATATTCAATGTAATTTTCCAGCTTTTGTGGGTTTCTACTATACATCGTCTGGACACCACCCTAAGATTTTTTCCCCCCTTTCACTGTTCAGAAACATCTCACAGTTTTTTTCTGGACACTAGTAAAAGTATCCATAGCCTTGAATTACAAGATAAATGTTCCTTCTGTTTCCCATACACAAGTGTTCTTTGTGAACAAACTGTACTCTTCGATATTAGGCTTTGATGTTATGCCAGTTTACATGTATATGCACACACTAATATTTTCATTATAATTACTTACATATATATATATATAAAGTATATATACACACACTAATAATTCTGTTCCTTGATTCAGGTATTCATCATACTTCTTGCCATACTATTTGGACATCAAATATATTAAGAGAATGACTTTGTGCTTTTGTTCTATTTTTCTGTATTTTTTTGTCATTTATCCATTTGGTCAAGGTTGAAACCATGTATAGACTTACTTCTCCAGTCCTTACCAAAACTACATTAAAGTCTTTCTCATCTGCTTAGCAAAAATGTAATGAAGATGCTTCATAAACTACTGATTGTATATTGAATCACTGCAATTTTTAAATCCATCCTGGTGCATCTTAATATTTAACATGTGATAGTTTTTCATCAGATCATTATGAAGTGAACTTCATAATGTAAGTTCCCAAGTAAACTGAAGCATACTGAAATACAGACAAAGTTCATATTAAACAAGAGTATAGATGAGACCATTTTTACTAATAAATTGGGGACACAAGGACTAAAACTTGAGGTACTTACAAAATATTAATAGGATTGTCTATCAAAAAATAGATAGATGTAAAATGAACAAATCACTATAAGAGTAAAATTTCCTCTTTACCTTTACATACAGGTCTATGATCACTCCATGCAGCAAAAACTTCAGCTATCCTCTGACAGGTGATACTTTTTGAACCTTGTAGCACATAATCTTCATCGCAGGAGAAGTGTACTGTTGCTCCCAAGCTAAAATCAAACAATGACATAAAAAGAAGAAGCATTTTTTTACAAATAGGTATCAGTCAATTTTTCCATTCTTTTAGGTATGATGGTCCTGACAAGCAATACAAACTTGTAATCCAGTAAATATGACTTTTTGCTCTTAGTAGTAAAAGGCTGCAGGCTATGTACTAACCTGACATTGCACAGCATTCAGTCCTCTCTGGGCTTGCTTTGGCCAGAGCTGGTTTACCTCCTTTTAACAGTCATCTGGAGGTGAAGTGACTATTTTCTGACCTTACTTCTGACTTTGATATAGTAAAGGTTTGACAAACCTGGGCACTGTGTAACACATAATAGCTGTTTATGTTAACCAAAGCTATGAAACAATGAGAAAGAGGTACAATGAAATCACCTAGAAGAGGAGCCAAAGGTCTTGCAGCTGCAAGACTGAGGAAGAAAACCCCGCTATAAATGTATTCCTCCCAGTGAAAACCTCAGGATACAGATGACTTGCTGTAAATGTGCCCCAACCCTGATTCTTGTTGAGGAAGTCTGGTCCTTTTGACTTTAGAACCAGAGGGGCATTGGAAGGGGGAGCACAATATCAGAGGAAAGGATTAGATATTAGTAAGATCCTTGTATTTTAAAAATGGTATATTATTATTAAGACTTTTCTGTATTAATTTGGACTTAGTAATAGTTGTTCTTTATGTTTTGATTAGTAGATTAACATTTTAGTTAGGGTAGCAGTAAAGTCTTGGCTCCATGTAAGCGGTGTGTTTTCTCTTGTCAGTAACAAGATTCTGAATGTACAGCTACTAGACAATGAAAGTTAAAAGGTGAATATGAACATTTGCTCCTTTAACTGGTGTATGTTTCTCAAATTAATGGAAGAATATAAAAGAATTCTAAAAACATCCTTCTAGGTATTTAGCTGTGATTGTTTATTAATTGATAATGCTGACTTCAAAAGATTTTGTACTTTTCCATATGGAGCTGACATTTGGTGTTGCAAACTTGGCACAGAACAAAACAGGAAATAAGCCCAGAAAAAGCTTGTTTTGTTTGTTTGTTTTGTTTGGTTATTTTATGTTTTTCTGAGGGGAGGTTTGGGGTTTTCTTCAGTTTGGAAAAAATTAAAAAATCAGTACTTAAATGGGCATTATGAGATAAATGTTCTTCTCCTTTAATATAATTTCTGTTTCAAATCTTTATTACAGTTGAAAATAGTCAACTTATCAGGCCTTTCTCTGACATCAGATTCTTACATGTCATAATTTCAGCTTGCTGGTTTTAAAGGCTTGTCTGTCACAGTTGTAAAATATTTCTATAAACTGTGGACAACCTAGAGTATCATAAAGATCTTCAGAGAGCACTTTTTACTTTATCAGTTGCTAAATGATTGCCATTTTGGTTTTTAATTAAAAGGTGGTGTTATTATTTATCCTAGTCGTTATATAAGACTGATGAGAAAGAATCATAAATCTGTGATTTAGTGTGTTACCTCATGATTGTGCCAAAAATGAATGGCATTTGGGAAATATCCTTCTTTTCCCCTCTAATTAAGAAGGAATAAAACTAAAACTAAAGCAGAGGTGTTATTGAAGAAATTCTGGCAAGAGTCAGGTAAACTAAAAATTAATGTTTGAAAACCTCATGTATGTTGACACTGCATTTTTTAGTGAAGTGTATTTTGTAAGTGGAATTTAGAGGAGTATCATCACTTTTATCACCCTTATAGTGGGTACTGATAAAACTTTATGTTTTGGTATTAAAAACATGTGATGAAGGATATTTTGTAAGTGGAATTTGGAGGAGTATCATTGCTTTTATCACCCTTATAGTGGGTACTGATAAAACTTTATGTTTCAATATTAAAAACATGTGATGAAACCTTGCAGAAAAAACTCATACAGAATTATTTACCAAACTCCACAATGATCGTGTAAAGATATTTGCATGCACTAGCATCTTACAATTAAAAAAATACAACAAAACAGAGTATTTTGAAAAGGCTTCCAAAAGGAAAACGTCATAAAAGTGGAAAAGCACAAATTCCTTTCCTTTATTATCCTTATTTTCATATAGCCTAATATTAACAAGTATTTCCTTTATATGTAATAGCTAACACAAATTACATGAACAATGGTATTCCCTATTCTAGGCACAGCTAATACTATGCACGTTAGTGAATGTAAAGCACTAGGGCACAAAGACCCATTCATAATCTAAGTATGAGGTTGATGATATTCTGTGAAAAGAGAAGAGCAGTGCTTATTCATGGGGGAATAACGGAAGCGCTGACATAAAAGCAAACAGCATGGTAAATTATTTTTAATGACATTTGTCATTGTACTTTTGTTACAATTTCCCAATTATTTTGTGTATACATATCTGTACATATATATCTGTATATGAGGCTTTTAAAAATCAGTTTAGAAATCTGAATACCTCAAAACTCTGTAAGGTTTGATATTCTCTGCTAGTTGTTCTATAACTGACCAGAAGAAGACACCTTTCTCTTCTGGAGCCAGGGAAGCCTGAGGAATCACAGAGCGGCCCACCAGGTCCCAGCAGCTCTCGCGAGGGAGGCTGATGCAGCCTGGGCTTTGCCACGAGCAACCGCGGGAGATTTAAACAGCCCAGGAGGGCGAGTGACCAGGGTGGGCAGCCGGGGCATGGCGCAGCAGTTTGTGCAGCAGTTTGCACAGGCAGGGCGAGCAGGGAGAGTGCTGTATGCCGCCTACAGCTTACAGCCTACAGCCCAGGGAAGGACTCTAGGTCTCTGCCAGGAAGGTAGACACTTGCTGCAGAGCTAAAACAAGTGTTCCCATGGTGAAAGCCCCAGAGAGGTCTGATGCATCCACCCAGATGGAACTGGTAAGGAAGGAGGCTTCGGTACAGGTGGTAGGTTGCAACAAGTGCCCTGCCCCCTCTTCTGGTGTGAAAGTAAGTACCTGGACAAGGTGTGCACAGGTTGATGATCTGCTGTGCCAGGTGGCTGAGTTGCAGGAGACAGTTAAAAGTCTGCATAGTATTAGTAGAACTGAGGCAGAGACAGATAGGCGGCCCCAGAACCATGCTCCCATAGCAGACACCACTGAGAAGGAGGAGGCACCTTGGACCCTGGTGACCCGCAAAAGAAGGGCTCTGCCTAAGCCCCTACCTCCCAGTATCACCACCAGCAACAGATTTGTAGCTTTAGCAGCTGCAGACACCCACAAGCAAGGTCCACAAGGTGCAACTGTACCAGCAGCACAGAGTGGATACCACAAAAACAAGAGACGAGTGCTCGTAGTGGGTGACTCTCTGTTAAAAGGCAGTGAGGCACCCATCTGCCTACCTGACAGGGAGTCACGAGAGGTTTGCTCCCTCCCAAGAGCTAAGATCCAAGACATCACTGGGAGGGTGCCACAACTTGTCAAAAGCACTGATTACTACCCTGTGCTACTCTTCCATGTGGGCACAAATGATGCTGCAAGCCACGGTTGGGCCAGAACTAAGCAAGACTATAAAGCTCTGGGAAAGCACGTGAAAAATATTGGTGCCCAAGTTATCTCCTCCTCCATATTAGCTGTTGGAGAAAATGGGCACCTAGAAATAGGCAAATAATACGAATCAACTTCGGGTTACACGGCTGGTGTTGATGTGAGGGTTTTGACTTTTATGACAACGGGATGTTCTTCAGCAACCTTAGGCTGCTAGGGAGGGATGGAGTCCACCTGTCAGGAAGGGGCAAGGGAATCTTTGGCAGCAGGCTGGCAAACTTGGTGAGGAGGGCTTTAAACTGAGGAACTCCGGGGGAAGGGGACAAAATGGCAATGCTAATGCCATCACACACAATGGGGGAATAAGACAGGACAACCTGAGCAGTGATAAAGGCACCATAGCAGCCTCATGCAATGGCAACCAGGAGACCAACCACCTCAAGGGTTTGCATGGCTACAGTGGGTCCTTGTACACCACTCCAGGGAAACCTGTATGCTCAGGCACCTTTTTTAAATGCCTGTACACCAACGCACGCAGCATGGGGAATAAACAGGAGGAACTAGAGGTCTGTGTGTAGTCATAGGGCCATGATCTCACTGCAATCACAGAGACACGGTGGGATAGCTTGCATGAATGGAATGTGGTCATGGATGGCTACAGGCTTTTCAGGAAAGACAGACCAGCAAGGCGAGGTGGGGGAGTTGCTCTTTATGTGAGGGAACAACTGGAATTCATCGATCTCTGCATTGGAGTGGAAGGAGAACAGTTGAGAGCTTGTGGGTAAAAATTAAGGGACAGCCAAATATGTGTGACACTGTTGTGGGCGTTTGCTACAGGACACCTGATCAAGAAGAGGAAGTTGATGAAGCCTTCTACAGACAGCTGGAAGTAGCCTCACAATTGCAGGCCCTGGTCCTCATGGGGGACTTCAACCACCCTGATATTTGCTGGAAAAGCAACATGACAAGCCATGCATGATCCAGAAGGCTCCAACAGAGCATCGAGGACACCTTTTTGATGCAAGTGGTGGAGGAGCCAACAAGGAGAGATGTGCTGCTCAACCTTATCCTAAAACAAGGAAGGTCTGGTTGAGGGTGTGAGAGTTGGGGGTAGTCTTGGCTGCAGTGACCATGAAATGATTAAGTTTAGGATACTGTGAGGTAGAAGCAGGGCAATGAGTCAGGTTACAACCTTGGACTTCAAGAGGGCCAACTTTGGCCTCTTCAAAGACCTGCTAGGAGGAATCCCATGGGCTAGGGCTCTGGAAGGCAGGGGGGTCCAAGAGGGCTGGACAGTATTCAAGGACCACTTCCTCCAAGCCTAAGATCGGTGCATCCCTATGAGGAAGAAGTCAGGCAGAGGAGCCAGGAGACCCGCATGGATGAGCAAAGAGCTTCTGGAGAAACTCAAGTGGAAGAAGGAGGTTCACAGTATATGGGAAAAGGGACTGGCCACTTGGCAGGAAGACAGGAATGTTGTCAGGGTATGCAGAGATGTGACAAGGAAGGCCAAGGCCCACTTGGACCTAAATCTGGCAAGGCATGTCAAAGATAACAAGAAGGGCTTCTTCAAATACATCAGCAGTAAAAGGAAGACTGGGGATACAGTGGGCCCACTGCTGAACAAGGAAGGGGCCCTGGTAACACAAGATGCAGAGGAGGCAGAGTTACTGAATGCTTTCTTTACCTCAGTCTTTACTGTTAAGACTGGCCTTTAGGCATCGCAACCCTTAGAGAAAGGAGGACAAACCTGAGGAAAGGAAGACTTACCATCAGTTGAGAAGGATTGGTTCAGAGATCACCTATGCAAACTGGATCCTCGCAAATCCGTGGACCCTGATGCGATGCACCTGTGAGTGCTGAGGGAGCTGATGGATGTTCTTGCTGAGACTCTCTCCATCATCTTTGAAAGGTCATGCAGGACAGGAGAGGTGCCCGAGGACTGGAGGACAGCAAATGTCACTCCAACCTTCCAAAAGGGCAAGAAGGAGGACCTGGGGAACTATAGGCCAGTCAACCTCACCTCCACCCCTGGAAAGGTAATGGAAGAGTTTGTTCTGGAAGTCATCTCCAGGCATGCAGAAGAAAAGAAGGTTATCAGAAATAATCAACATGGATTCACCAAGGGAAGATCATGCTTGACCAACCTGATAGCCTTCAATGACCTGGAGGATGGGACAGAGTGTAACCTCAGCAAGTTTGCTGATGATACCAAACTGGGAGAAGTGGCTGATACACCAGCAGGCTGTGCTGCCATCCAACAAGACCTGAACAGGCTGGAGAGCTGAGCTGAGGGGAACCTCATGAAATTCAATGAAAGCAAGTACAAGGTCCTGCACCTGGGAAGGAACAACCCCATGCACCAGTACATGTTGAGGGCTGACCTACTGGAAAGTGGCTCTGTTGAGAAGGAACTTGGAGTGATGGTGGACAACAAGTTGACCATGAGCCAAGACTGTGCCCTTGTGGCCAAGAAGGCTAATGGTATCCTGGGGTGCATAAAAAGTAGTGTGGCAGCAGAGCCAGAGAGGTTATCCTCCCTCTCTATTCTGCCCTTGTGAAGCCACATGTGGAGTACTGTGTCCATTTCTGGGCAGTTTAAGAAGGACAGGGAACTCATTGAGCAAGTCCAGCACAGAGCTACCAAGATGACCAGGGGACTGGAACATCTCCCTTATGAGGAAAGGCTGAGAGACCTGGCTTTCTTCAGCCTGGAGAAGAGAAGACTGAGGGGGGATTCCATCAACACTTATAAATATCTAAAGGGTGGGTGTCAGGTGGATGGGACTAGGCTGTTTTCAATAGTGCCAAGTGACAGGCCAAGAGGCAATGGGCACAAGCTGGAACAGAGGACGTTCTACCTCAATATGAGAAAAAACTCCTTTCCTGTGAGGGTGCCAGAGCAGTGGAACAGGCTGCCCAGGGAGGCTGTGGAGTCTCCTTCCCTGGAGACATTCAAAACCCACCTGGATGCAGTCCTGTGCCCCCTGCTCTGGGTGGACAAGATGATCTCCAGAGGTCCCTTCGAACCCCCACCATTCTGTGATTCTGTCGTTCTGTGATTCTGTGATTCTTTAATTAATTACCTGTGTAGAAAAGGAATCATTTGGGTTTTTTCTTTTTTTCTTTTGGTACATTTCCTTGAAAATATTTCCTCTTAATTTGGTGATTGGGAAATTACTATACCATCAATACTGAAGAGTGGCAGGGCATTTCATTCTAACTCAAACCTATCAAAATATCAGCTCATAAACTCATTGATTTCAAAGATTTCTGCCTTGATTTACATTTACATTCAAACAGGACCTGAATTAACTCTTTTTCTGGGATAATACTCACTGTAAGTGCTTTTGTATTTTAGTTAAGATACAAGGTGACTTTTGTTTCATAACATGCTTTTTGTATTGAATATTAGCTACCAGATTTTAGCATCAGACCTTTGTTTAAAATTTTTCTTAATGTATAACTTCTCAGAGGATCTCAGAGGTTTTCGTAACTGCCTGTGCCTTGAAAAATTATTTTTTACATACACATGGCTTACAATACTTTGTTCATCCTGTGTATCCAGTCTTCAGGATATTTTAAGATTAAACATGGAGTAGCTCACCAAAAGTACATGTCATAGAAACTATGTTATTGTTATCTGACCCTCCTCAGACAGATGCCAGAGATCTCTATCCCATTTTCTAGCTTTTGCTATGTTACCTATTTTTTAAAAAATTAGTTTATATATCTCTCTAAACAAAACCTCTGTACTGGCACAGTTCTTCATTTGTCTAAATAAATTATTTAAGACTCCTTTATAACTCTTTAAAACTGGCACTTTTGCAGAGATTGGAAGAGGTGTGAGGGTATCACTCAATAGTGATAGGATATCACTATTGATTTGGCTGGGATCTTCAAATCTGGGTTTGATCCCACAAGGTATAGCACTCCTTTTTGACAAAACGCATACCAAAGTTCATATTTTTCTGCAGGGTTTGGCTTGTAAACAATGAGCCCTGTCTTTCTTGGACTGTAGATTCCATGAAAAAATAGAGGAAGATATTGTTGTTGACAGAATATCAGATAATTTGAGGACTGTGTTACAGGCCAAAGGGGGATTCTTGGTAGGATGAAGTTGATATCTATTGCATGTCCAGAGGAACTGAGGACGTATGGGAGGTCTGATCAAAGCCTGCTGGTATGTTAGAAGTACAGACTGTGGAGAGAGAAAAGCAGATCATGGAAGCTGTTTTGGGGGCACTTGTCCCGGGAGTAATCTACCTCTGAATTGTGGGCCAATATTATTTTAGAGAAAGCTGGCAGGGTAGTCCAAAACAAAGTGTGGGAAATATTGACAGAAAAATAGTGTAGACAGTTAAAGGCAGTTTGGTTGCCTGACTTACATTTTATCCAAACTTCTTACCAGATGAAACTCCTTAAAAGTTTGTGTAGACTATACCTCTTTTGTAAATCTCAAGAGAACCAAAGCATGATATAGCTATGAAGTTGTTCATTATTATATACAAAAAATAGTGCTCCATGTAACAGTGCTCAACATCAGCAAGGATTTTGATACCATCTCTTGCAGGAGTGTCTTTTAGGAGCTGACAAGATATGCACTCAGTGTATAGGTTCAAATTTGGCCTGGCAGCCATGCTCAAAGGGTAGGAATCAATGGCTTAATATTCAGCAGGTGGCCAGTAACAAGCTGAGTACGAGGAAGTCAATATGTGGTCTTATGCTGTTTAATATTTTCATCCTCAACATTGATGGTGAGACAGAATGGTCTCCTGGCAAATTTATATGTCATACTAAACTAGGAAAAGTAGCTGACACACTGAATAGCAGAGTTTCAATCCAGCCAGTTGACAAAGTTGAGTATGGGCCAACATAAATCTCATGAAACTCAACAAATAGAGGTACAAATTTCTGCACTATTGATCATAATGTGTTCTCATTCTGAATAAAAGAAACCATATAGTCAACTACATTAGAAGTTGTGGCAGCAAATCAAGTGAAATTTTTACTCAGCTGGTGAGGATGTATCTGCAATATTAAGCCCAGTGTTTGGTGTCCCACTTCAGGGGAGCTACTGATAAAAACTCTAGAGCATTTGGAGGTTAGAGGCTTAAAGCACCTGACCTACAGTAAAAAGTTGAGGCAGCTAGGCTTAATTAGTCTGACAAAGAGGAAGCTAAGGTACTATCTAATAGCAGACCATAACTACTTCAAGAACCATTACAAAGGTAATGAAGCCAAAATGTTCTTAATGTGACAGACTATATACAAGGGGCAGTTTAGGAGATTCAGGCTTTACATTACAAGAAACTTCTTCCATGAAAGGCAGGGGAGAACTGGAACAGCATAGGCAGCCTGTTGTAAAATCTCCATTCTTAGGAGTTTTCAGGATTTGCTACACAAAACCACAGCTGATCTGATTTAGTGTTGGCATTAGTCCTGCTTCAGGCAGGAGGTTGGAGTTGATGCCCTCTCGAGGACCCTTCCAATCAATATTTCTATGATTCACTCAAGCTGTTAAATTTATTTTGAACTCATATAAAGCTTTTGCATCTACAACATACTGTGCTAAAGCAGTTCATAGTTTCAAAAATTCATGCTTGACCTGTGTCTTTCAGTAACTTTATCTGCCAATTTCTATTTCTAGTAGGACAAAAGGTGATTGCCATTAGGTTTGCATTTTCAGGAAAATAACTCAAACTTTGGATGTATTTTCATTAGAAAAAATGTGTGAGTAAGATAGTTATACAAATTCGAGAAAACACTTTAATCTCCTATCTCTTTCTGAAGTCTCTATCATCTGCCCCAAATTTGGGATCCCTCTTTAAAGAAAAGAAACTAAAATCAATAAGAAGGAGCCTAAAGGAAGCTATAGAATCTCTAAAGGATGTGAAAGAGCAGGTTTAAAATGTTGAACTTCATATGAAGTTTATACTGAATAGTATTGCTTTAGCACTTGGCTTACATGTAACAAAGTCATTTTAGAACCTTTTCCTCCATTGTTTGATATATTCTTTAAGTTATTATTGAACAAGAATCTATTATGCAAGAAATCAAGATGTCAAGCTCAGCTGTAACAATAAATTATATTATTCTGCATTTTGAATTAACATTTCTCTTGTAAATTTTGTGGTGGATAGGTAGACAGACTAAAAGAAGAAGGAGATAATGCAGTTTGGATTTTTGCACTTATGTGCAGGAAAGACATCTGAATTTGTACACTGCAGTACCATTCTTGTTTCTGTGGAATTAACTGAAAAGTCATGTATACATTAAAGCATATTAAAAAGTAATCTCCAAGATTCACATCTTTCTGTCATATTAACCTATTCTATCCACATCACCAACTGATAAAGTTTTTGCCATAGGAAAAAAAAAACAAAACCCAAACAAAAAAAACCCCACACTGATAAACATCTAAACATCAGGTCTTAAAGTCTGTCTGTGTCTAAAACTTAAATTAATACTAGGATACATCTTAAAGCTAGTCTAAATAAATAATCAGTATTGCAGCACATGATATATTCTCCATCTGCCGTAAAAGAAACTAAAGCTAAATGTATGCTTTCAAGACTATGCACAGGGAATCAGATCTTTATAACCTAGCAACTTTCTACACAACACTGATCCATAAATTTTATGTGCAAGCTACAGATAGAATCAACCGTAGTCTCTTTGAGCCACAGTAGGAGAGTTGAGCTAAGCCACAGTATCTGTCCCAAGTTACGAGCACACATAGGAACATTTTTGTAGATCAGTTAATACAGTACTTGGAAATATTACTGCAAGATGTTAGGACCTCAAAATATAAAGTTAGAATATCTAAATCTTCAAAACTTCTGGTCAAGAAAAATCCTTACCATGCACTGACAAAACTAAAGTGATGACTGAATTTCAGTTGCAGATTTTTTCCCAACAATCTGGAGATGATTGGTAATTCTGCTTAAACAGTTCTTAAGGTGTCACCTTTTCCCACAAGGCTTGTACTGTCAGAGGCTTCTGCTTGACGAAGGAACCAATTAACTGCTGATAAATGAAACATAATACTACTCTTTAAACTAGCCTCACATCTCAGGCTGCAAATCATCTGAGTTTTGCTCAATTTTCAGGATGTCTGGCTTGAAGGGTCAGAGTCTAAAAGCTCACCTTGCCTCTCTGCAGAGAAGGGTATGTGATTCAGAGGTGTTTTAAGGAAAATTAAGTGTGAAACTTCCAGTCAATCAACGTGGTTACATTTCAAAGTCTTTTTTCCAAATAAATAACTATAAATTATTTTATAATATAAAATGAAAGAATAAATTATTGTTAGGTATACTGTAACACAAGTCATTGATATAATAAATTGCCTTCAATATAAACTTCATATGTTTTCTTCTCTCAATAGAATCTATATTTTTAAGACCACACTAGGAACTTTGTGGCTGTCCAACAGCATTCACTACTTTGTCTACTTTGTTGTGATCCAACTTTGATCTGAGTCTCATCTTTAAATACCTAGTTGGACTACACTACAGGGGAAGAGGGATAGAGATAGGCTCATTCATTCATTTCATGAAGCCAGATGGTGGTCTTCATAAAAAAATACTTGTCCAAGTATAATTGTTTGGTTACGTTTATTCCACTATAACCCATCAAAGAAGAAAAGCCTCCAAAACCCAACAAATAAAAAAAGGAATGAGATCATATGAAAACTTTTTCCTTTCATCTATTATGTCTTTCTTATATTTTCCATAATGGTGTTGATTCTAAAATTGGACACTCATGGAAAAGATGTATATTTTACTGTGTGACAGGTAACACAAAATAGGCTGTTGGAAATTCCAGCAGAATGAACAACAGTACATCTAAAATTTTAAGAAACTTCTAGGGAATGGAAGTTTTCTTTCTGAGGTATCTTTTTCAGTACAGGTAAAGCTGGCAGTTATCAGTAAGTCTTCTCAACTTTATTTCAACCTGCAAAGGCCTGTTATGCTCCAATAGGCATCTAACATCAGAAACAAAGCATTTAATAAGTAAAAATATAGCCATGGGGAATTTTCACATTAGAAAAAATATCCAAAAATGTGAACATGGAGTGTCAGGTCCCAAAGAATGTAATGAAATGATGCAGCTTGTCTTAGAGCTTGCATTACAGGTTTTCTAAGTCTGTGTAAGAACCATGTAAGAACATATGAATCTGCTGAGAGAGCAGGTAGTGTTTATAATCAGGAGTGGAATCCAATGAAATGCTTCTAAACCTATACCTTCACATTTGAACAAAGCTAAAGAGAAATTACAAGATAATGCCTTTCTCTAAAATAGATTATATTGTACTGAAGTCAGCTTTTGATTGATATTGGTAAAGATTGACCTAAACCCTCCTTCAGAATACTCTATTTTAAAATAAAGGTATTGTAATTTGTGTTTTCACTTCCTTATCAGAAGAGGGAAAAAAGACAAGCTCAAGGTAAAGCTGTTTCCTATATTATAGAGAGAGTGACCTCAAGAAAGGGAAAGGAAAAGTGTGCTGTTTTTCTCTCTGTCAGGTACAAGACGACCTGGAAAAGATTTTGCATAGTACCATATTTTTTTAACTGAACATAAGACTTCTCTTTCGATGCCTTATTTGTTTATTTTAAAGAATTAGTAGCACCCTTACTTTGGAAGTTTATGAAGCAATTGATCACCCATTATGAAAATGGCAAGAATTGAAATCAAGTTAATTTTAAAAGGAATTTTATTCAGTCTGCTGAAAATTTTTAGTTTTCTTTTGTTCCTTGTAAGACCTCTTTTTAATATATCAAGTGTTCAGCTTGAATAATGACGTATATATTACTAACATTCAATACAAGAAATTGTTCATGTGTGTGTATATATGTCCTCCTACTATTTCCAAATACAATGTTTCTCATTCTAAAGAGAGGCTAACACAAAACTGGAGACACTCAATCTTTTGAAAGGAAACTAGTCCTTTCTGGGTTGTTTCTGAGAGCTACACTCAGAATAGAACTGCCTATTAAGGAGATGTTGCACTAGATGGGATTTATTTAGATAATATTTTCCAGACCAGATTGTTTTTATCTTGAAAGAAACAGAACCATGAAAATTCAAATATTTAGTGGAAAGGAATTAGTTTGAGAACAGCTTTCGAGCATGAATTTGAGGTGGCAATGAAGTCATTGAGAAGACTGTGCTTTCAGAAACTATTACTACTCTGCAACATAACCTCTTAGAGACATCAGTAAGCAAGTAGGCTGCCCTTAAAATCAGCAGGATTTTAGACAGTTCCTAGAATCTGCTTCCAACAGAAAGAGGATCAGTTAAGTACCAGTTTGTTGGGGTTTTGTTGGTTTTTTTTCATTTTTTTCTTACTTTGTAAAAGGGTTTGTACCATACTAATATCAAGAAGTGACCAAAATAAGGATCAATACAAATAAAAAAGAGTTAAGTTTGTTCTGAAAGCACTTTATTTGGTGGAAGGTGAAAAATACTTCCTCATCAAAATAAACATCCCTGCCTCCCAAAATTGCAATCCATAAGACCGAGAGCATACTAATGTATCTGTTACATCTTCTGTTTATTTTGTTTTGAACAAAAGCTTACTAAACTTTTTTGTTCACAAAAATGTCATTAAACAGAACACACCTTTTCACTTTCCTTTTTTCACTTTCAGTGGATATCGTATGTGCAAACCATGTTCTTTCACTTATATACATTTGAAATGCCCTAGTTATTTATTCTTTTCCATTATGATGGGATTGGATTTATCATTACATTTTACATGTAACATTAAATAGCACATTCATGGGAGTTGATAGAAAAGCTGGTCTTCCTTCACAGATAATTTGGGGATTTTTTTCAGAAAGAAAAAAAATCACTGAGTTTAGTGAGAAATTAAGGGAAAAAAACTCCACTTTAAAAATATTGGGTTTTATACCTTGTATTCTATTGTTCAGTAATTTGAATACCTTCTCCTTTCATTTTCTCATAAATTTATTTGAAACAGGAAAGCTTGACAGTCACATCGTGTTAAAGTATATTCTAATAGTTTGGCCTAAAAAGAAAGACAAGGTCATGATCATAATCATATCTCCTTTGAGGTAATGCCCCTCACATAGTTTAACTAGAATGATCTTGCAGGTAGGTCTTTCAGTGGTCACTTGCAGAAACAACACTACACAAAGGTTTGTAGATCCTCTGTCAAAGGCTTTTGCTAGCAAGCCATATTTCTGAGGTTAAAATATGAAATACTGGTCTAAGTAACGTTTCTAGAAAGCAGGAGGATTAAGAAATGCAGTTAATTTGCTTTTATTTCTCTGAAAATATCAAGAAATCTTTTTTTTTTTGTCAGGTAGTGTCAGAAATGACATTCCATATAAAATTAGTTATAAAGCTTTCTCTGATGCACACTGAACTATTCTTTTTTCAAAACTAGAAAAACAGAGAGACTAAAATAACTAAGTGAGAAATTATAACTGGCTGCCAGCTAGCACATTTACTTGGGATGTCATTGGCAATTCTATGTTATGCTTGATTACAGGGAGAAAAAGCAAAACAAAATACAAGAAGTTATGTAAAATAATGAAGTAACATAATTTTGTAAAAACTTTGCTCATGTCCCAAGTTACTCTAACACTTACTATCTTCAAATGTTAGGAAGTGTGCTGTGTGATATGTAAAATACATCTTTTGATCAAAACGGAATATAATAAACCAAATTAATTTTAAAAAAATCAGTCTCCCTCCTACTTATTTCTTCCTTTTCTCTTTTTTCACTTAGGTGTTTTGAAGGGATTTGTAAACATGATGATCATGTGAAATAAGCATATGGCATAAAACAAGAACATAGCTTTAGATTTATTCTTTTAAGAGTCTAAATTATGCCTATATATCAAATATATAACATGTACGTTTAATCCTTTTTAGTATGTAATGACATTAATGTTCAACAATTGAAAAAGAAACAGTTTAGAAACTCAGATAGATAAGAGTTTAAAATTAATTCAAAACATTTTCAATAAGTTATTGTATATGTGTCTTTACTCATACAATGCATCAACCACTACTGTTACTGACAATAGGAGTCAAATGTTCACTGTGAAAAAAACATAAAATATTTTGAGACACTATTGCGAACTGTTTTTTTCTTACAAGATAAGGAGTTTGAAAGAGAGATGAGAATGGAGGAGGAAAGTAGGCTAATATTTGAGTTGAGGTTAAAAAAAAAGATGGAATAGATCACTGGAAGCGTATAATTCTTTGGGGGTTTTTTGAGTCAAAAAAACCAGCAAGGAATGAAATATAAGAAATGTAAGTAATTGCTAGAAATGATGTACAACTTTCTGGTTCTGATTTTTTTTTTTTAATATATATACCAGGTAGTACCAATGTGTTATGTATCAAAATTCATTTTAAAAAAAGTCTGCATTAAGAGGGCTAAACCATTCCTGGACTGCTAGGGAAATACACCTGCATGTATCAAAATTCTGGGTTCCTGAAAAACATACTGAACAATACCATATTCTTTATTAGATTCCAATGGATATTTCCATAACAGTATCTGAAACCTCTTCTGTGATGTTTTATCATTCTTTTTGTGTTGTGTTCAGTTTTGCTTTGTCCTTCACAAAAACCTCCAGAACCACATATATGCTCGATGTTTATAACTCTAATACAGTATTTACATAAGAAAATTATTTTAACTTACCTTCAGTCCAATTTTTGTCAGATTAAGAGAGATATATGTTCTTTCCTTCTTTCCCAACTTGGTATTTTATCTTCTTTGCATACTAAGTACAGGCTACATTGCTCTACATAATTTTATACAGAATTTAATTTCATTTTTAGTTTTGAAAGAGTAGCTCAACAAAGCAATACTTTTTTAACATACACATTTTCCAAGTTCAGTATTAGGGAAATGATACAATGGTAGGGTTTATATTTTACCTAAAATCTGAGCCTATCCGTTTTCCATTTTCTGGTTCTCCAGGATCTGGACACAAATTGGATGCCTGTTTAATACCTCCCTCATTTACTGAAAAAAAAAAAAAAAAGATAATACAGGTTTTAGGAAATACAGAGTTTTTAGGAAATACAGAGTTAAATAATTGTCAAATATTAAAAAGTACATTTTCTGCATTTTAGGTCCTTTAAAACAGATTTTCTACAGAATATGTTCACCCATATCTCCAGTTTCGGTACATAAATTTCTTCTCCCTATAATAAGCAAAGCATTTATTTTATGGTTTGGGTGCTTTGGGTTTGTTTTGGTGTTGTGTCCCGTGTCCCCCATCTCCCACCCCCATCCCCCGTCCCCCCACTAAAAAAAAAACCCCACACTTTTTTAATAAGTTGTACTTATCAGCTATTTTCTGTGCCTGTAACGTTATTGAACCCATATGGAAATATTATTATTATTCTTTTACAAACATTAACATTCAAAGGAGTGTTCATCAAGTTTAGGGCTGTAAGATTTTACTCTGAACATAATTTAATAAATGTCATCTCCACTAAGAGCTGACCTTTTCTCCTTGAATTATAATAAAACTTCAATGCATAGGCTCATGCTGAGAGAATTGTCCTTAATCAGTATTGAAAATGCAGATATCCTCAAAATACGGTGATCTGAAGGTAAACTCAAAATGCCAGTTTTATTTGCATACGTTTATCTTACAATAAACTAAAATGTATCTTCAGAGAGAAACTTCCTGTGAATATTTCGGTGTGTTTTTCCAGAAATATATATGTAGTGATCCAGCTCGTTTTCTTTTAAATGCATTATATACCTGCTCCTAATTTTTACTGCTTGAAAAACTGTGTCTTACAAAAATAATTTTAGGCCAAAATAGTTCTATTAATTTTGCATTTCATTTTTGAAGTTCATTGAAGTAGGAGGTAGCAGTCGCCCCCCCCCCAAAAAAAAAAAAAAAAAAAAAAATTAGCTAAAGAGCTTGAGCTGCTATTACTTGGTAGATTCATGGCCCAATAGAAGAAATTATTTTTTTTAATAAAAGTTCACATGAAACCAAGATATTTATACTGAGCAGAAAGAGATTTTCACCTTTATTCTTTCCTGAGGAATTATACCAATGGATTTGCAGTATTAGATTTTAACTTTCCTTTAAAGAAAAACTTTGCATATAATTAGGCTAATCGCATTATGTTGTAAATTTAATGTACCCAAGTAAAAAAATACAGTTTCTAACTACACTTCTAAAGGGTGTTCCTTAAATTTCAGCATTTAATGAAGGACAATAACATTCAGCATATTTAGGGGGTTTCCCTTCCTTGAAATTTGTCTTCTTATCCACCCAGGAAGGAAAGAATTGGTTTGGTACCTCTGAGGAAGTCAAAGGCCAGACAAAAACATTGCAGAGGGTTAAAAGGAAAACGTCTCAGGTTAGCATGCTGCTCATAAAACCTATCATCAAGCTCATCCCGTGTCAAATGGAACCACAGTATTTATCCTCCTCTGCCCCAAAAGATCTGTACCATGTCAAAGGTTGTTCTGGTAGCAAAGGCAATCTCTGTTCATCTGCATCTCTATGCTCAGAGGACTTTTGGACCAGGAGGGCTCTTCCTTAGAAAAGTAAGAAGTAATCTGTATTACCGGGTTTCAGTCTTTTCCTCCCCCAATACTTGTAGGTGTCATGAAAGCGTATTAGCTATAGAAACCCAGGTTCCTGCTAGTGTTGGAATATATATGTCTCTGACAATTGCAATTCCATAAACTGAATTTCACAAGGCCATCTAGAAGGAACTTCTTGGATGAGCATTTAGAATGAACTCTCTCTTTGAAATATCTGGGTGCTTTTATATAGTTCCAAAGCCTATACCAAGACATGAGAAATTCAGGATCACCATAAATAGCCCACATATATAGAATAGACCTTAAAACTATGGGTAGACAGATTTCACTGAGCATTTCAGGAAGCAAAAATATACTTGAGAATGAGTAAGGAAAAAGACACCTTCTAATTTTTGTGACTTTTCTGACATTAAGTGTGTGTTAAGACTATAACTAGAAACTTATTTATGATGCACAATAATAATATTAAAGAAATTAAAATGAAATGGTGTCATTTTAGGGCTGCATCATATATTTACTTACACAGAAGACATTTTTTTCTATTAAAATAATGAATTAAAAATACTACTTAAACAGAAGTCTATTTATTGTAATTAATATTTTAATATTTCAAATAATTATTTTATTTTGGTACACTACATTTCCCCATACACGGGTAATAGATTGAATAGTTATATAATAAAGACTATTCTGCTTCATTTCAAAGCACAAGAACTGTTATATACTTCAACTTTTACAAAAAATGGACTCTTGAAAACTTGATTGGTTTTTCTGACATCTGTATAAAGTTCCATTCTTGAAATTATGTATGAAATTGATTTTAAATGATAATTTATTGATTTGTTAATATTCAGACATAAAAATATAAAGGCTTATGTTAAAGAAATTCAATGAAATAATTACAGTGACCAAATTATAGTAAGACAAATACCACAGTAAAAATTCAGAAGAAAAAGTTATGAGTAGAAATCATTAAACTGATTTCAGATTTAAATGGAAATCAGAAATGCATTTAAGCACAAATTTAAATCCATTCTGATTTCTGTTAAGTACTTTGTGAAAAATAAATACACATTTTATTATTTTTGTACTGGTGTTCCAGGCATAATGCCTTATTTTTCAGTCTAATGAAATACAGCTCTATGTAGTTCCTCAGATATCTGTCGGTCGGTCTGTCTGTCTATCTATCTATCTATCTGGATGTGTTCATCTGTTTGTTTCACACCCCAGATAGTCATATGAGAATAAGCAATGAAAGGGTTTCCTGTAGTAAATTAAAGGTTCGCTGGGGAAAGCTTTCATTCTTGGTCTAGTCATGAAACTGGGAGCAAGAAAGTCCAGAGTTCTAATCCATATTGAACTAGGTCCCCCAATGAATTTTTTTTTTAATCGCAACACTTGCAAAATGAAGTTGATGCATGCTTGTTCCAAAGTGTATCATCATATCAAATATTATCATTCTGTCTTTACTATGTGCAAATAACCTAAGCATTAGTATGAATGTTATGTACCGGATACATTAAAAGAATAGGGAAAAGACATACATATTACAAATGCTAGATGATAATTTCTAAATACATTGTTAATACAAGGCATAAAGTAAAATAGGTATTCACTTATCCTTATCTTATTTGAATGATGGTCATCCTTTTTCTTTAAAGGACCCTATCTGTCATTGCAATGCAAGCACAGATCCAGCTGAGGCCACACTAGGAATTTTATCTAAAGTCAACAGCTAAATACACAGGCTTCTCATGAACTACTGTGTCTTCAGTTTCCTCAGCTACCAAAGTGACTAGCTAACCAAATGCTGGGTTACAATGTAAAATCTTAGTTATCTATTTATGACAAGATTATGATCACTAAAGGTGTAAATCATCAAGGTTTTCACTTTCACTTATTATTGACTTATATAGGTAATCTACTCTGCATAACCAATATAAAAAGATACAGAAGTTTTCAGCATTACATAGAATGTCTTAACATATGAAATTATATAAAGACTTTCAAAAATATATTGATATATTTCATCATTAAACTTGTAACTGTTACCTATCACAAGTGTCTAGCAGTCACTATCAATACGCAATTCCTATTAATGTTTGCATAGTGGAATACTTAATGATTTGTGCAAAATAAATTTGTATAAACCATTCTCATTTGTAATTATAAAAGCACAGATGGACCATCAGACAGAACTCAGTGATGCACCTTATAAACACTATTGTAATTATCTTACTGTTATTTCTTCTTCTATAACCACTCTACTTTCTAGTCACCCAGTACACATAAAAAGACTACTTGTTTTTAAATTTCTTGATATAAAGTTTTCAAAAAAACCAGAAATGCCTTACAGAACTATTTAGGTGATGCAGTTTTCAAAGTTGAATATGGCAATATGTTACATTAAAAAAAACTGAACAGAAGCGTGTTTTGTTTTATTTTTCTTACTTGGTAAACATTAAAGGGTCTTGCTGCTTGAAGACACCTTTTTATAAAAAAGTTGTATCTAATATGTTGACAGTTTAAAATCTAAAACTGAAAAATGCATTAAAAGTTATGCCAGTGTGCCCTGCTAAATCCTGGAAACTGAATCTATCACTGACATTTTAAACAAAAAATTAGTGCAGATATGTCCAACCTAAGGAGCTTTGAAAGCAAGTCCTTTCACTCCTGTGAAGAACAATTAAATATATAAGCAGACATAGGCTAAGAAGTTAGTCCATCTTTGTTTTAACAAATTACTTCTAAATATTTAAAATGAAGTTCTAGTCCAAAATGGAATTCTATAAAAATGGCACATTCTTTGCAAAATATATCCTCTTTAATATACCTGTTTAATTTCTGTTAGAAAGTTGCCTGACTCCTCCTTATGAGTTAAGCAGGACTTGGTCCTGTAAGATGCTGAGCACTTTCAGTTTCTGTTTTCTGTAATTGAAATTGAAGGCACTAAACATCTCCAGAATTTTTAAAACCACAGTTAGTTAATCAGTTCAGAATGTCAATGTTAATGAAGAGAAAAAAATTCAGAAAGTTACCTCATGTGTGTCACTTGAAAAAAATATGTGGTTGCACATCTGTAAATGAGGATAGGCTTTGGTTTGTATAGCCTTTTGCTGCTAGGACTAATTTTCAATCAAAATAATTTCTCCTGTTCACAACTAAGTTTTCAGCTGACACCTAGGAGGCTGAATATTTGTTTCTTTGTTAATACTGCAAATTTATTGCAAAATTACTGACAAAATAACATGTCATTCTACAATGCCAGATTTATAGAAAGCCTGCATTCAGAGTAGAACCATATTTAAAAATTCACCATGCAGACTGGAGAATTAGATATAAATCAGTTATACTATCAGAAATACGTAAACAATTTTGAAAACACACAAACAACACAGACAGCACAAACTTCACTCTTGTACTAGAAAAAAGTAACAAAGAAGGAGTACACTCACAGATAGAAAACTTGTTGCTGTTGTCTTTCCCTGGAAACAATTTAAATCCTCTAGATTTAAAATCTATGGCCTTTTTCACTAGTTAAAAAAAAAAAAACAAACAAAACATGTATCAGGCAATACAGTCTAAAAATATTTCATTTCATTTGACAAATTTTATAATGGAAGTATACGCAAATTAGAGTACCAGCTACCTAACAAGCTCATATTGTGTACCTTTGGTGGAAAACAATTTACAAAAACAAGTACTGAGACCAATTTTTGCACCTGACAAACTAAAGAAGTAAGATTTGTAATTTTATTTTTTTACCTGTATAACCAAGAAGAAAAATTATGATCGAAAGTGTTTATTTCCATGCACCATATAGTTGTGTAAAACATTGTCACACATTTATGGAACCTGGAAAATTAAAGGAATGATAGGTATGTTTTCTCTAAAAGAGTTGAACAGTTGAATCTTATCTGGTGTTTCTTCTGTATTAAGAAACAGTACAACGGTAATCCTTATCCCCCGCTCCCTCCATTTAAAAAAAAAAAGGAAAAAGAAAGAGAAAATAATACAGAATACTATCACATCTGCCAACTGAAAAGTCAGCAACCTTTTTAAAAAAATCCTATGTAATTCTTTAAACATCTGATTTTTTTTTGGTGAAATTTTAATTTAATTATTCTTCCCAGTGATAGAGAATTTAAAAGGAAAAAGAGAGTCATCCATGTCATGCTGCTGAAAGCTCACTGAAATCCAATATATATGCTCAGATCTGAATTCCACAGGCATCCAAGCAATACAGGACATATATTAATCCACATATATTCTGAAAAGGTTTAATCATCAGTAGAAATGCCAATATTTTTTGTCAACATATTTTGCCTGTTACTTCAGATTTTAAAATTTACGTTAAAAGTCAGTACTACATTTGGGAAAAAGACAAAACAGAGGCAACAGCTAAAAAATTACAATGTTTTAGGAGACAAAATGCCCTTGTAAAAGTAACACATCGGAATACGTTCTCAAGATCTATAGGCACTGAGATTACCTCTCAGTTCTGAAAGTATCTCCACTAGTTGTTTTCAAAATCTACCTTAGCTATGTTCCTAGCTTTAGTATGGAAGAATAATTTTTATTCAGGAAATACTGAGATTTTATTATCTTTGTTTAGATTACACAGACAAAACAGAATATTTTGATGATAGATAAACCACTGCATTATTAAATTAAGCATACCAGGCTACTTTTCTGTTTTAGCTACAGAGATTTGGATAAAAAAAAAATACGAAACACAGTCTACTACTGTTCTGCTGTTAGTTCTGCATCTAGTTATCTTTCTAGCTTGAAAACTGTTATCTGTAAAAAGTGTGACATGGAACACAGTTGGGTCCCACCTCACCCCTAAACACACTACTGTAAAAACCCTTATTTTGGGCTGGCTTTGTGATAAAGTCAGCTAATCCAGGCAAACCATATGGCCTCAACATATCTCTGAAACAAAATAACTAATAAAAGGAGAGTAAAACAAAAACTTAATAGATATCAAAAAGCAAGAGAGAATAAAGAAAAAAATAGCACAAGAACTTTTTTCTTTAGCCATTAAACTAAGTGCCTCTTTTCTCCAATACACTACCAGTGAACAGTGAACCATACATAAAAACGGACTTAATTTTAGGTACATTATACTCAAGTGACTTTATATATAGATAATAGTAGATATTACTACTATTATAGATAGCTACTAGTATATTATATAGAAATATTTTAAAACTGTGGAAATAGATATTGTATGTTGGCTACAAGCAAATACTGCTGATGAAGACAGCAGAGAATAAAGGAACTAGGTCTAAGAGAAGCTAAACCGAGAAGATAGACAGTATATCATCAAAGAATTTTTCAGCACCTGTTAACTTCTTATACAAAATCAATGAATTGTCAAAGAAACCCTTACATGAGGCATAAATAGCAAAGTAGCAAAATTCTATTGTTATTAAATGAAAGTTAGGATTACCACGCACAACAGCAGAACAAGATTCAGGAGAAAATTGCATACTACTAAGAAAGACAATTTATAGATAGGTATGGGATATGATGATAAATATTTTTACACTTCTGATGGAAGAGTCCATATGATAGAGGCTTATATCTCAAGAGGTAAAATGTAGATTTTCTTGTGTATCATCATAAGGTAAGCTATAAACATTTTTAGTAGTTCTGGGAAATATGTTATTTGCAGGAGCATAATGTATCCATTGCAAAAAAATGATGTATCTTTTAATGCTTTTTTTTAAATCCTTAATACCAGAAGTTTCCCCTGCAAATTAATTGGAGTCCATAAGCAATTCTGTCCTCAGTGGAAGTCATTGACACAAGAACTCTACCTTCACACAGTAGAGTCATAATGGAATAACAGTTACATTCTCTCATTGTGTGAGATTTCCAAGATGCTATTTCTACATAAATATGAATGTAGGAGTATAGCTGTAAGCTTCCTTTGGCCTTCTCTTAGTATCACTGTAAAATAAGTCCTCATGAATCAGAAGATAGGCCTAGCCATATTTCCAGCACATATATAAAATGGGAGTGGGCTTGAATACATGATCTCAGCTTCTGGGATGGATTTAAATACTTGCATTAGGAAGATGTTTGTCCATTATTTTCAGAAATCATCATAACAACACATTAAAGAATGAAGGAAGATTTGGGGTTTTTTTTTGTTTCTACTCAGTCTCAAACACCTGAATGGCACATCCATAGTTTATGTACACAAGAAACAGAGTTCACAAGATCTAAGGTGGAACCGAAAACAGTTACTAGAGTGTCTTGATGAGCACATTATTTAGAACAATTAGAGATTCTTATAACTATTTGCATCATTCTCCCAAGGCTATTAAATACTACTAGGAAAGAAAGCAACTTGAAATCTCTGAAACATCTTTACAAGGGAAGAATTTTACTTTTAACTGTGTTTTGTATGATGACTTATTGAACAACGCTTTCTGAATACACTGTGAAGGAGTAGTAATAGAAATGTACTTGGTCCAAACATGCCATCACTGAACTATGTGTCAGGCTGCATATGCATGTTCATACATAAAACCAACTCCACCATCACCAAAAAATCCCATACCCAAAACACAATAAATACATTCTTTAATACTTAGTAAACTAGGCATTATTTTGCACGTGTCAATGTGGAAACCAGTGGGGAAAATGATAATTGTACTAAAAGAGTTTTAGCATCCTGAAAGCTACACAAGACATAAATTTCAGGATGGAAAACTTGTTTCTACAATAAGGAAGAATCAGGGTATATAGCCATGTGAAGGATATCTATTTAAAACACCGGCAACTCACAAATTCATGTCTTTAGTTATGCAGCAGCATTTAGGTAAAGAAACTGTCCAGCTTGTCTCATCTATGTTTTGTAAACTTTTAAACCAAATATCAAGTACTTGAAACTGCTGACAACTAACACCACGGCTATAGGCAAAACAGGCACTCAGGTTGCATTGCTACGGCTATACAGAATATTAACCATGGATACTTGGGCCTCTTCTAACTTATATACTCTTTCCTTGGGTGTAGCTCAAAGTGGTTCAGACACTGAAACAGTCCCTCCCCTCTACTGAACCTTTCTTACATTATGTTCGCTACCACTCAGCTAATTTTTAAAGCAGTGTATAATTGCACTAAGGATAAATTGTTTTTTATACTCTAACTACAATGTGTTTGATTTATACAAATATATTGAGGTCAAAATAAGAAACCTTGAACTAGTGAGGGAAAATAATGACACAACACGTCAGAAGACAAATATCAGTTATAGAAGAAAACGTATAATATAATGAAGAACACAATTGCAGGAACTGCAAGAAAAATAAATAGAAGACACAAGTTAGGAGAATAAAATTGACAGGCAAGTATAAGGAGTAATAATTCAATTAAAACATTAAACAAATCTTTTAAAATCAGCATGACTGATTTTCCCTTTCTTCTAGTCACACTGGACTTTACTGGATGAAAACTGACCTCCTTTCCTATGACTTTTCTGAAGTGGGAGGATGTCAACAAACTTACATCATTATTATCAGCTTTTCTCTAATAAAAATCTTTAAATTAACAAACCATGGGTTACAGAGTTCATCCACCAAACAGAACATACCTATGTGACTTGTTCCACATATTAAACAGTTATTTCCAAAAGTGATTAAATGCTTGAGTGCTAAATTACATCTGTGTTATCCTAATAAATATTTTTTTGAACTGAGCAGATATGGTTAACATTTTGCAAATGCTTGGTGATATTTCTGCTGTTTAGGCAGAGAATAGAAGTTCAGAGTAGTGGAATGTGTTGTAATCTAAAGTTCTCTTGAAAATAAATGAGATTTAAGATCCTAAGAAAAGAATTGAGTCAATTTTTGAACGGCTACAGATGACTAGTGTCATCCATTAAGATTTCCTGGTACTATTTGAGTTTTAGTTCAATAAGGAATTTTTTTTCTCCAACCTTTATATCTCTGTTTCAGAATTATTTTTTTCTATATTTCATTTATGAATTATGAATTGTACCAGTGGTCTTGTTACATTGCTTGCACCTTGTACTCATTTGTGTCTAGAGTACAGATGTCTTATATTAGAAATTCCTTTGGGACAGATATTGTCTTAGAATACAGGACTTCTTAATGGTATACTAAAATCAATTAAATCTTAAAAAGAATTTCAATCTTTTCCTCTTTGTTACTCTCTTGGTGTATATAGTTTTTTTCCTCTTTGTGACTTTCTTGGTACATATAGTTATATACCTGCCAACACTCTATATATCCTTTGTAAATATTCAGTTCATTGGAAAAAAAGCACATTATTTCCTCATCTTCCAGTATAAGAAATTAAAGCACTGTTCAGTTGCCTTCACTGATCATGATTCCTGAATAAAAAGATCTAGCCAAACTTTATGGTTCTTCCTTGAAAAAGAAAGAAAAGATGGCTACTATAAATTGTTTATACTCAGTTTGTCTTATCTGACAGGAGTTCTTATTTATTTCTGGAGCAGAAGTCCAGGTTCATCACAATGAAGATCAAAGTTCCAGTGATTTGATCAGAGGTACTTCATTATCAATCCACTTTGTACTCCTTCAGCAGAATTAAGGAGTCTTTAAAAATATTTTACACTCACTTTGTAAAATAATTTAAACTCACTTTGTGGTCCTTCCTCCAGTAGTGTAATATCATGTCAGCAAAAGTGACAATCAGACTTGAGTATGTTTAGCACTGATAGATCAAGGATTCTTCCCAATTACACAAGAGAATAGAAATCTCTGCTGTATCAACTTCATCATCTTTTATGTTCATTTTATTCTTTCTTATGATTTATTTAGAAATCCTTGTGCTACTTGTTCTCTATTGCCACTGACACTAGAAGTAAGATTCCCATTATTCGCAGGGGTATTTAAATAGGATGCATGTGCACTGTCATATTAAAATTAACATGAATAGAATAGAATAGAATAGAATAGAATAGAATAGAATAGAATAGAATAGAATAGAATAGAATAGAATATTTTCAGTTGGAAGGGACCTGCAACAATTATCTAGTCCAACTGCCCAACCTCTTCAGGGCTGACCAAAAGTTAATGCATATTATTAAGGGCATTGTCTAAATGCCTCTTAGCATTTGGACATGTGACTCTTAGCATATCTTTAAACAGTATGCTATAAAAACACTTACAAGAAAAAGTTCTAAAATATCTCTCATGATGTTTTCATATACTAAAATAAAAATTCAACAGCGTTAAGAAAGAAAAGATGTAGTTGATATGAATTATAAAACAACTCAATAGCACTAACAGCTTAACTAAACTCTGAATTCTTTGTGTATGGAATACAGACAGTAAAAAAGACCAAAAATGCCAGATTATCCTCTACTAATGTAGTTATGATCAAGTTAACAGTACTTAAATACTTAAACAGAATAGAAACAAGGGGGAAAAAAATTCACATTTAATTTCCTTCCTGGTTTCACATCTGAAGAAGACAATAATACTAGAAACTGTGGTTGTAATATCCACATGAATTGCCACTGAATGCTCATAATTCGAAGCTTCCAGATTTAACTGAATGAAAGTGGCTAGGGACCTCCTTTGTCCCCCCCTACTTCTGTGTAGAGGAAGAGATACTCTTTCCTGAGTTTGGGCGCTTGGTTTCATTAGAACTCAGAACCCAAAAGATGATATGTTTCTTTTCCAGCTATCTTATCTAAATATATTTTTCAATAGCCTATCAAGCTCTATCTTGAAAATAAGCTTTTCACCCTTCATCTACTCCCTTCTTCTACCAGAAGACTTCATCGTTCCAATAACAAAAACTGTTCTCACACTTCTCCCTAATCTATATATTATAGACTCATTTGTCCTTATTTAAGTTCTCCACATACAGGCATTTATGTCCTGAAACATTTATCCTTTTATCCCGTCTTACATTTCCTTTTGTAAGGTGGGATGATCAGAACAATGTAACATCCTTATAGTTTTTTTATTCCTCTGATTCAGCCTGAATTCTTTTTGAGGACCTATAATCTTGTACAGTATTCCTCATGAGATCTCACTGCTCCCTTATAAAATGATACTCGTACTTCCCTACCCCTAATGGAAGTATTTCACCAAATGTATCTAGGGTTCTTTTTTCCTCTCTTGAATAGTCAGAACACAAAGTCTTCTCCCCTTCTGTGATTTCCAACTAATAAGCTTAGAGAAAAAATTATTCAGCCAGTCTTTGACGCAACCTACAATTATTATTGTTGAAGTTCAGATAGTAAGTGTGGTAGACTAATTTACACCTAGCAGCTTAATTTTAGGTAGATAGAGACCTCTAGTTTTCTCTATACATACACTTAAAAAAATATCCATTTAGGAAACAAAATAGTATCATTATTGTTTACTCACTCCGAAAGATCTTATTTACAGAACAATCGTATAGAAGCCAATAGTACAAACCTTATTCTATAGTTATCATTTTGCATCAGTGCTAACGTGTCATAAACTAGCACTATTCTGATCTCACTAGCAACATTATCAAAAAATCCTACAGTGAAGACTACAGGTACAGTACATTTTTACCATTTTAAATATATACATATATGTTATAGTAAGTTTTGATAAATTGTATTTATTATATTAAATTTTATCTTTGCAGGTATTAATTTGCATATATTTAGGAGCATCATTCTTAAATTATAATAAAGAGCACAGGATAAATATATATTTCCAAAGTAAAAACTAATTTTTAATATTTATTAGAGAAAGAAATAGAAAAGGAATTTACGTAAGCTTCTTAAGTAGCTCTTCTATATAGTTGCATAATAATTTAATAAACAGGGCAAGACAAGTAGTTTTTATACTTATGTGCATATTTCATTGTCAAATTGGGGCTAAAATACTTCAGTAGAAACCTACAGGAAAATCCATAGAAACACCTGTGGAATAACTCCCCATAGTGGAAATTTCTTCAAGTCAGTTAACAATAGTCTCACATTCACAAACACTCCTTCAGAATAAGTCCATGTCTTTGTAATGAGGAATACTTTATGGAAGACAATTACAGGTTATTTAATAAGGGTTAATTTGATATGTTTTCATGGCTATTAAAAGTATACTATCAAATATTGGTGTTTGCCAAGCAAAAATGGTAATTTTTCACTCACTATATGAATCCCCACTCTTAACAGCATACCCATGTATACTGTTCTGTGGGTATGACACAATAAAAAATATTTAAAAGATGTTGTATAAAGAATGCTAGCAAAATCAAGACTTTAAATGTGGCATGTGGGAATAAACTGCACACAGAACTAGGTACGGACTTTCTTCTCCGGTAGGGTCTATACAAGACTGACTTCCCCTGTATGAGGGCTGTGGTACCTTTTAGTACCTATGGTACTACTTTAATATGTGACAAATAAGAACCATAACATTATTTTAGCAGTATCTTGGTCTTTAATTTATCTTTTTTTTCCTATATTGTACAGTTTAGCACTTTAATATGACAGAGTAATTCAGAAGTACGTGCCTTACCTATATCTTATATTAAAGGATAGGTCAGAGAAGAAAAGAACAGTGAGAAAACAGTGGAGAGGGCATTGTAATGCAGTGATTACAAACAAGAGAAGGAAGAGACTGTATTTATATCACCGTTACTGCCAAATTTAACTGTCAGATTAGTACGCTTTCACATCTTTAAATTAGAAGAGATTATTACAGGCACTGAGATACTCTCTTATAACTGAAAATAAGCCTGCTTTTTCCAGTTGATCAAAGATGTTCTGAAGTGACACATAGCCACAAAACCAGTACAAACCAAACTCTACTCATTAATTTATACTAGCTGATAACCATGAAAGTACTTCAGTTTTGTACTGAAATTAATACAAATGAAACATAATTTTTTTCTGGTTTATATGCAAACAAAATACAGTGCTTATTTGTGAGTTATCGTACTTCAATTACACTTTAAAATTTGCAGAACTGCGGCTCTGCTGTTTCAATAGATGCTAGTAAATGAAGCTGCAACAACTTATACTAGGTGATTATTGGATCCAACAGGACAACAGATTCCAATCTAAAGTTGTCTTTACAAAATATCAGCCATATAATGAGACTTCTACAAATTGCTTGTGTTATAAAAGATGTTTCTCCTCCATCTATTTGTGTTTATAAATTCTTCATGCACAACAGATTAACATGAAACAATGGATTAACACACAATAAAAATAAAAAATATATAATAAATAGTATTTAACAATGTTAACCTGCAAATTTATGCTGCTCCTTCCCTGAACTTGTGTATGTGTAAAATCATACCACATGCAATTTGTTTCTGAATATCTATGCTGGTTAAATTAAGATATTCCAGCATTATTGTTTCTCAGCCTCATGTTTCAGATATAATCATTTACCTTTTAACACAATAAATAATTCTTTCTTTATACTCCAAATGTTGTTCATTATTAGTACTTTAGCATGTGGATTACATCTTTTGAATATAGGAACACATCAAATCTTTAGATTTACTACTTTAATACTTGTAACTGAATTCCCTAGTGTTCTAAACTTTGTTGCATTTATTGATTTCATGTCTGATAGAATAAAAATGTACAGATGTTTTTCAAAGCCAAAATTTTGTGAAAGATTTCAGCAGAAGGAAGATGATTACAACTGCAACACTGATTAGGTTAGAAGAAAGCAGCTATTTATAAAGTACATTTTTTAAGCTATAGTTGATTATGTCTAAACACATATGCAGAACTAATATTTTAATTTCAATTCTCTAAACTTTCATCAGATCTCACTTACACTACGCTTGATAGTGAAATATAATATAAGTGGCATCAAAAGAAAATTCTGTATCTTTCCCTTTTTCCTTTTTATGGAACAAATTAATTTAAATTACTATGACAATATTATTTTTAATTTCATTTTTCCATCTGGCTGCCCCACTAGAACTCAATTTTAAGCAGATTTAATGCCTTTCTCATTTGGTTCAATTATGCTTCCTGAATGGTTGCCTGACCATTCACTTTCAATTTTTACAAAATAGTTTTCCGTAACCACATGGGCACAAGTAAAATAATGTCCAATACCTCTATGAGTAACAACTGCAAGTTCGTTAGTTCTTTCTATCTGCTCAGCATTTCTTGGTCGTCTTCTTGTGCTTTGTAAATTTGCTTGATGAAGGGAGAGTGCTTCCTTGGAAGTGGCCGACTCCAGAATTGATTTTCTTATATTCATAGCTTGCACTTGTTGCTCTTCAGAAGGTTGTCTATAGGTGGTCACTGCACTGGATACAGCAACATCAGCAGATGTGCTAGCAACAGTAATAGCACCAGTAGTGGCCGCAATACGCTCCTCTAACTCACCAGTGGAGGCAGTTTTGATCAAAGTGGAAGAACCTGTGGGACACACAGTAGCACTGGATGCTAACTTTTTCTTTTGAATTGTGTTTTTCTGATCAACCTAAGAGATTAAATTTCCCTCTGTATAACATAGTAAAGACAACTGACATGAAAAGAGGAACATCAATATGCTTTATTTAAAAATTTGAAGCAATCAGAACATTTTTAATGCTAGTAAACATTTTGTAATTATAACAATATTACACGTTTGGTTTTAAATATTCTCAAAAACTTATAGTATAAACTTTTGAACCAGTCAGAATCACAGAACATAATTTCCACCCCTGCAAATTCAGTCCTGAAATCAGCACGGTTAGAGCAATATATACAGCCGTATCATTAAAAAGGACCCCACATATAGAAAAGTGATAACTGCCCTATTGTGGACTGAAACAGCAGGATAGTAACCTAGGTAGCAGGCAAAGCTTCCGTACTTCAAATGCTAATAAGGCTGCCAAACACAGTCATACTTTTGATTCTTTTCATCAAAGCTTGACAGCTTCCAAAGCTCATTTAGACTTGATACAAGGCCAAGGGTAGATGGATAGGTAAAAGGTACACATTTAAACAAAACATCTAAGCATAATTACCTATACTTGATATTGGGCAAAGGCTGCATCTGTAATTCTCATTTTGCTTTCTGATCCCTGTAACAGGCCAGATCATTTTATTTAAAAAAACCCACCCACAAGATGTGATGAGTTTAAAAATTGTCTGTGCACTACATGTGAAAATAGTGTTAACAATTCTAACATCTAATAGATAGAACACATAACTCGTGGGAATTTTAAATATTTTGTTAACCTTTTACTCTTTCCCCATTCCCCCAATTTGGCTGCAAATATTTGGAAGCCAAATCTCTCACCTGTGAGCATTTAGAACATCTAACACAGTAGCAACTCCATCTTAAATGAAACAAATAAATGACCGAGCAATGTGTAAAAAAATTCATAATAATAAATTAACATAAACAAAGTTAATGTAGCATGAACTATACTATGTTATAATAGTATCTTTAAAACATGGCTTTTTTATTCCCTAATAATGATTAACGTGCTCTTGAACGGTCATTCAAACAATAATATTCCTCACCTCTTTTTATTTCTGAGTTGTCCACCCACATAAACTTTGAGAATTGGCTTTTAAGTGTAGTGGGTGATGGCAGGATGGAAACAAACCAGAGTTTTTGCACTGTTAGAAGAACTTAAATGCTAGAAAATGCAAATAAAACTCCCGGAGGAAATAAGCAGTATATAGCACCTTTCATGCACAAGGTACAGGAAATCTCTTGACAGAATTATCGAATATGCTGTATAAATGAAAGGAACAGATCCTAATATCAAAAATAATCAGTCTTGCTAGTAAACTCGCTTTTAGGCTGAAAATGTTTTCTTTTGCTATACTATTAAAAAATATTACTGTAACAGAATACTTAAGCATTACACAGACAACTAATAAGGCTGCTGGGGGTACATGTTATTTTTGCTATCTTACATTTCATATCTTAATATATGTTCTGCAGTACAGCACTTCTAAATCATACAGTGGCGGTTCCCCCTGCAAAACTAAACAATCTTGAAAGCACCAGGTAAGACTCCAGATTTATGTGTCATAGATGGAATAAAAAACTACTCACTGTCCTGTGATGGCAGTCATAAGTAACTAAAATAGACCTAGACATGTTTTATTCTTTATTTCAGAATAAAAGAAGATAAGTGTCACAGCAATCAATAATATCAAAAGACTAGTCTAGTTATAATTCAGGATACAATAAATTTTGACAGACTGGTATCAAGATTAAAACACAGAAAAAACCAAGTGTATGGTCAAGAGATATTTTGGAATGGATAATGTTGATTAAAACAAAGAAAACTTATTGCATGTTACATAACCACTACTATTAAAGCAAAATCTATGTGGACGCATCTTTATCATGCAAGCAAATGTACAAGAACAGGCAGTCCCCTGCTCCAATATCAAACTCAAAGCAAAGTTTTATTCAGAATCTTAGTCAAATGGCAAGTTATGTCCTAGTGCTTCAAAGAGGTACAACATTTTAAATGAAACAAAGTTGAGAAAGTCCATTTCAAAAGAAAAAAGCAAGAAAAATTATGATTACTTAAAGCTTCAAAGCTTATACATTGAAAAGTACTGTACTTTGATACAAAGGCATCTTTCAAGGAAAACTCCTAACTTGTTAGGGTTCCACATCCACTTATGTTGCAGAGAAGAACTCATATAGAAGATCGGTAAAAGGTAAACAGCGTGGTGTCATTTACATGGAAGATTTTAAGAAAACTTAATGATATATATAAACTATATAAGCTACTAGATAGAACAGATGCATTCATGTTTGCCTAAATATAATTTGTAACCTGTAAAAGCATGAACTTTAATGTCTTAATAGTCTATGAAAAGAAGTTTAGACCAATTGAAACACCTATGATGCATGGGCAATGTAACACAGTCTCCACTCCAGTCATCTGCAGCCAAATCTGACATTGAAGTTTGGCAAAGAGTTTATTTTAAAAATTCCAGTTTTCTCTATGATACAACCCACACACACATATAATTTTCCCTTAATATTCTGGTTGTTTTTTTTTAAAAAAGCAAACTCACAATAAAAATGGAAGAAAGGAAGACTGATTTCTTTTTTTTAGATAAAGTTTAAATCGACAATTTTCAGTCAGCTGAAGTAAACTCAGAGGTAGGCCATCACTTTGAATGCACAATCGGCAAATGAGAAAATCTGAGGCTTGAGGAACTGCCAGGCTGCACCATGGGAGGAAGCAATAAGGATGTGGATGCAAGAAAGAGTAACTGTTGCTTTGAACATGGGTTCACAAAGAAAGGAAAACTGACCAGCCCAGACTAAAGCAGTCTAAGACCTACTGGATTGGACAAATGTTTCTCTAAGTGAGTTCCTGTGGATGGAGAACAGATTAAAATCAGTAAAACTGAGGACCTTTCATGTGTCAAATTAGACTGGTGAGGAAAGATTTGAAGTGGTATTTGCACATAAAAATTTGCAACTATATAGAATTGGAAGGAGATCAAGCTGATGATCTACAGAGCAATTCAGTTCAGAAAACTAGTCTGAATAAACCATTACTTCAAAAGTGTTGTAGCTACTAAAACTTTGGGTAATGCAAACATATGGAAGACCCATAAGCCTTTCTATTTATATAGAGTGGAGGTTGCTCCTGATTCCAGGACCATTTTTAGTAAAGAGGCAAGAACCTTTGACATTTGCCTGAAAAAAAGCTCCGAAAATAGATTATGAATATGTGCTAGATACTCACACCTTGCATATGCAATATGCTACCAGTATACACAGGGTTCCTATTGTAAACATGATAGCAAAGGAAATACACCCCAGATAAACTCATAGTGGCAGTTCTCATTTAAATTAATCTAATGGACTAATTTTTCACAAGTAATCCCGGAGGGAACAAAATAATCTAGGGAGATAATGAATACTTTTGCCCACTCTGCAGAAGCAACCACCAGCAAAAACTTAAGGCAGAAAATGGTATGTAACACACTGAAAATGCTTTTATTGAAAAAGATTTTTTTCTTCCATTTTAGAAGACTATGACTTGGGAAATCTTCTGTTTAAAATGGGGAATGCTAGAACAATGTATCTTCGCTTTCTAGTCCATACAGTTATTTAAAATATAATCCTGTAAATTGTAAGAAATGCGCCAATACTAAATTAAAATTTAACAACTTATAGAAACTGTAGGCCTGAATAAAAGTAGTCAGAGTAGTTCATATGTGTTGGAAAGCAGAGTCAGACAAATGCAATTCTTGTTACAGATCTTAGTTTGAATCTCTATACACTTTAGAAATAACCTGTTTTCTTAACCAAAATAAATTAATTTCGTACAAGACAAACTGAGTTTTATGTTCATTTTAGAAGCTTGAGCTCTATGCTATGTTCACATGTTGTGTTCAGTCCCAGCATAAGATGTAGATTGCAGCTGTGCCTGTTGTCTCTTACTAAACCAGAATTGTTTTTCTCTTCCAGTTCCACAAGCTTCCACAAGGTAAAGTATCAGTAATTAGTCAACATGCATTAACACATGATTTAAGATTGGGGTTTTTTCATAAAATCAACATAATTAACTACCAATATTTAATTGCCATTCTTTCTTACAAGATATGACTGAGAATTATGTTTTAGCAAGATTCAAACAGATAGGATTTTAGAGAAAATTAATTAATTCACTAAACTGACAGTGTGAAATTACAAAGTTACCATGCTTTCAGATATTAACCATCAACTGAACTGAAAAAAACTATTTCCAGGGCAATGTCATTTCTAAATAAAGCTTTGACATGAAGTATGTTACTGTAACTTCTGTTATTAGAAGCCAAATATTATAATTGCACAGACTGAAAGCACAGCCAGTAAAACTTGTCTAAGTTGAAACCCACCATTAAATGTCTGAAATGCAACTAAAGAAGTTGATTTGTTAAGAAGTATTCAGGAAATTTTTTAAAGATTTGCCAAATTTGCTTTTATTTCAGAGGAAACTGAGGAACAAACAAATGTTCTAATACTATTTATTTGTTCATGGGTTAGTAATACCACGCTGATTATGAGTCAAACTCATCAAAAGTGAGGGAACATTCTGTATTGTGATTTTGGTTCATGTAACACTGGGATTAAAACAGGTTTTTTCCACAGGATCATACAATAACTCAGGGCAACATAGACCTCAGGAAGTCTCTTGTTGTCATGACAACGTAAAGCAGGGTCAGCCATGAGGTCAGACCAGTTGCTCAGGGCTTTATCCAGTCAGGTCTGGAGGAAACCTCCTAGGACGGAGACTGCACAATCTCCCTGAACAATTTGCTCAAATGTATTAATTTCCTCACAGAATAAAAGTTTCTCTTTGTATCTAGCTTGAAGATCTCATTTCAAATTTTGTCAGTTTTCTCTCATCCTCACACTATGCTCCATCATGAAAAGCTTGGCTCTGTCTTTTCAGTAACCTCCTTGCAGACATTTGGAAGCTGCTATTAGCTTTCCCCTCTTCTCCAGGCTGAAAAAGCCCAACTCCCTCAGCCTCTCCTCACAGGGCAAATTCTCAAGCTCCCAACAATCTTGGTAGACCTCCACTGAACTTACTCATCTTTCCTATTATGGGGTCCAAAACTTGATGCACCTGCATCAAGACCCCTGCAGTACTCCACTTGTTACTGGACTCTAGGTGGAGTATGGCCCATTTATGGCTATCCTCTAAATGTACATGTTTTTAACTTCAGCAGTGAAAGAACAGATGTAAACTGTCGAATTGTTCATAAGACCAAATAAATGGGATCTCAGGCTACTGTTCAGTAGCTATTCTAATTCATTAGAATTAGTTTTGCCGGTTAATTCCTAGGTATGAGATTGAGTTCAAAATGTGAGAGCAAATAGGGATACTCACTATTTTGTTTATTCAGGATGAATTGAAGGTGTAGGACTTGATTAGTCCTCATGACACATATGATCCCACCACAGACTTCCCAAACAAAGCTAAAGGTCCTTAATGCAGATGACTTTAAATGGGACTTACTATAGTAAACTGCTAGTGAGGTCAGCCTGGGATTTTTCCTGTGTATCTTAATAGCAAGAAGTAAGCTATCCTATCCTTTGTAATGGGTAATTGACAAAGTGTTGGCAGTCTTTAGCAAAAAACGATACATACTTCGTTAAAGGAAAAAAGAAGTGGTTACAATTATATATAGAATTTCAAAAGAGTAATAACTATATTGCATCTTCATTCTTCCTTCAGATGTTCAAGGACTTTCAGTCAAGACTTATTTAGTATCCTTACTTAAAACCTTCCCATAGTTAAATAACTTTGTAGTGACCAGTGCATCCCATTAAGAAGGGGGATTTTTTTCCTAATAAAATATCTTAATTAACTTTTCTCTTTGATGTTCTCTGTCATTAAATATCTACTGCCTGCAAGACCTTCCAATGAAGTTACAAACCTAATTAGAAGAATGTATTCTGGATCTGTTAAAGGAATTTTCAAGTTAGTGTAGGTATTAGAGCTTATTAGACTCTCTTAACATAATTTTAGTTATCATTCCAGTATTTTTATTTTCACAAATCTCTTTTTATAGTCTTCATAAATTTCTAGTATTTTTACCAGCTTTCAAGTTCAAATTACAGTTTTGCTTGTGTTGATTTATAAGTAATAGAAAAGAAAGAAATCAAAACCACAAATAAACAATTAAAAATATAAAATTGATATAAATGGCTGAGATAAAACATTCTTCTGATGAAATCATTTTTCAGTTCCCAGCTATTCAGCAAGGAAATAAAACTGTGGATTTAAAGAAATATATGACTGAAAAACTACAGTTCAAAACAAGTTTCTAGATTTTGGTTCAAACAGGCAAAGATCCCTCAGTTAATCCAAATAGCAAAAGCTTAAAAAGCTGTGTATACACAAGATTAATATATGTAATTTTTGCTTCCTTTTGTTTTCATGCTGCCCACAATTTGTGTGAATTGATTCAGAATTTAATTTTTAATTTCACCAGAAGTCACTTCTCTGCATTGCTGCATTCTCTTATGATTTTTTAGCTTTATTTTTTCCTCTGTCTTTTTCAACCTCTCTATTGTTATTTCTTTCTTCTTTCTCTGCATCTTTTATATTAATTTTAAATGTAAATCAACTGCCGCAATAAGATATATACCAAAACAGTCTAAAAGTAACAATTAAGAATCGACCAGAAATTTTCAGGGCTGCAGGAGGTAAAGACATTTGTCATCCTTCAGTATATATAAATGCATGTCTCTCTGAATTTCCAGACGCTTGTCTCAGTAAACTTAGGATCACCTGAGATTTTTTAAAGTAGATACTGAAAATATGGTAAATTTATGTATCTTGACTTATCAAACTGATTACATTTGAAAATTTTAATTCCTATCCAGGCAAAATCAACCTTCTAGTTTTTGATAATACAGAAATTCCAAACACCTTAACCTGATTTATCTCCCCTCCACTAAACTCAGGACATAGAGAGAACTACAACTTTTTTTTCTTTTATATATATCTATTCAAATAATAGATTTTATTCCAGTAAGATATGTTTGTTTCACAGAAAAAATATGAAAATGACCAACATAGGCACACATATGGATCCTGTTCTTTTAGATGGTTTAACTTCAGTGAGAAAACACTTTTTGAAAGTCCTATTACTTATAAAGATATACAAAAACAAAACAAAACTTTAACACAAATAAATGTTTTTTAATGATAAAGTAATGAGTTGAAATACAAAAGAATTGTTTTCATATGCTCATTTGTTGCATAGATATTGTCATACTTTGCTTTCTTCTCAAAAGACGTGTACACCAATGCAAGATAAATCTGTGGAATCCACTATAATCATACAAAAAAATGTTGTAAATTCTCAAGACTCTTGCAACAATATTATAGGACTCTATGAAATGAATTATAAAATGCTGTGAATGGAAAGTACTCACATCTGTTAGCTTTATTTACTAGTAGTCATCTTACAAAAAAGTACATTTATTGTATTTGTCATCTAAAAAGCCTTGTGAATACTGTCTCATATATTTATTTTCTTTGTAAGTTGATCTTGTGAATCATAGAATAAGAGTCATAGATTCATAGAATCATTAAGGTTGGAAAAGACCCTTAAGGTCATCGAGTCCAACCACTAATCTGTCACTGCCAAGTCCACCACTAAACCATATCCTCAAGCACCACATCTACCCTTCTTTTAAATACCTCCAGGGATGGAGACTCAACCACCTCCCTGGGCAGCCTGTTCCAACGTTTGACAACCCTTTTGGTGAAGAAGTTGTTCCTAATGTCCACTCTAAACTTCCCCTGGCGCAGCTTGAGGCCATTTCCTCTCGTCCTATTGCTTGTTACTAGGGAGAAGAGTCCGACCCCCACCTCCCTACAACCTCCTTTCAGGTAGTTGTAGAGAGCAGTAAGGTCTCCTCCAGACTAAACAGTCCCAGTTCTCTCAACCTCTCCTCATAAGACCTGCTCTCCAGACCCTTCACCAACTTCGTTGCCCTTCTCTGGTCATGCTCCAGCAACTCAATGTCCTTCTTGTAGTGAGGGGCCCAAAACTGAACACAGTACTCGAGGTGGAGCCTCACCAGTGCCGAGTACAGGGGCATGATCACATCCCTGCTCCTGCTGGCCACACTATTCCTGATACAAGCCAGGATGCTGTTGTCCTTCTTGGTCACCTGAACACACTGCCTGCTCGTGTTCAACCAGCTGTCAACCAACACCCCCAGGTCCTTTTCCTCCAGGCAGCTCTCCAGCCACTCCTCCCCGAGCCTGTAGCGTTGCATGGGGTTGTTGTGACCCAAGTGCAGGACCCAGCACTTGGCCTTGTTGAATCTCATACCTTTGGCTCCGGCCCAACGATCCAGCCTGTCCAGATCCCTCTGCAGGGCCTTCCTACCCTCCAGCAGATCGACACTTCCACCCAGCTTGGTGTCATCTGCAAACTTACTGCACTCAATCCCCTCATCCAGATCATCAATGAAGATATTGAACAGGACCGACCCCAACACTGAGCCCTGGGGAACACCTCTCGTGAATGGCCGCCAACTGGATTTGACTCCATTCACCACCACCCTCTGGGCTCGTCTGTCCAGCCAGTTTTTAACCCAGTGCAGAGTGCACTTGTCCATGCCTTAAGCATCCGGCTTCTCCAGGAGAATGTTGTGGGAGACAGTGTCAAAGGCCTTACTAAAGTCCAAGCAGACAATGTCCACAGCCTTCCCCTCCTCCACTAAGCAGGTCACCTTATCATAGAAGGAGACCAGGTTAGTGAGGCAGGACCTCCCTTTCATAAATCCATGCTGGCTAAGCCTGAAGATGATAGTGCAACAGAAGACTTATTTACCATTTTTAAGGATAGGATAGCATCAAATAGGCAAATCTTCAAGAAGGATTACCATACAGACTACGTACATAGCAAAGTATATAGTGGTGATGTTAAAAAAAAGATAAGTTTCTTTCTGTCCCAGGAACTACTTAGGACAAAAGGAAACGGAATGCACTTTATACATTCTGCAGTGCAAAATATAACCCACTGTGCATAGCTTGGACCATACACCAGAACAGAACCTGCTGCTCCACTCCTTCATGAATGGGATTTTAATGACTGGATTTTGGACAGTTTTGGAAAGCATCTTCTTCTGAGATTTTAAGCAGAAGGATCAAGAAATAACAGGAGAAATATTACAACTTTAATATATTGCTGGTATGTGTGATATAACTTACCTTTTTAAATAAAACTAAAAGGGTTTAAAACAAGTGAAAAATTATTGTAAAATCTTGTATATACCTTTTCAAAGAATACTTTGATGTGAACATGTATCACGGACATTTAATCAGAGGTTTCTGTGAGTTAAAATTTAAAGGTTCTGATTTCTAATTCTGTTTCTTGTGTCACCTTGGACATGCCATTATGTTGTATGAGTCTCATTTCTTGTCAACAAAATAAAGTCACACTTTCTTTTTATTGCCAGAGGGATATTGATATTAATTGCTTAATATCTGCTCAGCACTATAAGCAAGTAAACCAGCATGCATAAATCAAATATACACTACCAGACAGAATGATACTTGCCAAAGCCCGAACTATATATTGATATGACTTTGACACTCTTACTTTTAATTCTTTCGATAAAATTCAGATGCATGGAAAAATAATGAATGATAAAACCAGCAATAATCATCTTTCATTTACTCAATATCAAAAACTCTTTGTATCATCGCTCTCCAGTACCTAGGTCAGGTATCTAATCTTTTCCCTAAGCAGAATAAATGCCCAAATTTTCTGGTCTAAGTCAAACGTCAGGCATCAAAGCGTTATTTGACACAAACTTATTACTAAAGATTACTAAAGTAATTTAAGACTCCAAAAATGTATCCAGTGTATTAATCTTCATTACAGGGAAGATAATTTTTAAAGCTAATAACTTTTTTCTTTGTTTTTAAACAGATTAGTACTTGTTAGAAATAACGTGAAGTTCTTAGAAAGGCTGTTCATTTTGTAGACAAATAGCAAAGGCAAGCTTGCAGAAAAGGTATCTTGCCAGTTTACCTTAATATCAGTCGGTATATGTTCATTGCATAGGAAAAAGTACAAGTCTTAATACTTAAACACATCTTTTTCATTGTTTACTCTACCTGTGTCTAGCAAAATTAACAGATAACGATACAGAAATACCGAAGGCTGTAGCCTGATAAGTATAATTTTGCCATTAGTAATACAAGGCCACAGGATTTGTGTTGACCCCATGCAGGCTTGCCTTGGCCTGAGGTGATTTTCACAAGTTTTGATAATTTGTAGTGGTCTAGTGAATATTTCCTATATATATTTGGGAATGTTGTGCTCTGAGAATACTGCATACAGAAAAGCCTCATAATCACTGCATAATAAGCAACATCCCTTTATACTTATTGAGGCTGAGGGATCCTAATGGGTAACTTTCAAATTTTAGCAAAGAACAATGAGAAAGAACCAGCCTGTGTTAAGAAAATATATAAAAAGAAATAATTGAACTCCAGGACTGAACATAAAGACCCACCCCCACCCCATTACCACCATGAATATCAAACTCATCCCAACACAGATCCTTGGATGCTATCAATTCGTTGTAATCCCCATGCCAAGGACACAGCTGAAAGAGTGAAAATAAGACACAAGAAAAATAGTGGAGAGTAGGAAGGCAGTTCTTAACTTTTACAAGTGTTTTAGAATTATTATTGAGGATTTTTTATATTAGATAATTTAGACTACTAGACCGTTAAAGCTTTAACTGGCATAACAAGAAATTGTTAACTCCACATAAATTGCATTCCCTTTGGCCATAACAAGATTCTGTGTCTAATACTATACTATGTAAGTGCATTACAATCCAACTAACTTTAGTTCTGAAGTTTTGTACACCAAACATGAGTTATGCTTCTATGTATCTTATACCACTGAAGTACTGTTCGATGACTGCCAGGACTCTGAGGGCTCTAATGGGCCTAAACAGCACTGCCCAGGCTCCCCTGGGCCTTCCTGTACTCATGCTTAGCGGTCCAGGACCCTGAGCCTGGAGGCATCAGTGTCTGCCCCAGTGATGCCACAGCACTGCTGGTTCCCAGCTCCCCACAGCCCTGCCCAGCCATGGGGCTAATGTCTCTGCCTGGCCTTGGCCTATCCCCATTCCCATGGAGGGGTCCAATGCCCACGGCTGGGTCTGCCTCCAGCTGCCCCCCAGCCTGCCCTGCTCCCTGGCTGGGGGCAGTGGGACCAGCACTGGCTGTGATGCCCTGCACTGCTGCCCCACACACAGATTCCCCTGTGGTCCCCAGCTCGCCAGCCCTCAGGGAGCCATCAGCCTTTGCTGCACCCTGACAACGACTATCTCTTAATCACTGTGAAAAATACAATGCCTATGAGCAAAACAAAGCATTACATTTAACAAGAAGTATTATTATTCTCTTATTTCTCACTCAGAATAAATAAATGAAATTAGTCTCTAAACAGAGTAAATGTTAATTATAAAGCAATGCGAAATTGAATGAATTATAAATTAAACTGTGTCATTTTTTTTGTTGTTGTTTCATTTAAAAGGTCAGAACAGGCTAAAAAATAATATGTTTTAAGAAAGATCAAGTCCTAAGTAAGATGAAAACAATTCTTTAGCAAAGACAGTTCCTTCAGTATAGACACTGGTTCAGAATCCATTTAAGACTTTACAGAGATAAAGCTATTCCTGCAGAACATTATGAGCTGCCAGCATCAAGTGGGCAGTAAGGGAATTTTTGAGCTATGAAGTGGGTATCCAGTGCAAAACAAGAGCTCTACCTCAGGAAAAGCTTCCCTGGGAGATGCTCCCAGTGATCCATTAGCCAAAAAGTTTAAGATGTCTTAAGATAAATGTTTACACATTGAAATAAATTACAAATATATTCTTAAAAAAGATACATATGTATTGCCTTAATGAGCATTTTAGCTGATTTTACACCATCATACAATGAAAGTAATGGGCGACTTCTCTTTCAATAGCTAAAATGGTTACTAATATTCAAAATAGCTAGCTCAGTTACTGCAAGCATCTTTTCTCATCAATGCATTATGTTGTACAGAGAAATGCTCACAAAAGAGGCATCGTACAGAGAATAAAAATATATTGGCATGTCTAAAAATATGACAATCTGAGTTTCAGAAATGGCAGCTGGTTTTCACAGAATCACAGAATGGTAAGGGTAGGAAGGGAACCCTGGAGATCATCTTGTCCAAACCCACTGCTTGAGCAGGCACACCCAGAGCAGGGGGCACAGGACTGCATCCAGGTGGGTTTTGAATGTCTCCAGGGAAGGAGACTCCACAACCTCCCTGGGCAGCCTGTGCCACTGCTCTGGCACCCTCACAGGAAAGGAGTTTTTTCTTATGTTTAAGTGGAACGTCCTCTGTTCCAGCTTGTGCCCGTTGCCCCTTGTCCTGTCACTTGGCACTATTGAAAACAGCCTAGTCCCATCCGCCTGACACCCACCCTTTAGATATTTATAGGTGTTGATGAGATCCCCCCTCAGTCTTCTCTTCTGCAGGCTGAAGAAACCCAAGTCTCTCAGCCTTTCCTCATAAGGGAGATGTTCCAGTCCCCTGATCATGTTGGTAGCTCTCCACTGGACTTGCTTAAGCAGTTTCCTGTCCTTCTTAAACTGAGGGGCCCAGAACTGCATGCAGTACTGCAAATGTGGTCTCATAAGGGCAGAGCAGAGGATAGCCTCTCTTGACCTGCTGGCCACACTCCATTTATTGCACCCCAGGATACCATTGGCTTTCTTGGCCACAAGGGCACATTGCTGACTCATGGTCAGCTTGTTGTCCACCAGCACTCCCAGATCCTTCTCAGCAGAGCTGCTCTCCAGTAGTTCAGCCCCCAAACTGTACTGGTACATGGGTTTGTTCCTCCCCAGGTGAAGGACCCTGCACTTGCTCTTGTTGAATTTCATCAATTTCCCCTCCGCAGAGCTCTCCAGCCTGTCCAGGTTGGATACTTCTTACATTGCTTAACTGATTAAATTATGGAGGTCAGATTTTGAGATGACTGGTTGCTCAGCATATCTGAACACTTCTGACTTTCACAGAAGGTTGAGGTTGGAAGGCACCTCTGGAGATTGTCTAGTCCACCCCCACCTGCTAAAATCTGGGTCAGCTAAAGGAGTTTGCTCAGAGTAATGTCCAGTCATACCCAGTCTCTGCCTCCCTGGGAAACTTGTTCCATTTTTCAACCACATTTACAGTAAAAAGATTTCTTCTGTTAAAATGGAATTTCCCATATTTCAATATTTGTCCACTACTATTTATCCTTTAATTGTGCACCACTGATAATAGTCTGGCTCCATCTTTGTTACTCCCTCTCATTATATATTTATACACATATACACCAACATCCCTGTTTATTTTTAAAAATATTGATCCTTTGAGGTGTCTTAAAACCTGATATTCTTTAAATTGGAATAACATATTTTTGAAAGTGTGTATTTGAACTAGAAATTTAGCATAATATATGTTTTATACTCTTTCCACTTTTTTCTTTTTCTTATAAAAATTCCCCACTCCCAAGTCTGTCTCTTGTGACAATCATATTCTTGGATATAAGTTCTGTAGGTCAGAAAAGTATTTAATTTTCCAGACAAAATCTAAGCTGACACTAGAAAAAATTATCTCTGAGAAGATCATGTGTCATTTTCACTCTAGAGAATACTCTCAAAAATAAAAGTATGTTATTGATATTTTTTTAGTTTGTTGAGACAGTGAAATATCCTTCAAGCCATTTGGCTTCCTCAAGTTGTCTGAAACATCCCCTTTATACAAATCAAGGACATACAGATTCCTGAACTCAATCAAAAAATCTGTTCTTCCATGCAAAAATGGAAATTCAGTATTTTTTCACAGAATTTGGCAATTTTCTAGAGGCATGCCAGAAAGCATGACTTTCTGGCTTTTTTTTTTTTTTTTGCTTTGTGGTAGCCCGCTTTCAGCAATTTCTTTACCTTTTTAAAAGAAGCTAACTAACTACATTAGAAGATGCATTCATATCACTAGACCATGATGACAGCCGAAGAGGTACTGGTAAGCAGAACTAGAATTCAGGTTTCAAACAACAAATGGAACAAAAGCCAGGAATTAGGACTAATACTACCGTAGGTTACTTGGAAAAAATCACAAATATCAGCCTGCAGAATGAGGGGGCTGAAATGCGGAAACTAGTGAAATGCAGAAAATAGTGCAATCTCTCTACCTTAGATATTGACCTCAATGTATCATACCATATTGCGGAATGCTTTCTATATAACAGATACTTCAAACAGAGCAGAAAAAGACTTAAAGACATTGTGCAGAATTGGTCATATATTTTCATTTTCATTTTCCTAGAAAACTATGAATTAAAGGCTGAAGCCGGACTGGATTTAGGAGGCTTCTGAATGTCTTTTTATTTTCTTTAAAGAGAAATAATATGTAAGAATACTGTATATAAAGAATAAAAGATTTTGGTTTTTTTTAATTCTACCAGAGTCATGATACTTTTCAAATGAAGATACTTCAGAATTAAAATGGAATGTTCCCTTATTTCCAGCATACTGATATTAATGTCAGGATCAGAGACTCAACAAAAAGGTACTGTAGCCAGCATGAGGTAGTTCCATGTGCTTTCCTCTCTGAATCCCACCAAGATTACTGAGATGGGAAAAAGACAATCTAAGAAAAAACTTGAAACCAAAGTCAATAGACTAAATTTATCATATTCTAAGGTCCACCAGTAACACAATAAGAAAAAAAGGAAAAGAGGAAGTACTACACAAGTTTTGGATGCTCTTTGTGCCATCATAAATATTATAATATGATTACTCTATAAACCTTCTCTTGTGTGAAAGGCAGTAATTCTCAGTTTCACATAAATGTATTATTCAATAATTTATGGGTTTCTGAGGTGTAGAATTTTATTGGGGATGCTATGATTGTCACTGATTTTTTCTTCCTGTTTGTATTTTTATTTATTTCCATTAATTTATTTTTATAACTTTTAAATGAGTAATGTTCCACTGTTAATATCCCTGAGGAAAAATAAAATCCTAAATATAAAAAAGGACAGTTTCTCTGTGTGCACAGGAATGTAACATTCTTTGCAGTATATATATTTCTTTAGAAGTTAAGGTCTTTAGTGTTTGACAAGTTGAAATAACTCTAACTTAAATATTACTGGTATTAGTACCAGAAAAATTTATAAAAGGCATGTCTAAAACATGTTTCATATATTCTCCTGTACAAACTAACTCACATAGTGCTATGTCTTGAGAATGATTGATGTAAACTTACCTTGATGGAAACCAATTTGTATTAAACATGTCTTTCCTGGAATCATGTGAGCATTTCTGACTGGCAGAAAGTTTTGTTGGGTCATTTTGGGGGACAAAAATTCAATTGCAAATCTTCCTCTTCTCAGAAATGTAACTATGAAGGATATTAGAAACCTTCTGAATGGGTCTTGAAAAATACTGAAATGATCGTCCTTTAAAATTAAGTTCTATTTGATGTTTATAGCATATCATGTTTTCTGTGTCTCTCCTTAGATTCTGGTTATTTCTACTTAGGATTTGGCTTCTGTCAAAACTTCTGTCAAAAGTGCTAGACTTTTACATAAATTAAATGGCACTATGATCATCTTTGCAAAGGCAAGAGCTTCTGAAAGATTCTATGGAATTCAAAAGTAACTTCATTCACGTGTAAGAAAAAGTTTTTGGATAGCAGTGATTGAGAATTTTCAGCAAGTGTTAAATAAGTTTGTTTCGGGAGGAAATAATTAAAAAAAATAATTAAAAAAACAATAAACCCACAAACAAAAAAACCACCACATTAATTCTAACACTTTGCCTCTCTACAAAGACCATGGGATACTTAAATGTCAATTAAACCCTCAAAAACAACATTGTGATAGCCTCCACAAGAGGTAAAAGGACTAATTTCTTTCTGGTTGATTAATATTCATTAATTCCCATTAGGGTCACTGAATGATTCTTAGCTTAATTACTACCGATTGGTTTGCTCTAAGTGTCAAAACAGTGTGCTCATATGGCTTAAAAAAAAAAAAAAAGCAGATCAATTTCTTAAAATATGACATTTCCTTCAAGACCATAATTATAACTTTTTATGATTAATTTAACACATATAAGTTTTGGAACTTTCGAGGGGAAACTATGATTTAAACACGTGGCATTTATATCTCTTTCATGAAAAGACACCATGCAGCACCAAGCTGCATATAAATGAAAATACATCCTTTCTTCTTATATCTTCAGTTATAAACCTACATATACTGTTTCCCTATTTGTTACACCTATACACTAGACATATATATTAGGAATTAAAAGGCATTGCCCTTAATCTCAAATTTACTATTAAGTGAAAAGAGAAGGGAAAGCAGTGACAGGTGAAGGAGAGTAGAAAAAGCAGCAGTTTATTTTACGTTCAGAGAGTCAAGATTCCTGTTTGCTTTTCTATTTGTTTCAGCTTTATTTAATTTGAATTCATCTTTCAAGTCAAGGATTCTTTTTTACAAGATTTTGTACATATTGTAGTGCACCAAGGCAGTACTATGAACTAAGACAGCATTACCAAAGAAATTCTGCCAGCTTTGTGAAAAGTGGAAGGGTTAGGGTTGTCTAGTTTTCACCTGCCCTGGATTGAGGTTCAAAATACCCAGTGCCCTACTCCACCAGTAACTGTCTGGGTTACTTTGAGCAAGTCACTTCATTGGTATGCACCTCAGTTTTGGCATCCAAAACAGACACAATAACTGTTTCCAGTACTACCCCTGTAATTCATTACTTTCCAGTTTCTGTTTCTCCCGTCCTTCCACAGCTTTGTTTATCTTCCAAGCTGCGGCATCCTACACTAGTCAATCATTTTTCAGTCAAAAACTCATCCACGTGTTTGATGATTTTTGTTATCTTTCTCTGAACTTTCTTCAGCTTCGCTATATACTTCTAAAATGCAGAGAGGCCAGAGTGATAACAAGAGTCAAGGTGCAGGTCAATTTATACAGCAGCAGGTTTTCTGTTTTGTCCCCTTCTCTTTTCCTAATATTTAGTTTAAAAACCACTAAGTAGTGTTTTTTTAAGCACCCTAAGTATAGACCTAAGGACTATGTAGTGCTCTTACCGACGCTGACTACCTTAGAACATACGAGCTTGCTGATATTACTGACAAGAGTAATGATCAACAGATTCCATAATTTTTATTCACAAATGGAGATCATTTTGCCATGTTTGGTATGCAAAGAGAGTTACAAAAAAAGCAAAAAAAGTCTTTGAATTCCCCACTAGTGCAACAGGAAGACTACATGACCATAATGCTGAGGCACCTGTTACTTAAAGATAAATTGACTGATGCAGCAATGGTTTAGGAGGCAGTGGTATAAATCACAGAATCACAGGTTGGAAGGGACCTCAGGGATCATCTAGTCCAACCTTTCTAGGAAGAGCACGGTCTAGACAAGATGGCCCAGCACCCTGTCCAGATGACTCTTAAAGGTGTTCAATGTGGCCAAGTCAACCACTTCCCTGGAGAGATCATTCCACTGGTTGACTGTCCTCGCTGTGAAAAATTTCTCTCTCATGTCCAATTCGAATCTTCCCAAGAGAAACTTGTATCTCATGTGCTGTTAAAATAAATCTCTGCCTAAACAGAGTGACTATAGTCTGCTGTTACTCATAGTAATAAAGGTGCCCCTGACAACGTGGAACTAAAGCATCTTTGCCAACACTGGCCAAGATGCTGATGGGAGTTTTATACTAAGAATGATGGAGAGGAATATAATGAGACACATTTAAGTGACATAGTGGTGGAAAAAGTAGAAAGGAAATGAAAGATTTACAGGAATATGAGAGACTCCAGGAATCACAAAATAGGCTGAAGAGACCCCTGTCTCAAGTTTACACACACACGCAGTCAGCCTGGGACAGAAGTGGGAGGAACAAGAGCTCTACATGCCATCACAGGATGGTGACATAATTGGAGTAACTGAGATGTGGTGGGACAGCTCACATGGCTGCAGTGTGGTGACAGGTTTTTGGAAGATGCCAGGGACATCTTCTTCATAGACATACTGGATGGGCCAGCCAGGGGTAATGCACAGCTGGACCTGCTGTTTGGAGATGTAGTAATCAATGGTAGCCATGGCTGCAGTTACCATGAAATGAATTCAAGATCCTGAGGGGAGTGAGGAAGGCAAGTAGCGGAGCACAGATTCTGATTAGACAATAAGGGTCACAGGTTTGTGGTAAGTGGGTCATACTCTTCTTGGAGGATTGTAACAAGTGGAGCACTGCAGGCCTTTGTCCTGTGGCCTGTCTTGTTTAATACCTTCATCAACAACCAGGAGGAGGCTATGGAGTGGACTCTCATTAGGTTTGCAGGTAACACCAAACTGGGGGGAATAGGCAATATTTGAAAATATTGAAAGCAGGCTTGCAATCCAAAGGGACATAAGGGACATAAGACAAGCTGGAGGAATGAGCCAACAGGAAACTTATGAAACTAAACAAGGGCAAACTGAACCCCTGGCAACAGGAAAGGCTGGGTTGGGGAGCAGCTATGCTGGAAAGGCCCTGTGGGTCCTGGGGAACAGCAAGGTCAAAGCAAGCCAGCAGTGTGCCCTGGCCTACAGCATTCTGAACTGTATTAACAAAAGCATGGCTGATACACTGGTGGAAGGCATTGTCCCCACTTCTATTTAGCACCTGTTAGTTCTGTGTCCAGTTTGAGACTCACCAAAAGGAAGTGACCCTGGAAAGAAACTGATAAACTGGAGTGAATTTCACAGTTGGTCCCCAGGATGGTTGGAACTGGAGCACTTGCCTTCTGAGGAGATGCTGAGGAAGCTGGACATGTACAGCCCAGAGAAGAGAGCTTCAGCAGGGCCTAAAGGGAGACTTTCAATATATATGAGGTGGGGGGACAAGAAGAAAGGGTATAAGTTGAAACAAGAGAAGTGCCAAGCAGATATAAGGAGAAACTTTTACCCCATGAGGATAGTCAAGCTGTGAACAGATTGCCTGGAGACATTATGCAGTCTCCACCCTTGGACTTTTCAAGATAGAACTGGATGAACCCCAGAGCAACCTAGCTTTACCTCAGTGACCACCTTCTTTTGAGTAGGAAGTTCCTTTCCAATCTGAATTATCCTATGATCTTACGATACCTAAGCTACTTCTTAGGGTAACTTAAATTTTGTATGTAATTCACAAATCACCTTTTAACTTCTTCAAAATGATAATAGAAAGGAATTATAGCCAACTCTGTATGATGCTATTTTTTAACAGATCCTCATCTATACTGTGCAAAAAACACCTTGTTGACTCAAACTTTTCTGGTAGGTTTCAGATATTTCATGGCAGGAAAGAACATATCCAAAGCTGTGAAGTGAAATTTGAGGACATTCACAGAATCATTTTGAACATTTCTCACCATGCACACCATCTTATACCTTCCATGGTTTGTCCTACCTACTTGTTCAAACCACCAATTTTTCTCAACTAGCCCAGACTACATTCCAACTAGGCTATCCATTATACAAGACGTTTTCTTATCCAGTAAGTCATAACTATTCAACAAAATCCCTTCAGGTTCAATCTCCTTATTACTCTCTCACCTGAATCTTTTCCTCACAATCCCTCACTATCCACTCTAATCACTTTATTTGGCTCTCTGCCTTTCTCCTATGTATTTCCTTCCATTAAGAACTCTCAGCTAATACTTTTGGGGTTCCTGATACAAATATTTCTTTTTACCCTTCCTTTTTTTCTCTCCTAATCCCGATTCTTAACTTCCATACATCAGTTCACACTTAATCGTCTTCTCACTGCTCATGGACAATCTTTCTAAATTAGGTAAAAATAGGTGACATTCAGGAAAATAAAAAGATCCATTGACTAGAACCAAGGTAGAAAAAGTATAGCTGGAAACTGAAAAGGTAGTTCAGAAAATTCTTTCATTCCTTACTTGGAGTCAGGAATTAAAACGTTAACTTTTCATTCAATAGATTTGGCTCCTTAAGACTTTGGGGGATACTTTGCAAAAGGTACTTTTACTTCTGGAATTAGATAATCTTTGACTTAGTTCTGAAGAGTAAAGCCAAGTGTCCTCAACCTTACCTATACTAGCAATTAGTAAAAAAATAGTATCTTCTTTAATACTAAGAAATAACTTGTGACACAATATATTGCATGGGTCACTTCCATATTCATAGTACAGAACAGAATTCTGTTCTATTCTTTTTTCAGTAGAAAAATTTCTAAATTTTCTACCGGAAAAATAATCTTCCTATCTTCGGGGAGGAGACTATTCAGTATATGTCAGTCTTCACACATATGGTATGATTAGGGTCTTCAAAAACAGCAAAGGAGGGAGAAACATTGAAAGGAGCAAACCATCTGTATTTCACATATTTTATGCTTCAGCACGTACCTACCCAGTTCGTACAATTAAATTTAAAACTAAATAACTACTCTACCTTTATCCTCAAGGACATGAGGATATGATTTCTATCAAAAGTACAAGTCTTCTCAAGCAACTAAACAATAAACAAACATCTCTGTCTGTAGGCCAAAGATTAGAAATAGAGACAAGGAGAAGAGATAATTCTTCATAATCATGTATGCAGTCTGATTAGAAAGTACACAGGAAACTAGAGTATGAGGCAAGACACACAAAAAATCCTACATTCAGTTACTTCATTATGTAGTTCTCTACATTTGAGTGTTGTTTTCTTAACAATATGATCCCTTTCATTGTGTGGGTATCCCCCAATGGTGTGAAAAAAAACAACCCAAACTACTCCAAAATAAAGAATGACCACCTATAATTTAGAAAGTCAAAAATGTTCAGTGGGGGAAGAGGGCGGGAAGGAAATAGGAGTAAATCATCCAGCAGACATAATTCTAATACATCTGATGTCACTGGCAGGATACATTTTAATATTTAAAATCTGTCTCCAAAGTTAGCCACTTCTGATTTGTTTCCTTTGGTGTCCAGGTAAATTTTGTAGTGGTCAAAGCTATTCAAAAACTAGCTGGAATAGCTTATCACTTTCAATTATGGTGAAATAATTTTTGCTGCAGAAAAAATAAGTCACTTAATAAAAGAGCCCAAGCATATTATGGGAACATTTGAATGTCAACATTTTTCAAAGAGGAAACAAAGTGTTCCAACGCTTTATCTCAAGACCACTAAATATTCTGAATGTAAACAAATGTTTTATCCCAGGCTTTCCCCTCAGTTGTTTTATCATCTTGACATGAACAGATCATCAGTGCAATATATTACACTGTTTGATGGTTATGAAGCATACAGCTATAGAGGTTAATGCATAAATGTTTTGACCTTATCAAAATTAAGTATTCTGAAGGTCCAATAAACCCTGCAGTTTATGTACTATTACCAGAAGAGTTCCACTGCCAGAGAATATTTATTTTAATAGTTTTCTTGAATTTTAGTTTGTTTCTTTGGAGGATTCTTTTTTTATATATATATGATTACATATATATATAAAATGTGTAAATACATATAAAATTATATAGAGGCTATATATAGATATATATTTGAAAATATTTTATATTCATATATATAGAACCATATATAACCATTATATATTGTTGTTGTTTAGCCGGCAACTCAGCCCCACACAGCTGCTTACTCACTCCCCCACCAGTGGGACAGGGGAGAGAATCAGAAGGGTAAAGCTCGTAGGTTGAGATAAGAACAGTTTAATAATTAAAATACAACAACAACAAAAATGCAATGGAAAAGAAAACAATGAGAGGTGCAAAAACCCAGGGCGGGGGGGAGGAGAACCAGCAAAACAAATCGCACGTGACACAGCTGCCCACCGACCTGACACCACCAATCCCTGAGCCACAACTGCCCCCTGTGCGCCAGCTGCCCCCATTAATGTACTGGTCATGGCGTCACATGGTACGGAATGAACATCCCATTGGCCAGTCAGGGTCAGCTGCCCTAGTCCTGGCCCCGCCCCTCCCAGCGTCCCACCTATGCGGCAGAGTGGGGGAAGCTGGAAAGGTCTCAGACCACCACAGGAACGACAGTGAAGAAAATTAACCCCTTCTCAGCCAAAACTAGCACATAGATATATAATACATAAACATTACACTGATTTTTACGTACAATTTTTTCCTTTCCATTAACCTGGACCGTTCATATTACTTATGTATTTTATAGACTGACTATCCCATTTTTCCTTTTTTTTTTTTAATTGTTCTTTGATATGTTACTTTTCATTTCAGTTTATAAATAACTGAACTTCCAAAAAAAAATCACCTAAGTAAGGAAAATAATTTCATTTGAAGTATTACCTAAATTGAAATAAAGAGTAATTCAGTATATTTTTTTCTTTTCTACAGAATAGACAGAATTACTTAGCGTTGGCAGTACATAAAACAGTGTCATTTGCTCTTTTGTGAAAAAATGAAGCGCATAAAATATTTAATGAAATAGAAACATATCAAAATATTTGAATGTACCTAAAACTTTAGAGGTTTTTTTCCTTAGGATAAGCATGAAATTGGCAGTGACGAGGCTGTGCAGAGAAGTCTAGAAGTACTTAAAAAGGACTTCAGGGCACTGGGGGGATTGACTGAAGGATCAGGAGCACAAGTAGTGTTTTCCTCAATCCAATCAGTGGCATGGAAGAACAATACTGAAGGGAACAAGAAAATTCATCTGGTTAACATGTGGCTGGTGCCATTGGTGGAATTTTGTTTTTTTTTATCATGGGGAGGTTTACACAGCATTAAGTCTGCTAGCAGCAGATGGAGCTCACCTGTCTCAAAGAGGGAAAAGAATTCTTGTCCATGAGTTGGTGGGGCTCATTGAGATGGCTTTAAACTAGGTTTGAAGGGGGAAGGGGATGTAGCAGGCCCACCAGAGAGGAGCCTAGGGGTGGCATGCCAGGGTTAAGGGTGACATCAATAGCACAGCTCAAGTGCGTCTACACCAATGCACGCAGCATGGGCAACAAACAGGAGGAGCTGGAAGCCATTGTGCAGCGGAATAGTTATGACTTAGCTGCCATCGCAGAGACGTGGTGGGATGACTCTTGCGACTGGAGTGCTGCAGTGGGTGGCTATCAGCTCTTCAGAAGGGTTCGGCAAGGAAGGAGAGGCGGTGGCATGGCTCTATATGTCAGGGAGTACTTCGACTGCATAGAGCTTAGCTATTAGGATGATAAGGTCGAGTCCTTGTGGGTGAGGATGAGGGGGAAGGCCAAAAAGGCAGATATCCTGCTGGGGGTCTGTTACAGAACACCCAACCAGGATGAAGAGGTAGATGAATTGTCATAGATGCCGCTGGTGGCAGTATCACAACTGGTTGCCCTTGTTCTAGTGGGGGGCTTCAATTTACCAGATGTCTGCTGAAAATACAACACAGCAGAGAAGAAACAGTCTAGAAGGTTCCTGGAGTGTGTGGAAGATAACTTCCTGGTGCAGCTGGTGAGTGAACCTACCAGGAGAGGTGCCTCGGTTGACCTGCTGTTCACTAACCGAGAACGACTGGTGGAACAGGTGGCTGCCGGAGGCCATCTTGGGCTTAGCAACCATGATATGATTGAGTTCTCAATTCTTGGTGAAGTAACAAGAGTGGTCAGCAGAACTACTACAATGGACTTCCGGAGGGACAACTTTGGCCTGTTCAGGGAACTGGTTGGGAGACTCGTTTGGGAGGGAGTCCTGAAGGGCAAAGGAGCCCAGGGAGGCTGAGCATTCTTCAAGAAGAAAGTCCTGCAGGTGCAGGAGCAGACTGTCCCCAAGTGCTGCAAGACAAACCGGCAGGGAAGATGAGCAGCCTGGCTGAACAGGAAGTTTTTGCTGGCACTTAAGAAAAAAAGGAGAGTCTACTGTTTTTGGAAGAATGGGCAGGCAACACAAGAAGAGTGCAGAGACCTCGTTAGGTCTTGCAGAGAGGAAATTAGGCAAGGAAAAGCCCAGCTAAAACTCAGCCTGGCCACTGTTGTAACACATAACACAAAATGGTTTTGTAAATACTTTAGCAACAAAAAGAGAACCAAAGAGAATCTCCATCCTCTATTGGACGTGGAGGGGAACATTGCCACTGAGGATGAGGAAAAGGATGAGGTACTAAATAACTTCTTTGCCTCACGCTTTTTCAAAGTCAGTTTTCTCCATATTTCATCACATATTGAAAGTGTTGGCATTTATCCAACTTCAGCTTTACATAGTTGGCTGTCAAATATTAAACAGAGTAACCATTTACATGCTTTTCAACATGAGCATGACAGCTAAATTTTACCCTATTCTGAAAAGCTCATGGATATATTTAATCTCTTCATCTGTATTTTCCTATAAGCAAACATTCTTAATGGAAGACTGATGTGACTGTGTAGTAATCAACATATTTAATAATATTTTGATCATAGTATAAGCATTACTTTGTACATGGCTTAAACAGAAGTAAAGGAAAGGGGGAAGGAAACAAAAGTAGTTAAGAAATGGATTCCAGAAGTAAAATAGACAGCAAGTATAGGACTACTACTGAAACCTTCCAGAGTTACAAAGGAGGAAAGAGGGGGGGGAGAGAGAGAAAGGATGCTGGATCTCAAAATATAGCAAAGTCACAGATTCTTCAAGCAATGTTTAACAATCAGAAAACAAAGAATTCTCTTCCAAATGCCCTTTCAGAGTTCAGGTACGCTTGACATGAAGAATACTGGGCTTTGTGTACATCAGCCTGTAAGCCTGGAATCTGTGAAGCTAACTTAATACCTTCTGTCCACTTAGATGATAATGTGGGTTCATATGTAAGTGATGGAAGTTCCTGAAGCTTTGGTTCTACTTCATCCAACAGTTTCTAACTCAAAAGTTGTTTTAACAGACCAGTAAGGACAGAAACCATCAAGACAGAGAACCCCCAGTGAATAGAAAGAAGTGCTGAAAGAAGGGTGATCAGACAAGGAAGAATAAGCGTGTCTTGGTTATGACATCACAACCTGGGTAGGGAAGCATTTTGATTCTCTTCTAATTGACATACATCACTTTGATTATAATTTAAAAACGTATTTTAAATATTGTATAATTCAATATCTTTTGTGAATTAAATGCCTGTTAAAAGAAATTCATACACATAACCTGCATGACAATGTACTTATGTGAAGCTGAGTTTCCCAGAGTTTCATGTAGGTCAGTAAATTTCATTTACTTTGTATAAGCCAATTTAAACATTTTCACATGTGTTTGCAGGACTGAAACCTTAAACAGAAAACTAGGTAAAATATGATAATTAATTAAATTAAAAGGATGTTTATAAAAGATTATGTAATACCCTAGCTTTTCTGCTGGTTTTTTGGGGGTTTTGGTTTGGTTTTTTCTTCATATGCAGCTAGATTTTAAAAATTTGCAGTGCATCATTTTTAGTCTTCTTTCCAAATGTCTAGGTCATAGTACCTTTAGATATTAGAGTGAAGCTAGGATACGTGAGGCTGTCTTGTGATAAAGAATCTTAAAAAAGCAATTTTCATAAATTTAAGAGAACAGAAAGGAATAAAATTTATTTTTTTCATATCCTACCTAAAAATTGGTCATAAAACTTTTTATTTTCTTTGGTTTGAATAAAACAACCAATACTTCTTTTTTTCAAATTGTAATTGGTATAAATGTCAGGGTTTTTGTAGCGGGGGTGGGGGTGGGTCACACATGTGACTTCTGTAGTGAGAGGTCAGGACTGCCCCATGCTGGTCACAGCTGGTTCCATCTGGCTCCACAGAGGACCCACCACAGGACACAACTGAGCCCATCAGCAGAATTTGTATCATCTCTGTGAAAATGTATTTAAGAAAAGGCAGTAAACACTGAGAGAGACGAACAAAGCCAGGGCAGAAGTGCTCTCATTCTGGAGGTAGTAACATCCTCAAAGGGACTGGAACCCGTGGATAACCGACACTGGAGCAGGTTCTCCCCCTAAGAGTCTGTGGCCCATGGTCAACACACATCAGAGCAGAGGAAATGAGTAAGAAGTAAGGAACAGCAGAAGACAAGACTGAGAAACAAGGAGTAGCAGAAACAAACTTCTACACCTTGACCTGAACCTCCTGCACTGCCTGCCACATCACTGAAGAGACAAAGTATAATTTGTGGTGGTGTAGATAGAGGAAGGGGAAGGAGAGGTTGCTGGAATGAAGTTAAGCCTTCAAAAGGGGAGAAGAAAGGTGTCTTCTTTAATTGTTGAAATACTTGTCTTTGTTTCTCAAAACCCAAATCAGTAATTAAGTATTTTTAATTAAGACTATTTTGCCCAGGGCAGCAGTTGATGAATGATCTTCCCTGTCTTCATTTCAACCCACAAGTCTTCTCACTCTTGTTCTTATTTTCTGCCCTGTTCCACCATGGGGATGGAGTAAGCAAGTAGCTGTTGGAGTGCTTCATTGCTACTCAGGGTCAAACCACCACCCAAATACACTAGCACAAAATGTGTAATTTTGGAAACAAAACCAGCAAGCCAAAGGAGAGATTAGCTAAAAAAAGTACTGAAGTGCAAATCAGTGACAGAGTAATAATTACGCAGTGTTCTGAAGTTCCGAATTTGGAATCTGGCTCCTTCAAAAGACGGAATAGAATAAAGAAAGCTAAGGTCAATGAAGTAGTAAGAAATTACTAATTCTGGTTACAGTGGTACTACATAGGAAAGATTAAGTTTCAGGAAGTCAGAAAGAAGTTACAGTAATAGCTACATTAATTAAGTAGGGGAAGGAGCAGGTTTTTACAACAGTTATTACAGTGTAGTACAGTAATAATACAGGCTATTGAAAGGATTAACAGGTACCCTCTCAAAAGTGATGCAGAAATAAACTCCTGAAAAGAAAAACAGGCACGTGTATCTGTACTACATGACTCTTTGGAACACTTTTTTTTGATTTTTATCAGTTATCTGCTTTTGTGACAACTCATGTCAGCACACCAGTGAAATTATGGTTTGGAAATGGGCTTTACAAAAGGGCTTGAACTTGTCTCTAACTGAAAAGATAAAGGTTTCTGTTATTAACAAACTAAAATATTTTGTGGTATACATTTTATCTGTTTTCTAAACATTTGAAAGATTTTTAATATGTTTATTTAATGTCCTTACACTCTCTCCTTTAACCTGCCATCGACCCAGAAACCGCTCCTCCCTAGTACCTGACCATGCATTTTTCCATTTTCTACTATCAAGGTTAATGTTTAATGACCATATCTGCTTGAGTATGCACATTTAATGATTTTACATGCTGAAATTATTTTCTCTCTACAGATTCTGTGATTTATTTTCAAAGAGTTGTAAAGGGTATTTTCTTCATTTTAAGCATGGTGGACTACTGCAGCATTTCACAACTTAGTACAGAGTACGCTTTAACATACATTCAACAATATACCGTTAAAAATTAAATGAGCAAACCAAAATAATAGTAAAACCCCCATAACGTATCACTAAAACTAAGGTGGTAAAAAAGAATAGAAGATACACAGCATATTCAAATCTCCCACATCTGCCAACTCACACTTTTTGTACAACATGCAGAAAAAACATTTTGAAACCACAAAAAAGTCTATTCTCTTTGATCACCTATTACCTCACACTTTCAGCAGGAATTCGAGTATGTATGTCATCTGACACATAGTTTGTTTTCCTTTTCTCAGTAGTTCAAAAATTAACATCTCAACACCCCAAATTACTTCATAGAAACCATCAAAATAATGAACATATGGTTTCTCAATTGAAGGGTAGGATCAAATGGGGAAAGTTCCTACTTTGTATCTTTTAATAGTTCCATAAGCTAGTGATTTCTGAGTAAAGAGTGTGATATATCGTATTTGGTATGAAGAATACCATGCAAAAAATGAGTCACTGCCTTTTGTACACAGTTAGAGAAGCCCTGGAGCTATAGTGGGAAGGCTCCTTTTACCTATATTCACTTAGAATACACATTCTAGAACATCTATGAACTTAGGAAGTCTAATGTTTGCTGAAATAGTACTCAAATTTCCTCTATTCTTTTATAGAATACGTTATCTGAGGCAATCACACAGTGATCTATAAAGTTTTCTATTATAGAAGTTCAATTACATAAAAAATCAGTCCTAGTCTTTTGTTAGTTACAATTTTTACACTGGTTGATTAATTTTATCAGATTCTACAAACATTTATGCAGCTAATCTCTCCCTATGCTAAATTTCCTGTAGAGAACTATAAAAGAAATTTCTGAACTAAATCTCATTTTGAATGTTGTGGGTTTTTTTCAGCAGATAAATGGAAAAGTACAAAAGCACTAAAAGGGTTACTGTTCCTTGAAGATCCATTGATACACCGTAGATACTGAAAAATATTATTTACAGTAACGCTTGTGAAAAAGCAGACAGCATTAGTATACACTAATGAAGCTCAATTTTTATTAGCTCTTCATCATTATAATGACCATGTTCCAAATGGTGGTATTCCCAAGTTAACGCTTCAGACGCTTTCAATCTTAGTCAAAATAATGCTTGTTCATAAAAACAGTGGATAAGAATCTTACAGGTTAATTAAGCACTTAACAGCACAAGGCATTCAGAAATAGGTAGTAAGAGATAATAATGATTAAATGCTACATTAGCAAATAGAAACTTACTCACTGTTTTACAAACATGACTTCTACAACCATAGAGGTGAATACATATTTTAAGGATAAAAACATTACTTCTGTATCTGATACACATATCTTTCAGAATATTAGGACCATTTTAAAAGCTAAGTAGTTGCACAGGGTAAAGTGAAGTAGATATCTGCTGCAATTTTTTTTTTTATAACTGTGTTTAGATACACTAGATAATACACTACCCATACTCTAACGTACTGTAATTTGGTGTAACAGGTAGCACAGGTGAATTTATCATTCATGCAAATACAAACTACAACTTTATGAGGATTTTTTTTAAATGTCCCTTCCCATTTCCTGAACAACTTCAGGCATTTTTTTTTTTAACAAAAACAACCAGAACAAAAAATTTATTTCTTTAAATGTACCTTGGTAGTGAGCACTGAATCCACGGTATCTGTGATTGCTGTCTGTTACAAAATGTAGTCTGAGCCAGTTTTTGTTGCTGATAACTGGAGGAGGTATATTCATTCCAGAGAGCCTGAATTAAAATCAACAAATAAAAATTATTATTAAAAGATTTTAAAATTATCAGGGCTTTATGATTTTCATAAAGATATGATAAAGATCTTGTATGGAAAACAATTTTTTTTCAAACACACATTCATCGACATGTTCTCTGTGGGACTTTTTATTTCACAATGAATAGTATGCTATGACAAGCAAGAAGAGACAAGATTGTCCACTCTGCATGTCCAAGTGATGGGTCAGTGCTAATCCAGAAATGACACAGTCATATTATTCATCAGGCATAGCACTATCATGATGTAAGCACATGACACTCAGGCTAGAAAGAGTTTGTGTCTATCCATGTCAGATAACAGGTTAGGCAGAACAGTGGTCTGGGCACCAGGAAAAGGACTGTACCCTGTGACTTTGATGGTCAAGATATGGAACCAGACAGCTTATGTGGTGCAGGCCACCATGTAAAACCATAAAATAAAAACTTATTCTTCAAGACTAAGTATTTTCCTAAACTCAGGGTACAAAAAAACAAGAAATACTACATCATTTCAGTGATTCTGAAAATTATTTGTTAAAAGTACAAGAAAAGTAGGGAATTGTGGAGGATTGGCCCCAGCTATCAGCTCAGGACCACACAGCTGCTCACTCACTCCCCTCCCTGCCCCCAACAGCAGGACAGGGGAGAGATTAGGAAGACCAAAAGCAAGAAAACTCTTGGGTAAGAATAAAGATTCTGAGAGGTCAGATTAATGATTAAACAGGGGAGAAAAAGCACAGCAAACACAAGCGATACAAAGGCATTCATTCATCATGTTCCACAATTAGATCAATCAAGCCAGTCTCCAAGCAATGGCTAACTGCCCCCCAGCTCTATCCTCATATTTTTATTGCTGACCATGAAATTTTGCTGTATGGAATACCCTTTTGGTCAGCTTGGGTTAGCTGTTTAAGTTTTGTCCTTTCCCAGCATCTTGTCTATCCCTGGCCTGCTCCTTATGAGGACAGAGTGGGGGAGAAAAAGAAAGCCTTGGTGCTGTAATTACCTACTGCTCAGCAACAGCCGAAATATTGGTGTGTTATCAACTCTGGTTTAGTCACAAATCCAAACCACAGCACCTCATGGGCTTCTATGAATAAAATTAATTCCAAGGCACTAGACCCAGTGTGCAAAATTATCTGGATTTTTTGTTGGTTTTGTGCTTGTTTTTAAATGTCAGGACATTACTCCAGAATCACAGAACCACAGAATCACAGAATCACAGGTTGGAAGGGACCTCAGGGATCATCTATTCCAACCTTTCTAGGAAGAGCACAGTCTAAACAAGATGGCCCAGCACCCTGTCCAGACGACTATTAAAGGTATCCAATGTGGCCAAGTCAACCACTTCCCTGGGGAGATTATTCCAATGGTTGACTGTCCTCACTGTGAAAAATTTTCCTTTTGTGTCCAATCGGAATCTCCTCAAGAGAAACTTGTGTCCAATCCCCCGTGTCCTCTCCATGGGACTCTGTGTAAAAAGGGAGTCTCCATCTTCCTTGCAGCTACCCCTTAAGTACTGGCACATGGTGATGAGATCCTTGTGAGCCTCCTTTTCTCAAGGCTGAACAAACCCAGCTCTCCAGGTCTATCCTCGCATGGCAGGCTTCCCAGTCCTTTGATCATCTTGGTAGCCCTTCTCTGGACCCCTTCCAGCCTCTCCACATCCTTTTTGTATAGCGGGGACCAGGACTGTACACAGTACTCCAGGTGTGGCCTGACAAGCGCTGAGTAGAGTGGGATAATGACTTCTTTCTCTCTGCTGGTGATGCCCTTTTTGATGCAACCCAGCATCCTGTTGGCCTTCTTGGCCGCAGCAGCACACCGTTCGCTCGTGTTGAGCTTCCTGTCCACCAGGACCCCCAGGTCCCTTTCCACAGATCTGTTCTCCAGCCAGGTGGATCCCAGTCTGTGCTGCACCCCTGGATTATGTTTTCATGGGTGCATGATCTTACACTTCTCCTTGTTGAACTTCATAAGGTTCTCGCTGGCCCACTCTTCCAGCCTATCCAGATCTTCCTGCAAAGCAGCTCTCCCTTCTGGAGTGTCTACTTCCCCACTCAATTTCGTGTCATCGGCAAACTTCATCAGGCTACACTTGATCCCGTTATCCAGATCACTTATAAAGATACTGGATAACATTGGGCCCAATATCGATCCCTGGGGGACTCCACTAGTGACAGGTTGCCACTTGGAAAAGGAGCTATTTACCACCACCCTTTGGGTGTGGCCTGTCAGCCAATTCCCCACCTGCTGCACAGACCACTTGTCTAGGCTATAACGCATTAATTTCTCCAGGAGGAGGCTGTGGGGGACCATATCAAAAGCCTTGGAGAAGTCCAGGTAGAGAATTCCCACTGCCCGCCCCATGTCAACCAGGCAAGTCACGTGGTCATAGAAGGCCACCAGGTTTGTCAAGCACGATCTGCCTTTAGTGAAACCATGTTGGCTTTTCCCAATCACGTGCTTCATTTGACTTGTGATGGCCCCCAGGAGGATTCATTCCATAACTTTCCCAGGTATTGAAGTAAGGCTGATGGGCCTAGAGTTACCGGGATCCTCCCTCGAATCCTTCTTGTAGATAGGGGTAACATTTGCCTTCCTCCAGTCCTCTGGGACATCCCCCGTTCTCCATGACTTCTCAAAGATTATGGAGAGTGGCCTTGCAATGATGTCAGCCAGCTCTCTCAACACCCTCGGGTGGATGGTGTCAGGGCGCATTGATCTGTAGGGGTCAAGCTCCTGTAGTATTTCATGTACTAACTCTTTGCTGATGGTGGGTTGGTGTTTGGTTCAGCTGGCAATTTCATTTCCAAAGCCTGGGACCCACCGGTGTTGGTAAAGACAGAGGTGAAGAAGGTGTTGAGGACCTCTGCCTTTTCAGCATCCTTGGTGAGTGACTCTCCTATTCTGTTTGACAGTGGGCCTATGTTTTCCTTGTGTTTCTGCTTGTGGTTGACATACCTGAAGAAACCTTTCTTGTTATTTTTGAAATCTACGGCCAGTTTCAATTCAAGCCAGGCTTTTGCTTTTCTAACTGCATCTCTGCATGCTCTGGCAATGACCTTGTAGCTCTCAACTGATAATCTTCCACTTGTCTATCTCTGGTATGCTTCTCTTTTGGATTTGAGTAGACCCAGGAGGTCATGGGTGAGCCAAGGGGGCCTCTTGCTCCACTTACTTCCCTTTCCTTTATAGGGCATAAACTGGTTTTGTGCTTCCAATAGAGAGTTCTTGAAGAACTCCCAGCTCTCACTAGCTCCTTTGTCTTCCATGGAAGCCTCCCACGGGATCACTCTCAACTGAGTTCTGAGCAAGCTGAAGTTTACTCTTCTAAAATCCAGAATCCTTGGCTTACAGCTGACCTTCAGCACACTCAGCAGGATCCTGAAGTCCACAATATTATCATCACTGCAGCCAAGGATATCACTAACCGAGATATTACAATGCAGGTTTTCTCGGTTTGCAAACAGGAAGTCCATCAGTGCCTCATTCCTGGCTGACACATCTGACATTTGTATCAGGAAACAGTCCTCTATACATTCCAGGAACTTGGTGGATGACATGCAAGCTGCTGTATTGTCCTTCCAGCAGATGTCTGGGTAGTTGAAGTCACCCATAAGTACCAGGATGAATAACATGTATTCAGTGTAAGAAGCAGAAGCCTACACCATTTGATTAGAAAACATGAAATCTTTCTGCATTGTCACTGTGAATTTCAGCATGAAACACACTTTCTAGTAGCCATAAAGTGACTTAAGTTGTTACAAATATCTTGTTACATATGTAAGAAGTATACTTTAGTTTGATACTTGGTTTTTAGATGGTAGAGGTTTCATTAGCTGTGCTTTTTGGTGCAGCTATTTGTATAATACTATTACAAAGAGACAAAATATCACTTTTATTTAACTTCTCAACCTGTAACTAATTCTTAAGCAATATAGAGGCAGCAATGTTCTGCTGCTTACATATTTGAGAATAAACCTATTACTGAAAGAGTTCTTACTGAACAATTGAAAAAAAAAAAGCCTGTAAAACACATTTCCTAACACCTATTTTGACTACAATATTTTCTATAATGATGTTTCTCTTTAATAATCACAAAAACATGTGAAAAATAAACTACTAGTTTATTGTCCAAGGCATGAGAAAAGTTCTCCTTACCCACTTAAATATTCTAATGGTAAAATACTAGTTTTATTTTTTAAATAGCTAATGTCGAGTTAAGTTTACCTTAAGACGATTTTAACTAAGCACATGCTGATATCAGCTGAGTTCTAACTAAATCCACAGTTCCTAATATCCTATCTTTATAGTTCATCATTTCTATGGAATTGTTCCCAGAAAGTAGATTTGCAAGGTGACAGAATTTATACTGGCAACTGGCAAAAAATAATTGCTTATTCTGCTCATATAACTGCCCTTTTTCTCACACCACTTTATCTTTTCAGCAAATTATAAAACTGTTCACCATTACTATAATACATTGGCAGTCCAACCGACTTCTGTGCCAGCTACTAGTCCAAGAATAGCTACACTGATCATGTACAATATTTGCCTAAAATTCAAAGAAAAACACCATATCTACTACTAAGTAAATGGTAAGGGAAATGGTCTCATCTTCTTTGTAGTTCAAAAGACATAGCTCCCCCCAAACTGCACAGAATCCTGCATAGCAAATTTAAGTCAACAGACAGTAAGCTTCCCTTCTGCAGTTGTCATTCATAAACAATTAGAAATCTTCAAATGACCGGTTGTGAACCAGAGACTTAAGGTATCTCACCACTATATGTAGTCAACATTTACATTAGATAGGTTGTTATCTAATGTAAAACATATGGGGGGGGGAGGAAGTGCTTACTGAAATAATACACCTTTGCTGTTAGTCAAAGGATTAGTAAAAGTGTAAAACTATGCATGTAGATGTGTCAGTGAAGTTCCCATCTTCGCATCTTACCTGGTTTGAGACTGTGGGTAAAGCACAGTTTACAGAAGAAATAAGAGACTAAAGCTTTTAAGAATCAAAATTTTATTCCTCTTGCATTTCATTACAACATCATGCCTCCATCTTCTTCTTTTCTGCATTATTTAGGAGGTAATTTTCAAAATTAACTCTGATCCAGTGAAGTCAATTGGTATTTTGTTCTCCCTCAAAAATCTAGCATGTAATTCCCACCTTATTTTGCAAAGTGGAATTCAGGGTTGGTTTGTTTGGGTTTTTAAAAGCATAGTGCACATCTTCCATTTCCTCCAGAGACATACTAACATATCACAAAATACTATATACTTACTTTAACATTTGAAATGCATGCTGCCAACTAGCTATAATTGACAAATAGTTTAAAAATCCCTGTCTTGTTTATGTACCAAACTTGCTTTAATTACTGAAAATCTTCTAAAACTACAGTTCTTAAAAACAGAAATTAAAACACTGAACTTTTTCTTTAAAGCCAGATGACAAATAAATGAGGGTTAGTAGAAGACAGAAATGCTTTATTTTGTACAAATTTCACAGATACGGTATTCCTCGTTCTTACAAAAATGATGGTCAAACTATTTAACATCTACTTTCATTCATACTGTTGTTTTCTTTTTCATACATTACTTATCTGCAATGGTTGTCTTTGTCATCTTGTTAAGAAGTGTCTCAGAAGATTAATCTGGATTAGTCAGATAAAATACAGTGTATAATATACAAACATAAGAAGTAATTTAGACATGATATGGGTATGAAGAGAGACAAAAAGTGCTCAGATTGAAAAGGTCCATTCAAAGCTCAAAATGAGATCAGTGAACAAATGTGTAAAAACTTCAATGAAAGATACAGACACTACAAAATACACATACAAGAAGGAGCGGCTCGTTCAGCCTGGAGAAGGGGAGGCTGAGGGCAGCCCTCATCATGGTCTGCACCTTCCTCATAAGTGGAGGAGGAGGGGCAGGCGCTGACCTCTTCTCTCTGGTGACCGATGACAGGACCAGAGGCAATGGCAGGAAGATGTGCCAGGGGAGAGTTAGGCTGGATATTAGGAAAAGGTTCTTCACTCAGAGGGTGATGGGGCGCTGGAACAGCCTCCCCAAGGGAGGCAGTCATGGCACCAAGCCTGATGATATTCAGGAAGCACTTGGACAACACCCTCAGAGACATGGTTTGAATCTGGGGTTGTCCTGTGCAGGGACAGGAGTTGGCCTTGATGATTCTTGTGGGTCCCTTCCAACTCAAGACATTCTATGATTCTATGATTCTATGATTCTATGATAAGGGGTAGCAGATTAAAAAAATACTCAAATAGACAGTCCTCACTCTATTTCACTGCCAGTTCTGTTCTATTCTGTTTGAATATGAATGGAATGGTTGCAGATTTTAAGCTCTGTGTGTTACTTATTTGTTTGGAGCAGAAATCAGTGACACCAAATCAGATATTCTTTTAGTGAAATTGATTTATCTGCAAACCGTGCATATTAATTTTGAAGAAAGATTATTATAATGTAACAAGCATGCAAGCCCTGATAATAAAACCCTTAGTTTAGGCATTAAACATGTCCAAAAATATTCAAAATAGAAAAAGTATTTTTGTCAGGAAAGTATACAGTGGAGTTTTTCACACAGAACTTTTTCATGAAGCATATAGTTCTTACACTTTCTTGCAAGCCATGAGATTCACAGAAATTAAATTGATCAAAAATGAAATTTGGGGTTGATACCCCATCTATTAGCACTGCTGAAACCCATTCTAATACTACCAAAGCCTTAGGCTAACACAGATTTACATTGTATGTATGACTTGGTACATATCTTATCACTCATACATATGCACTACAAAACCTTACATGTTTGTTTTAGTGCTAATTGCAGCTGTGTGGCATCTTTCTCATTGGCATTATTTACTTATTATTTATTTGTTTAAATAAAACTGCTATATATAAAGCTTTGATTAAAAAAAGGACAAAGTATTACATATTTTGATAAGACCTAGTGTGCATTATCCATGTACGTACTAGTGGGGCTTAATACTTACATAGCATAATAGGAACACTACAAAAGGTGGTAGCCTCCTGCCCCCTTGAAAGGAGAGGAAAGACCTACCCAACAGAGCAGCACCTGAACAGTTACTTGTCCAGTTTGGTTAAATTTTGATTAAATTAGAGAGCAAGTGTATTAAATGTGAAATGTCAACAACTGACAGCTTATTGTGTTTACTGTACTTGTATACAACATATACTCACTAGCAAAGATTTCTAGCATCCCCTTTGTTCTCCATGATTGCCTTGATCCCATAAAACAACAACTCTTGTAACAAGCTTCATAATGAACGTATTTTATAAAAAGATCCTCCCCACAATGTAGATGCAAGGACACTCATTTGTGGATACAGGACTAAAACTCAGGTCTCTGATTTAATAAATCTAGGTCTGTTTAGAAAGAACCAGATTCTCACTAAAGAAGCAAAGCTGAAACTAACTGAATATTTAACACATTGCTTGATTTGAAAGGTCCTGAAGGATTTAATGATTAAGTTATCGTATCCCTCTAGTTCCATCAACCCAGTTAGTAAGATGTTTACATTGGGGTTCAGACACTAACCTAACAGGTAAGTTTGTGTATGACCAGGCTTATTAATACCCTTTATGTTTCCAATTCTGGTGATGAGATTAATGGGTCTTAATGGCAGTCATTATAAATGTGAATGTCTATTGCATGACAGCTTTGGGTCGCGGCCTTTTTTTCCCTCACTATTTTTTTTCCTGGAAATGTTCTATCCAAATTATATTAAATCATTTCAGAGCAAGGACACTGTGACATATATTGTCAAACAGAAAAAAAGACCCTCTTCTATCTCTTACAAAATCTATTGCTGTCTAAACTGAGAACTAAAGATTTAAATTTTGTTGAAGATAGCAAATAAATGCTATAGGCTAATAGATATTTTCCATTATTTTTGGATAACAAGATAGGTCATCAAGATGGATAATTGTCTGTAAATTGTTCTTTTGTGAATGTACTTCCAATATAAATATTAAAGTAACATGAAAGTATTTTCAGAGCTGTGGATTTCCTAAAACTTTAATTTCAGCTTATATTTATGCAGCATTAACATATGTAATATTGGTATATCTGTATTACAGAAAAAGACTTAATGAGACATCTCTGTGACAGAAGCTATAGAACTGTAATGTAAGTGGAATTTTTCATGTAATTGTTTGTGTGAAACTCAAGCTGTAGGTGGGTATCAGGGCTGATCTTGTGTGTGCATCCAGTACACTGGAGTCATCAATTCCCTGGATGATCCAGGAGTTGACCGTCTAGTGAGGTAAAAAACTGGTTTGATAAAATAGACAGAATATGCAAATATTTCTGACTGAGTCTTCAAATGATAAAAACAAGAAACAACATGGTAAGAGAAAGATTAGCTTGGAAATACAGCAAGCATATAAATAAAGAAAAGAAAAGGGGAAGGTTATTGATTTAATCTGCATTGCCGTAGTTCAATGTCCAGTCATAAGGAACAACAGAAAACATCATTTAGAGGAGCAAGTAAACAGTACTAATTCAGTCTTGAAGGATGAAAGAAGACAAAGACTTCTCTCCCTAAAACCAGCTCTTTCTCAAAGTTAAATATGCAGCAGAAAAGTAAAGAAGTGTCCTAAAGTGTCTAAAAAATAATGTTCTATTAGCAATTTCAGGGTAATATATCACCCAAGTTTTAAGAGGCTTCAAAAGTACAAGTTAGTGAAAAACCTAGTTCCTAAGGTCAGTTCCTGGAAAATTGTCCTGTAAAATTGTAGGACTAAATATTTTATTTAACTGAGAATCAGGACATTGACAAGTTTGAAGCTAGATATAGTCTTGATTGTTGTTCCATATCTCAGAACTGCAGCCAAATGACTGACAAAAAGCTCTTTTTATTTTTAGAACAGTAAATTATCACTCTTCAGATTTAACCTAATGAGCTATTTAGAACTAAACTAAGGTTTTAGGCAGAAACTCCACTGTAATCACTTATTTCTGATTTACAATCCAAACAAATGAAAACTTAAATAAGCCAATGTTTGGGAAGAAGGAAAAAAAAAAGTTCTACATTATGTCACCTTGAAAAGAATACTTGTTCTGTGCAGTACTTTAACAATCTATTGATTAATTTTAGAATTATTCAGCTAAAGAGATAAAAATAATTCACTCTATGACTCTTTTTGTCAAGTTCATTATGATGTCTGGAAGACTAATAAAAAAAGTCTTTGTTTTAAAAATGTCAGTGTTGAAATATATGAGAGCCCTGTCACGTCTTTGCAATGTTGGAAAAAGTTCGGTTTTGAAGTCAAGTTACTGTCATATAAAGCAAGTCTATGAGAAACCACTGCATGATCATTAAGGTCTGAATAAAGGTCTGACTGATGATTAATGAAAGTCTGTAGTACTGTGGGTATGAAATGTGTAAAAGTGCCAAGATTAAGAAATACATTTTAACTTCAGAGGTAGATTGCAACTTGTGACGCCAGATGTACATATGTCAAAGGTTTTCCAATTAATCTGATGACTTGGCAGAATAATGGTGCATGAGAAAGGTAAAAGGAAACTTCCAACCAACATACTCTGAAATGTTAGTCTATGATATAAGTAATGTATTGTTTGTGACACAAGTAATGAACATAACACCGTGTTGCTGTCCCGATTGCCTGAAGGACTAGTATTGTAAGTTGCTAATTTTCATACAGATTTCACAGGGCTTGGAAGGACTTGTTTTTCATAAATGTGATGTAAATACCTCATATACAAAGTGATCTCATGCTTACAACTCAATTTTCCCAAGCAGATCATAGAATCAATAGAATCAATATACATACATACTAACTTCACCTGGGCTGCACATGATGGTTAACATATGGGCCTTTCTACCACACAGGCTGTGTACCTCTTCCTGCAGCTAGTTTTCATTTAGCTTCTCTCCCTAATCCTTAGTACTTTATGTAACTACAGTAGTTAAAATGAAAAGCACATATAGGTATGCAATATTCAAACTGGTAAAAGACTCTAAATATATTTTCTGTAGAGCAAAAAGGGAAATTGGCATGCAACTTTGGCTGGAGATAAAGTTTAAAATATAAGTCAAATGACTCCCACTCTGCAGCAAAATTAGGGACCCCATGGGTCTTATTAGAAAAAGTACTTTTAGAAACTGAAAGTTTTCCTGAGTATCTGCCACTCTAGTTACTCATAGTTAGATATGAAATCCAAATGCAAATGTATCTTAAAAGAGCTGTTCCTTAATATTAGATAAAAATTCAGAATTCTGTCATGTTAGACCTGAGTCAGTTATGTTATTACATCTTTTTTAAAGGTGATAATAAGACAGTGCAAGCCCTGAAACACCTTTAAAGAACAACTCATCGATACAAAGTAAGAGGATAAAAATTCAGCTGCTCAACTCAAACTACATTTAAAATTTTTCTGAGAGTTCATTCCTTCCTAATTCTTATTTTCTGCTTCTGAAAATGTATCAAGGTAGATTATGAAATCTGACATAAAAGGCTACTCTTATTGCATAATTTAAAGATTATTGCTGTCAAGGAATCCATGCAGATTACTCACAGAACCATTTACCTCAGTTAGTTTCCACCTTATATTTTTGTCAATTAGGGTTTTGCTCAGTTACATTTTGTGCAAAAACTTTCTTCTGTATCTCAAACATCTAGTCTCCTTCTAATTCTACTGAATTTATGACATAAGACATTTACATGTAATAACCTTCCCCTCTTCTGTGACATATCTGTAATCTAATACATTTCTTAATAACTTTCAGAACATTCATCTCAGAGTGCTTGACAAATATCAAGAAACTGTATCATCCTCTCCCTCACGCACACACACACACACAAATCCAAACCATAAAGAGATAATATGTTGTTTTCCACTACAACAATCTAACACAAAACTGGAAGATACCAGGGCCCTAAGGGCACCCTCCTAGCCCTGACTAGCCCTGCCTCGGGACCATGATGACCCTCTCCACTTGTGCTTAGAAACCCCCTTCCAGCTCAGCCTAAGCCAGCCCTAACTTTTCTCCTTGGCTGCCTTCTTTTGACTGGGGTCCTGGAGGGACCCCGGACCTGGTCCATCACTTACCACATTGGGGGCTGTCAACTGACTCTGTTATCTAAGTCCCTGGCTTTGACCTCTATGTTCAGCCACTGCAGGACTGCACATCACTGGTGAACACATGGCATGTGTGGGGTCACCCTTGGCTCCCAGTTGTACCCTCCTTGCTCCTGCTACTCCCAGACATAGAGCTCAAATCTCCCAATTAAAGTGCTCTAATCAGTAAACTGCACTATTTTTTCTATGACAAATTATCTCATTTAAACACCATTAAGAATTTGCTGCTCTTGTTCTGTATACTTGACCATACTTCTTTTACCCTATCTGTAACATTCATATTCAAATGTTCTCCAACTGCAATTAAGTAAATCTTTCTTGTATCTTTTGTAGGGAGGATTTTTAAGATGTTATAATAAAATTAAGATGTGGATATCATATACCTCCATCATTGCTACTCCATAGAAATATAACCAACAGGAAGTCTTTAAAATCAAGGACCAAATCTTTGAAATGATTTGTGAATAATAAGGGGTAGCCCTATTAAAAAGGGAGATAGGACAAGTAGTATCAGTGCTATGCTCATGGCCAGCTTGTTGTTTACCAGGACTCCCAGACCTTTCTTGGCAAAGCCACTTCCTAGAGTGTACTGTGGCCTGGGATTATTTCTCCCAGGTGCAGGACTTTGCATTTTCCCTTGATCAATTTAATGAGATTCCTCTCAGCCCATTTCTCCAGCCTGTTGAGGACCCTATAAATGTTACCACAGTAATCTGTGTGTATCAGACACTCCTTCCAGTTTTCTACCACTGTGACCATGCTGAGGGTGCATTCTGTCCCAGCATCCAGGTCATTAATTAATATGTAAAACAGTACTGGCCCTGGTAGCAACCCCTGCAGTACACCACCAGTGACTTGCTTCCACCTGGTCTTTGACCACTGGTTACAACCCTCTGGACCCACTTTCCGCTTATCTAACCCATACATTGTCAGCTTCTCTATGAGGATGTTATGGGAGATGGTGTCAAAAGTTTTACTAGAGTTGAGCTAAACAACATGAACTGCTCCCAGTCACTTCATTGTAGAAGGCAATGATTTCCAGTTTCTAAATCCATGATGACTATTCTGATTCCCTTTCTTATCCTTTATGTGCCTGGAAATGATTTCCAGGATGATTTTCTCCATCACCTTTCCTGGGAAGGACTGAATTGACACTAACTGGCCTGTAGTCCCTGGATCTTCCCTCTTGCCCTTCTTGAAGATAGGAGTGACATTTTCTCACTTCTAGACTTCAGGTACGGAAGGGTCACTATGACCTTTCAAAGATAATAGAGGATGGTATCACAATATCAGCTAGCTTCCTTAGCATATGTGGGTGCACGGATTTATGTGTGTCCACTTTGTTTAAGTGCTCCCTAACCTGGTCCTCCTCCACTGAGGGTAAGTCCTCCTTGCTACAGACTTTCTCACTGACCGCAGGGGCCTGGGATTCCTGACAGATGATCTTAATGGCAAAGACAACATTGAGTACTTCTTCCATTTCTACATTATTTGTCACCAGATCCCCTGCCTCATTCAGCAGCGGGCTCATGTTTTTCCCAGTCTTAATTTTGCTGATTATGTACTTGTAGAACACCTTCTCGCTGCCCTTCACATCTCTGGCCAGATTCAGCTCCAGGTGGGCCTTGGCCTTCCTATCACTGTCCCTGTAAGATTAGACAGCAAGTATACACTCCTTCTGTAAGAAAATTTTTTTTTTGGGGGGGGGAGTGGGGAAGGAATCTACATGAGGAATAAAATAAGACATGAATCAGAGGTATACCAGATAAAAAAATGAAAATAACTAAAGATGTAATATGATGTATTAATTCAATAAATAAAACCTTATTTAGAAAGAAGCTGAGTGATTTTTTTTTTAATGAAATAAGCATATGATGGAGTACTTTCTACCTGAAGGAACATGTTTAACAACACGTACAGAGGACAAGCATTTAAATCAGCAGATACAAATTATTTGGAATTGAAGATCCTAAAAGGGCTTGCTCACTAAACCTCTGTTTCTCTCATATTTTTTGTAATGATGGAATATCACAGCAATTTCAAAATATAAGTAACGTTGTGACAATTAGGTCCTAGCAAATGAAAGAATATCTACAAAGGACAGAATTCACCACATTGGTTAGAACAGACTTAAGGTGGAGTTTTACCAGCAGAAAAAAACACGGTACTCTCTATATTATGGAATATAAACCCACTGTTGATTCAATGTACAGTTGACTCATTGTGTTCGGTTTATGTGGCAAGGTTTTGGTAGCGATGGGGCTACAGGTATTGCTTCTGTGAGAAGCTGCTAGAAGCTTCCCCTATGTCTGACAGGGACAATGCCAGCCAGCTCCAAGATGGACCCACTGCTGGCCAAGGCCAAGCCCACCAGTGACAGTGACAGTGGTAGCACCTCTGGGATAACATATTTAAGAAGGGGGAAGAAAAACAGACAAAAAGAAGAGTGAGAATATATGAGAGGAACAACTCTGCCTTCACAACCAAGGTCAGTGAAGAAGAAGGGGGAGGAGGTGCTCCAGGCACCAGAGCAGAGACCATGGTGAGGCAGGCTGTGCCCCTGCAGCCCATGGAGGTTAATGGTGGAGCAGATATCCACCTGCAGCTCATGGAGGACCCCATGCTGGAGCAGGTGGATATACCTGAAGGAGGCTGTGACCCTGTGGGAAGCTTGTGCTGGAGCAGGCTCCTGGCAGGACCTGTGGACTCAAGGGGGACCCATGCTGGAGCAGTCTGTTCCTGAAGGACTGCACCCCATGGGAAGGACCCATGCTGGAAAAGTTCATGGAGGACTGCACCCTGTGGGAGGGACCTTATGCTGGAGCAGGGGAAAAGTGTGAGGAGTCCTCCCCCTGAGAAGGAAGGAGTGGCACAGACAACCTGTGTTTAACCCCCATTCCCTGTCCCCCTGCGCCACTCAAGGGGAGGACATAGAGAAAATGGGGAGTGAAATTGAGCCTGGGAAGAAGGGAGGGGTTGTGGGAAAGTCTTTTAAGATCTGGCTTTATTTCTCATCATCCTACTCCGATTTGATTGGCAATAAATTAAATTAAATTTCCCCAAGTCGAGTCTGTTTTGCCCATGACGGTAATTGCCTTATTTTGACCTATGAGCCATTCATTATATTTTCTCTCCCCTGTCCAGCTGAGGATAGGGAGTAACAGAGCAGCTTTGGTGGGCACTTGGCCTTTAGCCAAGGTCCGTGCACCATACTCATGGACTGACAATAAGGTAATGGAAAGAATATGGCCATCATAGTGGGTGTCCTAAGTGACTTTCTTAGCTAAGCACTTTTCTTATTCCTTTAATATAGCTAAATGCTGGTAGGCATGCAGTAATTACTGGAATATTGCAGAGAGCCTTATTTTGTTGTTGATTTTTTTTTTTTTTACAATATAAGAAATTACTCAGAAACAGAAAGGAAAGTTTTATGTCTTCAAAAAATGCCTCACTCAAAAAATGAGGTCCAACTTTTCTAAATGTTTCAATTGAGAAGAAAAGGAATGTAAAAACCACTGAAGATCTTTTTCTCTAACCTGGAAAAGACATGAAAAAAGCCAAAGTCAATCGCAGACATATTCAAAGTGTAATATTTTGTCCCCTTTTTTACAAACAATGGTGAATATTAGAACAAATTATAAAAAGAAAATATAATTGGAGTTTTTATCACTTAGCACTTTTAAGTGAAAACTGTAGAAGACTGGTTAATTTTTGAAATTAGCACAGAAAAAAAGAAAAAGCAAATTAAGTTTGTCATTCACAGGAGAGGGCACTAGATTATCCACTATTTCTGGCACTAAACCCCATATCTATGAAATGCATATTGAATCTTAAAAAATTACAGGAATTGCTTTTCTCATCCAAAACATTTGCCATTATTACTGACTCCAGAGACTAGCTTTTAAAAGCATCTGAAATTATCTCTTCTATTCTTTACTGAGAACCAATGGTCTTTTTAGTTCTGTGTAGATTCTGTGGGCAACTGGCATATCTAGACAACCAAGAGCAATACATCTGAGATATTCGAGCTAGCGCAAGCACCTCATTATATCTGAGGTCTGAACATCACACCTTTGCTTGTACACTCTGAACCACTGGAAAACACACAGTGTGGGTATCAGATACTGAATGAAAGAGGCTTGCACCGCAGGGCACCACAGTCCTCCTGCTTTGCGCCACATATCCTCCTGGAGCTAACACATTCCTGTGTTTCAAAGTGAAACAATGTACAGAGATATTCATGCACATAGAAACATGAAATAATTGCCCTGAGGAAGGATTCCCATTGATGCAGCTGTATTGCTTCCGGTTCTTGACTGAGGTTGGTATGGCACTGAGCCAAACCTTGTAGATACACATGAAGTGATGTGCGTGTACAGCAAGAATCTGGGCCAAACTCAGTATGAAAATCAGTAGACTTTCATGATATCATGTTAAAAAGGATACACCAAAATAAACTCTTGATATAGTATTGATTATTGAATTTATATATGCTAAGATATCCAGAATAACACAGATACATTTTTTCAGTGTGATTTATAATTTTAAGAAAAAAAAAATTTTAAAACAATTTAAAAATGCAATGTTTGTGGCAAATCTTGAGAAATGTGACAATAGGGATTTTTGTTTCTTAATTTGAAGTGTCAGTATGTATACATGTAAAAAATATTTTATTGATGACTTTTCCTCGTACACAGATGTGTGTAAAATCACAATTTATATCATTATTTTCTTTCAAAAACTACGTGCTGCTCTCAGAGATTAGTATGCACTTCAGGGACACCACTGCATGGGTCTGACTGCTAGCCACCTGCTCTTTCCAATAAATCAGTCTGTGAAATAGTGATCTGTGTCACAGAATTTTAACCTATCTATGCTTTGGAACCTTGCCTATGAGCTGAACATTTGTTGTTTAATTTTTTCAACAGAAGACATCACACTTCCTGTTAGTAGAGGCCATACTGAAGACTTAAAGAGCAATAAATGCCTAAAACACCATTACAACAATAAATCATGAACTAAGAAAAGAGTATAAGATTCTCCTGAGTACTATAAAATCTCATAGCATATTTAATTGTGGATAATTAATACCATAAAAAACCCCAAAATATGATTAGTAATCAGGAATATCTCAAATTGATTTTACTAGATCAGTCTGTCTATTTATAAGACTCCTTGGATTCAAACGTCTTCAACTTAGAGCTGTTAAAAACATACATATTTAAAATGAATGTTTATGTCTTAAAATGTAAATGTAATATTTTCATTCTGATATAAGCAAATATTATTTGTTCTTAATTCTCACCTCTTTGCCTCCACCTCTCCCCCCAAAAAATGTGAGCAAAGTATGCCTCCTAAAGAATGCTGCCTTCTATGCAGGACATAAATAAAATTATTAATTTATTTATTTTTAATAAAATTCATATAAGTGTTTAATATGTTGACTAATATGTACAAAAGCTTTGCTAGAGAGCAAAAATAAAGTTTAGATTTACTCATATTCTGTGTTGTTAGAATGAAATATCTTACACTTCAGGAAAAGTGGTACCTCATTTAAAAGGCCAGCTCATTATACAGATTTTCCAGACTAGAGAAGATTGTAAGTAAACATTCCTTAGAATTATAATTTTTATTTACGTTACCATATAAATCAATTATTACTGCCAAATTTCAGTTCCATTTCCCCAAAATAATTTTATCTCTGTGCATGACATTTGGCTGGGAAGTGATATAATGTAAATTATGCAGTAAAAAGCCAACTATATTAGCTTTAAAATAACTTGTATCAGAATTTGTATCTATTAACTTCTTATATGATGCCATTTACTGATACTAGTGGTAATGATGGTATTGTTATCTGAGCACTCTGAGAGCCTTTGCTATTCTGATATATCTGAGTTGGAAAGTTTGCAAATATTCAGATATAATAACTGACAAAAGATAATGGATCACTAATTAATTTGTTATAAATTAAGACTGACCTTTAAAGTATTGCACTCATAAGAACATAATAATAAGGAAGATAACCAGAGCAGACTATGTGTAAGCATGGGCAGATGAAAGAAAGCTTAGGCTCCACAGCTGTGTTAGCATACTTTAGTCCTAACCTTTCCTACCCATCCTAGCATGACACAGACAACAAATGCTATGTTTACTGAGCTACAACACTGCCTAATGATATAAAATTGTTTCAATTTTTTCCTTTTTTTTTAGCAAGATATACTGGGAAATACCTGATTAGGAAAGATGAAAATATTTGTGTAACTGTTAATGCAGTTTTAAAGGCTGTATAAACATCAAATATAAATTTCATTTGCGAATGAACTTCAATTTACAATTTTTTTCAGCTACTTAAGAATTCAACACTTTTCAGCATCCTCATTAACCCTGTCTGCAACTTACAAAGGTTGTGGGCCTGCATAAATGCAGGCCAAATTCTATAGTAAGAATTTAGTTTTGCATGCACGTGCACACACACAATTATGTGAATGGTGCACACAATGACATATTGTTCACTAACATTTGTTATGACCTTTTACTTTTTGTGTTTTTCTGATGTACTTACTGGGTATTATTCCTCTCCCTAGGTATTTACTCCTTATTTTATGTTTACACCTCTGTCTTCTTCATTTAGCCTACAGCATTTTGCACTTGCCTGAAGTAAATTTCACATTGATGACATATGCATGTTCACTTTAATTTATCATCAGCTTCATTTTGAATTACACTTCTATCCTCTAAAAAGCCTATAACACTCCCCCTCCCCTTTTTTTTTTTTTTGTCTATTTGATGGAATACCCTAAAAAATAACAGGTTTTTAGCTGTCTACCATATTAGTCTTCCTATTGGAAGCATACTACTCCTAACTTGGATTTCTTTTTAGGGTTAGTCATAGAATTGAGAGTGTATGTTCCTAGATCTTTTTTAATAAAAAATACTTATACATGTTCTCTTGAATGACCCAGTTGGTTTTCATCAACTGGATTTCAGTCTGAACACCATGACAGATACTTCTGTCTTGAATTATGAGCCGCTAAAATTTAAGCCTATGTCCCATGATTCAGGGTGCAGATAAAGGAAAATTAGAGACCAGAAATACAGGACACATTGTGAAGTAATATGGACCCCATCCTGTAAGCCAAACTAGGCAGTTGCAACCACCAGGTTCATTTTCACCTTTTTTCTGTGTCAGTAACAAGCTTCACAAAAGGTGAGAGGAATAGTCATGCTAAATAGATCAGCCTTTAATTTAATTTTGACTTGTATTAGTTTTTAAACAGCAACACTTCACTGAAATCACAAGTTTGGGGATTTAAGCTTTATTTCTGTGTAATGAATCTTTCTGGAACAGAATAGTACAGTATGCTGATCTACTTCACAGTTTGGGGACTCTGTCCAAAGCCACTAAAACCAAATGGAATGGAAGCATTCCAATGTATTGGAATTTGTATTAGGCTATAAATGCCTAATGAATAGACTATGGTGACAAAAAATATCTCCAGAACATTTAGAAAAGCAGTAGTTTCATGTTTAGCAAAATTTTCAGTATAAATATAACTTCTAGTTAGCTAGTTCAAATCCATTAACAGGTTTGTGCAAGGTCTTGCTAGCAGATTCATTTGTAATTCAAAACTGAATGAAAAAATAATACTCTAAGGACCATTAGCCTTTGCTGCTGTCATAATCATCTCTCATGTCTCTCCCACAGGAGCAGAACTCTGCTTTTAATTGCAGTTAACACTGTAGCACTTCCTTAATTCCATATTTTTAAGGAAATTCCCCTTTATTATAATTATTTTGTTTTAAAAAAAAAAAAACAACCAACCAAAACACACACCCCAAAAAAACCTAGAACACAAACAAGCAAAGATACCTGAATTTTGGGATTGAATATCAAATTCTGTAAGTTATATAGAATTTTAAAGTTTTGTTAAAAAGTTGGGATCTTCAGTTCAAGGCTGGTAAGGTTTCTTTTGAAAGACATGGTGTCAGCTACTAAACAGAAATTAAACCTCATTGCAACAGCTCTTCACCTTACCCTTAACTTCACTTAGGACATGCAGGCCAGTATGTTCTTACTCAGCAAACAGAAGATGGTAAAAGTTTGTCCTCTGACATAAAAAATAATCAGGAAAAGAAGCTATGTGGCAGTGCAATATATCTACATGAAAGCTGTCAGAACCTGTATTATATGCTTCGAGGATGAGAGAATATGTACAAAGGGGTAGGTAGTTTTTCTGCTGATTCAAATATAACAGTCCAATGCTGCAAGTCTGGGTACAGAAAAGGCTGATCAAGAGATTCGAAGGCTCCGTCAACTTACTTATTGGATCTTACACAGAAAGATCCAAAAAGTCTACTCAGCCAAGAAGGAAGACTAGGAGTTTGCTTAGTCAAGATATATAAATATCTTCATTAAAAAGCTTTTTAGGAGAGAGAAGAAAAGTCTAATTAGAATTTCTGATTGGCTGGAAAATGAAACCAAAAATTACACTGAAATTATTGCTCACATCTTAACATTGGTTATGATTAAACATTAGATAATACCAGGTAAAATATTAGATTCTATATTTGCTGAAGCCTTAAATAATGACTTGGCACCTTTAGGTTTTCTTATCACAATTCAAATGAAGGCAAAATATTTTTATAACAAACTAAAAAGTTCTGAACTTCAGCCCCCAAAATGTTTTACAAATACAAAACTATTACTCCTGATACATCTCTGTTATAAGAATTTCTTTGGTTTATATAAATAATGCAAAAATCTTAGTGGCGTGACTGGAATTATAATACCCTGTATAACACCCATAATACCCTTGATAGTAGCTAAGAAAGTATGCACTGATGTGTTAGATCAGAAATACACTGAGACTAATATTTTATTTCTGACAATAAGCAGTAACGGATAACTCACCAGGATTGTCAGTAATTGTGATTATATAGAATAAGTTTCATCCCTTCATACATCATCACAATCTCCATCAATTTTATGGACTGCAGGCTTCTTGAATGGAGCCCTTCAAGCAGGCCTTTATGTTTATACTCTCTGATAAATTTTCCTGTTATGGATTCCTGATCCCTTATCAATCTATTTATAATTTTTCTATCTATAACATCACATGCCAATGACTTCCAAAACTTAATTATGTATGCTACAGAAAAGTTCTACCTTTTGTTTTAAATCTTCTGCCTGATAAAACAATTAGCATCCCTACTTTAGTGTAAGAAATGAGGAATTGATGTTCCTTATTTACCTGGTGTACAATATTAGTAATTTTATGAATCCTTCATATCCTTTCTTACTTATTTCTTTTCAAGATTTAAAAGGTTTAGCCTGTTTTATTCCTCTTCCTATAGATGCTTTTCTGTCTGTTTCAATATTTTTTCCCTCTTCTGTCCTGTTTCTCATGTTATTATACCTATCTTGACATAAGGTATAAGAATATTAACATGGTTCAGGAGTTTGGTCACAGGGAAATTACATTTAACTTTCAACTGTTTAAATTTTTAAAAAATACTTAGATGAATTTACCCTCAGAGATTAAAAAAATGAAAACTCATTCTATTTAATTTGGAAACTCCTAATACCGCTAACCTTAAAAACAGTTTAAAACTTTATGGGATAAAAGTATTAAAATTGACACAATTATTTGAATAGGTTTTTTAACTTCAGGCTGGGGTTTTTTTTGAGCATATGGCATTTGTTCAAGGCTCATTTTCAAAGCTCTAAGTTGCTGCATTTTGGTATTTTTTTCACTTGCATGACCCACTGTATGCAGAAGAAAAACATTCAGTAAACATACATGAATGCCTTATTTTCTTTCTTACTGATCATTATGTCATGACCAGGAAGCTGTGGATTCTGACCAGTCACCTGCATATGGGATGGTATGTAATTATTAAAAATTGCTCCAACACTGGTTTGACTTTGTGTTGATCCTTAATACAAATAAATTGCTTTAGCATAGGGTGCTTAATGGTTTGTTTTAGTTACTGGTTAATTTTACAAGGGAATTTGCACCCTAAATCACCTAAAGTTATTTTCACAGGCAAAACAGATGGACAATGACAAAACGAAGCAGCAGCATCTGAAGTTTTGAGTAGTCTGTAGGGTCCATATAAACAATGTTTTATCTTGTTGTCAGGACTCATTCATGAATGCAAAAGGTTTCATTCATGTATTCAAAATATTATACTTTTGGCTGTTGTGGCCTGAGACATAAAAGATGGAATTATGAATGGATATAGTTTACTCAATGTACAAAACTTACTAATAATTTTCATCCAGAATGTAGAAACAAGAGTGATTTGGAATTACCTCTTAAGGAATTACTGTTCTCCCACAACCTGTCACTTTGCTGAATAAAATACACAGAGATCATGGCAGGGACTCAGAACACATTACAAGGAAGTGTGGAGTTTTAATTACCCTGGAATGACAAATGAAACAATTATATGGTTTGGTTTTAGGTTGTTTTTTTGGCTTGTGGGTTGGTTGTAGGTTTTTTTTCCTTGCCTTGTTTTGAGATTTATGTTATCCTCTACTTTATGTGTAATACCATTTCCCCCACCATACAACTCATGCAGCATAAAATACAGCTGTTTCAGCCTTACTTGTGATATTTGCCAGTTCAGTAACTGATATTTCAGTCAAGACAAGAGCAATCAGTCTCCCTCACTACTCTAGCAATTGCCATCCTGAGACAGTCGTAAATGACCGCACCAAAACAAGTGCAGTATTCTGCTGGAGTAAGCACAGTGAGTGTTCCCCGTTAAATTATCAAGCCATCTTCCTATCTGTATTTTTTCCAGAAACTGCTGAGTCAGAAACTCCAGATTCTTTTTTGTGTGTTTGTTTGTTTTTATTACTGATCTTATCTTTTAAGTATTCATTAGTTAAATGCCCTAGGTCTAGACTATTATTTATCTGGTTTCTACAAAGCAGAATTATAAATAAGCAACACTGGAAGCACTCTGGGCTGCTCCATCCAAAGAGGGTTAAAGGGGGCCATGGAAGCACAAACACAGTAGTCAGTAAATCTTTGTCCAAGAGGGATGGGGGGAAAACCTGAATACTCTTTTACCGTGTAAGGATTCATCAGAATTATTTTTCAATTTGTTTCTGAACAGTGTTAAGACTTTGGGAAATAACATAATATAACCCTATCTCTGCTAAGATGAATGTAGGTAAAAAGCCAATCCAATGTATAACTCATTTGAAAACTGCTATCTGTTTGACTCCAAATGAGAATAACTTCATACATTCTACAAAGTACCATCAGAATAATGAAAACATATGTTCAGATAAGGCTTACAAATGTTGTGGTTTAGCCAGCAGCTCAGCCCCACACAGCCGCTCGCTCACTCCCCCACCGGAGGGACGGGGGAGAGAATCAGAAGGGTAATGCTCGTGGGTTGAGATAAGAACGGTTTAATAATTAAAATACAACAACAAAAATGCAATGGAAAGGAAAACAGTGAGAGGCATGAAACCCAGGGCGGGGGGGAACGGCAAATGAACCACCAAAACAAACAGCACACAACACAGCCGGTTGCCGCCCACCGACCCGACATTGCCAGTCCCCGAGCTGCAACAACCCGTGTGCCAGCTGCCCCCGTTAATGTACTGGTCATGGCGTCACATGATATGGAATGAACATCCCATTGGCCACTTGGGGTCAGCTGACCTGGCTGTGGCCCCGCCCTTCCTGGCCTCCTGCCCACGTGGCAGAGCGTGGGAAGCTGGAAAGGTCCCTGACCACCACAGGCACTACAGTGAAGAGCATTAACCCTTTCTCAGCCAAAACCAGCACAAGTACTCATGAACATAGGAAAAGTAAGAAATTAGGAACAGCTTCAAAAATGTTTCTTCAAGAGAAGTTCATTTAACCACCAGGATATATTATTTTTTTGCAACAACAATGAAATACTGCCTTCCTAAGATTGTGTACCTTAATCAAAATAAAATATTTTATACCTTGACAGGAATACAATAAACTAAGGATACAGTAGAAAAGTAAAAAGGAAATCAACTAACTCTGTGAATTCTCTGCACATAGGGTAAAAAAAAAAATTTAATCCTTGCATGGATGCTGTCATCCAGTCTACAGTACCTGAGAGGAAAACAGTTCATGGTTTAGTTTGACAATAAAGTGGTCCTACTCCTTCAGGAACCAGTCTTCCACTCCCTGTGTGCCTCACTGTTCTCTTCAATTCTTGTGCTGCCTACTGACTAACACAGGAAGAAAAAAAAGTTAGTTTTTATCTGCATCACTTCCTGGTCCAGTTCCTTTGTGACTATTTAGATGCCTGAGCCAACACAAGGCAGGGCATGAGCTGGAAATAAGAGTGGAAAAATATTTTTTCAAAAGCAGTATCACTTTGTGGCCATGTAAAGTATTAAATTGTACGATAATGTCCCAAGGTGATTCTGTGACTATGTTTGACTCCGTGCCTGATGCAAGTACACACTGTAATTTAACAAATAGTTGTCTCACATAAACTTGACTTTATTATATAGTAATAACTCACCTGTACCAGATAAGGTTTAGCTTATTGTAGTCTAGAGGAAGACAGGATGATTCATGACTCTGGTCATGTACATTGCCCTATAATATGAATGGGACAACATGAGCCAGAGGAAGGAAGCACTCCAACATGATCCCATGTGTCTTCAACTCATGAGCTAGGACTGGCCAGATCAGGCAACCTGCCTAGAGCAAAGGTCATACCACTGCCTATCCATTAAGAAGAAAGACACCAGAAGAGATGGTTGGACCTCAAAGAGATGTTTTGAGATAATAAAATCTTGTGCATTGATTCTGAGTGTAACCAATGATTTCCAAATAACAAAAAAAAGGAAAAGCTTTTTCCTACACGAGGACAGTCAGGCACTGAAGAGGGTTGCCCACACAGGTTGTGCAGTCTCCATCTTCAGAGGTTTTCAAGACCAGCCTGGATAAAGCCCTAAGTGACCTTGTCTCACCTCAGAGCTGAGCCTGCTTTCAGCAGTAGGTTGGACTAGACAGTTCCTGAGTTCCCTTCCATGCTGAATTATCCTGGTTATAAGATTCTATCATTCTTTCTTGTGCTCCCTTACAGCCCAGTTAAGCAGACACGTACATAACATATTGAATTCCAGGATTAAAATCCTGATTCACACCTTCAGTTGATTTGTATTTCCATAGATATGACAGTTTCTCAAAATCCTATTCTCCCTTTACTAAGGACTGAGTCTATTTTTTTTTTGTAAATGCGACAGAGTAACTAAATATGTCTCTTTTTAAAAAAAAAGCATAGACTTCAAGGCATTTACTTTTAAGTTACAGAATGAAGATTTTCATCATGTATCTCATGGCTACAAGTCTCTGTTCTGCCTGAAAAGTTTGAGACATGTGTGTGTACTACATTTTGAGGTACAACCTGAGAAATGAACACAGAAAAAATCACTAGGACAGGGTGCCATGGAATGGCCGTCTATTTCTTCAGAAACACACAAAAGCAATTAGTACAAAATAACACAGAGAAGCCTCTACCTCTACTGTTAAACATGTGATTTGATATACTTTTCCTGTGTTAGATTCAAATCTTTATCATACATCGGTAAGTATTTTGAGAGTACTAGATGTAAAGTCAGTTTCAAAGTCCTTTTCAAATGACAGTTACTAAATGGAATCACACAACAGAATAACAAAACCGTGCCATTAACCTCCACAATCACTGTAACATATTCCTCTCCTAACACTACCATTGGGCCTGACCCTACGTATTACAGAACGTACTGTGCTTTTTGGACTGCTCTGAATGACCTCGTGGAAATGCCACAGGTGAAATGTTGGGCTGCCATGTATAAAATCAAACCACAGAGGAAAACACTAAAGGGAAGAAATACCTGGTTTCTATAGAAAGCTTTTGTTTCCAAGAAAGCAAATCACTTCATTTCTGTTCTCAGTCCTTCAGAAAACGAGGATTATCAAAGGCTCAACACAACAAAATTTTTACCATTAGTATTCCTCCTATTCCTGACTTTCTGCTTACCCTGTTCTAAAATTAAGCACTCTTATCTTCTGCTCCAGGTTTTAGAAGGGGAGAAAAAATTAGGGACCCCAAAACTTGGTTGCTTTTTGCAGTTACATCTTTTTTCTTTTGCAGTTAAATCAAATAAAAAATTAATTAAACCTACTATCAGTAAAGAAATGTTATGCTATTCACTTTTCAGCAGGTTTTTATGACTGCACTTTGTTTGCCATACTAATTGATTGATATCTTCTATTTCTTTGACTACAACTGCAACATTCTTCCGAAGGCATATTTCCTGTATTAAGGAGTATCAGTTTTGCCACTATTCTTTAAATTTATACTCACCTGTACCAGAGTACAAGCCTTCTATCATCTGAGGCATTTAACATCCTTATTAGGATCATATTACTCCTAAACATTACTTTCCTGAGTCCTTCCTCTGAGCATTAAGCACAGATTTAAAACCTTTATATAATAACCAGTGAGAAAAGAATAATAATATCTAAGTCAGTGTCAAGAACCTTCATTAATAAAAAAAGAAACAATTATATTTGTTACTAATTTGAAGTGATTTCTCAAGAAAACAATCACCAGGCCTGAGGTGGGTTTTTTCCTCCATTTTAATCTCTATTTATGTGTACCTCTACTTCTTGTCTGTTTTGTTTTTCCTCCAACACTTTGTTATTTTCATTGGTACTTGTACTACTGAGGTGTGATTGTATAACCCTGTGCTGCCACACTTATGTCAGGCAAAGGTTTTCCTCTGTAACCTTACATATGAGCATCATCTAATCAAGTATGTTGAGTGAAAATATATCTAACCTATTCAGACACTGGATGGCTGCATAAATCAAATAACTGTTTTGTTATAAAGATAGGATTGAGAACTTGTGTTAATGCATGCGTCTGTTGTAGGTTAATCATCAACAACTGTATACTTAATTTTTAAATGTCTCCTGAAGGCCAATTTCTGTTGTAACTGAACTGAAAATTAAAAATTACCATGTAGATATCTAACATGAATTAACTGCATCTTCCCCCCACCAAATAAAACCCTTTTCGATAATAACTATCATCAGTCTACTCATCCTCACTTTGCTTTTAATTAACACTAATATTGCTTACAAGGTTCTGCAAAGCACTGAAAGTTTATAATTTTGTTCTTTCGTAACAGTAGTAAAATGGGATTAAGAGTCAGGAAACACTAATTTTCACCATCATTAAACTGCAAATGGCAGCAAGGGCATGGAAAATGGCAAATAAAATGCCACATATATTCTAGAAAAAGTATCATTGAGGAATATGAGAGTGAGAGACTTTGTATTCTAGATATTACAGGAGGCCTCTAGTGTTAAAACCAGTTGTCCCAGGGAATGACCTCAGGGCATCAGGCCACGAATGCAGAGTGACACTACCTAAGACTCTTCTAGAGTCAATGGGCAACATTGAGGTTGGGCACTTGGACAAATTTTCCTCTGGGCCCTTCTCCATTTTTCTAATTATGTTTTTTTCTGTTCTCACTGCTCAAAATGTCTAAGGTAATGTGCTGTTGTCATGTTTATTGTAAACCTTCAGGGTGAAGTTTTTACAGCACGGTATAAAGGCTACAAGTGTGTGAAAATGTGTGATGCGATCAAAATGCATAGCACCATCCAACACTGTGAATAATGAAAATGAGCCCAACTTATTCTTGTTCATACTATCAACCAAAGTGGAACCTAGCACATTGATCCCACAACTTTATCTGATTCAGTCTCAGGGAGAGAGGAATCTTGAGGAAAAGAGATCCTTACAAAACTTTGATCACCTGGTATACGTGACTTGGGAAGTAAGCGAGGAGCTAAGTTATTTCAAAGTGAAGAGAAAGCCACAGGCTGATATGCTTCATTACTTTAGAGAATTGATTAAAAAGGTAAAAAGGAAGAGAATTTGTATATACAGGGATAAATGCAAGGAAAGGGATGATACAGATCCTGTAGAGGAAAGTTATAACTGACACATAAGTTAAGGTTATTTTTAAAGACTACGTGATTGTGTTGATAAGAAGGAACTCATTGATACAGCCTGCTTGGATTTTTTAAAAAAATTAATTTGGTACTTTCGAAAGGATCTTGAAGACAGACCCCTGAAGGATGATTAATTAACAAAAGAAAGATCTATTAACAGCTATTTAACACATGATTTTAAGGCAAATGTTGGTTCAAGAAGTTGCTAAATCACTAACTACAGAAGCTGGGAGCCTACACGAGGGGGAAGAGCACACCAAATCACCCTGGTGTCTTCTACTCTTTTCCTAAGTGAAAGCTGTTAACACTGTCAGACAATGAACTCCAAATATGAACAATTACAGATCCAAACTGGACACTCTTAAAAATGTTCAGATGCTACTACAATACCATGCTACATCATCACCAAAACATTATAAAATTAGTTTTTCCTCTGTGAAATTTATTTAGCTTAGTGGTAAACTAAAATTAGTTCATTTAACATAAAGTTTCTTCTCCATTAATATTTATTTAAGCATATTTATTCTCTATAAAACACTTTCTAACCAAACTACTAATATTTTAAAACTTCATTAACAGATTTTGCAAGCTTGGATTCAGAAAAAAGCCAGCAAGTACAATATTACAAAAATACTTGGAGTTGAATTGTAATTATCTTCTTACAAACTATAATCTACTGTGAAATTCAAGAACACTGTGTTTAAAGCTACTGCCAATCAGTACAAAGATATTATTTAGGACTAGATGTTTTCTCATTATTTTATTGTAGTTTCAAGCTTTCATGAATCATAAACCTTTTTTTATAAATGAGAAATTGAGAGGACCATAAACTCAGTTGAAGGGGGAAGAGGATGTAGCAGGCCCACCAGAGAGGAGCCTAGGGGTGGCATGCCAGGGTTAAGGGTGACATCAATAGCACAGCTCTAGTGCGTCTACACCAATGCACGCAGCATGGGCAACAAACAGGAGGAGCTGGAAGCCATTGTGCAGCGGAATAGTTATGACTTAGCTGCCATCGCAGAGACGTGGTGGGATGACTCTTGCGACTGGAGTGCTGCAGTGGGTGGCTATCAGCTCTTCAGAAGGGTTCGGCAAGGAAGGAGAGGCGGTGGCATGGCTCTATATGTCAGGGAGTACTTCGACTGCATAGAGCTTAGCTATTAGGATGATAAGGTCGAGTCCTTGTGGGTGAGGATGAGGGGGAAGGCCAAAAAGGCAGATATCCTGCTGGGGGTCTGTTACAGAACACCTAACCAGGATGAAGAGGTAGATGAATTGTCATAGATGCCGCTGGTGGCAGTATCACAACTGGTTGCCCTTGTTCTAGTGGGGGGCTTCAATTTACCAGATGTCTGCTGAAAATACAACACAGCAGAGAAGAAACAGTCTAGAAGGTTCCTGGAGTGTGTGGAAGATAACTTCCTGGTGCAGCTGGTGAGTGAACCTACCAGGAGAGGTGCCTCGGTTGACCTGCTGTTCACTAACCGAGAACGACTGGTGGAACAGGTGGCTGCCGGAGGCCATCTTGGGCTTAGCAACCATGATATGATTGAGTTCTCAATTCTTGGTGAAGTAACAAGAGTGGTCAGCAGAACTACTACAATGGACTTCCGGAGGGACAACTTTGGCCTGTTCAGGGAACTGGTTGGGAGACTCGTTTGGGAGGGAGTCCTGAAGGGCAAAGGAGCCCAGGGAGGCTGAGCATTCTTCAAGAAGAAAGTCCTGCAGGTGCAGGAGCAGACTGTCCCCAAGTGTTGCAAGACAAACCGGCAGGGAAGATGAGCAGCCTGGCTGAACAGGAAGTTTTTGCTGGCACTTAAGAAAAAAAGGAGAGTCTACTGTTTTTGGAAGAATGGGCAGGCAACACAAGAAGAGTGCAGAGACCTCGTTAGGTCTTGCAGAGAGGAAATTAGGCAAGGAAAAGCCCAGCTAAAACTCAGCCTGGCCACTGTTGTAACACATAACACAAAATGGTTTTGTAAATACTTTAGCAACAAAAAGAGAACCAAAGAGAATCTCCATCCTCTATTGGACGTGGAGGGGAACATTGCCACTGAGGATGAGGAAAAGGATGAGGTACTAAACGACTTCTTTGCCTCTCTCTTTAATAGTCAGACCAGTTATCCTCAGGATATTCAGCCCCTGGAGATGGAAGGCAGGGAGAGGGATCATAATAAACTCCCCCTAATCCAGGAGGAAGCAGTTTCCAACCTGCTGCTCCACCTGGACACTTACAAGGCTATGGGGCCAGATGGGATCCACCCAAGAGTACTGAGGGAGCTGGTAGAGGAGCTTGCCAAGGCACTCTCTATCATTTACCAGTAGTCCTCTTTAACGTGGTAGGTCCCAGATGACTGGAAGCTTGCCGATGTGACACCCGTCTGCAAGAAGGGCCAGAAGGAGGATGTGCTGAACTACAGGCCTGTCAGCTTGACCTTGGTACCCTGGAAGATTATGGAGTGATACATCTTGAGTGAGCTCACCAAGCATGCGCAGGACAACCACGCAATCAGGCCCAGGCAGCATGGGTTCATGAAAGCCAGGTCCTGCCTGACCAACCTGATCTCCTTCTATGAGCAGATGACCTGCCTAGTGGATGAGGGAAAGGCTGGGGATGTTGTCTACCTGGACTTCAGTGAAGTCTTTGACACTGTCTCCCACAGCATCCTCGTAGAGAAGCTGGCGGCTCATGGCTTAGACAGGTGTACTCTTTGCTGGGCAAAAAACTGGCTGGATGGCAAAGCCCAGAGAGTTGTGGTGGAAAGAGCTAAATCCAGCTGGAGGCCTGTTAGGAGTGGTGTTCATCATGGCTCAGTACTGGGGCCTGTCTTTTTTAACATCTTTATCAATGATCCGGGTGAGTGGATCAAGTGCACCCTCAGCAAGTTTACAGATGACATGAAGTCAGGCAGGAGTGTTGATCTGCTTGAGGGTAGGAAGGCTTTGCAGAGGGTTCTGGACAGATTGGATTGATGGGCCTTGATCAAGTTTATGTGGTTAAGAAGGCCAAGTGCTGGGTCCTGCATTAGCATCACAGCAGCCCCATGCAACGCTACAGGCTTGGGGAAGAGTGGCTGGAAAGCTGCTCACTAGAGGAGGGTCTGGGGGTGCTGGTCAACAGCTCACTGAACATGAGCCAGCAGCATGCTCAGGTGGCCAAGAAGGCCAACGGCATCCTGGCTTGTATCAGGAATAGTGTGGCCAGCAGGAGTAGGGCAGTGATCGTGCCCCTGTACTCGGCACTGGTGAGGCCGCACTTCGAATATTGTGTTCAATTTTGTGCCCCTCACTACAAGAAGGACATTGAGGTGCTGGAGCATTTCCAGAGAAGGGCAGTGAAGCTGGTGAAGGGTCTGGAGAGCAGGTCTTATGAGGAGAGGTTGAGAGAACTGGGACTGTTTGGCCTGGAGAAGAGGAGGCTGAGGGGAGACCTTATTGCTCTCTACAACTACCTGAAAGGAGGTTGTAGCGAGGTGGGTGTTGGTCTCTTCTCCCAAGTTACCAGTGATAGAATGAAAGGAAATGGCCTTAAGCTGCATCAGGGGAGGTTTAGATTGGCTATTAGGAAAAATTTCTTTACTGACAGAGTGGTCAGACGTCGTAAGAGGCTGCCCATAGAGGTGGTGGAGTCCCCATGCCTGGAGTTGTTCAAAAAACATGTAGACGTGGCACTTCAGGGCATGGTTTAGGAGGCCTGGTGGTGTTGGGTTGACTGTTGGACTTGATGATCCTAGACGTATTTTCCAACCTTCATGATTCTCATTCTATGTTACTAAATGGCTTCACAAAACTCTTACAGGGAAATTATGATTCCCATAAAGTTGTAATGAAAAAAGTGTGGTCATTACATCGTCCTTAGTTGTGCTATACAGAAGTATAAACAAGGTCATAACATAAAAAAATGAATGGAAACACATGATAACCACTGAAAAGTTCATCAGTAATGTTCTTAGGTCAAGGAAACACCCAAATTGATGAGAAACAAATAACTACTTACTTGGAATAAAATCTGACTGGCAATCCAAAGACCCACATGTTTGTATTCCTATTCTTTCTCATCCATACTGTCTGCAAGGGAGTCTCAATCTAACAGGCTATTTTGAAGTTGTTTATTATAAAGATCAAAATAGTTTTAAGTAACTTTATAAAACCTTTCAATACTGGGTGTTTTTTGATTCTATCTTATTTAAGGGAAAGATTTTTTCAGAAAATGTCATGTCATTCTCTGAAGAATATTAAAAATGATTGCAAAAAGAGTCTTTCTGTTGGGAAAAAATGTGCAAAATCACTGTTGCAAGGGAGAAATTAATTTTGTTAGGCATTATTTTCTAACAGCTGTCTATTTTATCATGACTGATATGATGCACAAAATAATATCAAACAATAACGTATTTAAATATATTTCAGAACAGAAATATAAGGTTTCACCAATGTAAATTTAATTCAGTATGTATCATTTTACTTTGTATCTAGCTTTTTACAGGAAAAAAATATAATTTGGCTAAAATCAGAAACAAAGTGATGGTCTAGACAATACAGTACTTCAGTTATTATAGAAAATTCACAGCCTCTTTTACATTTTAGGAAAATTAAATACAAAACATTTTGAAATACCCAGGAAGACATCAGTAAGAGAGAAGTAAGGTGAGTTATTTTGTTTTAAAAGGGGCAATTACATCTTATTTCAATCACATCATATTTCAAATTTATATTTGATAAAAGAGTACTTAAGTGTCCTACTATTTTGTATGAATGTGCCAGTGGTAGGTCAAATGTTGCAACACTACACAAAGATTTTCTTAGAAGTTGCCATGGTTTCACCCCAGCTGGCAACCAAGTACCACACAGTCACTCGCTCACTCCCTGCCAGTGGGATGGGGGACAGAATCAGAAGGGTAAAAGTGAAAAAACTTGTGGGTTGAGATAAAGACAGTTTAATAAGTAAAGCAAAAGCCATACATGCAAGCAAAGCAAAACAAGGAATTAATTTACTGCTTCCTTTCGGCAGGCATGTGTTCAGCCATTTCCAGGAAAGCAGGGCTCCATCACACATAATTACTTAGGAAGACAAATGGCATAAATCCAAATGTCCCCCTCTTCTTTCTTCTTCCCCCAACTTTATAAGCTGAGCATGATGTCATATGGTATGGAATATCCCTTTGGTCAGCTGGGGTCAGCTGTCCCAGTTGTGTCCCCTCCCAGCTTCTTGTACACCCCAGCCTCCTTGCTGGTGGGGTGGTGTGAGAAGCAGAAAAGGCCTTGACTGTCTGTGAGCCCTGCTCAGCAATAATTAAAACATCCATGTATTATGGACAGTGTTTTCCAAAGCGTAGTCCCATAATAGCTACTCTGAAGAATATTAACTCTATCCCAGCCAAAACCAGCACAGAAATACACTCTTACCCAGAGAGAACAGAGCTGAAAACTTTGTGTTTTTTTTTTTTTTTTTTTGTCATGGTAGAAGAGAAGTAAATTTTCCCTACAACATTTGAAACACTGCTACACTCTCAAACACCTTCACACTAATGCACACCCTCATGTTAAAAATAATAAAAAATTTGCATAATTATGTATTAGTTGAAATGAAATGGTGATCCTTATTCAGACTTCAGCAGTACTTCTCCAAATTGAGAGTTCTAAGCACGTACTATATCACAACCATTATTTTCTATCACCTTCCAGTCTATCCACCAAAAATATATTGGTTAATTCAAAACTAGTCATCATTTTAAGTTCAAGTAGTGTAACAACTTTGCTGATTTTTTTTTTTTTTTGTAACATTCAAGTTCTCCAAACATGTAGGAGGAAAACCTGTTTTTCAACAAGAGCTAAAATAAGATGGTAATCTGGACTAGAAGACACAGATTTAACGTCTCTGCCTAGGACAGTGTGAAATATATACTTTCCATCCTCACCGCTTTCATCAGGAGACTACTTTAACCACATCTTTCAGAAGTATTCTGGGAAGGGGGTTCTACACTTTGTCTATACAATTTAACTAGAACCTTTAAAATTTTCTTAACAATTTAGCCTAGCATACGTGCTGGAATCCAGGACACCCATGTCAATGCTAAAGAATCTTGCCAGTTTTCTGTTCAGTCCATTAAAAGTGACCAGCAGCAAAATAAGAGACTGAAACATTACAACCAATGTATCCTCGGGGAAAGAATTAGAAAACTTTTACGTGTTCAGATACTCACAGAATATTTCACTGAAAACTTCCATATGCTGGATAAATTATCCCACAATGACATTGCTACTTCTTTCACCAATGAATGTCTCAAATATTGATTTTTCACTTTGGCAAAAAGGAGCATTTCAGCATAACTAATTCATTTTCATTTTTTGTTTTGGGGAAAATAGTTTCCTCAAACTAATAATTTTCTCTCAGTTTGACTTCCAAAATGAAGAAAACACCTCCATTCAATTAAAGTCACCAAACATCAGAATCAGCCCTTGACATCAGACAACAAAAACACTGAAGGTCCTCTATGCAATTTTTTCCACTACTTGAATGAAATTTGTCTACTGAGATTTTTTTCAAGAAAAGACTTGGCATAACTGAAATATTATAATTACTGACTGGAAGGCTACAGAAAGTTAGTACTTCATGAAGAATTCCAAGTTTTGTCTTGTGGATAACCCCAGACTATCTACTTGATGTATATTCTAGCTCATTGTTTTACTTCGAACGAAAAAGTAAGGATTTTTTGTAACACAACAGATGTGCAGAAGAAAAGGTTGAGGTTTTTCTAAATCAATAGGTGTAATAGTCACATAAAGAAACAAAATGCCTAAGAAAGTATTTTATAATACCACTTGCTATCCAGATCAACTGATATGTTTTTAGTAAATTTACAAATTATGTACTATATGTTTTCCAGAATGAAAGATCAGGAGACTGGTTTTAACTTTAGCAGTATACTTTTATGTAGATTTTATGAACTAAGATATCTTGAAATAAACCTCAAGCTATAGTCTAAGGGGATACATAGTATACCACTGTAAATCTAATTAACAAATTGTTGTTAATTAAGCTTTCCAAATCTATTTTTCCTAACATATGGGGGGGGATACTTTTGCATAATTGAATGTATCAGTCTAATTTAGGGACAAGCTAAAAAAAAAATATCCTCTCAATCTGCTTCTCTACATAAGAAATGATTAAATTAGCACTGTAATTTTTTATGTTTTGTAAACAGATAATATGAGAATTTCCATATATAAAGTAATATTATTATATCATTTAAATATAACCAAAGCCTTTTGCACAAAAAAAAATTAAATCATTGTTTGGAGCTCATGACTGAATACATAAAACACATTCAAGAGTAACCGAATGCACATTTAGCTATTCAGGTGATTCATATTGTCTGTATGTCATCAGCATTACCTCACTAATAATTATAAATTATTATTTAAAAATTATTTTAGCTGACAGCTAGTTCAAAAGATTTCAGTTTAGCAGCTTGAAAAACTCAATGGCAATTAAGTAATATTCTAATATAGGTAATTAACTATGTAGGTGGCAGTATGAATTAGCTCAAATTATTAAAAACTATTTGCTAAAGCTGATACTTAGTGTATAGGTTTCAACTATACCCTGAAGTAGTAAAGAATATTATTTACAATCATCACATGTAGAAACTGATACTGGTGTTTTCAATACTATGTAATGATCTAATTTTTTATATTTTCTTATTATAAAATTAAAAATAATGTCGTTTATTTGGTCTATGCTGTATTTTGTGGTTTTTTGTATTGATAATAATAAAAAAAGACCCTCCTGACTTCAGTGTGGCTATCAACCACCTGTTGATCACTTGTTGTTCAAATGCCTCTGTCTGTTGTGCAGAACCCCCATAATACTTTATGAACCAGTTAAGAGCTTAAGATTTTATTGGAGACCATCACTGTTATTTATGGGTTTTTATGCGTCCTCTTTTTTGTGAACTAATAGTACATTTAAACCAATATAACAAACACAAGGCTTTGTCATATTCATAGGTTTCTTGAGTAGTGTGATGCTATGTTACCATAAAACTACCAGGCCAGAAAAACACAGAATGTATAATTTATTTTTTCTACTTAGCTGAACCTGATCTTGAAAGAGGTTGTTTACTATTTTATTTCTTCTACTTGTTTTACACAATGCATCTACACTGAGATCAAGAATTGCAGAAGCCAGCCTACCAAAAACATTGTGACTACTGCTGAGTCAACAAACAAACAAACAAACAGAAATCCTCTCTAAAAGTAGTGTATTTGGGAAAAAAAAAAAGAACAAACATCCCCCTCCCCCCCAAAAAAAAAAAAAAAACACAAACCAACCCAAACACGAAAACAAAAAGTTCTGTGGTTACTCATCTTAGGGCATTGTATCTCACAGATAAGGATGGAAATTTCTAGGTGAGTGTAACACAAGCCATACCCCCAGGACATCATATACTGAGGCTATGTATATGGTTCACTGTACAGAAATTCTTCCAGAAAGAATCTGTGATCAAAAGGTGTGACCAATGCCACTTCCCCCAGCTCTGTGCTGAAAGGACTCCATGCCATTCACTTTCTGACATTATAAAACTCCCTGAAGCATCCACTAATCCTTATCAGTACAGCAGTTCATTCCTTTGTATTTCTAAATGTATAAATTTTTAATACAATAATGGTAAGAATGGTTAGACCTACAGACAATGAGGTGAATGGGCCTACAGTGCCTTTCAATCTCAATGGTACCTCCTTAGAATATATTTGGAAATTATTTTATAGCTGCAATTAGAACATCAACATTTATGCCATAGTAACAACCATTACTGGTTTGTTTTGTCTTGTTTTCAGCAAGACTATTCACAAAAGTAAGAATAGTTATTTTTGCATATCTCATAATCTTTTTTTTTTTACCTCATTAAAATTGCAATAGTTGACTTACCATATTGTAGGTGGTTCAGAGCCTTCTACTTCCAAATAATCATATTTTTCTTCCATTTGGAAATCTGTAAATATAAGCGAGATAGTATCCCCAGGCTCTGCCACAATTGTCCATGTGCAATCTGCATTATTATGATATTCATTAGGAAAGTTGGGGCTTGAGATGATACCACTGGATCCTCTCATAGTTCCTCCACATGCATCCTCAGCTGTTAAAAAAAAAAAAAAAGTACATGTCATTAAAACCACACCTTAGAAATGTATACTTTTTTGTTGAGAATAGAATTTTATTAACTTTTAGGTGAACAGTTGTTTAAAGTTTTTTAACATGTTAGACTTGGAATGCTGCTACAAACTTAAGGTGTTAACAAGTAATTGATTCAGATTTCAATTATTTATGAAATACTATATTAGTACCAGCACTTATTTTTACATTCTATTTATTATTTTGTTTAGCATTGTTTCACTCACTTTGTAATAGCATGCAAAAATGCCATTAATTCCTCTTTGCTTTAACCAAAAATGTTTTCATAAAGAAAGCTGAGTTTAATCCCTACCATGTGCAGTCTGACGCATGATGTGCACCTGTCAGATTATGCTGAGAAAAAAAGCATGGGAATACTATCCATCTTATGCTAATTGTTTTATTATATTTTATTTTAGAGAACATCTAATGATATTCGAGTTTGTTCTCCAATAATCTTCTTCCAATTTTCAAACAGCTGATCTGTTTTTAAACCAAAGCCATTCAAGGGTTATCTCCTAAATGCCAGATGCAAGACACTTTCACAATTAAGATGTTTACATCAGAGTCATTTTAATGGGTGTAAGCTTTAACAGATCAAGTATTTCAAACATGACCATAGGAATTAATTTTTCATGAAATATGAATAATCATTAAATTATCACAACCAGTCATTCATTGGTTGTGAATACACCAATAAGTCCCTAAAATGGAAGAAGGTTCAGAGGAGATGGACAAGGGTGATGTGCCCCTAAAATTCAGGGAATAATGCAGGGTGTGACTGAGCACAGCTGTTGCAAAGAATCTGACTTTCATCTCAACACAAAGAGGACTAGAGGGTGGCCTTTGTTTTGGATAAACATCTATCAACAATTGAGTGGATTAGCTGGTGGCAGAAATATTTCTCCCTGAGTACATTAAGAGCATGAATGTCCCCCCTGAGTTAGCAGGACAGGCACTGGGGGAGTGAATATTTGGCTCAGCCCAACACAGAGTATAAAAACTAGACAACTAACAAAAGCTCGAAGAGAGTAATGGGCTTGAACTGGCTTCAATCCACATATTCCTTCTAGAGATGCAGGATGCCCAGTGTTGTGATGCTGAGCATAATATAGATAGCTGTAATGGGAATCATACTGGTATTGTGATAAAACTTTGTATTTCGTATCACTGCTAAATTAGAAGTCCTCTGTAACATCAACTATCTTTAAATAAGTAAATCTGATATTAAACATTACATCCTCCATATGCGTCATATCTGAAAGAACCTGGTCAGTATTTGACTTTGACACAATAATGCTCTATTTTCTAACATACAAACTTATGCTGAATAAACTAGGTAAATATTGGAGATCTACAATATCAGTTCTAACACCAACAGTACCATTTCTATGAGAAAACTTCTGAAATAGTGGTTCACAGATTTCATTTGGTAAGGTAAGAGAATGTGACTGATGTTGTGTATCTTCTATCGTAACAGTGCATGTATGCCTAATAACTCAAAATTTGTTTCTGAGGCTCTGATGTTAAAATTTCTTCTGTGAGCTAAAAAAATTGATTGTGAATGTAGCGCTATTACTTTCAGAAATGGAAATATCTTTCAAATAACTTATACAGAAATACCATTTTACTAGATGGAAATACCATATTGCATTACTTATTCAGTTTATTATCCAAATGTTTGAAGCATACCTGAACGGCAATTCTTGTTTCTGCCTAATTAAAGAGCTAACATGAATAAAACTTACCCTAAAGCCTGAAAAACCAGTCAATATTACTGAAAAATTAATGACAAAGACAAAAAATTTTTTGGAGTATAGCATCATAGAACAGAGGATTTAAAGGATTCTGACACACATAATGACTCACCTCTAAGAGAAAGAAAAATTTTGATGACTGTAAGAAACCTCTTAATTACAGTGGTTTAGAAGTTTAAAATGCCAGGGTTTGTCTCTTTAAAACTCTGCTAAATTATTAAATGACCAGATAGGTTTTTACTTTAGTTTTTCTATCTTGGGTTTAACCTTACTAATTAGTCAGTGCATTTAGCACCCACTATATACAACAAAACTGAGGAACCTCATCACATCACAGGTTCAGATCCTTTACTGTGAAAGGAATAAAAAAATAAAATAAAGGTAATAATGAAGTTTTGCTTTCATGCATTAAGGACAATCAGGAGAATAATTTTTAGTTGTTACTTCACAGAAGTAAAATGTCCATTAAAACAATGGGTAACATACTGGTTCAATGATTTTGAAGGATCTGTATATAGATTTTTAATTATTGATTGAAATATATTTTTTCAAGTACTGATTTGAAAAGTCCTTACAGGTAAATTTTCATAGCTAAATTACTGAAGCTTATGCAAACTGGAAAGACAAATATTAGCATGTGAAATAGCTTTTCAGCTCATGTAACAAGTTAAAAGCAGAAAACTAGGAGTATCATGCAAGAATAAAGACTTAGGAAAAGCTTCTTCTCAGACTCAGAAATAGAAGAGCTTTTGAAAAATACTGTACTACAGAACTCAGCTTTTTGCTTTTCACAGATGAATTATAGAGAAACCTACCCTACTTCCTAGCAATATAAAACCCTGTTCACTAAAAATGTTGCTATACTGTATCAATACTTAAAAGAATAGAGTGACTATGTTCAAGAACACAAGCTGTGTCAATGAGCATGTCTGCTATTTCTGAGCCAGATCTGTTTAGAGATTTTTGCCAAAATGTAATTTTTGCTACCATCAGCAAAATGGCGTAGACAAATAATCATTATAATTTTTGTTCTGATTCAATTAGCAAATTTCCTATAAATAAAATTAATGCTAACTATATATAAGTGCTGTAAATATAACCACACACAAGGTATCATCTTAGCATCTGTAATGCAAGCATTAGCCAAATAAATAACAGAATTACTGTGTCGTGTTCCTATATTCCTCCATCTACAATACCATTTACTTGTGATTTATTTGGTTCCAGTCTTGCAGTCAGTTCCTCATAAGTAAAAGCTCACATCTGGGAGAAGGCAAACAAACATTAATCCCCATGAAAATGTTTAATGCCTTAAGTTGTGAAGCCACTGGAAAAAAGAGTTGATGTTCAAGTAAATTGGCAAACACTGAGTTCTACCACTGGCTTCATAGCGCATAAGACCCTGATGAATAAAAGGAAAAGTAATATTTGTTTCTGTGTAGTCCACTTTTAGCGGTCTATAGGGTTTATGTGGCAAGGTTTTGGTAATGTGAGAACCTGCTGGAAGCTTCCCCTATGTCTGACAGAGGCAATGCCAGCCAGCACCAAAACTGACTCGCCGCTGGCCAAGGCAGAGCCCATCAGTGACGGTGGTAGCACCTCTGGGATAACATATTTAAGAAAGGGGAAGAGAATTTTCTGTTTCACTTCCTTTCTACAACTTTCTGAATTACCTCTGTCAAACCACTGAGATAGGAATCCTCAAAGATACTGAAATACCTAACACTACGATCACTGCAATCAAAATGTAATACCTAAACAGCACTTAAGCACCTAAATGCCTTGGAAGAATTGTGTATCCATCCTGTTCTTTTAATTAATGTGGAGAGAAACATTCACAGGAACGGTGAGAAGAGAATACTTTGGTTAAGACTTGACGGATTCTGACATTATTCCATTACAAATACATATCTAACATTGAAGACATTTTAAAAAAAAATCTACTTTTAAAATTCCTGCCCCATATTTTCAAATTAAATTTATTTTGTCACGTACTGGGAAAATTTATCTAACCTAAAAACTTGCAAATGTGATATGAAGGCATAAATGCAAAGAATATGCATGCTGCCAAGATGTCATTTTTCCAAACATACTTCTCTGATCTTAACCATATGCTGAAAGGGGAAAATTTTTTAAAAGTGATATGCAAGTGGGGACTTGGCTTAGAAAAGCTTTTCAAGGTAATATGAATTCAAATTAAGATCTATATTTGAATAAGCATAAGGGCTCTTATGCAGAGGGATTATCACTGATATTGTGATGTGAATGATGATTGTAAGTGTACAAAGGTTTTGAGGGTTTGGGGCTTTGTTTTGCTTTTTGTGGACATTCACTGGTTTATATTTATATACATAGATACATGTGGCTTTTTTCTTTTTTTTATTTTTAATTAATGCTAAATACCCATTTAAAAATGTGAAATGAGTATACATTTAAATAATCTATGGTGAAAAATAATTTAATAAAATAATATAGTTTATTTTCTACCCGTCTTCCTCGTTTGCTGTTCACTGTTCCTTTTTCATAATAAATTTTGAAAATATATTTCTCTAGTTAGTCTTATTTAAAATTAATTTTTTGCTTATCCTTGTAGGTTTCAGTGATATTCACAATAATGTTACATAAATATTGAGCTATAATTTTCTAGAAGATAGGTGGTCAAAGACAGGCAATGTTATCAGTGATTTATAAATAATGCAAATTCATGGATGAAACTTTAATTTGGCACACAATGTATCACATCATCTTACCTATCTAGATATTTATAATGTACCAACCAGTTAAACTTAAGTTCATAACTCATCACAGCGTAATAAACATGTTATCCATTCTTGAAAATAATGTGAGAAAACAAAGAGTATAGCAACTTTCCCAGTTTAAACAATGATCTTTACAATAGTCAATAAAAGTTCTAAGCAAGCTGAGCCACTTTTGAATAAACCCATCAAGAAAAGCTGAGATGGCCTGCAGTAATCCCTCTGTACCTTGATTTCAGCTACACAGACTCTATGAAATTCATGGCATATTATTCATAGAGTAGTTCAGGTACAACCCCAGACATACTGTTGTCTGCTCTTTCAAATTTTAGTCAGTCTTATTTCAGACAAATTAGCTGAGCAATCTAAAAGAGTCAGCACTCTATCACTCCCTTTTAAGCATTTTATAGTGATATTAATTATTGCTCTCAATATACACATTCTTTCATCTGAAGGTCATGAAAGATCTTTACATTAGAAAGCACTCCATTCTTTGAGAAAATCCAGTGCTCTTCAAAAGAATTTAATATAGGCAAACACATAACACTAACTACTGCTTCCATTAGCGTAGTGAAAATATTTACCTGTTTCTGCATAGCAAACACATGAACATGTGTGAGTCTACACAAACTCTAACCACCTACAGAATTTTATTTGAGGCTCAACTGCTGCTTTAAATATTGGTGTCTAACTGTTAAGATTTCTGATGGGCAACTGAAGAAAGCAGGGACCCTGAAAAATGTAATTCTCTATGAACCCATATTTATCATAGATTAAATTCACCACTTACATGCATAAAATAATTATGCAGAAAGTGAAGCATAATTCTAAGTATTTTCTTATGTTTCTAAATGAAAGGTATTGCTTTTTATGTCCTTCTGAAACATCTCATGGTTATTTGATGCAATAAAGTAGAACAGAAATGGAAATTAATTATGCAGACAATACTTGATATTTTTCCAAAACCACAACCCTTCAGCTGTAATCTCAATTCTGACAGAAAAAAAATGTTTTGTTATTAAATTCTACTAGTGTTTTCTCAATAAAAATTTTTAATCAATTACCTTCACGTTCAAAGTAAAGGGTAAGAAAATGATATTGTATTATCTAAGCAGTAACTTAGCATGAGAAGGCAAATAAAAAGGCAGCACACTATCTTAGCTATACCTTAAGTTATACAAACATTTCTGAATCAGAATGTAGTTTCTTTCCCACGGTCCTTATCTTTTTTTGTTACTTCTGAAAGTTTGTCAGAGGTTAGCTCTAAATAAAAAATAAATAAAAATTCTCGCCTAGATAGCAGCACTGATCAGTGTTTAGGGAGGTTTTTTGTTTTCAACGGGCACTCCTTATGAATATTTTAAAATATGTCTGTAACAATTATATAGAGTCATTTACTGATTTTTTATGAAGCTCAGAATTATTTTCACCTGAATATTAATAATAATCATTTTATGCTTAGCATTTCCCCCTTTATAGGTCTGTGTGTTTATACGCTGATTGTTTTTACAGACCACAGCATTGAGAAGCAGCTTCATAACACATTTTGAACTTAATTTTCCACAAGTCTGAATTTGCTGGTTTATCCATCAGCAACTTTCACAAATTTCCAGTGTCACACTTGGCCAGCGTTTAATCCAATGCTCTTATATACGCTCCAGCTTTGCAATTTTCTGCACTTCCTATACTACCTTCATAAAAAAAACCAGCTTAGAATGTGTTTTTTATTAAGTTTCTTCATTGGCTGTGCTACAGACAAAGGAGCAGAAAGGAATCTATATAGGCTGAAGTGGAAAGTTCCTTAAAAAGTTAAGCTCAGTTTTAAAGTCTAGTATAATAATCTGATTATGAAGTTTGCAAATGAGCACAGTAATAGATTACATAGACAGCCACAAAAATATCTTTAAGTTCCATAGGCAATGACATTTTCTAGCAGAGTTCCCTCTGCTGCCTCCTTTGCACAAACTACAAGCCTTACTCCTTTTGTTCCTTACCCACCTTTCTTGGAGAGTCTGTATACATCTATTGCAGGACTCTAGTGGCGCCAGATGTTCTCCTATGACTCTGTGGTTTTAATAAAGTCATTGACCTGTGATAGCATATGAATTTACAGCTCCTACATTTCTCATGCTATGCATGTTTGTGTACAGGCACTTGAAATGTGTCTCTGGTCACTCCACTTCCTCAAAAAGAGTGCAAGAAAATCCGTCATTGCCCTGCCCCATGCGTGCTTCCCCCACACCATCCCCTGCTCCCCAATAAACCTGCAACTAGGTCACTAACCTAGTTTAAAAACCTCCTCACTAAGTTAGCAAGACTCTTGGCAATGGTGCTCATGCCCCACTGAATAAAAATGAGTTATCCAACTAGCTTAACCTAATCTCTATAATCTAATGCTCAGAGTAAGAGAACAAATGAATGAGTCTTTAAAGTATAGAGAACAGTGTATACATATAATGCATATTATATTTATTTTTGTTTAATATCCTGATGCATTCTAAAAAGTCCAAATATAATTAAAGATATATTCATATATAATTTCCGAGAAACATTTATATGTTGGCTTTTTCTAAAAACCTGCAATAATAAAAAATGTCAGCCTTTCCTCATAATTTATTCACAAATAACCTTACAGATCTCAGAAATTAAATGAAATTATTGCAAACCATCCATCGACTTAAAATCTTTAAGGACAGCTTTGCACAAGATTTGTCATTAACGGCTCACATAAAATTCATCCTGCCTTTGAGGAGAGGGACATAAAACATCTCTTAAGGATATATGGAAGTCCTACTTTCTATGACTTTGTATTGCAATTTGTAAAACTCAGATTTTAAATTCCAAATAAACCCAAGGATGATCATAAATTGACATGATTCACATCTTCAAATCCTTCACTTTGCACTTGCATGCTCAGTATAGCTGTAAAAATTATGCAGATTTGACAGCCAGCAAAAAATATTAAATAGTAGCATCTGTAGCTAAAAAGGTGAGGAAGATCTGGAGCTTAAATGGTGCTCTAGCAGAAGATAAATGGAATAAATTGCCTCCAAACCTGATTCTTTTGAGATAGAACCACAAAATTGAGCTATGCTATGGAGAAAAGAGTACCAAAACATAGGTGTCTACCTGGAGCCTTATACCAGGCAGAATTGGCAGGGGAACAGCAAGGGTGAGCTGTGCGGGAAGAGGCGGTGAACTGGCCCATGCTGGTCACAGCTGGTTCCAGCTGGATCTACAACCAAGGGCGCTGATCCACTGCAGGACAAAATGGGAGTCACGGAAAGGGCAGGAGGCCACATGAGGGGGACGCAAAGGGAAGCACAGGAGGAAACATGTAGGTGCATGTGAGGACATGGCGAAGACTGTACAGAACGGAGGTCCTGAAAGGAGTGTGGCCTGTGGAGGAACCCACACCTGAACAAAGGATAAATGTGGGAGCCTAGGATGAGGGGAGAAGGAAACTATCAGGCACAGTCCCCACATATGTCACCCCCTGCCGCACCTTGCTGGCATGGCCAAGGGCACGGTGCAGCGAGGCGAGGAGGGATCCAGAGCAAAGTTGAGGCAGGCAAAGGGGGAGCAAAGGCCTTTTCCCTAAGTGTTTCTTTAAGTTTTTGTATTCTTTTGTTTTGCAAATCCTGAATCAGTAGAGAAATATTTGTGTTAACTCGCAATAAATTAAAGTTCGGTGAGATCCTCAGGAAGCATTATTTTTTGGGTGTGTTTTAGCTCAGTTGAGCTCTTCTGAAGGGTTATTGATAGGAAAAGTAACTGTTTTCTAGTAAACACTGCACAGTGATCTCATTTATTATTTTATCTATAGAGAAGGAAGGAAAAATGTTAATGCTGGGAAAAACCTTGGCGCATAAGGGCAATAGTTGGGTTTTTTTACAAAAAAACATGAAAGGTGTGCAGTCTGCTGAACTTTTACCTATATTTTTGGAAAACATTAGAAGGTATTTGGTTAAAAATGTACATAGGTGTTCATTTTAAAAAAAATTTCTGTTATTCCAGACTAAGACTTGAAATTTGATGGATTAACTCACAGTGTGTTTAACAAAGCAAGATATCCTACTAGTCTGTACATCAGCCAACTGTTTCTTTACTGCTGTTTTCCAGCAAGAGAATTAAATATATTTTTTCCTCACATAAAAATGAATGTTGGGCATGGGTTGGTGCTTTTACTGCTTACAAAAAAACAAGGCAATTTAAAATATTTGGACAGGCCTTCCTTAAAGGAACACAACAGAAAAAAATTAAAAGGAAAAGATTTCTTGCTGATCAAAGTTTCAAACTGCTTTGTGAAACAATAAAGTTTAACAGTTCTACAGTGTTAAATTAAGATATTGATTCAGATTTCATTGTTCTCAAGTCTGATGTTTACTGTTTGAGTAGCTGAGGCACAGAGGGCTTAAGAGTTAATTCATTAAAAATGAAATACAGAGGAAAGCAGAAATTAATTTAGTTAATTGTTCAGGCAAAGGAAAGAAAAAAAAATCACTAATGTCTGTTTTCTTATCAGATACATCATGCTACCGATTTTCCAATTTTAAATTCATTTATTAATAATACCTGATTAGAATATTGTAGAATTTGTAATGTTGCCTAAAAATCAATTTATGGTTAAGATTACAGGTACCTGTTAGAAAGATTTATTATTTCTCAAAAATCCCTGAATATAGAATAAGACAGGAATATTTGACAAAACTCTTTTATGGACACTTTTTAACCATTGTCATCTGACAACACTTAAATCTTATGAGTTGGTCTTTTGTGACTTATCTCAAAAACAGACATCAAAGCATCTCAAACCATCAATAATTCATACATTAGAGATATGCATAAGCAAAAAGATAAGACTTAATCAAAGAAATACACACACCTTCATAAATTCTTACTATCTTGGGTACAGAACATGCCTTTACCGAACAGAGACACTTAAGCTAAGAACAATCACTTTATACTTCCTTTGAATTTAGAGATAAGAATAAAACCTGAAATCTCTCCCTATAATCAGTATGAGGTTTGTCCACAAGAAGTATCTCCTTTTCTGTAGTCATCTGTAGAGGACACCTAGTACAGCCATACTGCTACTTTAGGCAGCTTCATTCATACCTGTCTACATCTTGGTGAAGAGTCTAAGACTCTGAACAAACAGTAGAACGTGTCTTCTTTTTAAACATTCTGACTTAAGTGTCCTAACACACATAAGAGTTATGGGACAAATATGGATGTGTTAAAACCTGAACAATAGGTACAGTATGATTTTTTTGTCTAGCCTGCAACCAAATCCATAAGATGGGACCAAATCCTTAGCTGATGCCATGGCACTGAAATTTGTGAGTTGGAAGGTTTATTTGCAGGCTTATTTCACTGTGGGCACTGTCATAACATACTCAAGCCATTGTATACCAATTCCAAGTGCATTATTATTCTTTCATTTTCTGAAATAATTAGGTCCAGACTAATAATAATTAAACTGTTAAGATTTACATTATACTAGCAATAAATTCTTGGCTTTAGTTATATACAAGGTATGCCACCTTTTCACCCATAATGATGTAAGTGTAACAATGTGTCTTTAAATAAGTATTTATACTTATGAGATACTGCTGTAAAGGACGTTTATTATGTTTGCAAAAAAAACTTCTTTATTTTAAATATAATTCATAAGATTTATACTATTTGGGAAGCAGATTCAGAGAGAAAAATATATTTAAATATACACTAAGGAAAATATAGTTTTAAAGTTTTCAGTAATTTTGACTTATTTGGATAGAAATCTAATCTTTTACTACCTAAAAGGAGGCTATGGAAAAGATGGAGTGTGACTTTTTTCCAGGGTGCACAGCAAAAAGACAAGAGATAATGGTCACAAACTGTAAATTAGGATATACTATTTAGACATCAGGAATAATAATAATAAAAAATGCTATTTGAGAGTTTGATTGTGATATCAGGTTACCTGGAAAGGTTGTGGAACTTCCATCCTTGGAGATTTTCAAAAGTGAGCTGAACAAATCCCTAAGCAAATGTATCTTCCTTTAAAGTCAGATTTGATAGGTGTGTTGGATTTGATAACCTCCTCGGGTCCCAATATAAGTTCTCCTATCCTTACTATGCTAGCTTAGAGATAGGAAACAACAACAACAAAGAAAAAAAAAAAAGGAATGTGTATTGTCTGAATGAACTTACTATTTTTTAAACTTCTTTGAACATAATCTAGTAAAATATCCAGAGCACAATCAGAAAAAAAAAAAAAAAAAGAAAAAAATACTTCTCTTTATTTTCAACACTTTTGCCCTGATATTTAAAACTTGTGTTTTTTCCTCAGAACAAGTGCATCGACTTTAAGTTTTATACCATCCAATGGAGAAAGGATTGCAATATATGCATCTTCCATCATTTTTATCTTTGATATAAAAATTGTGGAATAAGAACACTTGAATATCTTTTTATGTAAACCACCACGCAATCTACTCTTACTAATTTTCTACATTACATTCAGTGTAAGACCTTAGTGGAATAAGTGTCTCTCATAATTTTCATTGTCTAGTCCTTTGATCCTTCTGGCCTCATGACAGCTGCATTACAAAAAGTGTGCATCTTAAAATAATTTACTTTTATGATCTGAAGAAAAATGCAAATGTTAATCAAAATATCTTTCTAAAATGTACAATTCTGTATATTTAGGTTTATAAAACAGCTAAACAACAAGGTGTATTCTTACTGAGGACCATGGAAACCAGGAAGCAAAATTTCTGTGGCACATTTGTGCTCTCTATACTCATGTAATGTTCTATATCTAAAAGAATCTGCCTTTTATCCCACCATAAAATGGCTGAGGATAACAAAATGTTTTCAAGATTCTGGAGTCAAGATTTCTGTAGTTGCTTAATTATGTACAGACCTTAAAATTCAGAACTTCTGAATGTGATCTTTGCCTACTGCATCACCAGAAGAGAGAAACAGGACTTAACCTCTTCTGAAGACATTTTCTCAGCCAATTTACGTGACTGCTTTGGCAGCTCTATTATCTTGTTTGCCAAAATTTATCAAACTTAAGTCTGCTTGCATTTGAAAAGTTCACAGACACATTCAAATTTGGCAAACTAAAATCAGAACTTGAAGGAAAAGATTTTTACACCACAGAAGCATTTAGAAATGAGAGTTTCAGTGTTCTGCTTGAGGGATGTATAAAGAAGTTTTTCAAGTAGAAGTTGAATATATCTCCTTCCTGTATCCAAAAGCCTCTGCCACTCATATCTTATCCTACCACTGGATGGTTTTATTGTTACACTTAGTCTTGTGGGAGAAAAGAAGCACACAGTGTATATGCAGACAATAAAGTATTTTTCATCTGATTAGTGATTTAATGGTAGATAGTAGTCTAAATCACCTAATGAATGCAGAGAAAACTCATTAACTTTGCTGCTTCCATTAACTTTTTAGTACCACAAGAAATGAAGACTCCATGATGATGAAGGCTGGAGACCAGGAGGGCAGCTCCTGTTCCTCCTGCAGCTACAGAGCAGGTCAGTGCCCTGGTAGCAGATGAGTGCTGGGACCTGTGTCCAACAAAGCACTTGAGACAGCTGAGCCTGAGCTCTGCAGCAGAACCAGGAGTAAGCGGCAAAAGACAGTAGAAGGAGACTCCCTGTTGTAGGGGATGGAAGCCTCTGCCTGCTGACCTGTCATCTAGGGAGGTTTGATGCTTGTCAGATCCCAGACACTGCTGAGGCTCTTCCATGCAGGCTCTAATACTACAAGGGGAGACCTGGAAAATATCAAGCATAGCTGCACAACCCTGGGGTGAGAGTCAAGGGCATGGGGGCTCAGGTGGTTTAATCGTCAGTCCTGCCAGTAAGGGTGAAGTGCGTGAGGGGGGTGAATGAATCCTGTTGGTCAAGGAGTGTGTCACACAGCAAGTGTCCCCAACACAAGTTGGTCAACAGGTGTGTCACACAACTAGTCAAAAACAGCAGGTGCAGGCAATGGGCATTCAACTTTTATAGCAATGGGACCATCTCTGAAGACTGAGAACTGCTTGGAACAGATGGGATCCAAGAGGTGAGGCAAAAGTGTCTTTGCCAACAGGCTGGTCAAGCTGGTGAGGACAGCTTTAAAGTAGGAATGACTGGGGAGATGATGGGGGCAGTAGTAGATGAGGCCTTCTTCAAACAACTGGAAGAAGCCTCGCATTTTCAGGCCCTGGTCCACTTAGGGACTTGCACCACCCTGAGATCTGCTGGACGGACAACACAGAGATCACAGGTAATCCACAAGTTTGATGCAGTGCACTGATGACAAATTCCAAACACAGGTGTGTTATATCTTCTACAGTGTATCAGCAGCGAAAGGAGGACTAGGGAAAATGGGAGCTTTCTGCTAATGGGGCAGGGGGTCTTTTTGACAAAGGGCATGGTAAAGGCCAAAGTACTCAATGCCTTTTTTGCCTCAGTAACACTTGCCTTCAGGGATTCCAGACAAGTGGAAAAGTGGAAAAGCAGTAATTACCCTTGTGCTAGATGATCAATCTAGGGAACATTTAAACAAACAGGGTGTACGTATGTCTACAGGATCTGGTGGGATGCACCCACGAGCTGGCCAATGTTACTGTGATGCCACTGTCAATTATCACTGAAAGGTTGTGGTGAATGTAGGTAGGTTCTTGAAAACTGGAAGAAAGTGTAAGACACTCCTATCATCAAGAAGGGCAAGAGAGGGTACTCAAGGAGCTACAGGCTGTTCATCCCCACCTTGATCAGTGGGAAGGTAACAGAACCAACCCTTCTGAAAATAATTTTGAAATATATGAAGGACAAAAAGGATATTGGAAGAAGTCAGCATTGATTTGTTAAGGTAAGGAGAAATACTGAGTCAATTAGATAAACATCTACAATGATTTTACTGACATGATAGATGAGGGAAGAGCCATGGTGTGCTGCTTTTGGCTGGGATAGAACTAATTTTCTTCATAGTAGCTATTATGGGACTATGCTTTGGATTTGTGCTGAAAACACTGTCCATAATACATGGATGTTTTGATTATTGCTGAGCAGTGCCTAAAGAGAGTCAAGGCCTTTTCTGCTTCTCACCCCACCCCACCAGTGACTAGGCAAGAAGTTGTGACGGGACACAGCCAGGACAGCTGACACTAACTGACCAAAGGGATATTCCATGCCATAAGATGTCATGCTCAGCTTATAAAGCTGGGGGAAGAAAAAAGAAGAGGGGGACATTTGGATTTATGGCATCTGTCTTCCCAAGTAACCATTATGCGTGATGGAGCCCTGCTTTCCTGGAGATGGCTGAACACATACCTCTCTCCAGATGGGAAGTAGTGAATGAATTGCTTATTTTGCTTTGTTTGTGTGCTTGGCTTTTGCTTTACTTATTAAACTGTCTTTATCTCAACCCATGAGTTTTTTTCACTTTTACTCTTCCAATTCTCTCTCCCATTCCACTGCAGGGGGACTGAGAGAGCAGCTGTGTGGTGCTTAGTTGCTGGTTGGGATTAAACCACGACACACAAATATTATGTTCACTTTAGCAAAGCTTTTAACATTGTCTTCCATAACAACCTCATAGAAAAAGTGACAAAGTATGGGGTAGATAAAGAGTCAGTGAGGTATATAGAAAACTGACTGAAAAGCTGGGCTCAGAGGCTTGTGAAGTGCATGATGTGGCATAAAGTCCAGCTAGAGGCATGCCACCTCACATCTGGAGTACTGTGTCCAGTGCTGTGCCCCTCAGTATGAGAGATATGGGTATATCAGATAGAATCCAGCAAAGATCCACAAAGATGATTAAGGGACTGGAGTACCTGACATATGGGGAGAATCTGAGAGAGCTGGGAGTGTTCAACCTGGCATAGAGAAGGTTCAAGAGGGATCTTATCAATGTGCATAGATACTTGATGGGAGATTTAAGAAGATGGAGCCAGGCTCTTCTCAGTGGTATCAAGTGAAAGAATAAGAGATAATTTGGCACAAGCTGAAATAGAAGAAATACACTTTAAACATAATATCTTTTTTCCACTGTCAGCTGATTGAACAGGTTGACCAGGGAGGTTGTGGGATCTCTGTCCTTACACATACTAAAAACCCAGCTGGACATGGTCCTGAGCACCCCACTCCAGGTGGCCTTGCTTTGAGCAGAGGCCTTGGACTAGATTATATCCAGAGGTGGCTTCCAGCATCAGCCACTGTCTGTTTCTGTGACTCTGTGACATGGAAATATTATGCTCTCATGTTGTGGTTTAGCCCCAGTCAGCAACTAAATACCACACAGCTGCTCACTCCCCCCACCTCTGTGGGATGGTGGAAAGAATCGGAAGGGCCAAAGTAAGAAAACTCTTGGGTTGAGATAAGACAGTTTAATAATTAAAATAAAACAGTAATAATAATAATAATAGTAATATAATAAAAAAGAAAATAACGAGAGAGAGACAAAAAAGATTAACCCTCGGGAGGAGGACAAAACAAAAATCCAAACAAGTGATGAAACCACTCACCACGGGCCGGCTGACGCTGTTGGTCTCTGAGCTGCAATTGCTCCCCCCCGGCCAGCCCCTCCCAGGTAACATACTGGGCATGACGTTACATGACATGGAATATCCCTTTGGCCAGTTTGAATCTGCTCTCTTGGCTGTGCCCCCTCCCCTCCCGGCTTCTTGTGCACCCGGCAGAGCCTGGGAAGCTGGAAAAGTCCTTGACTAGTACAAGCACTACCCATCAACAATTAAAACATCTGTGTGTTATCAACATTGTTTTCATACTATGTCCAAAGCACAGCACTATGCCAGCTACAGTGAAGAAAACTCTATCCCAGCTAAAACCGTAACACCTCGCCTAGGTAGAGAACTGAGTCCAGTGCAAACTGTGGTGAGCCAAGGCAAACAGGATAGTGTAAATAAGAATTAAATGTAACAAGCTTTGTCATGGGCCACAAATCAACAGCTTTCAGGAGAACAATACTACAAACTGTTGGAAAGGTGTATAGCATGAGTCATTGTGGAGTGATTGGACTAACCACAAAGACCCTTGTCTGTAGAGATCTGATGGAAACGTTTGAACACAGATGTCTGAAATCACATAGAAGCAAAGTCCCTGCAGTGGAACTGTCTGTGTTGAAGCTGAGCCACTGTGCATGAGCATCAGTACTGAGACTGGCTGGAGCAAGCATTACCTTCCCTGGGCTTAACTGATGTTCTCTGTGGAGTGGTGATCATGGTGCAAGTCTGCATGAGTAAGATAGAAGCTTTACCCTAACACATCCGTCCATGAGTTGTTCTGCTTAAAACATTGAGCTCTGGCAAGTTATACTTTTTGGTGTTCCTTTCCCTCCATGCCAAATTGCACAGTAGATGCACACACATACACATACAGATGTGTTCTTTATATCTGTGCATTTTGTTCCTTCATCACAATCAAAAAAGTTCTTTTTAAGAGCCATTCAGGTCTACATTATACATCCTTCTTATTTCACACATAATTTACTCAACAGGTAGTAATGGCATCTTCAGAGCTATTCTGGTTTATGATAGGAATCCAAAGCATTAAAGATATGTGCCCAAAATCATTATAGAATTTTTCATGGAAAATTACAGTCCATGTGTAATAGTCAACCTAAAAACCCAACTTGGTGTCCATATTACTACTTTACTTCAAACTTAGAAAGTGGTTGGATCATAGTCCAAGTGTTTATCTTTTTTTTTTCAGCAGCTTGTCACCAGTTACTAAAAAATTACAAAATTTCAGTTACCAGGACCTAAATATATGCCAAAACATGGAATAATGACCTTGTAAAAATGCAATGACAGCAGAACTGAGCTAATAAAAAATAAAAAATAACATGCATCTTTCCAATGGTGTTTTCAAATGAGGACGTTGCAATACTCTTATTGATATTAAGGGTCACAGCACTCTATATGTAACTGCATGACTGCAGTTGCTACAGGTACTTCCCAGACTGGAACAGAGCTGAGCTGAAGAGCAAGCGTCTAGAGCAGTATCAATCTCAGAGTTAAAATTCTAAAGTCCCTGGTGACAGACCTTGTAGTAAATCACCTTTCTGAGAGAACACAGGAAAACACTCTGAATTCTGAAAAAGCTTCTTTTTATTGCTGTATTCATCCTTTATTCCCCTGTTCATCCTTGAACAGGATATGTGCTACACATGCTGCTGATACATGTTCTTTTGGCATTGATGGCCATATACATCTCAGGTTTTATTTTGCACCCATTAAAAACAAATGAGCTTTACAGATTACATCAATAAAACCATCAGATTCCAAACTTTCACTGACCTAACCAGGAGTGGTGGGTTGATCCCAGCTGGCAGGTCAGCCCTCACCCAGTCGCTCTCTCACTCACTCACTCACTCACCCATAGAAGGATAGGGGAGAGGATGGAAGGGCAGAAGTGAGAAAGCTTGTGGTTCAAAGGACAGTTTAATAAGTGAAGGTGGCAGGGGGAAAGGGAAGAAAAAAACTCAACAAACAAAGGAAAAACAAGACGGGAAGTCAGTGAGAGAGCTAGAATTCCTTTTTTCATTTTTTTTCCCTCTGACTCCTGGAGCTAGAGCAGAGGTCTATGATATGTGTAAATTAAAAGTACATTAATCAGGATATAATAAATATTCACTTACCTTGAACACCAATATAAGTGCACTGAAACAGTGTAACCAATATAACAGCATAACCAGTAGTACATATGTATTTTTGTGATGTTGTGATGCTATAGCGAGACACAATACATAAGCATTTTTGAGAAGTATGTGAGCAGCATGATCACCAAAGGGGCAAAGACATTTGAAGCTGTACATAGGAGGATTCCAAGTAAAAAAAAGTTGCAAGATAAGATAAGCACAAGTAACTACAAACCAATGTCCTGACCGTTCCATAAGGCTGACTGGCAAGGATATGTTTTCAAGACTAATATTAAACACTGTTTGCACAAAGTGTGCTATTAATATTTGGATTTAGTAAAATTCAGTTTTAAAGTCCAAAACTGGTTTGTCAGTTTTCTAAATACTCCATTACAACAAACTGCAACTCCCTGATATATACCTGTGGACAGAATTATATATTTAGTTGCAACAATGCTTATTCAATACTTGCTAGATCATATTATTTATGAAGATGATGGTATGTGTACTGACGGATAGATTTTGCAACTCCGTCTGGACTACTGGCATTACACAGGATTTACTAAAGCAAGATTTTTACTCAGTAAAGGTATTTAGAGGTACATGAGGAAAAAGCACCCTAGGTTAGCATGCTAAATTTGATATCAAAAGAATTTTAAAAGGTTAATTCTATAATGAATTGGGTTTTAATATCAATGATGATACAATGTAAATTCCAGTTATGTTTCTGGGCATCTTCAGTGCAGAAACAGCAAAGAAAATCAACAAGAAAAAAAAAAAATGACTGAGAACAGGCATACAACTCATTGGCTGCCAGAATATTTGTATTAAGTGACAATTCTCAACTCACACAATGTAATTACACAGTAATAAAATGCATGCATTTCATCATGATGACACTGTAACAATTAGAATCAAAGAAAAACACATTCCTTACATTACAACACAGACTACCTGAAAGTTAAATAATTTAACAACAGTATAGATTTTTGTCATATATGTTAAACATTATGCTTAGGAGAACATGGCACATATGATTACTTGTATAGCAAGATGTAAGAGAATCCCAAGACTGTGTTGTTGGAACTCAGTGCTGAATTGATTATACAAACACTAAGAATTTCAGCTTGGCTTCTTCCCACCTCAGCAGCTTTTGAATCTATAGCCCAACTTTAATCAAATTTGCAGTAAAGACACATTTTGAAAAACATTGCTAAGATTTTCATGAAAATAGGCAGCTGGATAGAGATAAATTACTGCTCCCATTGCAGAAAATACTGGAGTGTGAATACAATCATACTATTAGGCAGTAAAAATCCACAGAAGGGGAAGCACCAAAGAGCCTAGACTTGTAAGTTCTGTTGCTCGATATTTTTATTACTTTTTTTGTGTTACAGCTAGCTACCACCACAGCTGTGGCTGAATAGAACTAAGAAATTTTCTTACTTTATATTTTAAATGTTGAAAAATCCTTGATATTTTTAACTCTGTTAATTAATTTTTTCTCATAGTCTAAACCTAAGTTGTTTCTATAAGTGATTATATTTCTGTCATTCTACAATAACCTCAGCTAAATGAGGGTGACCTCTATTTTGGAACCATGTTCTACTTTTTTCTTACCCCATTCTCTGATTCAGAATTTCATACACTTCTGCAGAAATTATTAAAAATTAAGATTAAGAAGTTATGCTTTTAAAATTTTAGAACTTGTGAAAAATCAAAAGTGCAATTCTCAACCTTTGGCACGCCACTTCAAAATTATGAATGAATTAATTTACCTCAGAAATAATATCACAAGATCATGGATACATAAATAAAGTTGTAAATAGTTTTTATATTAATATAGAAGTTTTTATAAATCAATATTATCTATACTTATATAGTGTGATATATAAATAATATACTCAGTACTTTTGTTTTATCTTTATGAATATTTTTTGAAGGACACAGATGAAAAATATATCACTATTGTCAGAATTCTCTATCAAATATATAATATTTGTTCATTAAAAATGAAACAGATTTATGAAGTTTATCTTGCTGGATATTTTTACTTTCTTTTTATGAACATACTATGCTGTAATCAACAAATGCTTACAAGCCTCTCTGATACAATTAGATTGCTTGCCATCAGACTGTTGGTTTGTGGACAAGATAATTTTCATGTTTTGCCTCTTGCTGCACTGAAAATCTTTAACTGAATTTAGCAAAGGGGAATGTACCATTTTTGGCAGAACACATACCAATGGTTATAGCAAATGAAACGCAGAAGCATCCCAGTATGGTCATATGTTGTTTGACAGGGAAAAAAGAAAAAAGAAAGTGTAGACATATACAGTTCATATTCAGAAGTTTGGGTTTTTTTCAAAGCAGATTCCTATACGTGAAAGATAAAATACAAGTAGCCGTTGCTCTGGAAAAATTTCAGATTGTTTCCAGTTGTATATATTTGTGTCCTTTTACACACCTTCTCCATTCCCTCATCAGTATGTCAGCTTTGACCTTCTCTTTTGGTCCTTTTATCAATACCCTACAGTCACTGTAAATTTTTAGATATTCTTTTATCTTCTGTCCCATCTTTCAGTCATGGGGTTTTTCCCATTAACAGTGCCAGAATTGTCTATTCCATTTCTCAGAATCTTCTAGCCTATTACCTCTTTTCTTCTCCCATGCTTCTCCTTCTTCTTAGTCTGGTACTTTGGAATAGATTTTTCCAGCAGTTTCTTTCTCTTTGCATTTGCAGAATCCACTTAACATACAGAACTGGACATCTCACCTAACTTTTGATATACACACATAGTAGACTTCTATATTTGAGCTACTCATCTCTTTTCATCATCATTTATGAGAAACAGGCATTTTTAAGGTGCACCATATCTGATTTAAAAGTCCATTACAGATAAGACATAGGCATATTGGACTGAGCCAAGCTGAGGGCTGCCAAGGTGATTTGGGGTCTGGAGCCATGGCATGAGAAGTTGAAAGAACTGGATCTGTTCAGGTTGGAGAAGAGAATATTTGGGGGAGATTTACTGTTGTCTTCAACTACCTAATGGGAAGGTACAGAGAAAATGGAGCCAATTCCTTCTAACTAGTGCATACTGAAAGGACAAGAGAGAATGAAGACAAGCTGGAATGTGGGAAATTCTGATTCAATATAAAGAGGAAGAAATTTTCCATGAGTGAGGTCAGACACTGGAACAGAGGTCCAGCGAGTCCGGAGTCTCCACCTTGGGTATATTCAAAGCTCAACTAGACATGACCCCAAACAACTTCTTGTAGTTGAGCTTGCTTTGAGCAGAAGTTTGGACTAGAGATCTTCAAAGGCCCCTTCCAAACTATGTGATGTCATGATTCTATGATTTATTTTAGCAGTGAATATTTGACAGACCATAAGTGCTTTGTTCTCCTTTGTGGCCTTAAATGTAGTCCAGACAACTAATCGACATGTAGAATTCTATAATGAAGGTGGTAGAAGGAAGCCTTCTGAACTTCCTAACTTCCTAACTTCTAAACATTTCAAGAAGTCTTATAAAATGAATTAAAATTATTAAGCAGTGGTTATGTGAATTAATTAATATGAGAATGAATTGTCATTAGAAGAAAGGCACATTTGAGAAATGCAAAAAGCCATGCAAAAAAAGCAGACTTCCTTAAACTCTTATTTTTCATAAATTCTGTAACAGAATATGATACTTCTATTCCTAAGATAACACAGCTGTATTTCCATTACAAAGGTAGACTTAACAATGTATTTACTGCTATCCTGTTGAATGAATCTTTCATTAAAATATTTTCTCAGCTAAACAATATTCTTTGCAAGTGTGATTTCTCTGCAGTTGCCATCAATCATCCCAATTGCGCACACATCATTCAGAGCCCAGCAGAAATGTTTAAATGCGAACATTTCAGTCCAAGAAAAAACACCACACTCTGACTGTTAGTACTCTTTAAGAACTACGGAAATTCAGAGAGAATAAAGAAGATAGTAATCTGATGCAAGTCACATGCCATGGAAGTGAAATTGGGTTGTTTGGTTTGATTCTGTTTGGTTTGGGGTTTTTTGTTGGTGGTGGTGTGGTTTTTGTTTGTTTGTTTTCTTTGTGTGTTTTGTTTGCTTGTTTGATTTTTGGAGCCACTAGAAAAAGAAGTATGACAGAAAAATAGCAGTCTTGGTCACTTTTACTCCTTCACCTTCAGTCTTTGATTTTCACGCTGCTTAATTTTTCTTTCACTCATTCCCACTGTCTTTAATAGCAATAATACTACGCCATCAAGAAATAATGCACAAACAAATTTTTTTTTCACATTTTGGTACTTATAAACCTTTTACTTGTGTTTATATGTTGTATGAATCTGGCTCCATTCTCTCAATTTGCAAGAATTTATTCACAAATTCTGGATCTGCCAAGGCTAGTGAGCTTGGTGACAATGAGGACTTTGAAATAACTACTTTCACATCTACCCACAGTGAAGTTCATTTGACACAAACTGGAAAATTAAAAAAAAAAAAATTTATTGAAAGCATTCTAAACTTTGTATCTCATTATGATCTTAATTCCTAAACTGACTCAGTATTTACAAATACAGTTCTAAGTGTAAGTTTGGAAATGTACTGAACAGGGCTGAAACAGAGCAGAAAATGTTTAATAGCTATATAGATCGTCTGTCCAGAGTGAACTTATATCTGGGAACCATGAATGTGAACTTTTTAAAAAGGCATTGGCTTACTAAAACCAGACAGACAAACAAAAAAACCCTTCAAAACAAAGAAGACGACAACTATGTTTTAAAGAATAATAATGAGAAATTAATCATGAGTGGGTTTTGAGTTTTGATCATGGAACAACGACTCCACTTCTTAAGACATTAACTAAGAAAAGTAAGTCTGTGTCCTAAAAAAGGGTAGTTGCCTCCATTAGAAAATTTTAAGCGGTTGCAAATCATACAAACCACCACTAATTCGCATATTTCTGAATAAAGAATAATACACCCCCCCCAAATAATGGAGATTCCTTAGCCTTCCTAAGGAATCTATTTGCTGTTTAATTGTTCACATAATTTGAGAAGGTGTCCCCCATAGATAGCTTAAATCTTCTTAGCTCACAAATAGCGTGGCTAACTTATGAATGAATAGCCATATTCCCACGAAAGTAAAACTGCCTAAAATTAGGAGAGCAACACAAGGATAGAACATTTGGTCCACAGAATTTCAGACCTTATTATGGAAGGCAATATTTTCCATGTAATAAGGGGATAAAATTCTTCCATTTATTGCACCATTTGAAATGAAACATACAATACAAACTAGCTAGAAAAGAGGGGGAAAGGAGGAGAACCTGGAGAAAGACAGAACTTCTTGGAGGCTTTTATAGGGTTGTTGTTTCCTCGGAAACGCTCCAGTGTGTTGGATAGAATCCCCTAGGGAACTGCTGATCAAATAATGCAAGACTTCCTAACTGTCTAGCAATAACTTGTTTTTTATGTTTTTAAGTATAACTCTTCACTTAATACCGCACTTATATTGCCAGAGTAGTACACAGTACAATAATAAATTTAATAATATACATAGAAAACAATCCAAATTTTAAGAAGCAATATAGTACACAATATTCTAAATGACCTCGTAAAAAACCTCCTAAATCTACTCAAGCTGAATTTAACCCAGCCATTTAACACAAACAAGACAGCATTTCTTTCTGTATAGAAGCTTAGTGAGAATGCGCTTATGTTTATGCATTTATATGCATATTTAGTAGAAGAAAAAAGCACATACACATGTACAAAATGTTACACTTGCTTCATATATGAAAAAAACCCCTCATACCCTGAACCTAGAACTGCTGTCAGTGGAGCTGGGTCCTGAAACACAGCACATAGCAGCTCTTCAGGCACTTGCAAATAATTGCCTGATGCCTACATCTTAAGACAGGATTGTCCTGAGTTTCTTGCTTTATTTGGGGCAGCCTGTACTTCAGTCTGATTCTTAGATGGACTTTCATACTTGTCCTCATTAGCTAGCTCTACAAAACAGTCTTTATGTGCTCCTCATTTCAAGATTCTACAAAAGGCTTCAACTTGCAGAGTTCTGCTTGCCTTGTCAAATATTTGTTCACATTAAGTCACAGAATGGCAGGGGTTGGAAGGGACCTCTGGAGATCATCTTGTCCAACCCCCCTGCTTGAGCAGGCACACCTAGAGCAGGGGGCACAGGGCTGCATCCAGGTGGGTTTTGAATGTCCCCAGGGAAGGAGACTCCACAGCCTCCCTGGGCAGCCTGTTCCACTGCTCTAGCATCCTCACAGGAAAGGAGTTTTTTCTCATATTGAGGTGGAACTTCTGTGTTTCAACTTGTGCCCATTGCCCCTTGTCCTGTCACTGGGCACCACTGCAAAGAGTCCAGCCTCATCCTCTTGACACCCACCCTTTAGATATTTATAGGTATTGATGAGATCCCCCCTCAGTCTTCTCTTCTCCAGGCTGAACAAACCCAAATGTCTCAGCCTTTCCTCATAAGGGAGATGCTCCAGTCCCCTGATCATCTTGGTAGCTCTCCACTGGACTTGCTCAAGCAGTTCCATATCCTTCTTAAACTGGAGGGTCCAAAACTGGACACAGTATTCCAGCTGTGGCCTCACTAGGGCAGAGTAGAGGGAGAGGACAACCTCTCTCGACCTGCTGGCCACAATCCTTTTAAGGCAGCCCAGGATATTGTGGGCCTTCTTGGCCACAAGGGCACATTGCTGGCTCATGGTAAGCTTGTTGTCCATCAGCACTCCCAGGTCCTTCTCAACACAGAAATACTGTCAGTTGTTTTCTGAATTTTTAATCATCTATAGTGTTACAAAAGAAATTGCACCAAGATTTGCAGCCTCTGGGGGGGCTGCTACAAGACCTTCAAAATTATGTGTTGACTGTTCACCTACCTGTTAAACTGTCTGTGATTTAATCAGTTCATTTATCTTCATTTGCTATTTTGGTTTGCTTTAGATCTTCATATGAAGCTGAAATGGTAGTTTAACAGCATGAAATCTTTGGGGGTATCTATGACAAATGTTTTACTTAGACATGAACAGTTTGTCTTTGGAAGTCCCTAAATAAATAGAGCACTCAAGGGGACACACCACAACTCAAAAGAAGAATGTCTTTTTTTTCCAGAATTTAATTTTCTTTCCTGAATTTACAAGTTATATGACAGGCGTCATTAACTTAAGGAAGTTTGCTTGTTCGTTTGTTAGTTTTTAATGCTTATATTTATACCTTCAGTTTTTAAATATTTTTCTGTAAGCGTGTGTAATACTGATCCACTAACTGAAAGCTCTTTTCTACCAGAGGTAACTGAACACTGTTGAGAAATACACTTGTTCAGTTTACATTCCAGGAGTTGCTGATAGATTTCAAGCTATTGCTCATAATGTATCTACCTATTGATGGCAAAGCTCTTTACTAGCAACTTCTTGATGTGGGTCATAGATCTTTCAGACTGTTATGCAAATGATGGTACAATGATTAAGAAGAAAGATTGTTCTTTAGAAAGATTGGAAGAGTGAAATACTGGGAATGACAGAAAAGGGAGCTTTTATTGTAATTATTTGTGCATATTTAGAAAATCTCTCAATTGGACTTTCTATGTGCTAGCCTAGCCAGGAAACAGCTGAAATGCAGCAGAGTCTACCAAGCCTGCCAACTCCTGAGCTGACAATGTTCAGATTATACATTAATTTATTCTGGGACTAGAGGGCTACAGAATCACTAATGTCTGTAAACCATCTCCATAGTGCTGGCACAAAGTAGATAATATGCAGTACTGGAATTTATGTCTGAGAGAAAATTATTTGGCTAATAGCAAGATCATTATAGCATCCTTGTTCAAAATAGCAGATAGTCTTGCAAATAGCATGGTAGACATGAGACACAAACAAATTTAATCCAAAAATAACTGGAATTAGGATGGTTGCAAGTCTATATGCAATAGCACAAAACAAACAGAATTAATGTGCAGTGTAATGCTTAGCACTTCAGGATATATGACCCTTTTTGCTGGTTCTTCTATGCATATATGAATCTTTGGCTGAGCAATATATCCAAGATTCTAGGTAGTCAGCAGAAGTTAGTATTCATAATGGAGAAACAAGCCATGTAAACACCAATGTGCTTTCATGGACTGAAGAAGATACTACAAAACCAGGTTAACCTGTAGTTTTTACAGTAAAGAGGGATTGGAAAAACTGAAAAATTATTTCAGTCACTCATAAAACCCAGAAATCATATCTGGAATCTAAGAATTAGCTTGTGCTGTTGAAGAAATACCTTTTGTAAATTGACATTAGCTTATGAGACTTAAAACAATGGTTTTGCATTTCTTGTGGATACCTCCAGAGTTATGAGAGGCAGAAAATTTGATAGAACAAATGTCCAAAAACTACAGTTCTGAAAGACAGATTTATGTGCAGATGCACAGCATCCAGGATTTACATTTGCTTTTCATCTTAGGGATTCTGTAAAAGCTAGGAGGGGAAAAAAGGAATATGGATCCAACATATAAAATTAACTCAGATTTATACTAAATTGGAAGTCAGATAGTGAATTTCCTAGATAAAATCTTCACTTTCCAAAATTCTTACGCTCTTCTTGTTTCCTTCTTCTAGTACAGTATCTCTGTCACAGCATCATCCTTCAAATTCTTAGTCCTGCCTGCTCCTGCTGTTATGTATTTTTTTGCCTCTTACCATCACGATTAAGTTCACTGGAAGAACTCTCATTCAGCAGTGCATTATATTATCTTTCGACATCCAAGTTCCCTGTATTTTTTTACGTCGTATATCCTTTGCAGTTTTATAAGTATTGCCATCAGTTATATGCATTTTATATTAATCTCTTTTCTTTTGATCTAACATTATTAAAGTTTTTTTCATCCACATCACTCTATTCCCTGTCCTTATTCTTGAATAAGGTTTCTGTACAGCCTTTCAAAAGACATTACTGTGCAAGACAAGCCACCATGTAGCTTCCTTAGTTCCTTATTTGGTCCACAACAAATTCTAATTCAAATCAACCCATTTGCTCAATAGAAGTTGACTTTCTCCCCAACCACCTACCCACCTTCAGCTTCACCAGCACCTTCAGCTGAATTTGCCTTGCCTGGAGGACAGCCTGAGGTCACAATTGAGCACAGACAGCAAGGCTTTACAGTACTTATGCACTATCACAAAAAGTTTCTTGCAGGATAAATCAGAAGGATAAATCTCTGCTCCAAAGCACTGAGGCAAAGAAATTCTCCTGAGTTATGTCTCCTTCCCATCTCAACATATCTGTGTTATACAGGCATTTCACCTTAAGCTGCCTTTAACTGGTATGTATGCTGCAGGATTTTACATTTTTATAGCTAGTAGCTATTCTACTAATTGCTTGTGTTCTATTCAAAATGTGTTTGATAAGCGATCATACAGAAAGTGTTAGCAGCCAAAACTAAAAACAATCAGCAGAAAGCTTGTTCACAAACATAGATATTCCCTTATGTAGTTACATGCATGCTCTAAGGAGAATCACAATTCAGAGGAAAAATCAGATACCATGTTAGGCATATGGTACCACTGTTCTTAATAATTACAGGAAACTGAAAGAACCAGTAAAACATAACCTGCTAAGCAACATAGTTATTGGCTAGCCTGACTCCTACTGAAAACAAAAAACCTCCAAGAACAACGTCACGTGCTTCAACAGATGAGCCAAAATATGGAAATTATATTCTAAAAAGCCATAGATACATTTTTCCAATGCAAATCCATTACACAGTACTAATCCAATGAGTTCAAATATTATTTTCTGGTCTATGAACTAAGAAAAAAATCCATTCAGTGTCCCAGGTTTTTAATATTACCTTCCTTAAAAAGAAAAAAAAAGCCTGAAAATGTAGAAAGGGTTTGGTTAAAATACATTACAGTTACATTTCTTAGATTCTGAGATATTTGAAATCCATTTCCTTAGTCTCTTTTTAGTTCTTTAACACTGTAAAAATAGATATAAAAATCAAGGCCTGTCTGAGGAAACTACTTAGTTAAATTTTACAGGAATTTAAACTCATACACACTACATTGCTTACCTGTAATACGGTGGTATTATTTTCAAATAGAAGTGACTAGGGATGTAGAGGAAAAATCGTTCTCAAAAATAGAAATAATCTGCTTGCAAAGTTCATGAGCACCTGTGCTTCTGTGAAGTTTTGAATGGATGGGCTCACCACAGCAAGTTGTTCGAAAACTATCCTAAACTTTCCAAAGCCTAGAAAAGCTTGGTCTTACTTGCTGTTTCTGTACTCTTAAATAAAATGAATGAGTTAAATTGTCATCCTGAAACATCTGAAATTCAACCCAAGAAGCATGAAGTACACTCTGGCCTCTTTGATAACTACAATTTTTTAAATAATAGTGGGAAATGATTACATGTATGTAAAAGGAACGCCTGGAATATCAAGTTGATTTTTTTTTTCTTTTGATGAATAGAAAAATGTATCATTATTGGGACTGAAATAAAGAAAAAATTTAAAAATCACTGGGGTGGTTGTTTTGTTTTCCTTTTTTTGCTAATGAACAAAGTGCAATATTGCATGCAAACAGCTACACCATTAAGGAAGTTTGGAGGGGAATTCTTTTTTGTTTTAATTTAGGAGAATTATCCTTAGCACAGAGAAGGAAATGCCATTTAACTGGTACCTACAGAATTAAAAAGAACAGAATGATATTAAAGTGGTTGTGTCCCTCATATTTCACAAAAACATGTAACATAGTATCTTTCATCTGATGATCATAAGGCCATTTGCAAGAGAAAAGAAACACAACTTACTGTTTTTTTTTTTTTAAAAAAGTTAACTCTACATGACTGAAATATTCAGCCACTCTTCCAGGCAGCTCCAGATGAAACAGGATCAAAAGGGGAGGATCTTCCTCTCTTGATATATGGTTGACAGAAGGAAGTCTAAGTGAAAGGGACCATGAATAGGTCTACCATATGTTGAATTTATATTTTGTTTTTTGATTATAGTTGAGTACATTTATATTAAAAAAAAAAACAACCCAAGGCTGTAATAAAGAAAATGTTGTACTAGTAATAACATGAAAAATAGTACCCAGAAGAGCCATCAGACTATGCCTGAGTGTGAGGCATGCAGTGGCTGATCTTAATTTAAGGCAACAGTTTACAGACTCAGAAAGCAAGTCATAAATTTGCAAGGTGAGGGATCAAGGTCCCTTTTAAGAGGTCTTTTTTAATAGTAGGGATTTTTCTACATATACACATATAGCTGTTATATATACTTGTTTTTCTTACACAATTCAAGCTTACTTAAAGACCTGCAGTGACCAGAAAGGTGGATAATGGAGCAACCATATGCCTAGAAATACCAGAATAACTCTAGAGCAAGCATGGCTGCCTGGAACAGGTAGAAAGAGCAAAGGTTGACAAGTTACTTTGCTGACTTAGCTGCACCTTCAATGAGGCTTTGCAATTAAACAAGGAAGATGGCAGCATCCTGGAATTATTAATCCTATAGTATAGGTGACATATAACTGCATGTTACATGAAAAGAACTGACTGTCCTAGCAATTGCATCATCAGGGGATGAGAAAAGAGAACTGTCATTTTTGTACTTTGAGCATCCAGAGCAGCCAGTTATTGATTATTCTGCTGTTCATTCTTTTGCTTTCTCTCTTTAGTGAAGCAGTACTGTTAGTCTATTTGCTGTACCATTTATGAGTGATAAACCTTAGCTCAGTGACTATCAGATATCTTAATTTGATCCTTCCAGGTTCCTAGAGTGCTAGTGTTCATTAATGATTATAAAATTTGACTTCAATCTTTGGTGTTCCTAGATATGATAGAAACTGAACACTTTATAAAATCCTTGGTGTTTGGATGATGTCCCCATGACCTGGATAAGTGACAGAAGCCCTTTGAACTTTCATCCCCAATGAGAGCAAAATTCCCAAAATAGTCTGTTTCTGAAGTTATGACCATTATTGTTATTCATAAATCTCTGCTTTTTCTAATCCTGTTCAGATGAACAGATATATATAGAAAGTAATTTTCATTATACTTTCAGTTTGAAATCAGGTAAAAAGTGCCTCAGCAGTTTTACTTAATGTCCAAAGCTGCAAAAGGACTAAGTCTTCAAATATTTCTTTTTCAGTGTTTGCATTAAATAGTAGTAAATGAAGAGGTAAACTACAACATTATTCCCATACATGGGTGCACTTTTTTTTTTTTCTTCATAGAGTTAGAAAACTGGAATCTGGCACTATATTTTTGGCTAGCCTTGAGATCTATAGATTGCCGTAAATAAACATAATCTATTCTGGGACATTGGCCAGATTTGTCTAGAGCTTCTGGAGACCTTTTATTTGTGCCTTACCACAAGTGCTTTGTTCAATGGGCAATACAGAAAGACAAAAGCTTTGCCCATCTACCTGGACTTCAACAATGAATCCATTCTGACAAAAAAAAAGAACAAAACACAAAAGCCACAAAAAAAAAAAACCCTAAAAAAAAAAAAAAAACCAACCAAAAAACCACCACCAACTACAAACCCAAAATGCACCAACCAGAAAAACACCAAAAGACAAAACCAAAACCAAAACCAAAGCTAATCAAGGAAACATTCTTTATTAAAAATGTTATTTAAGCCCAAGAACAATATTTTAAAGGTGGAACAAGAATTAAAATAACTGCTATAGACTAACTAGTTGGATAACTGGACACACCAGCACCTGAGAGAGTAGCATAGAGTATGCTGTAACTGTGAGCTGTGATCAATGAATCACAAAAATTCTTATGCACTCTTTGCTAATTGGGGTCCAACACTTTAAAGGAAAACATGGATAAATTAAAAACAATCTAGAGGAAATGAACAAAAATTGCTGATGGTCTAAGAAGTTGTGAAGTAAGAGTGCATTAGTATTACTATAGTTAAAGAAGAAAAAACCAAAACTAACCAAGTAAAAGGAAGTTGCAAAGAAGAAAATAATTGGTTTCTAATGTGCACAGGTACAAAGATGTATACAGGAAAAAAGGTAGCATGCTTAAATTTTAGGAAGAAAAATTAATGTGGAATAAAAGATAAAAAATCTTTATAATGATATTAAAAGTAAAATATGTAAAACCACTGCCTTTGGAAAATGGGAACATTTTTAGTTTTAAAGGACTATCAAATACCCACTGGAAATAAATCTTGCTGTGGAACATGGTTATGGATTCTTTAAGATATTCTGAAATCTTTACTGTTTGCATCCTGCCATATTACCGTTTCAACAAATATCAGGAAGGATAAAGTCTCATAAGAACCACAGTCTGTGAATTAGAGAATTCCTTGAGCTGGTTAAAGAACAATTCACACGTTTCCTCAGCCTTATCCAGTGGTGTGTAACAGAATCTTAGCGTGAGTTCTCTCATTGCCGTGTTGTTCTCTCATCCTGATCTACCAGCTCTCAATGATTTTGCATCCCCAACCGCAAATCCATACATCCAAGCTGCTCCTTCACACAGAGGCTACCATACCATCTTCTCTGCCTGACTGTCCTGAGGAGTTAGTATTCATCCTTTACCACACCAGCCATGTGAGCAGTCCCACCATGTCTCAGTTACTCCAAGAGCATCACTGTTCTGTGACTGCATGTAGAACTCCAGTTTCTCCTGCTTGTGTCCCAGGCTGACTTGAAGCAGATGTCGGGATGTCCCTTCACCCTGCTTTATCATTCCTGAAGTCTCCCATATTCCCATCATTCTGCACTCTTTGTTTTTGACCACTGTCCACTGCTACCTGACTTAAGTGTGGGTAAAATATCTGTTTCCCATGGCTCCTAGTTGAAAACTGTTTACTTTTCAACTTGATTACTTTGTATGAAGTATCGATATTGAACAAGGTTTCTGTTTTACTCATGGTTTACTCAAGAAAACTAGAAACTAGCAGCCTCAGAAACAAAGACTATAATTTTTTTAATTATACTTCAAAGAGTTTTTTAACGTTCTTAGACATATATACAAAAATTGAAATATACATACATACAATGATATGGGAAAAAATTTACAGAAAATATACAATGTATATAATGTTGGGACATAGCACCAAACATTCAAAATGAAAGAAAAGATGGAACTGTGACGTGGAAAGAATTAATGCATAATTTCACAGCAAAAAGTTTCTTTCTCTGAAGTGTAAAATACCAGCTCATGTTAAGGGTATTGGGATTAGGAAGTTTAAATAGATAAGAAACTAGTGATTCTAAGTTCTCACAGTTAAAATTTTTTATGCCTTACCAGTCTTAGAAGAAACCAGATTCAACTTTATGATGTAGAGCAGCAAAGAGAAATTTTGCCCATAAACTGCTCTGTTCTGGTGAGATAAGGTCAGCTCCACTAATTGACTGAAATGTGAAATAAATGTTATGTGCTGAATTTGTATAGACCTACTATCAAAGGTTTAATCCTGAACAAAACTCAGAAGGTTATCATACAAGATGAATGAGTTAACAAAGCAGACTTCATACATATATATATATATATATATATATATCTACACACACACACCCCCCACCCCTATACAGTCAGTTCTGTAAGAGATTAAGTCTGTGCTGTTGGGCCTTTCTTGGCCACCTGAAATACAATGGAAGCTTTCATATACATGTAGCGAAACCCTGCTATAGCTTCTGTTACATTTAAGCACCCTTCCAGCATCAACACTATTCAGAGCAGATTGTTTTTAACTTCTGACTTTGCAGAGCTGAATAAAAAGAACACTAAATTTTCTGAAATTCTAAATTTATTTTTGTAACACAACTGAACTATCTCCAGACTCCTTCGTCAGTGGACAATTTAAAATATTATTTCTAAAAACAGGCTACAGATCTGAAATCCATCTCACAAGATGGAGACAATGTTGTCTTAATGTCAATGCTCTCTCAATATTTAAATAAACCAGCAACACTCCTGCCAATGATGAGAACAAGAAGATTAATTAATGCTGAAGAGCAAGATTCATGTTCTATAGGCAAATCAATAATCATTCTTTAGGTTAATAAAGATGCAGTCTTGAAGAATGTTAAAATGTCATGCTAGAATTTTAGCAATGAAATCTCTTGTCTGCAAAAAACACTACTGGTAATCAGCTGTTCTCTTGGAGTAATATTTGAAGGGCTTTAAAGACTTCTCAGGAAAATAATTTGTTATAACTTCTGCTTTCTGGATGTAGTTACACCTGAGTTATCAACCAAAATTTGCAAAGTGTTACTTAAATCCTGAATAATAATTTCACAATTTCCATTTATACCCAGGTAAGTTCTAATTTCAGGCAGAAATTGAGAGATCCAAAAAATTTAATCAATCCATAATTTCAATAATCTGAGGAAAATATGCTTGTGTATTTAAAAACCCATGGTAGCAAAAACTTTTTGGATTAAGCAACTTAGTAAACTGAGTTGATGAACGTGGGATTTACCAGTACTTACTTTCAAAGTAACTAAAATTATTTTCCAAATGATATTTATGTTAATTTATCACTAGAAATGATTTATCCAGGAATGGCACATCGAAAATGATCCTAAGAAGAATGTCAGATATTATAGGGAAATTATTACCTGCCATAAGCAGAATATACTAGCCTAAATTGGCATCAAGCTAGAGGTACACATTTAACACCTCTCCTCTTAAAATAGTCTTTAGGGGTTTCTAACAAATAACCTTGATCAGAAATTAGTTTTAAATCACATGTGAAAGACTGGGGCTTTGCTGGGATTAACACCTCTCTAGGATTGTGCTTTGACGACTGCACTGTACGTATTACCAAATCAAACTATTCAAATTGTTGTCAATTATCAGCCTAAACCAGTATTTTACTCTTCCCTTTCTGCAATAATTACATAAACTTTCTTTCTTCTTATAAATATAATTTCATTTACTTAGAAACAGTTCAGTTCTGCTGCTTTCCCTAGTTCTCTATATACAGTCTGGAGATGTAATTTGAGAGGCCTGTTTTCCAAATTATGATGGTTACTGCGCTGAGGAATGCTAATTGCTTTGATCCAAATACCTTTTTATTCTGGACTATAACACACCAGTGGAAGGCTTGCCCACTGCTAATGTTAATTTCTAATGGATTTTAGGACAGGTCTTCTCACTACTGATAGGAACTACTGTAATACCCCGGGGATGTGCAAAGCCAAACTATGTAAACCAAATGAAAGTGTGATTCTGATGGTCTGATGAATATTCTGACTTGGATATATACATTTCTAATGAAAGGACAAGTAAGGAAAACATTTTAAGATATTTTGAATTGCTTCATAAGCTGTTAACTCTATCCTGATCTTTTGCATATCTCTTAATCACCCTTTGAACATTTAAATCCTGATTAAAAAAAAAAAAAACACAAAAAGCTAATAAAATTATCTTCTTTTTTGTTAAAAAAGTTTCCATACTGAGCTTGTTTTCTAAAATTCAGTAATTTTTTTTAAAGTGTCATCACTACTACAGTAACACATCACTGCACACAGTAAGTTTTCACAGGCAAGCACAATGGATGCTTCCAGTTTTCCACCCAATGTAAATACTTAGTTATGTGGCCAACGTTATCATAAATTACCATATCATAATGCATGGATTTTGGACAAGAATCTAATGTATTAAAACCAGTCAGAACTCTCACAAATAATGTTTTCTAAGGAATGTGTACTATGTTATATTGTTATTATTGCTTGCATATTTTCAGTGAGTTCCATTTAACAGACATTATATATATTAATAATACTAATATTTTTATTATGAGCACAGTAAAACTAGTATATTTTAGTATTAATGTTAGGAATATAAGATAATTCTAATATAATAAACATTTACATTCCTGTACCAATTTCCTGGTTCACAACACATCAATAATGACTTAGAGTAACTTCAAATAATTCAGTAAAGTTTCACCACTGCTTTGCATAATAAGAAATCCATGGGTTTGATCACATGCCAAAATTCATGTTGGGATTTCCTATTCTTCAGGCTCAGATATATTTGTCCACTTAAGAACACTGTCTATGTGATAATGAGAATATTCACCCTGATAATGAGAAAAAGATCTTACCCTGAGAATAACACTAATATAATGTGAAAAGATAGTATGAGAGGGTATACTAGAGAGCAATTTCAACGCTTTTTGTAGAGGTAAAAGTTTTATTCTACTGGTCTTAAAAATTGCACATTTTAAAGATAACTAAAATAAAGAACTCATAAAGTCCTTTTATTGCAAAAATTCAAAGCAACAAAAAGTAAATTTTTATCAGAAGAAAAAGTCATTCAGGGTATTATTTTGCAGAGCTTCTGGGCCCTGCTTGAAAGCACACAGTATTCTACCTGAAAACACACAACATTTATATTATACTATTTCAATAAAACAGTAGACATTTTTCATCCTTTCTCCCCCCCCCCCTCCAAATCTTGACTGCTCTGATTTCAGGGGAGCATGATTACCGTTTGTAGACCATTTATGTTTTATAATGTACCAACGATAAAAGTGTTGGCCATGTGTGCTGGTTTTGACTGAGAAGGGGTTAATTCTCCTCACTGTGGGGGTCGGCTACCTTTCCAGCTTCCCGCGCTCTGCCGCGTGGCAGGGGGGGGGCTGGGAGGGGCAGGGCCATGGCGGGGACGGCTGACCCCGACTGGCCAATGGCAGGTTCATGCCACACCATGTGACCCCATGACCAGTATATGAAGGGGGGGCAGTTGCAGCTCGGGGGTGGCGGCGGGTCGGCGGGCGGCGAGCGGCTGCGTTGTGGGCAGTTCATTTCGGCAGTTCGTTCCCCCTCTCCCCTCCCTTCCCCCCTCCCCCGGGGCTTTGCGCCTCTCGTTGTTCTCCTTTATATTGCATTTCTGTTGTTGTTTCTTTTAATTTTAATTATTAAACTGTTCTTATCCCAACCCACGAGCATTACCCTTCTGATTCTCTCCCCAATCTACCGGTGGGGGAGTGAGCGAGCGACTGTGTGGGGCTGAGCTGCCGCTAAACCACGGCACCATTCTAAACCATTAATTTATAATGTACTGAAAGGATCTGTGGAAAAATATCTGAAAAATTGTTCATTCACTAGTGTCAAGATCATCCTCATATCTTATATAAAAATACATCATTCTACACAATATTTTTGTTGGTTTTCTTTTTCATTTTAAATAATCCAACATGTTTTTAATCTGGTTTTGCACAGCTATACTGGGACTTTTCCCAAAAATAATCATTGACAACTGTTTGTATATAAGAACTGGCTTCAGACAAAAAATTGCTCATTCCCCATTAGATGTAATTTATTCCTGCTTTTAAGTAAGTGCACTTTGTTTTCCTCTGCATATATTGTCAGTTCCACTAGTTAATGCATTGCATGGCATCAAGTGCAGTACTTTAACTCTCTGTTTTATCTGACCTAAATCTTACCTCATGTTGTTGAAATATGATAGTCATAGATAGACTATCCATGTAGTTACAGAATTATACCAGTGACTTGCAATTAACAAATTTTCCTCTCCAGTGATTTCTGCACACAGGAAACAGCAAAATACTTGAGTGTGGAGCTGAATATTCTAATGCTCAGTTTGACATTTGGTAGATCACTTTTTAAAATATGAGCTTATAAATATCTCAGTCCAGTTCATTTAGAATAAATCCACTAAAGAAAAAGAAGTTAAGTGTACCTCTATACAGATAGGTAGAAATACACATATATTTACATGTACTTATATATAAGTTGCAGGGGAATAGCAGGATTCCCAGACATGGAATTTTGTAACAACCTCTTCAGTCTTTTACCTGTCATGACAAAATATGGAAAAATAACTCAATATCCTCCCAGACAAATAATCAAAAAAGCAGAAATGCATTTTGTCCATGTAAAAAAAGTACCTACAGTCAGTGCGTTGTGCACTTATCTGACCAAAATGCATTTCAATTCAAACAAGTGGAAAAACAAAGCCTCTTTTTAAACATATAAACAGAAGTTTTATAGTGGCAAATACTTTGTAGCTATCTGTACAGGCAATAGTGAAAATATTTTAATAGAAGTTCTAGGAATACAAATAAAACTATACTCTCTTTTTGAAATTTCTGATTCTAAAAAGAAAAAAAAAAGAGTTTTAGAATGAAGGTTCTTACAACAGCCATTTTACCCTGGAATAGGAAAAGCTTTAAAAATATAGAAGGCAGAATACTTCCTTGATTTTGAAAGTGTCTAATTTTTATAATTTTTATAGATGGCAATATTAACTATAAATATAACCTTATTTATTAATCTCAGTAAATTATTCCTGGCTTGCTGCAGTATGAAGAAATTACAAGCTGCAACATTATCTCATGAGTAGGTGATATGATTGTGCTGGCTTTGGCTGGGATAGAGTTCATTTTCTTCAGAGTAGCTTGTATGGGGCTATGGTTTGGATTTGTGCTGGAAACAGTGTTCATAATGCAGAGATGATTTTGTTATTGCTGAGCGGTGCTTATGGAGAATCAAGGCCTTTTCTGCTTCTCACACTCCCCGAGCAGCGAGTGGGCTGGGGGTGCACAAGAAGTTGGGAGGGGACACAGCCAGGACAGCTGACCCCAAGTGACCGAAGGGATATTCCACGCCATATGACATGGTTTCATGGTTTAGCCCCAGTCGGCAACTAAACACCATGCAGCTGCTTGGTCACTCCCCCCACCCCTGTGGGATGGGAGAGAGACTCAGAAGGGCAAAAGCAAAAAAACTCTTGGGTTGAGATAATAACAGTTTAATAATTAAAATGAAATAGTAATGATAACAATAATTATTATAACAATAACAATAATATAATAAAAAGAAAATACCACACAAGCAATACAACCACTCATAAACCGCCAACCGATGTTGCCAGTCCCCAAGCCGTAATCACTGCCTCCCCTGCCGGCCAGCTCCCCCCAGTTAACATTCTGGGCATGATGTCATATGATATGGAATATCCCTTTGGCCAGTCTGAATCCACTCTCTTGGCTGTGCCCCCTCCCCTCCGGGCTTCTTGTGCACCCGGCAGAGCCTGGGAAGCTGGAAAAGTCCTTGACTAGTACAAGCACTGCCCAGCAACAACCAAAACATCTGTGTGTAATCAGCATTATTTTCATACTAAGTCAAAAACACAGCACTATCCCAGCTAAAACCATGACGCATGGTCATATCATGACCATGCTCAGAATATAAAGCTGGGGTAAGGAGAAGGAAGGGGGGGGACGTTCAGAGTGATGGCATTTGTTTTCCCAAGTAACAGTTACATGTGATGGAGCCCTGCTTTCCTGGAGATGGCTGAACAACTGCTTGACCATGGGAAGTGGTGAATGAATTCCTTGTTTTGCTTTGTTTGCACGCACGGCTTTTGCTTTACCTATTAAACTGCCTTTATTTCAACCCAAGATTTGCCTCACTTTTTTTCTTCTGATTCTCTCCCCTATCCCACTAGGTGGGGAGTGAGTGAGCAGCTGCACGGTGCTTTGTTGCCAGCTGGGATTAAACCACAACAATGATAAAGCTGCTGTCATGTTTCACTGTTGAAAACTACCTTGTCAAAATTAATTTGCCAGGGAAGAAGACTTTATTGAAAAAACTAGTCATGGGTTGTGCACAACGTAATTGACCACAACACAATAAATCCAATTTAGTTTTAATTAAGGTATTTTTGTACTTCTAGTAAATGTAATAAAAACCACAGTATTTTAATGAATATCAGAACATGTAAAAGACAAGCGAAAAACTTTGCGCATTTGAACTATGTTCACTGAGAAGCAGGGTACGAAATAAAGCAATTGTTAGGTATGTTCACTGATGTTGCAATACAATCCTATGGAGACTAGTAAAGAAAAAGGAAGCCATGTGAGGAATAACTCTTCTTCAGGAATGAAATCTGGCCAAAAAAATGTAACTTAAAAAAATACAAATATCAGTGTTATGCACCAAATTTAAATCACAGTCATGTAAAAGGGTCTCATATGTGGATGCTTGAGGCAATATGAAACACTGTTGATTCCAGTGAAATTTTCCTCATTGAGACATCAGCCCGTAAGAATTATATTGCTAAAACACAAGCATGGCCTCCTTCTGATCTCTTCAAAGTGAAGGCAATGTAGAAGGAATCATCTAAGAAAAACCTCTCCAAATTTACTTGTTCTGAATTACAAGAGGCAGATGACAATGACATTTACATGCAGATGATCTAAAGACAACTGTGAGCTTAACTCCACTGACATCTAAGCATGATGTAAGTTCAGAGGGTTTTTTTGGTTTATTTTCTATAGGTAAAAACAAACAAACAAACAAACCCAAACAGTATTCAATAGAGTATACTTTTATGCTGGTTTTGGGGCTCTTTTCTAACAAATAAGACAATGACATTTCCTAGGTCATAGCATTGAAATACTCTGTATTTTCCCAATCATACTAATTAGATTAAAATGAACAGCTAGTATATGCATGCCTGTAAGAGACCTGGCCATCTACCATAAACCAGAGGTCAAGATGTTTAGTGTTGAGAAAAATGAATTCTTACACATGTAGTCTCAAAATTACACACCACTTCGCTTGTTTGTCTCAGGATTCTGTTTTAGATGTAATGACCATTGGTAGGGAACAGTAAGACATTTATCAGAGGAACTCTTTAAAGATGAGTGTTTAATCAAAGAGAGTCTCCATGGCAAACAGGGAGAAAGAGATAAGAAGCTCATTAGTGGGTAATCACCTTTAGCAACCTTCTGCAGAATTCTGTGTTGGATAATTGCATTAGACAAAATTAGGACAAATTCATTAGAATGGAACCACAAAGGTCTCTGTATTAAATGTAAAGTTAGATGGTCTTGATATTAAACACAGACTCATAGAAGGAACTATTGAAAATAATTAGTTAAATTTTTTATCAAACATAGACCAAAAACACCTTAACAGTAATTTAGTGTATTAAGCCTTTAAGCCGTTATGCCTGATGTTAAAACTAAAATCAATAATTCGTCACATTCTTAGGTTATATTTCAGTAATTCGTAGCCACTACTATTAAAATGTGTACTTTGGGATTATTTTTTTTTTTATCTGTCAAACTTTTACCCCTTAGATTCTTCCCCGCTATTGATTAGAGCGCTGTCTTCTCCAAGAAATGTTTCCTTTCTGCATGAGTTTCTTCAGTAAGTTAAGTCACCTCTTCATCCTCTTTCATGTATACTGAAAAGTTTTAGTTCCTTCAGTCTCCAGACAAAATGACAATTTTGAGACCTAACAGAACTTGTTTCCTCTTTTTCTGAATCCTTTCCAATTTGTCAACTGTATTCTGCCCTAAAGTGACACTATTCAGATAATGACCTCTCTAATAATGAATAAAAAGAAATATGTTTTTAATATTCTTATGTGATAGTCTTCTGCTTACACACTAGATTCATATTTAACCACAGGACTACTTTGGGAGGTTATCATTCAAATTCAAATTTACACTGTGTATTTTCACATACCCTTGGAATTAAATCAAAATCTATCCAAAGTTCTACTGAAAAAGGTATCAAAAGAAAGCATGTGTAACACTGTGACTGTGATGACTGACTGGCAAGTGGAAACATCAGGTTCAAGTCTCTCGTCTTCGTAATTCAAGAGTACAATTTTTTATGCCAATTCATTTCAAAATTGGTAGATCAAGAATTTGAACAATGATCTACAGTGAAGTCCATTAACCTTCTACTTTGTTACAAATATAAGTTTTATGCAAGTTAACACATTTTAATCCAACCTTTTTCATGATCATATCCATAAACAAAATTTGGATTTATGCCTTGATTGTGTATCTACTTAATTATCAGCTAGCATTTTTCTGGAAAGTAGGAGAGGAAGATTTAGGAGGTATAAATAATTTTACTATAAAATAGAATTATTACTAATAACTTTGTATTTTCATCAAAATCATGGATAAACATATTAAATATCTCCAAGCCAAGAATAGGAAACAATAGAATGTTATTTCCAAAGATACAGGTTTCCCACGACCTTTTTGTGGTATTGGTTAACAAGGTTTTAACCCAACTGAATTTTTGTGTTTTTTTCTTTTTTTAATCAGAAATTTATCAGAATGCTAATTTTATTTAGAATGTTTTTTGTAGCCCCTGCAAGACTGCATAATTTTTTAAAAATAAATATAAATGTTATATTCTGTAAAGTTAACCTGTGAATCCAGAAAAGGATCTCAAGCTTGCCTGATATAACAGTGTTTCATCAAAATACTATCTTTATTGTATTTGTTTGTGTATAGCAGTGATAGTTTCTCCATTTTATGAGCTTAGCTCCTTTCATTACTCTGCAAACATAATTTCTTTCTAGTAGTCTCAGAAAATAAGATTTACCCATAAAACAGGATTTTCTCCTACTGCTATATTTCTAATGTGAGCAAGGGAAAAGTATTTTACCTACAATATTTGTTAGAATACAAGGGATATCCTAAACAGAAACCTTAAGATATCAAATCTGACTGAGAATGAGGGGAAGTCCCTCAAACTCAATTGTTTTGGTAGTTTCAAACTTCTGTTTGCTCCATATTAATACTTGACCAAAGGTCAGTCCTTTGGAAGTATTAATGGACCCCAAATTTACATTCCCATAGTTGCAAACCTGTTGAACACAGATATTATATCCTACTTCTTACTAGGTTTTTAGCTCTTATTTCACTACATATGTTTTAAAATAATCAGAAATATAATTTTAAGAGGATATTGACTTAAAAATTAGTAGGTGCATATGCTGATAAAACATATATGTGAGCAAGACACCAAAATATTTAAAAAGGCTTTTCTTTCTTTATTCATAGACTAAAAGTTAATAGTTAAAGCAGAGGTTTAAAGTTGTTCATACTAATATAAGGTATATAGTCAAGAACATTATTGTAGCATCTCTCTTACCTCTACAGATAGGAACAGGGAAGTCCCACGATGCCGTATTCACAGAGTTAGCTATGCAAGTAAGCTGAGGGTGGCCATCCAAAATATATCCAGTTACACAGCTGTATCGGATTTTGTCACCAACATCAAATCTTGTACCATATAAGATACCCTTTGGTGGAACTCCTGGATTGCCACAGGAACTACTCTGTAATTCTGGAGAAGACATATCTATTACTACTTATAATTTTTTTATGAATCAATATTGCATTTTGCTGAAGAATATGGAACACAAATTACTGCAACTTTAGACGGAGTATGTTTTCATGGATATTGTACAACTCTTCGCACTGAAAATCCATTACTGACTTAGCCTATTAAGTATTTGTTTATGTACTCACATATCCAAAGGTAGAGCATCATATGAAAATGAACACAAAGTTTCCTTAAACTTCAGCTATAGATTTTTCCTATATTCATGTATTTTTCTTAATTGATAGCAAAGAACCCATTACATAGGAAGAGGAAACAAAGGTACTTGGTATATTTCTGACTCTTCAGTTATACAAATGCAAAACAAACAAAACTGTAATACAGACATAATAGACATTAGATTTGAATCAACCAAAATTTGAAAGAATAAATAAAAGTACTGAAGAGAGAACACTAGGAGAAGGTTTTAAGAAATACAAGCCTGAGCATGACCAGGAAGCTGTTGAATTAATTTAATACATTTTAGATAATGAGGCAAAAGGATGAGATACTGTGGGTAACTGATTTCTGAGAAAAGGATTGGTTAATTTACCCATATGGAATACCACAGATCTGGATGACTTCTACCCTGATGAAGAGCTTTAAACCATTGAGAATCCAAAATAAGTCATGGTTCTGCTGTTAGTTTGATCTCTGAGGACATTAATTAGAATTCAGTTTTACTAGGTGGTACTCACACCCCAACTGTGTACCCTTCTGACTGATGTTTCAGCATCATAAATATCTTCATTAAAACATTTCCAATTATTAACTGCTGAAGTCCTTCAGTTAATAGACATAAAAAGAAACATTTTATACAAGTGTGAGCAAAAAAGGTTTCACAAACTCATCCTGAGCTCTTCAAAGCTTGTACCAAGTGTACTTACCAGACCAATGTTAATAGGGAAGAGGCAAATAAGGTAAACCTGTATTTAGATTCCTAGCAAATTTCCCTAATCTACAAGGTAAAGAAACAAGATTGAAGAACAGAAGGGTATACAGGTACTGTCTTAATTGCTTTTCCTGAGTTCCATATAACTAAATTATTTTTCTGCATCCCTGACATGCTCATGACAGTGTGTACAGAGGCACACGCAAATATATATATATACATATATATATAAACATAGAATCATAGAATCATTAAGGTTGGAAAAGATCCCTAGGATCATCAAGTCCAACAGTCAACCCAACACCACCAGGCCTCCTAAACTATGCCCTGAAATGCCACGTCTACATGTTTTTTGAACTCCACCACCTCTATGGGCAGCTTCTTCCAATGCCTCACCACTCTTTCAGTGAAAAATTTTTTCTAATATCCAATCTAAACCTCCCCTGATGCAGCTTGAGGTGGTTTCCTCTCATCCTATAGCTAGTAAGTTGGGAGAAGAGACCAAAACCCACCTCGCTACAACCTCCTTTCAGGTAGTTGTAGAGAGCGATAAGGTCTCCCCTCAGCTTCCTCTTCTCCAGGCTAAACAGTCCCAGTTCTCTCAACCTCTCCTCATAAGACTTGTTCTCCCAACCCTTCACCAGCTTCACTGCCTTTCTCTGGAAATGCTCCAGCACCTCAATGTCCTTCTTGTAGTGAGGGGCACAAAACTGAACACGGTATTTGAGGTGTCGCCTCTCCAGTGCCAAGTACAGAGGCACAATCACCTTCTTGCTCCTGCTGGCCACACTATTCCTGATACAAGCCAGGATGCTGTTGGCCTTCTTGGCTGCCTGAGCACACTGCTGGCTCATGTTCAGCTGGCTGTCAGCCAATACCCCCAGGTCCTTTTACACCAGGCAGCTCTCCAGCCACTCCCCCCCAAGCCTGTAGCATTGTATGGGGTTGTTATGACCAAAGTGCAGGACCTGACTCTTGGCCATGTTTAACATCATGCAGTTGGCCTCAGTCATTGATCAAGCCTGTCCAGGTCCCTCTGCAGAGCCTTCCTACCCTCAAGCAGATCAACACTCCTGCCTGACTTCGTGTCATCTGCAAACTTGCTGAGGGTGCACTTGATCCACTCACCCAGATCATTGATAAAGATGTTAAAAAAGACAGGCCCCAACACTGAGATCTGGAGAACCCCGCTCATGACCAGCTGCCAACTGGATTTAGCTCTATTGACCACAACTCTCCAGGCTCACATTCCAGCCAGTTTTTCATCCAGCAGAGAGTACACCAGTCCAAGACATTTGCCACCAGCTTCTCTAGGAGGATGCTGTGGGAGACAGTGTCAAAGGCTTTACTAAAGTCCAGGTAGACAACATCCACAGCCTTTCCCTCATCCATTAGGCAGGTCACCTGCTCATAGAAGGAGATCAGGTTGGTCAGGCATGACCTGCATTTCATGAAGCCGTGCTGGCTGGGCCTGATTGCGTGGTTGTCCTGCGCATGCTTGGTGAGCTCACTCAAGATGTATCACTCCATAATCTTCCAGGGTACCAAGGTCAAGCTGACAGGCTTGTAGCTCACCATATCCTCCTTCTGGCCCTTTTTGTAGATGGGCGCCACATCAGCAAGCCTCCAGTTTTCTGGGACCTCTCCTGTTAAAGAGGACTGCTGGTAAATGAAAGAGAGTACCTTGGTAAGCTCCTCTACCAGCTCCCTCAGTACTCTTGGGTGGATCCCATCCAGCCCCATAGCCTTGTGAGGGTCCAGGTGGAGCAGCAGGTTGGAAACTGCTTCCTCCTGGATTAGGGGGGATTTATTTTGCTATCCATCCCTTCTTCCAGCTCAGGGGGCTAAATACCTTGGGGATAACTGGTCTGACTATTAAAGAGAGAGGCAAAGAAGTCATTTAGTACCTCATCCTTTTCCTCATCCTCAGTGGCAATGTTCCCCTCCACGTCCAATAGAGGATGGAGATTCTCTTTGGTTCGCTTTTTGTTGCTAAAGTATTTGCAAACCCGTTTTATGTTATGTGTTACAACAGTGGCCAGGCTGATTTTCAGCTGGGCTTTTCCTTGCCTAATGAGGTCTCTGCACTCTTCTTGTGTTTCCTGCCCATTCTTCCAAAAACAGTAGACTCTCCTTTTTTTCCTGAGTGCCAGCAAAAACTTCCTGTTCAGCCAGGCTGCTCATCTTCCCCACCGGTTTGTCTTGCGGCACTTGGGGACAGCCTGCTCCTGCACCTGCAGGACTCCCTTCTTCAAGAATGCTCAGCCTTCCTGGGCTCCTTTGCCCTTCAGGACTTCTTCCCGAGGGACTCTCCCACCCAGCTCCCTGAACAGGCCAAAGTTGTCCCTCCGGAAGTCCATCATAGTGGTTTCGCTGACCACTCTTGTTACTTTATCAAGAATTGAGAACTCAATCATATCATGGTCGCTAAGCCCAAGGTGTCCACTTCTGAAGAGCACCATGTCTCTGTGATGGCAACTAAGTCATAGCTATCCCGCTGCACAATGGCTTCCAGCTCCTCCTGTTTGTAGCCCTTGCTGCTTGCAATGGCGTAGATGCACTTGAGCTGGGCTATTAGTTTCACCCCTAAGCCTGGCACACCACCCCTAGGCTCCTCTCTGGTGGGCCTGGTTACATCCCCTTCCCCCTTCAACCAAGTTTAAAATCCTCTCAATAGCCCCACCAACTCATTTGCAAGAATCCTTTTCCCCTTTTGAGATGGGTGAACTGTTGCCAGCAGGCCCGTTGCCATGTAAACCTCCCCATGATAAAAAAAACCAAAATGCCACTGATGGCACCAGCCTCTGAGCCATGTGTTAATCAGATGAATTTTCCTGTTCCTTTCAGTATTATTCTTCCCTACCATTGACGGGACTGAGGAAAACACTACCTGTGCTCCTGATCCTTCAGTCAATCCCCCCAGTGCCCTGAAGTCCCTTTTGATTGTTCTTTGATTCTCTTTTGTTTGCTCTAAAACATATTTAAATATAGTATGGAAAAATAATTTGAACTGTTATAGTAAGTTTCAATTAAAGAAATAAGGTATAAATGGTTATCAAAATAAACAATATGATTTATGAGGTACACTACATTGTCAAACTTCCATGCCAAGAAGTACGAGGAACTAGGATATATTACTAGATTTCGGATACCAGTCATGAAAAAAAACCTATGTAGCAGTTATTAAAAGGAAGAATCTGGTAGTCATATATATATATGCTATATATGCTATACCTTTCTATACATATACATGATATATGTAAAATATATTCTAAAAATGTGTTCATCTGCAAGACTTGCTGTACCTGTCATGTGTTGATGTGAATATGTTAAATATGCAGATTAGTTTCTTATGTCATTGCTGATATTGCTTTCTTTCTCTTACATAATAAACCCTGTGGAACTGGATTTGACTTTCATTGCCTTGCACAAGGATGCAGCACAGAAGTAAGAAGGTAGCAAGTCTCATCTTGGTCACTTCAAAGCTCACCTAGATGGTTGATATTCTTACTATTTCTTTATCAAGCTAAGTGTTCTGTCCTCCAACAAAACTCCCATCCTCAAATCTTCTTGCAAGCTTTACAAAAGAAAGTAATGCTGCAGTTGACTCCTGCATATTTGTTCAAAGGGATTTCACTTAAAAGTTTTTCAAGGCCACCTCAGTTATCATGTATCATCATAGCATGGCAAAAGAGAGGTAAGAGTATTATCCCCTGTATTTTGGTTATCTTATGAATCATACTAAATTGAAAAGTCTGCCTGTACACAGTGTTTTTATATTTGGCTTCTCCAAGAAGATGAAATCTTTCAAAGGCCTGTATTTCTTAGTGCTCTGTAAAAAGGTCACAAAAAGTTTCTCTGCCCTTTGAAATGAAGAATATAAAGATTAGTGATGCCTTTAACAGTCACTGCCTAAAATTGCTTGCTTTACCCTTACTGCCGTCTCATCAAGAATTACACACAGAGGCAATATATTCTTATGAAATTATATTTTAAAGTACTAATTAAAAATCACCCTCCTTCTAAACTAGAACTCATTTTCCAGTTGCAATACTACATGACTTGTCTAAAAAGACTATTTGGCATTTTCCATGAGCTTTTTATTTTTATGAAAGTTGCTAGTGAGTATGTTACTACTTCTAACCCTTCAAGTCATTTTGTTCCTGTTCTAGATAATAAAGTAGAAAATAAATTGTGCAATTTAAAATGAGTTAGTTTCTTCTGTGAGTATTTTCATTTTGAACATATACAGGTGCTTTTTTTTGCGGGGGTGGGGGGGTGGGGGTGGATGTGAAATTCACCAAGTAACTGCATTAGTCTTCTTCAGTGTCTAGCATCTATTTTCAAACTGATTCTGACACTGTACTACCAACTCCCTACCATTTAAAGCTACAGATTGTTACCTTGAGATTGTCATCTGTCAGGGAACACAGCAGTTGCCAAACTAGATTGCAATTTTTGTTCAGCTCTGTGCAGATTCTTGTCTTCAGTGACATTCTGATAGTCAGTAATGATATGAAGCATGAAAAAGTATTTCCTTTTAAATTAACCATGTTGTAATTTGGTTGAACTTTTCCTTGTTCATGTACTCTGAAAATAAGCATAATTGTATTTTTTACACCATCCTACTTTTTTACATTTTTATTGGGTACTGTTGTTAATCTCCTTTTTAAAGCAGGCTTTCCTAATTGTTTCACTCTCTCTCCAGGTAAGAGGTTTTTTTGTCCTAGATTTAATTGTCAGTTATCTCTGAAATCATGTGCATTGTTTTCTTGTGCAAAACCAAAATGCTTTTTAAAGTCAATATTCTACCTGCAAGCGAGGTACATATGAACTTATGTCCTCTTTTTTTCTACATGATAGTAAACCACCAAGATTAAAATACTCTTCAATGCTTTTCAATAAGTTTCTATTTCATTAATTCATATTAATGTCAATGGAAATTATGTTCAAAGGCTGTGGGTAAAATATGCCTCAGAGAGTTCTGCGTAGCAGGAATGGACACACTCCTTTGAAGACTTTATTAGCAGAAATTCAACCATTTATAAATACTAATTAATAAGCTATTCAAATTAAATAACATTAAATATAATTTCTTTGTGAGACTACTTTCAGAAACAAGGCTTGCAGAAATTGAGACTCTTTCTCAGCATTCACTCAAGGAGAAACCAATCTTAACCAGATATGAAAATTTCAAGTTTACTTTCTTTTTTTTCCCATTTTAAATCAAGAATTTTTCTTTTATGTTATTTATAAAATCAAGGGTAGCTCCTGTCCACCCTAAACTGTTTAAGCATGAAATTTATCATTTGATGTCCAAATATCCAGAACAAATATTTGCAATTATTCCAGTTAAAAAAAAAAAAATCGTTTATTGCATCATTGCATTGCATTTAGATCAGTGGAAGCTATTTATATTTCCTCTGCTGAAGATTAATGTTCTTCACACACTAAATCTGATATTAGCACTTCAGGAACATAAAGAATTTTGTCTTTTTTTTTTTTTAAGGGTTATAAATTTATCACAGTTTTTGTTCACAGTTATTACAAATCATTATGATCCCATTTTTTGTAATCTAAAGTGAGAAACTGTCAATATTAAACATATATCTTCATGAGTACTCAGTCATTGAAAAATCTATGAAATATCCCAATAGAGGCTAACATCCATTTCATTTATTACTTTTGAAATTGAACATTCCTCGTATCCCTACACTGTCAGTGTGGATATCTCCCTGTATTCATGCATGGCAATAGTCCTAGACTGCTTGTTCACTCACGTCTACAACAACTCCTTTGCCAGACAAACCTGAGTATGTTCCAGGGAATACACTGTTCTAAGGACCACTCCAGTTGTCTTTTGGAGCAGGACTTGGTGTAACTGGAAATACTAGAATATGGCTGTACACTAATATCCCTTGGAATAACAATGCTTATGTAGTTTGCCTTATTGACAGGCAAGAATGCTTTGGTATTGACAGCTCAAGACTGATTTCAGAAGTGCTGCATGTAGTATGTGTGTGGATATAAAGAGCGCTATACATTCCAAGGGTCCCAAAATAATAGGAAAGATGATACATTTGTAACAATATGAAATAGCCTGAAATTCAGTTGTCCAAAATTCACCTATATCAAATCTTATAATGGTTTATTTTAGTTGCACATATTTTTCCAAAGGTTTTATAAACTAAAAAAGTAACTTAGGTAGTTAGTTACTTACATAGTTTCTACCCCAGAATATTTTGCTTTCTTTCCAAAATGTATATTTTGCTTACTTTATTTTCCATTCTGTCCTCATTCACATTGCATATATGAGTAAGCATGATCTAGATTTAGATCTAAAAGAAGAATTAACTGATTAGTATTGAAATACCATTGTCTTCCTACACATGTATTGAAATGCCCATATACATACCTGTCCCATTTGAGTTTACTATGTGAGGGAAACCACAACAAAAATTTGGAGTAGGCAGTATCAGTGAAGTGAAAGAAAAAATGAAAAACTTAATATCTAAAGTGGCAATTTAACTACACAGATATGTATGGTTCAGAAAGCAAAGAAATAAACTATAAATTAATGCTTTCAAGGATCTATCATGAACAATACAGATTTATTAAAACAGAAATTAAATTTAAAAATCTGCTCCCCCAAAATCCCGGTCTGTCCTTTATAGCACTTAATCAATAAATGTGGTTATTCCTTGATTCCAACAGATGTCTGACCTCAAGATATAAGTGCAGAATGAAGAATCACTCTTCTGAAATTCACATTTGTTTACAGCACTAATAGAAATAATTTTGTCTAACAACAAAACTTCTCTGAAGTTTTTCTTTTGTTTTCTGCATTTTATGTGGGTGAATCAGAAGAGACTGTCATATTCTGGTATCTATCTATAAATAGGTAGGCAAGAGGAAGTGTGAGAAATAATTATTTTTTTCCTAAAAGAAAACATGGTAAAACATGTTTTTTCTTCTCCTGTTCTTAATTGCTCTTTCCTGATTGACAAATATCTCTGTAATAGTAACCTCACTGAGGGTCTCTACTGTTCACTAATGATAACACAGCTAATTATATTGTAGAGTTTCTTACCTATTTTTTAATGAATTACATAATTTTCCTTTTATCTTCCCTTTGAAATGATTTCCATGCCAAACAATGACGGAGGAACTTGATTATCTGAAGTAAAGCAACTGAATAGTATAAGCGTGTTTTTTAAAACTGTGTCTTGAGGGAACTTTAAATGTACATATTTATACTGAGTTTGATTTTGGTTCTAAGTACATTGAAAGAATCATTGCATTTACCTTCTTTGCAAGTAACACAAGAATGTTTCTATTTATAACAACAACAACAAGTACAGCAAAAAACCCCTCAGGATATGTGAAGGAACCATGTCATAACTGTAGTACTGTAGAAACATTGATACAGCAAGCATGACAAATGTAGTACAAGAAATGGTCCAGGGTTTGCAATACCTTCCCTTCGCATGCAATACGCTATTTGGAATATCGTTTTAAATCAGTCAAAAACACAGAACAGGACTAGAGAGCTGAAAGACCATACAAAAAGACAATGGCAGTCACTAATTTTACCATATGACAACATAATACAGCACCAAGTGAAATCAACAGAAAGATGACTATAACTTCAGTAGATATGGTTAAATCTGACATTTCCCCATCAGGCACACTTCTGAAGTGTTACCTGAAGGGAATGACAAAAATGTAAAGACTGGATAATTAACTAGGAGAGCTGTACAGTTAACAGCACTAGCCACCTTTGTTCAACTTTACCGAATTCCACTTGACTTTGGTTAAAGTTTTACCTGCAGTAAATTCCTGTACAGATGGTGAGGGCACCAGTTAAACCCAAGTATGGCTGGAAGGTAAATTCACATATTGCATGGACTGAGAAAGAACATTGGAGACTACATGAAGTTTTGGAATGGGTGTAGAGTTGCTAGTGTGACAGAGATTACTCCATCCACATTGTTCTGAAAGTATTCAACCCTATCAGTATAGTCCAAAGTCTGAGGTACTGTATCTGCCACATGTGGTTGTTCAGCTTCCAAGGTGGATGAAGCCCAGACAGATGCACCCTGTCTGTCATGCAATACCTGGGCAGATATATTCATATATGAGTCATAACAGGATTGTTCCATTTAGACTGCAGAGCATGGTTTTTTGGCACAGCTGTATTCTGTAGGCAGCTCAGAAGAGGCTGTTGCAATTACAGAGCAAGGATTATTTTAGGACAAGCTAAAATAAAAAATAATCCTAAAACCGATACCATATTGTTATTCCTTCTGCAATATGTATTTCTTACTATGACTTTTATACAAAAGAATATTTTTTTAATTTTCTGAATTGTTATCATAGAATCATAGAACAGTTTGGGCTGAAAGGAATATTTAGAGGTCACCTAGTCCAACCCCCTGCAGTGAGCAGGGACATCTTCAACTAGATCAGGTTGCTCAGAGCCCCGTCCAACATGACCTGGAACATTTCTAGGGATGGGGCCTCCACAGCCTCTCTGGGCAGCCTGGGCCAGTGTTTCACCACCCTCACTGTAAAATTTTTTCTCCTTGTATCCAGTCTAAATCTACCCTTCTTTAGTTTAAAATTATTACCCCTTGTCCTGTCACAGCATGCCTTGATAAAGAGATTGCCCTCGTCTTTCCTATAGTCCCCCTTTAAGTATTGGAAGGTCGCCACAAGGTCTCCCCACAGCCTTCTCCAGGCTGAACAACCCCGACGCTCTCAGCCTGCCCTCACAGCAGAGGTGCTCCAGCCCTCGGATCATTTTTCTGGCCCTCCTCTGAACCCGTTCCAACAGGTCCATGTCTCTCTTGTGCTGAGGGCTCCAAAGCTGGACGCAGCCCTGCAGGTTGGGTCTCACCAGAGCAGAGTAGAGGGACAGAATCACCTCCCTCACCCTGCTGGCCACGCTGCTTTTGATGGAGGCCAGGATATGTTATGGTAAGGAATATCTCATAGAATTGTTTCTTTTTATTCCACTGTTGCCTAAATGCCTCACTTTATTTTGCCTTCGATAGGTACTTTATAAATGTTACATTTTTCCTCAGTGGCTGTCCTTACCTGGAGAATTTACAGTAACCAAAGATATAGAAAGCTAAATGAATTTAGAAAAAGGCAGTTTACCCACCGAAGGAGGATGTCATAGCACAAACAAGTTGTGTGGTATCATATAGAGAGTGTCTCCACACAAATTTCACAGACAAGAATAGATACATAGTTGAAATAAATGTCATTAATTTTATATGTTTCATATACTGTCACATCTAGGTTCCCACTGAAATTAGGGTTCCATTTTGCAAGACATAACACAAATATTAGGAAGATGTATAGGCTTTATATTCAAGATGATAAGAATACTGAAAGCAGAGCACAGAATGAAATAAAACACATTTTGTGGAAGAGTACTGGAACTTCTTAAGGAGACTTAAGAAGACATGTAAGAGTTGACACTTAACACTGATAGGCATTGCGAATTAGTGAATTGACTCTTAAACTGTTATAAAGGTTAATCTGAAAGATTTATGGTTTAAATGATTATAAACTAGAGACTGGCTAGTCTTAAAAAGAAATTATGCAATGTCTCTTCCAGCTTCCTGTAGGCAAAGGTCATCTGAACTGACTAGTATATAGTCTGAGGATACAGACACATGTCCATGGCTAATCAACCATGCCTCATGTCTGACTTACTGACCAAGGTTTCCTCACCACAGGCCTTCTTCACAAATTGTGTCTTAATACTGAAGACAGAGAACTTCTATCTTTTTTTTAAAAAAAGAATAATTATTTCTGCTACAGTGGATTACAGGGTTTAAAACTGGATTTAAATGATAAGATATGCATACGGGATGTGTCGTGGACATATCATTAAATAGTGGCATAAAAGGGCACAAAGAAAATCTGTTTTCTCCTTGCGAAAAGGACTTTGACACATGAGAACTGGGCACTAGGTGGCACCTGAAACATTCAGAACTGTTGTATGACCTGGCAGAGTATGTGTTGGTATGTTTATGTTTATTTATAGAATTGCTATTAAGAGACATTGTAATGCCCTGTTACCAGTAAAAATGTTTGATGCAACTGGATCACTTCATTGACTACCTGCTTCTGTTTCTCAAAGGACATGCTGTCTCTTACAGTGAAATTTCAGTCTGTTTTTCACTGTTATTGACGGTATGAAGGATTCCTTTACAACATTATTTACAGAAAACATGTTTACAAAGTTAGAGTTATATCCCTGTATTTGTTTTCTAAGTGTTTTTCATTTAACCATTTTGACAGAAGGAAGGTGGGACTTAATTCATTAATTTAGTTTAATTTAGAAAGTTTTATGGTTCAGAACTTTCCTTTAGAAAAGGAAATTTCCCCCTCCAAAATCTATATCACAATTCTTTTTCCAGTACCACCATTTCTTGATAGTATTAAGGTCCCTAGTATATTTGATGGCAAAGGGTCATAATCCACCTTCTGGGATTTCATAAGGACATTACCAGAATCTTCAGAGGTCTTTTCTTTTTTATATTTTGTACTGCATCTCAACTGTCAGGTTGACACGACTGCTCAATAGGTAGGATATGTAGTAGTTAGTGCCTTTGTTTAGTCAAGACTAGATTGCTGTAATTACTTTCTGAATGTTCTTATATCCTTTTAACAGAACATCTTTAGAAAACACAAACTCTATCCTTTTATGTGTCTCAAGGTCTCAGCACATCAGGTGAAATTCAAAATCCTTAAAATAAGCTTCCTTTTAAAGTATTTTCATTAATGTTTCATGATGCACCAGCACGTCTCTCAGACTACCTAGGATATGATACAGCTTATTCAGTTATATCGCATCGCTGTCATTAACATATATTCATACTCACAAGAGTGTAAATTTGTGATAATGTATAGATTAATGTAAAGTAAAAATATTACATTCACAAATACAACACGTCTTATTGTGAATCAAAATATTTTTATCAAAATGCTGAAACAAAATTGCTACTCCATATCAGGATGGAAGTGTAATCTCTTCAAAAGTACATCAAATTGTACTCGAGGATCCTGCATCCACAATGGAGCTGAAAACACTGTTGATATATTAAGCAAGATAAAGTTTATAATTAAAAGTGTACAACTAATAGTAAAAAAACTGTATTATTTTACTCACTTTTCTAAGCGTTTATGACATGACTCAAAATATATCAGAAGTGCAGAACTTGCATAATAAATTGTTATTCTCAGAGTCATTTTTTCCAACCACAATCATACTTTTAAGGTCTGAAGTAGATGGCTACCTAATTAAGTCCTTTTTATTAGAAAAGGTCTCTTTGGTTAATATTAATCTCCAATATAATACAAATGTTAAATAAAAAATGTCCAGACTTAAGAATATTTAAAAATACTGGATCAAAGATATATGTATGATTCTGCTTTTAATGGTACTTACCCTCGTAATTTCACAGCGCTGAATTGCATTATGGCCTAATGACTCTGCTGCCTAAGGTGAACTAATACAACATTACTGGTCTTGTCCAAACTACTTACATGATGATTCATTAACCAGGAAAGACAATGTGATCAAATTAATGGATAATAATGTGAATAAATAAACATCTGCAATAGGCCATTCATCAAGAGCAAGCACAAGACCTTTGAATAACTTATACTCCATAAAACTTTGGTTTATAACTCAGTGCTGAGCTGTGCACCCACAATATTGTACCTTTTAAATCAGTCAGTTTTCCACATGGAAAGAAAAGCACATTTTAATCCAATCACAAAAGCATTAAGTCTGCTTTTCCCATCTACTCCACCTTTCCGTTTCACTTGAGTAAGTATTCCTGGATGTCCTTCACTTTAGAAGCAGCTATCTGCAATTGTTATTTTATTTCAGCATTATGCTATCATTTTCCTTTTGCAAGAATTAACATTAGTGTTGGGATTCAGCATTCTATTATCACCTTCATTGCATGGGCTTGTGCATTTCTCAAGCCTCAAGATTTATGTGCTTTGCCTTATGCTGGAGGCAAGTTCCCTGGCACATTTGGGAAAATATTTTCAGAATTCTCAAGCATGGAAGAATCAAAGTAGTGTATTTTCTGATGAGAGATATGATTTCCTTATGCAGGAATGATTTAAAATATCTGAATAAAGAAAGAGCTTTCAAGTTGAATGTGTACCAATGTTCTTCTATAAGCAAGCTATCGCTTGGCATATGGGGAACTGCTTTATATAAGCTGTCCTTTGTGGGGCTTGGTGAAAAGTGCTTAATTATATATTTTTTCTTTCTAATAGTGAAAGAGTAATTAATATAGTAATGCACATGATTCAGTACACTATTGACTCTGGTCTATGGACTATTAAGGGTGTCTTTTTTTTCTGAGTTTTTAAAATCAGAAAGAGCTATTTGCAATTTCTTGTCTGAGTCCTGAAGGAGCAGAGAACAGTTTCCTTTGTTATTCCTGCATCAAAATAACTATGTTTGAGACATAAGCAGTAAAAGGCATTTAATCTTATTTTATAGGTACAGTGATGGAAAGCGTCTGCAAAGTAATTCATGTAACATAGGCATATTAATTTTCTTCCTTCAAAGTCTCCTTTTTAACCAATAAAATCTTGAACTCATATAGTCTGTCTTCCCTCAAATTATGTCAGAAACCAGAATAACAGCTACTTTTATTGCAATCAGTTCAGGTTACCTTCAGTAGGTCATTCCTTTCTTTGCTGCTCTGTTATTGGAATGAGTAGAAGTGGTCATAATTTGAGGTTAGAGAAAGGTTTATTATTAAAATAACTCAAGATTTAAATTAACTTCTCTTTAAAGATCTGTGGAGGCCACTGTTTCTCTGGCCATCTCTATAAGACAAGTTAATACTGAAACAGTCATGCCAGCCATGTCTTTGAACTTACTGGTGTTTATATATTGGGAACTACTTGAACAACACCCCTTCAGCTTCTACTTTTAAATACTTTCAATATTCTCTGCTTTTACTGAGAAAGAGAAAAATGTTCTAAGAAAAGATAAGTTTAATATCCTGCTGCAGTCCTGCACAAATCACTGTTTAACATAGCTTATGAAATGTTCATTGTGGTTCTAACTCACTGAAAGATCATATATCTTATAGAGATCTTCACAAAACTTCTTTAAAGAGTGACAGATTGGTATGTTAGAAGAGCTAAAGTGTCAAAGAAATATATGTTATACAAGTAGGCTGTTAGCACAGTGTGAAATGATAAGCAATATGCAGAAATGTATCCTCAGGTCTATATCTGACATGTTCAATCATGTGATATAGAATTCTACTTTAATGTATAAGGAGAAAAAAATTTATAAATGTCAATTGATGGACAAAAAATATTTTTGGCATTAATTTTCCATTTTTGGTGGAAAGACATTAATGAACTGATGAACATTTCAGTTTTATTTCCTCTACTTTTTCCCCTACAAAACAGAGGTGAACAAGAAAAATGAGGAGAAAGATGCATTTTTTTAAAATTTGTTTCTCAACAAGTTTAGATATATGTGTTTTCATTCAGTTAAAAAGTCTATTTTCATCACACGTTTGTGACAATTGGAGCACTTTTGCAATTAATGTTAACTTGGTCATCAGATGTTTACTGTATTAATGTGCTGGCTAAATGTAAATAGAAGGCTGTAAGGGAACAAAAAGGTGGAGTGGGGGGCAAGGAAATTTATGGATGTCCAGACTTCTTAGTTTGGGTGTCAGCACACTGAATGCTCAACCCAGCATTCAGTTGTGATAATTTTGGCAGTGAACTCTCTGGATGTTAATGATGGCTCAACTAATATATATTATTATATGAGCATCTGGATATCCTGAAAACTGTTCTTCTTTATCAATTATGCCAAATCAAATATTTATTAACAGACATATGACACTACTTAGACAGGACTATAGTGTTGATGTGATTTCTACAGTGCCTACCTTGTTTCAAGGAAAACCAGGCAAGTCTTCATTACAGCATGTCTTCTTTCCTCTACATACTTGTTATATTAAGAAAACTGAAAACTGAGTTATTAACTCTTAGTTATATTAGTGTGTTTATATAAGCTGAAACTTTTGGGTATACTTTTATGTCTCTCTGTTTCTGCAGCAAGTTGGTCCATTTTAAATCTCTCACTTAAATAAGTCCTGTAATGCTCTGCCTTCTCTCATATTAGCAACCTCTGCACACAGATTCTGGGAATATGCTGGGACATCATAAGAAAAAAGTGTATAATCTCTTAACTGGAATCAGTATGTGTATTTCTAGTTTCCTATGTTAGTTTTACAAGAGAATTTAAGTATAAAATTTACAGTTATGATAGAATTGAATACCATAAAAAGATAGCAAAGCTTAAATTCTCTCTACAAAGTTCTATGAACTAGAGATAAACTGGAGATTAGCATGTCAAATTTATAGTGTGATCACCTCATTTAAAGTTTTAAAAAACATTTTTCAGTACAACTGAGAAAGCTTCAGGGCTAACTGTTGTACTTTCATTCTGTAACACACTGAAAATTAGATTGAGAGTAGGGAATAAAAATACTTTCTTGTTTACAATTTTTTCACTTGCTTTGTGAAACAAAAGATATTTCGAAAAACATAATGATTTACTAAAATCAGGAGTTACAACTCTCCTTAGCAGCTGTTTCATGAAGGGTGATATTATTTGCATTGCTACATTGCAAAGGCCTCTCCTACAATATTACAATTCATGGGATTACTTAGTTAGTAAAACTTTTGAGTTATTTAGCTGTGTTTGAACAAAACCTTAACTATGTGACTAGATATTCACGCTACAGATGACTAAGGAATTACTGTTCTTGGTGATGAAGAGTTTTATGACTGAATGAAGAAATAAAACTATTGTTGTTGTTGTTGTTGTTCCTCTTCTTATTACTATTATTATTTCTTGTATTTCTATGTATTTGTTTACAGAGATTGTATTTAGATACTTATTTTGAACTTAAAGATAAGAGAAAATATCTTAGGCATAGTTCGTTTTCTGGAAATAGACAAGTCAAATGTGCTTTTGGTTATGCAGAGCCAAATTTTGTTATAATCGTTTGTCTTGGAAAAGTATATTAATTTCTCTGCACTGCTTTCTACTTCAGTCTTTACTAAGATCAGTCTGGTGATGGTGATAAAAATGGAAAACAATACACAGAATCCCTCAAGAATTTCTCATCATCACAGAATCATAGAATGCCCAGAGTTCAAAGATACCCGCAAGGACCAAGTGTGACTCCTGTCCCTGCACAACTCCAAAATTCGTATCATATCTCTGAGGGGGTTGTCCAAGGGCTTCAGGCTTGGTGCCATGACTACCTCCCTGGGGAGCCTGTTCCAGTGCTCCACCACCCTCTGGGTGAAGAACCTTTAAGAACCTTTTCCTAATATCCAACCTAACCCTCCCCTGGCACATCTTCCTGCCATTCCCTCAGGTCCTATTGTTGGTCACCTGACTTCTTCCAGTTTAAGACTGTCTTCATTGCCCTACCCTTAACAACTGGAATATGCATACATAGTATATGGAGTATATAACAGACATGCTTCACAACACAAGATTTCCTTTTCATCGTTAACCATCTAGAACTTTTTCCAAGAAGGTATCATCTGTAAAAAGAACAATTACAAAAAAATCTGATTTATGAAACAAAACCATGCATCCATATATGTCCATATCAGCTCCTTTTTTTTTTTTTTTTTTTTTTTTTTTTTGTTATCTATTTTCCACTATGAAAACCACACTAGCTTCAGGTCATTTCAGATGTTTTTAAATTATCTGAGACAAAGTTTCCAAGATATACAATAGAGGATGATGACACAATTATAAGCATGTCTGGAGTGTTCACATAGTGGATTTTTTCTAAAAGACCTTTGATATCTTAATTTATCAAGGAGGATGTTGATTATTTAATGACTGGTTAAGATCTATAGTGATAATTGTACAATAAGTAGATGACAGGTGTTACCCACCTGCCTTTGAAAATGTGGCAGATATTTTAGTATCTAATGATTTTATAGGTGGCAACAAAAATTACTGAAGGAAAAGTAAAATTTTTATTTAATTATAAATCTTGCACATTAGGCATTAATTTAATAATTTTCAATAAAAAAATAGAATTATGAAAAAAGACATTATTTTTAAGCTACATGAAACACAAAGAAGTTGTGAATGGCAGGGAAAAAATATAATTTTCAGAAAATCTGTCAAAATAAGCTTATTATTCCATTCCTTCTCATTTTATGAATCATCTTCCAGCTTCTGTAAGTGAGAAGAATGAGTTTCTGCAACAGCATCCTCCTTTACTCCAGAAGTGCTACCTCACAGTCAGAACAGGTATAGTCCTTGCACTGTGTCATGGCTGCTCTGGAGAAATGTGTCCTTCACCTGGTGTCAGTAGCAGAATCCTTGGGACCAGAGGAGACACAGGTCCCCTCATCTCAGTTCCAGCGTTAGGTGTAACTCAGCTGGGAGGAGCAGTGAAAAGCCTTCATCATAAACGAATAGACATTTTATTCCAATAGTTTGAAAAGGCGCAGTCCTTGTCTGGCAACAGTAGGAGATCTGGAGGTGACATGGGCCTTTTCATAACCACAGTCTATGAGAGATTAAAGCTTTTCCCTGTTTCCTAGGCAGTCTCACTAACCTTGAGCTATCTACAATTTTTCAGTATGATAGCCATAGTTAGACAAGGTAGTAAAAGGCACAAACATTACCTTGTCAAATTTTAAAGATTTTCTTTGAAAGTGTATAAAGCAAGTAAAATATTTCAAAGTGTTCAGACAGGAAGAAAAACTTTTCTCACAAAAATTTAAAAAATTGAAAAATGGAAAAAATTCGGTTTAAACTGTTTAACATCATAAACAACAGAAAATAACAGGCACCTTTACTAAATACATCTAAATAATGCTAAGTAGCCCACTGTGCAATATTTTGGAGGAAAGCTATTCCTCAAGGTAAATACAAATACTACAAATAACCTGAACAAATTCTTTTTAAAAAATCACCTGCAACTGAAGGTTCCACAAAGCGAAATGTTTGGAAGTAATCAGACACACTATGGCAAGTAGATTCAATTAATCATTTAAATATAACACATGCATGAAATATATTCAGATAAGAGCCTGCACTATTAATTACCTTTATCAATATATGCTCCATGCACTGATGTATGATTATCTCAAATTTTTCATTACATAAAATATTTCTTATCTATGACTTTGCCAATTTCTTAAAGAGAATACTATTTTGATTAAAATCAAATTATTTTAACTTGATTTTCTTTTGAAGAATGTTTACCTGGTGAAATTAAGTAGCTTTTAGTTTGTTAAAGGCTTTTTGGTATTTGTATTGGTAATTACATCTTCCTGGAATTCAGAAGTACTTTTTACTCAATTCAGAGTTTACCTGGGGTTTAGCTTTCCTCTGCATTTTGGCTTTCAATAGTCTTGCTTTCAAAAACACTTTTTTTGGTCAAAATCTAGTGTTTTGTCATCCTGGAAATATTATTTAATTGTTCCTTTGAAAACACTTTATACTGCATGGTGCACTACTTATATACTGTTTTGGATTAAGTAATTAACTAAACAGTTTTTCATTAAGCTGATATATATGTATTATCCAGTCTTCTCTGTTTCCCAAATGTTTTAACTTGGGGTAATGTCCTGAAATCAGTGATAAAACATAGTATTTAAAATGAAGTACATTACCAGGGCATTGTGTCTTGGGTTAGGAAATGGATATATTTTATTTCAAAATAGGTCAGCAGAATAAACCACTCATATTGTAATTGGACAGGATATTGGATTTAATATTGGCATTGGTGTGATGGTGTTGTGAAATTTTTAAAGATTTCCTTGGAATCTGTTTTCCACTTCTATTTTTCTTAAAAAAGTTTGTCATTGCTAGATTATAACAATAATTTAGCAATACCGTAATTTAGTGCTATCTCTAAGGAAAAATTACTACTAAGGAGAATTACTGCAAAAATGTCTTCTAGCAGCAATCTGGGAGACTACAGAGGTTTTGCATATAAATTGAGGCATACAAAAGCTTGATGAAGTTCTCTCACTATCATCGGCCCGCTTCATTCACTGCAGCTTGCTATCCATCCCGCTGCCACAGACATGAAGGTTTCTACAAGCAACAGAATGAGATTTTGAGGACACAGTGTATTTTTATTGGTGCATGGGCTATTTCTACACTTGCATGCAAATGTTTCCAGGTTCTAAGCATATTTAATAGGACATAAAATAGGATGACAGCAGAAGAAGGCCTGGATGTGGGAGCAACAGAACTGAATCTCTTCAGTATACTACTATAGTCTGCATTTCTGTCTTTTTCTTTGATGTTAACTAGGGTTAGTCCTTTTTTTTTTTAATTAGCAGTTATTTCTACTACGCAGAAAGTTCCTAAATTACACTCAGAGGCATGAAAGAAGCAGTCAGGATCTACTTTCTCTAAATGCAGGACTGAAAGAAGTGATAATGTCTTCTTTCCTGCAAGAAGCAGAGGAAGGATAAGTGGGTTATATTTGTTGGTATTTTGTGATGTTTTCATGACGAAAAGTAATTTTGGTGGCGGGAGAAATGATGGTACCATGGTGTGCTAATGTGCAAACTTTCTCTTTCTTTAATTTTTCCTTCATTTTCTGCAGTGTCAGAGATTTGCAATATTAGTGATCATGCAGATCTTTATATATTTCAAAGCACTGATTGCAATATGCTGCATAATATTAATATTATTCATAATGTTAAACAGTAAAATGAAGATCTCGTCAATGCTGCAGAAAATTTGAAATAATGTAGATCTATTGATTTCAAATTGGGGCAATTGCTCCCAGGCATAGGTTAATTTAATATCAACAGCATCACTGACTGGTGGAATATTTTGCATTTATATCAATTTCTAATTAAGCCAAATTTTGCCTGATATATTTTATAGATTAAAATGAGGTAGTATCTTAATATAATATTCAGTTATTTCTCTGCAGTTACCATCTAATTAATCCTCATCCCATTCATTCCCTCTTTCTATTTTTACTTTCCTCCTTTTTATGTATCCACCAGAACAGTAATCTTTTAAATGACTTGAGAAATCAGTCTAAGGTTAGAAGTGACATGCCACAAAAATCTTAAAACCTGTTTTTTTTAAACCTCAGATCAACAGAGTTAGATGTATTTTAAGATGCCATCTGGTAGCTTTATACATAACAACACAAATTTTGAAATTAAAGGGATTATTTATTAAACAATTATGGTTATCTCAAAGCATTATTCATTCACTAGTAGCGATGATTTCATTAAATGAAGATTATTAAGCAGCATTCAACAGATTTGTGACACTACAACAGCAATTGTTTATTCTTCTATGTTTAATGGATATCATGTGAAACTTAACAGACAAAGCAAAGCTTTCTGATGACATAGAAACATATTAATTAACTTTATGAATCAGAAAGCACTTTCAAATATACCAAAGTACCACATGCTTAAAAATCTTTCTCTTTAAAAGGGCTCTTTTTCTCAGCTGGCCATGTACCTCCTCCCTTTTCCCAGAATAAAGATGCACCTTTCTTAACTGCTTAAAGACTGTTCCTGAATCATGAAACTAATTCTTGAAAGCCCTTCACCTTAAGATAAATGATACTTTAGCTCCTGTCCAACACTCTGTGCCTTGAAATGATTGTTTTTTCCAATACTACCAAACCATAGTAAAAAAGATTTTTCCTTTTTCCTGCCATCATTTTGAAATTAACTAGTTGTCTCTGGAATGTTTTTGAGGAAAAATCCAGTTATGATCTAAGAGTCAAAAAGTTGCCAAATCCTGTGCTGCCTTATCTAAATTCTTAATACCCATCTTCCAAGGTAAATTCTAAAAATTTACAATCCATATCTTATCTCCACATATTATACAATGGAAAAGCTAAGTGCCAAGGAAAAATAGTTCATAGATATGGTTGTTGAGCATGGGAACATATAGAACTAGCTAGCTGGTAAAATTATGCACAAAGTGTGCTTTTTATCCGTATGTCACCTGGGAGGTTGAGGCTACATATATGGTAGTAAAGACATAGCTCAGCAAACATTCTCTGGCCCTGAGAGCCACTGGCAAGGAATAGCTAAAATTCTTGTGTCCTAATATTTTTCCCAAACCATGATGGCCTCATCCATACATGTAATCCCCCACATCGTACCTGGGAATTGTGTCAAGGCACTAATTGATACAAGCAGAAAACATGCTGGGGAATAAATATTCTGACAATTAAATGGCAGAGATCATCATCTGCTAGGGTTTGCACCCATTCTATAGACATATTCGGTTTACTAGTATATACACATCTGAAGTGATTCAGTGAGTATTGCACAAATGACTTCCCATCTGTTCTAATCAGGATCCTTGTTAATTAAAAACCCTGGAACTATTCTCACAAAGCTCAAGCTGGGATTACTGTTTTATGTTTAATTTTGGCGCAGTTGCAAGAAGAAGATGTGGTGTGGATGGAAGAAAGGCATTCTTTGAGAGAGGATTCCATGTAGGAGACTCTGGGAATCACTGTTAATGTAACTGGGAGCTGCACAAATAAATCAAGGGCAAGAAGTTCTGTGACCCTTTGGAAGGCTGCTCTGTGAAGCTGCCACTTTGCATTGAGGGATATTTCCTTGCTTTTGGTATTCTGTGAAAGGACTGATAATTTGAGGTATAAAAACAAATTTTTGTTTCCATGATACTGACTGCTGAATATTCTGACATACTTTTTCCATCCAAACAAAAGGTATCATTTGGTCATCCTAACTTGTGGTCAGTCATTCCAAGTTAGAGTGCAGATTTTACCCTTGCCCTCACTTGCACTTTTCAGGCAGCTATGCCATAACCTACAGGCAGAGTTTGATTGGTGTCCAGACATAGCAAAAAAGAAAAATCCTGTAAACCAGAAGCAAGGCAAACAGAATATAGAATACATGCAGCATATAAGTTTATTTACTCTTCATTTTCTGTATTTTTGTTTCAGCTTTATCTGGCATATTTTTCTGCTAAAATATGACATACCACTCCCCCAGCTTGCTTAAAATTCATTGTACTAATAACATCCTATCAAAGTGTCCATCACTGTATTGACTAATAAGTAGAGTAAATTACATTTTTATATATATTGTTTATATAAATATATATGTAATGTATGATTCAATACATCGAGTAAATATGTAGAATTCCTCTCTAGCCAACTTTCCAAAGAGGCTATTCCAGCCATGCCTATCCTAAATGAATTCTTATCCTGAAAAGGAACTTGCTTTGCACACCGACTATATTTATATTTCTACCTTGCTACTGTATTAGAAAGCTTTATTTGATGCATCCTAATTGCTACGCCAAGCTCTCCATGCAATCCAAACCACACTGTACTAGTGGAAAGGATAGGAAGGGCATACTAGCTCAAAGCCTGCTTTTCACAAAAGTAGAGGTTGGGCAAAGATTTTAAAAACTACTCGTAGCTCACTATCACTTTCACATGTCCACTTCTATTGGAGTTTGTCAGCTTGAGTAAATGCTCCCAGATATCACAGGTCCTCTGCCATCCACATGAGCAGATTATGGAAAATAAAAATACAAGGTTCCAGTCTGGCCTTGAGCCAAAGGCCTGGGACTCTTGGCACTCGGAAACTGAAAGGGCCTGCACAGTTCCTCCTTTACAATTTAAAAACTGTCTTATCAGTTTCACTGCTGTTATTATGTTGAAGGCAGCAGAAATGCTGACAAGAAACATTTTTAACTCAAAGATTCTGTTCAACAGTTCACAGCAGAGAAGTGACCTAGAATCATCTAGATTTTCTGTGGCAGCCAAGCTGGCAGTTACAGACCCTGTAGAGATTATTTTTAAAATATCACTGTTTCTGAAATGAAACACTACAGTGTCCTTGGACCCACCTGGTCTATACAGACTTGAGATGGAGGTGGGGATGTCTGTGTAGACATGTGGGTGTTTTTTTTTTCCTAATCATGCCAATTTTTTAGCCTCAACAGTGAGTTTCTCTCAGGCTCTATTGGCTTTTGAAGCCGGAATTCAGAAAAGAATTTTGAAAAGAATATCTGAAAAGAAAAAGCCATGAAGGTTTTAATGATTATTTCATTTTCTCATTTTTAAGTTTTTATCTGTCAGTGTAGCGAAATACCACTTTTTCACTTTTGCCTTTCCTATTTATTCATAAAACTCCAGGAGAGGAAATATTAGACTAAAATAGATCTACTTTAAAGAGAACATATGAAGCATTAACAGAATTCAGTGAGAATTTAATGAATGTAGTGAACATTTCTTTTGGAAAAGTTTTTTAAAAACCTTTTAAAAAACTTTTTTAAAATTCACTTTCCTTAGCTGATAAGAAATTACCTTCAATATTCTCAAAACTTAATTAAATACCTACAAAGAAAATAAAAGAGCAAATTCTGTCACAACAAAGAAATTCTCTAGATTAAAAATGAGTGCTTTATTTAAAAGAAAACATATCTGGATATGGGTATATTGATTAATTCATTAGAATGTTGTGTTGTTTATTAAAATATTTAAATACTGCATTTATAACAGAATTAAAATGAAATAAGTTTTTATGTTCTTAAAATAACTTAATATGATATAGTAGCATTTAGGTTTTTTCCCATTTGCTGTCTCAGGACACCACACCAGTGTTATGTTAATGACCAAGTAGGGAAATAAGTTACAGTGCATAAGGTAAGAAAGCTGGCAGTTGTCACCGTGCTTGTAACAGTTTAGCAGTCTCAGGAAAAAGTTAAATACCGAGCAGTAAAAAGTACTGATCTAATCCATGTCAAGCAGCTGTAAAATTGTAATCCCCACTAACATACAGGTCTGACCCATGGAGTGAAACTGTGGAAGGAGACATCAATGACTAAGGTTGTTTTAGTTTAACATTGCTTCCAAAATGCAACAAATATGATGGCTAATTAGACTGTGCCTTTTATTTTCCTCCTTTACTTTCCAATAAAATTCTGTGAAGATGCTTTATTTGAAAGGGTCATTTCAGAAAAAAACATCAGGAGCTGTTAGTATTGGCTAAGAGTTCTTCCTCAGCAATGTGCTGGTAGAGTTCTGGAGTTGAGAACAACCTCCAAGTTAGCTACTGTTTTGCTGCTGTTTGATACAACAGGAGCAAGCTTTAATGGAAATCACTACCAGGGCTCCTCCTTCTCAAAAATCATACCAGCAATGCTGCGTGGGAGATAAGACCCAATGTAGTACCCAGATATACTTTTATAAGGCCTGGGACTCCATACAAATTCTGAATCTTGCCTTTTCTCCTGATATGAGAAGCCAGGGTATTTTAGGTGGTACTTGGTTTCTTTGGATGAAGGAAAAATACATGAACATAAATATATACTAGTATGAAACTTTTATTTCAGTAGAGTGAACCATAAAGGAAAGAACTATCATCAATAGATCATAACAGTAGGCAACAGAATGAAATTATAAATGCAAATATTTAATTATATTATTTTATCTTCACCTTTCTCTTACTATGATTTATCATGTTGCACTTACTATTTTTATTTTCATCTGTTGATTTGATCCCCCAGTAGGTCTGCATTGTTAAATTTTGCTGTTTTAAGGAATTTAAATAAATAAATTTAAAAAATAAATTTAAGGAATTAAATTAAAGGAGGGCAAAAAGATTTCTTTACAATACAGCCAATTATTTTTACTGCTCCATAAAAAAGGTTTTTGTGTAACACAATAAGTATGTTGTGTTTTCTTACCAAGATAAGCTGAATTATTGAAATATAGAAAGGATTTAATTCTTCATTTTTAATGTTACTCAGATCCTATGAATTAATGCTTTTCTGTCACAGACTTTTAACAGCATATTTTTAAAATTCATTACAAGAAACAGAACAGACTCAAAAACCATATTGCTGGAAAAATAATATTCTTAATATCAAAATTGTGAATAAGAAAATAATTTTCTGCATTTTAAAGTAAAGCTGAAAAAAAAGATATGAAGAATAGCACCTAACGGGGTGGTATAAATTTGCTGGGAAAGGATGTGAACTTTATAGATTCTTTGAATAATCACCTGGAATAGGAGAGACTGAAATCCCTGGTGAAATAAATACCTAATTGTCCATACAAGTGGAACAGCTGCAACAATCTAGATTGAAAGATACCCACTACAGAGTATCTGGTAGCAAGTTAATTAACAGGTTCACATAGTCTAGACCTTGAATAAGTGCGCAGTTTGAATTTAGCTAAGTTTCCATGTAGGGTGGCAATTTAAATTTAGGTCTTCTCTTTAAGAAGGAGTTTTCTAATCAATACAAGGAATTCCCAACCTGCTGACAGGTACCTTTTATAGACTGCAAATCTATTCAGCTACTGCCTCTGGTAATATGAGAGATTATTTTTACTCTTCCATACGTTTAGCCTCATTTAGAAGATGAGTTACTCATCTAAGATTTAAATTCCCCTTTTCTATTTTAAAATTTAAACAAATCAACTGAAGAGTTCTTTTTTTCTACAATCTATAGACCTCTTTTATTCCTATTACCTTTTCAGCACTCTTTCAAGTTCACAATAATCCAATTATCTTTCTGAACTGCTCAGTTTTTCATGAAGTCTCAGTTCAATGACAACTCTCTCACTAGCTGAGGTTTTTTATAAGACCAGATATCGTTCCCTTTTGTCATCTTTCAATCTTTCTGACAACCTCTTTACTTTCATGGTTCAGATTGTGAAGTCATGCTCTTAAAAATTAGGTCTCCATAATATTTAAGTAGATTTTCTAGTAACAGTACTATGAGTTTCAGAGACTTTCTCACTTGAAACATATCAGTAATAATATAACGTAAGTTTGGCTCCAGGTAAATCACAGAATGGTTGACCATTAATAAAGAAATAAAATTAAAAAAAAAAGGAAAAGGAAAAGTTAAGATTAAAAACTAAATCCAATCTTTAAACTGAGGGTTACTTTATGCTATATACTAATTCTTTTTTTTTTTCTTTTTAAAACTCTTCTGTTTAGCAAACAACAGGTCACAGATGAATAAGTTCTGCCAATAAGCTCTCAATAATTTGTTGCAATAAACAGATGAACACTTACCAGAAAAGTTAAAAGAATGAGCCATCTATTTAAGGAACTAACACGCCACAGGGTAAAGATAATAGTGTTTAAACAGAATAAGGCACAAGTCCTTTATTGCAATAATAAGTAATTATTACAAGTAGTAACCACTTAAACCACATTTATGTTTTTCAGAGCTGGTAGTTGGCCAGAAAAATTAGCAAACAATATGCAAATAGTTCTCTGTATTGAATTTATGCAGCTTTAATTAATGGAATTTAACAAATTTAATTACTAGTGCTGCTCCAGAAGGAATGAACCTTCAAGAAGGTATTCTGTAGTGGCAATGTAACTTAGGCATTTAATCTAGGTTAATGAAGTTGAAGTAGAAATACAGTCTCTCATCCCTTTGTCATCAAATTACATGTCATTCTTCAAAGCCACATTTCCCACTCCTGAAAGGTTTGCAAGTTGAACATGCTTCAGACCATACACAAGACAATTTTAAAATATCTGAAATATAATTCACTTAATTTTATTTCACCAGATGACAAAGCGGTACATTTGTAAAAAGAATATGAAAGTCACTGTCAATAACAACATGATGAGTTTTGCTTGCACTCAATATCTATTGCATCAAGTTTAGAAGATGCCTTAATAACCAGAAACTTACCATACTGCAATAATACTCTGACTGAAATGCTACATAGTATCTATGTATACTTTTCTATGCTTAATATTATGCCATGCAATGAAGAAGCAAACTAAACAGTTTCATAAACTTTTAAGTCTCAGAGCTGAGCATGTCCAAATAAAAGGTTTTTTTGATTGGTTTTCTGAGGATCACTCTTACAACAACAATATTCACTGATCTCTTTTGACAAGTTTTCTACTGAAACAACAACATAATTGAGGCGTCCACAGTCAGGTTCCTATTTTAGCTCTCAAAGTTAAGAGATAATATTTTCCATGAAACCAGTGGGAAAAAAATAGTTTATTTTCAGAGGGCAATTTTGAGGTCAACTTAAATGTTCTAAGCTAAACTACATGCCTTAATCTAGTTGTATAAACACTCCTTCATGATGCTTTATGAGGTATTTTGAAGGTAGAGGCCACCTGGTTACAAATATTAAATTACAGTCCTGTGGAACTTCACATGGAAGTATTTCTGACCTATCAGTTCAGAAATACAAAGAATGAATGATGTAGTGAAGATCAACAGAGCATGTGTGCTTACTTATAGATTTCATGAACAAGATAACTAGTGAAACTGCAGGGTCTGCTCACTGTTGCAGCTATCCTATCACAGTTCAAAAAAGGACTCAACATATGTACACTAAGTGCAAATATCTTTGAATAACATGAGGCAGAATAAATATCAAGGCCCTGAAAATAGCAATAGACCTTACTAGCTCTGACCAGCCTCACCTGGGACCCTCATCCCTGCCCATGGTCCTAGGAGTCCCATTTCAGCTCAGCCTGGGGCTGTCAGTCCCCTTCCACAGCACCACTGTAGGAATACAGGTCTCCAGATGGCTGCTGGATGGACCCCTTGTCCCTACACTGTAGGGAGTTTAGCTTTGCAAGGACTCTCAGTCCTATGAGTGCACACTGTCTTCAGCCTGGCCCTGGCCCCATTTATTTTTCGCTCCCTGGATGCACCCTGGCCCTGGTCCATTGTTTGCCAGGTGGCCATGGCTATCAATGGACCTTGTTACCAGCCCCCGGCTCTGCCTCCCATATTGAAGAGGGCACAGTCTCTGTGTAGTGACCCTCAGTCTCTTGTTCCTTGTCTTCCAGCCCTTGCTGTTCTCTGACAATAAAATTATATTTAATTGGATGTACCTCAAGATCATTCCAAAATCTGTCTGTATTTACAGGGAAATAAACCCTTCAGGAATACACATACAATTTTCACATTAAACTAGGAAACATAAATTATTAATTTTGGTTACTTTCTTGGGTTACTTAGTATAGAATCATAAAATAATTCAGATTGGAGGGACCTCAGGAGGGTTGTAGTCCAACCGCCTGCTCAAAGCAGGGCCAAGTAGGAGATCAGACCTCAGAAGGGAGCATCCACAGCCACTCTGGGCAATCTTTTTGTTTTGGTTAGGATGTCTGTCTTGCCATTCACCTCAATGCAGACGCTTCTCACTAGGCCTCTTATAAGTATTTGAAGAATGCTCTGACACCTTCCTGTCCCCAGCCATCTCTTCTCCAGGCCAAAGAATCGCATCTTCCTTAGCCTTTCCTCAACAGGGCAAGTGCTCCATGATGGCCCTTCCCTGAACTTGCTACAATTTATCAGCCTCTTTCTTGTACTAAGGATCCAATATTGAATGCAGTATTCCAGATTTAAGAGCTGAGGAAAGTGAAATAATTGCTTCCCTCAATTTACTGACTACACTTCTGTTGATGCAGCCCAGCATGCTATTAGCTACCATTGCTTCCAGGGTGCACTGTTAACTCATGTACAAGTAGTTGAGACTTTTACCTTTACTCTATTACAAGAACAGAATTGGTGTTTTCCCAAAATAACCCAATAACAGAAAAGAATTTTAGGCCGAAAGGAATGACATGAAATGAACAAGAGTTACTGATACATCATTTTCTTTTAACAGACAGCATAGCACATTTATGACAGTTTAAAAAAAAGAAAAATATTCAAAGGAGTTTGACTGGAATCATAGAAAAGCTATTGGTTTACTTTTCCCTGAAGGTGACCTTCTCTGTGATGTAAAAATCAACACTACAAGTATCTTATGATATTTAATGGAAAGACAAGAAGTGTCTGTAGCCCAGGCCTTGAAATAAAATATTTGATTTGCTTCAAAACTCTAATGGTATTGCCCTTTAACAAATCTACTGTTTGATCATCTGTATGTAGCAGCAAAGAATAACAAACAGACTGAATTATTGCTGCAGAATAAAAACCAAGTGACTTTGAGTAGATGTCCAGTATGTTGCATTTAATTAGTTACTTTAGATTGATCCTAAAGATAACATTTTTCCTGTGTTGAATTTCCTTGTTTCTGTGAAAAAGAAGGAATGAAACCTATTCCTTCTGTATTATTTAATTTGGGAGTAAAATCAGTTGATAACCATCCTTAGAATTCTGTGTAATTTCTGTATGAAATTCAAAGCAATGTTTATGTTCTCCTATGCCACACTTAAACAGATTAAAACTGGAAGGTGAAACACATGTTAATCTTAAATTTTTATTCTTAAAATTGTGTAAGCACAATTAGCAATATATATTACAAAAAAAAAAAAAAAAAAAAGGAAGTAAACTGGAGTCACTTTGGCTTTGCACTTTGCATTTTGCACCGTGGAAAGAGAACTGTAAATTTGGGTCGATGTCAGGTTGAATATGAGTCAACAGTGTGCCCTAGCAGCCAAAAGGGCGAACCATGTCCTGGGGTGCACCAGACACAGCATAGCTAGCCGATCGAGGGAGGGGATTGTCTCAACCTACACTGCACTGGTGTGGCCCCACCTCAAGCACTGTGTGCAGTATAAGCAGGACATAAAACTATTAGAGTGTGTCCAGAGGAGGGCGACAAAGGTGGTGAAAGGTCTCAAGGGCAAGTTTAACAAGGAGCAGCTGAGGTCACTTGGTTTGTTCATCTCAGAGAAGAGAAGGGGAGCAGATGAAAGGGAGGTGCTGATCTCCTCTCTCTGGTGACCATAAGCTCTGGTGAGCGATAAGACTCAAGGCAATGGAATGAAGCCGCATCAGGGGGAGTTCAGGTTGGACATTAAGAAAAGGTTCTTCACTGGGAAGGTGGTTGGTCACTGGAACAGGCTCCCCAGGGAACCTGTCACAGCACCAAGCCTGTCAGAGTTCAAGAAGCATCTGGACAACACCCTTAGTCATATGGTTTAATTTTAGTTAGTCCCGCAAGAAGCAGGGAGTTGGAGTCGATGATCTTTATAGGTCCCTTCCAACTTGAGATATTCCATGATTCTATGATTCTTAAATAGTATAGGGAAAAATTAATCACCAGCTTACTGAATTTTTCCTTTTTTTTTTTTTCTGTTTGCAAAAGATCTATGAACAAAACTAATTTATATATTTTTAAATTAATTCAGTTACACTCCAAGTCAAAAAAGGAGGCAACAAATCAGATGAACTGTGGTGAAGTCTTAATTTTGATCAGGAATGGAGACTCAGGTCAGATTTATAGGCCATATCATTAAATCTAGGGCAAACCCAAGCAAATTCTATGAATAACAGATTTCCTATCTTCAGATTTTCAAACAGTGGACAAATTCAAAAATATGCTAAAATCTAGTCTTGCCTTCATTGCAAACAGGCTAAAATCACATGAAAAATCCACAGGCAAATAACATGTGAAATGATCAGATAAATTGGTTGTGAGTAGCAGTATGGAAGAGTCTTTGACTCATCCTAGTGCTCTGATGAGGAAAAGGTAAATACAATTGAAATACTTCTGTGACCCTTCAGCAGTCCCACCAGTGGAAAGTCCCAGGTGCCTTATGGAGTCAATGTGATGTTCATTGGCTTGTAAGACATTAGATGCGACCTGAAGGCAGGAACAGCAATAGTGCCACAAGTATTTATGTTTTCTACTATGTCATCTCCACTCATATGACAATAGGGGCCTGTAAATGGATGGAAATTTCTAGGTGACAGGGTGAAAAATGCTAATATTGTCATTTCCATAGTAGTATGTCATATATTCTGTCAAAGGAGAAAAAAAAAGCCACCTGTATGTAACAGCTTTGGCTAGGTATGTCTTACCTATACACCTATGTGTACTAGACTTTTATGCTTTCTTTATAGCCAGTAGTGGGAAAAGAAATGTGATGATGATGGCACTCTGAAATTGTTTCTTTCTGCCCTCTACTATACAGGAAGTCTGCAATGTCAATACAGGATATTCACATCAGTATTGTAATATGTATTGGAAAATCCCAACCACCTAATCCCTCACATGTGATAGGATTTATAAACTGATTTAGCAGTCTTTAAAATGTTACCTACAAGATAATGTGCTTGGCTTAAAGGAATAAGCTAAGGGAAGAATGTAATAGAAATTAAAAGGAAAATTTAAAAATCTCCCAAGAAAGGAAACCAGTCCCAGAAAATAGGGCAGTATCCTTTTTCTTTCATTAACATTTATGCCACATGTAGTACTGGAGGTGAAGACTGATGCATATCATGATCATCATAAATTCAGGACATGCTGTCTATCAAATAAATGAACTCAAATGGTGTTCTAAAATGTGGAGACAGATGAAGAGAAAACTACTTCATCACTTAGAAGGGAACAGTGAAAGTATAGTCTGAAATACCTCACATGGGAAAACCAACGTGAGAATCAAAGAGGTTCAGGGGAGAGGTTGGAAAAAGAAGACCTAAATCTCAGGGGTAACTGAAGCAGCCTAAGAAAAAAATTAGGGCTATGTGTATGTTAAGATTGTAATTTCTTAAATTAAGTTTCTCTTTTGGAACTATTTTCAATCTGTAATACATATTTAATTTGGGGATTTTTTTTTCTTTTTTTAATTTATCATTTCAAGTCTGTATAGTGGTCAAACTGGATTCAAATGACTATAACCGGCACACTGCATAATACCTTCATGCAAAATCTAAATCCAAATATGACAAATTTGCTCCTTGGAGCATTTGCAACTCAAAACAATCTTGGGAATCCAAGATACTGTGATGTATTTTCTTCAAGCAGCAAGAATCGGTTTTGTGTACTCAGTAAATCTGCTGGCAGGCTTTACGAAATAGAAACGCAGACAAGTGATGAGAGAATTTACAACTGTAAGACTGTTATGCTCTCCTATTGTCAGTCTGCATTACATGTGTTGCACGAAGATGCAGTTTGATTAATGTTTTAAATTAAGGTAAATGGGTTGTTGTCAAAGGAGCAATGTTTTTTCACACCATCAGCTGTAGGTATCTCATTCATGCCTGGGGTTGCTGTTAGCATTTGTGAGCCATGCAGCAGGCTGGACCAGAGAAAAAGATGAGGGAATAATACAAAGCAACAAAATTATATGTTTTCATCCATACTAATTCCCTGATCTGGTTCCTTACATAGCTTTGTGAGTGCTACAGTGAGCAAACAGGAAGGGAGAAAGGAACATGAGGCTGTAGTACCTCAAAAGTAATAATGACATTTAATACTAAAATTCAAGTAATCTCTCCACTCCTGTTTCAATTCCTTTGCCTGCTCTCTAGTTCTGGGTTAATATCACCAAGCTGATGGTTACCCCTCTGAAAACTTCTCTAATACTGTGCTTATTTGTCTTTGTCCATTGGTCAGAATTGAAATACATTGCCCACCAACACCAATGTGAGTAAATCCTGTGCTATATGAGTCTTTGTACGGTTTCGCAGTTACAACCAAATCTGCTTTATCAATGCTTAGCTTCTGTTTCCTTTTCTATTATCATCTTCCAAGCATTTCTTCTTCTGATTTCTTTTGTCCAATTAACTCCTTGGTTTTGAGCAACTTTTCCTGGGTTTATTGAAAATTATTTAATACTGTACTTTAAAAGATATTCTCTGAATAGTAAATAAATAAATTTAATTGATAAAGAAGGCTTTAGAAAAATACCCATTCAAGGGACTGCAGAGCCTTGGAAAAGGCTGAGATAAAAGGAGTCTGTATTTCATTACACCTCAGAAATATATGAAGTTTGAATGTATTGTAGATGTGACAATAGCAGAATTGTGGATGGAAGTAGAAAATTTTTCCATATGAAATTGCTTCATACCCAGAATAACACATTCTTATTGCTTGCAATAAGGGCTTTTGTGACAAGTACAGAATTGAGCAATGATACAGTGTAATTAAAGATGACATAGCATGTTGTTATTTTACACTACTTGTCTACAAACATCTTATTCTTGTCATATGTCTACTTACTAATAAGTAGTAAAGTAGAGAGACAGGGTGCTGAAAGGAACAAGTGTACAGCACAGCCTTTCATTTCTACATCATCAATTCAGACCCAGACATGGACGGTCATGTTGAGAAGACATGGTTTAATAGCATTTTCTTAGCCTGTGATTTCAGATAATTTACCAGATGATGCATATCTTTGTCACAAAGTCAGCTTTACAACTGCCACTAAGTGCATCAGTGCTGACTATCTCTTTAGAGAGGCTAGGAATTGAATGCTATAAGTGGCAATGATATCTGGTCCAGAAAAAACTAAGATCACTTATTCCTTAGAGGCACACCGAAAGAACAGTAAGGAAAAAGCAACACACATGCTAAATAAAATAAATAAATAAGTCTTTGGGATCCTAATGCTTTAATTTCTTCTTTAATCATACAATAAATATGTAAGGAAGTCTCTTAGTCCTCTATTTTTTCATATGGAAGCAGTAGGATTGCTTTCTGATATTAGGTCTGTTCACTTTCTCCATACCTGCCTCAGATGCTGCACGGAAACTACAGAATGTAAGATGAAAACCAATAGAAAAGGAGGTATAAGAATTCTGCACCAAAACTTGAGCTGATATTTTTATGAACTTTTTAATGATTCCATTGTCATTATTTTCAGGAATTTTAAAAAATGTCCCAAATATAAGGAACTGATATTTTTAAAGTATGTAAACTTCTAGACTTTTAGATCAAAAATTTATTAAAAAAAAATCATTATTATTTTCCCTTAGGATAAAACTCTTGTTTTAAAAGAAATAGGCTAGCTTTGGAGTTTTAAAGCATTTCTAACATAGAGCTGCATTTAAAAAAAGAAGGTCTAAAGTTGTGTCAACATTTTGGGACAACTTTTGCAACTACCTCTATAGTGTAGAACTTAGATAAGCAGCATAGCTAATTAATTTTTAGCTGTAACATGCAATTTATGGTCTGTGGGATTTTAGTGGCCTGCTGCCAACCATCTAACAAAGGAATGTTTTTTTTTCCTTTATGTTGTTCATGTAGGGATTCATCAATAGAAGAACAGAATTACCAAAGGACAATGGCTTCTCCAGCCAGAAGACTAATATTTACTTGTAGATACAATTGTTTTCCAATTATTTTACCTTTTTTTTTTTTTTTTTCACAATTTGTAAGGCTTGTGACTAACCATCTAGTTCACAGCATTACCCACCCATTCTCAAAGCTGCCTAAAATTACACTGAGGTTTTCTTGAATGACCTCATTGGCTAATGAGAAATTGTCTGCTAAGAATTGATAAAAAAGCAAATATCTTCCAAAATAAAAAAAATTTTGTTTGATTTTAAAAGGCAGAAGATTCTAGTGCTGAGTAAGCAATTACTCCTCTCTTCCTGTTAAAATAAAACTGTCATTAGAATAATGGCTACATGGTTGCAGTAGTTTTGTTCTGGATATTGACATAACTGGATGCTTAATTTACAAACCTAAAAAATGTTCTCCTATTCCCAAGCATTTCATGTGTCACATAATTTGTATTGAGCTTAGTGGGAGCTACTGAATGCTTAACAGTATGAATATTTTATTATGGATCTAAGTGTCCATATATGAACTATAACTCACGAAAAATTGGCAAACTTTGAAATCTGTTCAGATGACAAAATGAGTCTGGTCTTAGGCTAAAGTTCTGTATTATTGAAAGGCATGTTGTCATCATGACCTCTCCACTTGTAGAGTTTCCTATTGACTTTTGAAGAGTTTTGAAGATTGCATGCTGAGCATACTAAACTTGTTCTTGGCGATCTGTGTATTTTGGTATTATTGATACAGAAGCTATATCAAAGTTAACACAAATCAAATCCAAGATTCAGCCATATAGTTCTAGAGGTATAAGTGTGGCCTATCAGTAGCTCTATTTTTATTAACTTTATGGATATTTCAAAGTCTGCTATTGTGTATTACAGCTTCAAAATTTCATTGAGCTGTAACTTAGGAAAAACATGAAGGAAGCAACTGCTTATAAACATGGAGCTGCTTTTAATTTGATACTTTAATGAGGAGTATGTTAGTTCCTAGAAAGTACTCTTCCAGCTCCATTGGATTCCAGTTATCACTACTTCTCTAGACATGAGATCAAAATGTTAATCCTAAATTAGATTGCCTTAAGATTTGCTTTTGTCAGGGTATTGTACTTATTTTAATAATATGACAGTCCAGCAGCTGAAGAATATAAGTTCACAAAGAAAACCTTAGAATCTCTTGGGAAATTTCTTTCAAGCCTTGCAGTGTATATTAATATTTTTTCATGGAAAATTACATTGAAAATGTAAGAAAAAAAACTAAAGTAAGGCTGACATATAATTAAGATCTCAAATTAATCACTGTCTTAGTTAAAATTCAATATGAGGCATGTATCAAAATGATAAATTACAGTACCATAGGTTGACAAATATAGCTTATTTAACAGCATTATTGTGAAAGAAATAAATTAAACAGAACATTTAAATAGTAACTAGATTTTTTTCAAGACTAAGGGAGAGACATTTTTTCTTCCAATAATTAAATATTTCTTAAGGCAAAAGAAATGATATGTTGTTGTTTTTTTTAACTTTCAAATAATTACTTTTTTACAGGTGTTAAAACAAATGAATATATTTCCATTCATTTTGCCTGGAACAAAATTATTCATGGTTCTGTGGCTTTCTAATTAATCAATCTCTAATTATTTTTTAAGATTTATCAAAGGAAATTTAGCACCCCACAGACAACAACTAAAGTCCAACTAGTAGTTACGGTAGAATAAAACACTAGGTCTATAATCAAGCACATGCACATGAGCTTTTTTCCTACAAATGATATGTTATTTTGCAAATGAAAGAACAAGGAAGAGAAGTCTATCTAGAATGATTTATCACATATTCTTTCTAAAATAGGATGGCAAATTCTTGGCAGCAGGAACAGACTTTAACTGCATTTTTGCTTACTGGTAATAAAGTGACACAGCCACCCACACTGAGCCTTTGCGATGCACTATTGGTTAGATACTCTCTCCTGCGTGGCACAGTCCCCTGCCTGCAAGCCAGATCTATAGTTTTGGACAGTGTGTTTGGTGCCTGGAGCCCAGACCCATAGTTTCACAGAGCAATTGCTGTTTGTTCAGCTTCACAGCTGCTACTTCATGCTATTGACCCATGTGAGTGGTAATAACATGGCCTAGGGAAACCTTATGCAGATCAAGGATTGGTATGGGATTCTGAGGGGAAGAGTGAGCGGAATATGATCCCAGATGGTGTTGGTATCCCTCTCAGTCCTCCTGGTTAGGAGAAAAGCTCTGGTTCTGAGCAAGCGCATCCAGCAGACCAATATCTAGATGAAAAATTGGTGTTGTCTTCAAGGGTTTCGCCTCCTCAATCATGGTACCTCATCTGAAGATGATTTAGGGCTGCTGAGAAGAAATTAACCCACCTGATGAAGGCCAAGAAGAACATAACCTCAAGCTGACTTGCTTACCTTCAGAAGGAGGGCCTTTAAAAATAGTCTTATTTGGGGGGCAGGGACTTAACTACAGAGTAGAAGAGAAGAAAATTGAGACCAGGATTAGAAGGAAGGCTGGGAAGTAAATAGTAAAATTGGGACATTAGTCTTTAAGACATCACATTTAGATTTATTTGTTAGGCAGAATCTCCTGGGAAGCAATTATGAGAAGGAAGGGCGGCCAGAGAGACAGCTGATTTTTTTTAAAAGACAACCAACTTTTTTAAGAGGAAGCAAACTTTGGCAAATTATTCATGAAGCTAACTGGGGAGCTTCTTAATGGACTAAAATGCAGAGAAGTACAGACAAAAAAAAAAAAAACCAACCAACCCAAACTGGAAAAATGATAGACAATGAAAGGAGTGCAGAAGTGTTGCTTCAGTACTTAGGGACAAAATGAAGAAGGCTAAAGTCCAAGGGGCATTAACACTAGTGAAGGGTGTTATGGGTTATAAAAAGGGATTCTACAAGTATGCTAGTAGCAAAAAGAATGACAGGGAAAAATGCAGATACACGGGTTAGTGGAGAAGACAACAATGGACAACATGGAAAAGACCAAAGAACTCAATGCACTTTGTGAACATTCTTCATAAGAAGAAACCTCTTTATGTATCAGTACAGTTGGGAAGGAGAGAGGCAGTCAGCTCTAGGTGTGCAGTAAGTGAGGGGTTATGTAAAGAAGTACAGTCGCATTCATAGATTCACCCAAGGGTCCCACCATGACTAAAAAGCTGCTGTCTGTAATCCATGAAAAATTATAGCAGTCAGTTGTAGTTCCTCATGCCTAGACAGACTAATGGTACACTTGTCCTAATAAAAGCAAAAAGGACCACCACAGGTACTATAGACTAGTAGCCCTTCCCTCATTTCCCGGAAGGAGCCATCACACTTTTGTAATCCATTTTCCAGCACCTGAAGGATGAAGGTAGCTGAGAGTAATCAACACAGACTTACCAAGGGCAAATTATGCTTGATAAACCCAAATAACGTTTAAGGATGTGAAGGGATTAAGTGGCCACTGCTTCCAGCAGATCGGGAGTCTGGAGGTTTCTCTTGCCCAGCCATAGAAGGCCAGCCTGGGGCACCTCGAGACCTGGTGGTGTCTGACTTCGGCCAATGGGCCTTGCTGATGCTTTCCCATTTGCAGGTTTAACCAGTTGCGCAGCTGAGCATGTATCCCAGAGAAACACACAGTCACATACAGGAGACCAACATGACTGGCTACAGGCTGCCACAGACAAGGTGCTGCTTTCAACAGCACCTACCTACAGGACTCACATAAAACACAAGCACCAGCAGCCAAATCCCCTCTTTGTCTGGCAGACACAGGAGGTTACTCATGCAGGTATATACACAAGACTATCTGGGTTCACAAGCACATGTACATTCACGGATCCTTCAAGTATTTGCATGACCCCTCTGTCCACCCTGCACACCTGCCCAGATCCCAGGCCTTCTTACCTGTCCCATGGGTCCCCTACTTGCTGGCTGGTCCAGCTTGATGCTCACTAGCAAGCACACAGCACTCACACACTTGTCCAGCATGGGCCCTGCACCCACCTGATACCTCATCCCAGATCCAGAACATCCTACCTGCTGGGCAGTCCAGCTGGAAGTGTGCTGGTGAATGACACACGCACACCCAGTTTGGAGAAGATACAGACATTTGCCCTCCACACCCTGCCAGCAGCAGGCACGTGACTTGCTACAGCCACTGGCGTTGAGCCCCTCACTTGCTTCACTCAAGCCAGTTCCTCCCTGTAGCTGGTTTTAGGGACAGACACTGTTCCCACCCCAGTGAAGTGGCAGTTGAGACCCTGCACCCACTCCAGTATGTGGCATTGAGACCCCTCTCTCTCCAGTAGCTAATACCACAGGCCAGGGGCACCTAGACTCCCAGTTTGACTCCAGTGGCTGGCACTCAGTCCTTGAAGCCCTCACAAGGTAGAGAGTGAGATTGCATTGAGAGTTAAAACATGATTTAGTGACAATATAGGACAGACTGTGGTGATCAGGTAGGTGGTGGGCTCAGCCAGACGAGCATACTGACCAGACCCATTTTTCACACAGACATCACAACACACAAAATGATGAAAATGCAGAAGAATAGTACCAAAAAATTATTGTGATTTGGAACAATATACATTATGTTAAGACTTTAAAAGCCTGTATTAAAGAGAAAGAATACTCTGAAGTGTGTGATTTTACTGCAGTACTTAAGAGCCTAGCATAAGAACTAACAGATGCTAATACTAAGGGCTCTGTAATATAGCAGATAAAAGCAGAACGAGAGCAAGTGACTGGAAGTTTAAACATCAGAGTTAAAAAGTCTTACTTCTAAGTGAGACAGAGTGATCAGTGGAATCATAGAAAGTGATAGTTTTCTCAAATCTTGATGTCTTCAACAACTGATTTTGTTTCCAGAAGTTATTCTTTAGCCAAAGCTGAACTAGTGATTGCAGTATCAAGAAAATGGTGTGAAACGTAACAAAAATTAAACAGATTAAATCCACAGGCCTATTTTTCTGTACTGTCTCTGGATCTATACAGGAATGGTGGGAACAATGTAACATATAGGTACAATATTTAAAATTAATAAGCATCAAGGCAACCTGGTATTGATTTCATAGAGCGATTCTCTTCTGTGCTACAGCGTTACAAGTACTTCTGGCATTAGGATTAGCGTGTTAGTTCTGAGGCAACGATGTATTGTGACACACAGGCTACACTGGGTCAACTGGAAGAAAAAAAGTATTTTCCCAGCCAATACTTATTTTACTTAGTGGCAATGTTAAGTATTAACTGACACAGCGTATTTTGGAAATTTTTTTATGATTGTAAAAGGCATTGGCTAGGAAGATGTCATGTGACAATAAATCTGTGTGATACATGGGAAAGAATATTAATTTATAGTTTTACCAGATAAAATATCTGAGGTATTTTGAAACTTTTAATAGGGTGGATTTCTTCTTTTGCTTTGCTTGTCTGGATTGATGCTGAAGTATCAACAATATGATCAAAAGTAGGATAATATTCTGTTATTGTTAATCACAGTGTAAAATTTATGTAACTTTACTTCTCTTAGTGGAGTTACACTGCCAACACATCAATATAAAAAATCACTTCACAACATGACCTAGCACAATATCTTATAGCTTACATGTTTATTTATTCTTTCTCATGATTTGCTCATGATTTGATAATTCCCCTTAATTTACTAAATTAATTTTAAAATATTGCAAATAATAACTTTCCCTGTGCCTTCCCTATACCAAGGGAATTCAGAACGACCTACCGCATTAATGACTATCTTGAAGAATGGTACAATTAAGTCAAAGCCTGATAAGCATCATTCATGTTTTCTATTTCCCTGAATATACACCCATTTTATTTCTGCATCGCGTGCTGTGGATAGTAGATACAAGTCTATGAACAAGTATTGTTGGCGTGTTTTCTGTCCGAAGTTAGCATTCTAAGACCAGAAGGGTATGCTAGATAATTTTATATGACTTCCTAGACAACGTGGCAGATACTCATACATTCAGCCAAAAGAAAGAAACTCCAGCACATTTTTTTTTATTGTTATTCAACAGGATGAATGGAAATAAAATTTCAGAATTTAGATTGCTTTTTTATTTTTAGTATGTTTCCTTGTTAGATTTAGTATGTTTGAGTTTAAAAATAGGAGCTTCCATCATGAACATATTTATTTAGATAATTTAAGCATTCTCATTTAATTATTCTCCTCTTTTCTTTGTGGACTTTTCTATCAGAAACACTAGGCAAACTCAATTTAATACAATTTTTATTAAGGGCCTGCTGAAGCAATCTTATGACAGAGAGAAACCATACCCAAAATAACTGTGACAAAATCTGAACAAAAAAAAATATAAAAATCCTGTAGTAACTGTCAGGTGGCAAGCCTGGTGACAATTTTACGGCTTAAAGTCTGTGTCTTTTACAAGTCCAACCTGGCAATCACTTTTTGAATGGACCTTTTACAGAGACCACTCTAACATCAAACAATAATTCGTTAGTACTCCTTTGGTTTTTTATATTAAGTTAGTAGTGATATTATTAGCTTAATATAGCTAGTACTTCATGAACCTTACCTAAGTCCAAGATTTAGATGATGTGTAACCACATTTCTTAATTCTGAAATGCAGGAGTGATAAAAATAGATTATTTTATTTGTTCACATTCTCCAGCTTTATACCAACTGCCAAAATTATGTTTAGTATCCATATCCTGGCAGAGTCCTACTAGTATTTCTGATCTACATGCTCCTGTACATCAGTTATGAATTTTTCTTAATATTGCTGAAAGAAATGCATGATAGGTCCCTAGAAGTCACTAGATGGAAATCCTATTCTGTTAATAAACACCATCTGCTCCCTTCTTTCCTGCTCCCCCATTATCCATAAAGATGAGATCAGTCTTGAAATTTTTAACATTGTTCTCAAACTCCTCTCAAAAGCATTTCAACAGAATTGCTGAATTCCTGTAGCACCACTCCAGTACAAACATGAAGACCATTTCATTATTTATAGTGTCTAATAATTCAGTTTTATAATTCAGCTTTAAAAGATGTGTAGCAGTACAAAACAGATAAAATTATATTTCAGAACACTACTATAAATATTTCTGATTCATCTGCAGGGCATTCTGAGTTTTCACTATCAGAATAATCTATTTATTATGTTCTTTTTTCCTTCCCCATGATCAATAAGATAGCACAAAAATGTCTGTCATATTTACCTTGAATAAAGATTGCTGTAACTTCTAGCAGTAATTTTGTTAATGAAGTCAACAATTTTAACAAAGGCAGCTACCTGTTTAATAGCTGTAAAATAACGCAGTAAGAACAAAAGGAAGCACTGTTCAAAGCAGGATTAGGTTTACTGAAGCCCCTTGCTGTATTGGCCAAGCTGCTATGTTGTTTTTTTTCTCAGCAGCTGTATTTCCCCTCCTGTGCTCTTAATGAATAAAGCTGTTTATGTATCTCAGGACAACAGGAAATGGGAAAGTGCATCAAACTCTTCTATTCCAAAACCAAAATAATCTTATCAGAAATAAAATAAAAAGGACACAGCTACACCGTGACTTGGTCTAAGCTGTCAAATATGGGATTAACTATAGCATTTCTCCTCCATATGTTAATACTTATACATGTTAAACAGACCTTGAAAGCTTCTAAAAAAAAAAAAAAAAAATATTCCAGAAACCTCTCCAGAAAAATACAGGCATGGAATCAGCAGACTTGTAACTCCACCGTTTCTCACTCCAGTCAGCAAAGCTGTGTTGCTAGACAGTGATAAAATGACTGCTGGTCATTATTGTAGCTCAAGATTTTTTTCTTAAAATCTCTCCTTAATTTTCAGTTCATCTCACTATTTTCTGTTGTCACTGTAAGTGAAGTCTTTTTCTTTTGAGTCATCTGTTTCAGTTTTCTCTTATGAAATCCTTTTTATGCAGGGGTATTGTGCCATGTAAGTAGGTCTAATTCTCAGATGTGGTCTTTCCCAAATAATAGAGAAACTGAATATAAAGAAGTATGTGCACAATGGTACCGACACTAACCCAAAACAGGCCACTTGATATTGAGGAAAGAAAGGTGAGGAGAGAAAGAAGGAGAGAACAAGAGAAGGATGGAGGGATGGAGGGTACAGACTAAGGCTTATGATATTGATGGTAGGAGACCAGAGTGGGTACTTCTGTTGCTTGTTGATACTTAGTTGGACTGGATGTAATTGCAGGGGCTTACATATGATGGCCCAGCATAGTAGTTCTACTGATGATATAATTTTATATCTCTTCATGCACATTTTTATTCTCAGGAGACCAGGAAATTAATATGTTCCTCTATGTTATGATCAAGAAAGTCCACAGTAGATTCATAATTCCTACAGATTCTGCCAGACACACTGGAGTTTCTTCTCAACTTTCAGCTCAACTGCAAATATGTCAAGGAGGATGGGAGGTCAGAATAAAGGATGTTGGTGGGCTTTGTTTACTTGGGCATTTCGCTTTTTTTTTTTTTCTTGTTTTTCATGTTGTTGTTTTTTTTTCCCCCCTCTATTTCCAAACATTTCAAAGAAAACTATTTTAAATGATCAGTGATTATGAAAGGTATGTTCCTTTTTTTTTTCAAATCACACCTGGATCTAATCCTTTCAGATACATATCTCTGCTGCTCATCCTGCCCTCTCATGCTATCTCTATCATTTTTCTTTATTGCAATGATAGGTTGCTAATCATTTCTATCTTAGGTTTCAAATTACAAATCCATAATGAAGCAGTTAAGTACGTGGTCTGATATTTGGGGGTGCTAAGTATGCAGATGTTTCATCAGGAAGCTAAAAAGGAGCTACTGGGCAATCAAAATTTTTGAAAATTGGATACTAGGTAGAACCAGATCTGAAAATGTTGATTGCAGGGTTATACACATTAACAAAGATTGCAAGAATAGAAATGGAGATTTCCCTGATGTGATTATCATTTAAATATGTCTATTCTCTCACATCAAGGAATGATGCATGAAACGAATGTAATGTAACAAGTTTTCATTTCTTTGCTAGCTGGGTATAAAGACAGGTAGCTTCATAGGCAGTCAGAAAAATGGAAACTGAAAGAAAAATTCTCACTGAATGAAGCTGCCTTGATGCAGCTCTTAAAAAATAGATCTGGCTGTGGGAAGGGAGACTCCAGTCAACTAAAACTCTGGGGTCTACCCTAACTTCTTTCAATATTCCTGAATTTCCAAAATAAAGCCTCAGATTCAAAACAGATTAGTATCGAGTTCAAGGTAACAGGTTTATGTTTTGTTCTAAAATGCTGATTTCTGTGCTTGAAGGTAAAACACTTGTCAGTGATTTAGGAGCTTGAGTTCTATTAACCAGCACGTTATTTTAGCCTAGAAAGGAACTACGTGAGGAATCAGACGTATGTGCAAACTGAACTCTACTGGTGATCTTCCATTTCAGGTTTAATCATTCTCTATTATAGCTAAAATGCATTGTACACCATCTGTTAGCATGAGTAGTGCAAAACCTCTTAGCAAAAATATTTAAGGACAGAAGCTGATAACGTATATAGTGAATTTGAATTTCCCAGTTTATGGCACTGAATTAATGACAAAAAATGCTACATATCTTCCTTATATGCATAAGAGAAGTATATACTATATTTTGCATAGTTAAAAATCCATAGGAATTGCATAGTACATTTCTATATACGTTTTTGTTGTAACACTGATGCTGAACAAAGTTACTGAACTCTTGAAAAATTAACAGACTATGGAGTAGCTATAATGTAACCAACAACAATTGTTACACTTAGCTTGAATTAACAGGCTACAGCTGTTAAAAGCTATAATCCAGCCAAACCCAGTTACACATAGCTTGAATTTCTATTTTGTAAATTACCTCGATTGTGTGCAAGACAGAAAAAAGGGTGTGTGCAATTGCCTAATTTATTTTCTATAATAACTCAAGGGACAGGAAAGGGCTGAAAATTCTCTTGCATTTTTCATTTCATATCTTTACATAAGTACATATAGGAGGGAATTTTTATATGAAGTATCATTCTAATGCATTATACCTGAAAGTAAACTATACCAATGGCTGAATACATTTAACCGCAGAGTGATCCTGGACTGTATTTCTATGGCAGCCCTTCATTGCGTTACCAGTTTTCAGATCTTTTCCTAGCTATCAAGGGGTTACTCAGCTAGTTACTTTCTCCGATATTAGTTTCTGTTGTAGGTGGAACTGAGCAGGGTACAACGATGGCCTCAGAGCTTCTCCAGGCCGTTTACTACAGCTCCTGGCTTGCTGACGGAGGTACTTAATGGAAGCAGAAAGATCAAGTGTCTCTACATCAATCTAAAAAAGAAGTGGGCGTGGGGGGGGGGAGGAAGAAAAGGAGAAAAAGAACAGTTCCTACTTTATATCCTATAACTACATGTTAGAGTTCATAGTCCCAATGCCAAGAAATTCATTTTAAAAAATGGATGGATAATATATGCCAACTCTTCCAAAATTACTAAAGTGATCTTGATCATAAACCAGATTCTTCCTGGAACATACATACATTATTATGTCTTCAGGAATACATGTGCCAGCTCATTTACTTCAGTATCTGTGTGAAAACTGTAGACAGTTGTGAAAACTGCAATGGGGAAGTAGTTTTATGTCACTTCAGAGAACTGAGTCAGCATTTCTCCTATCAAAAGTATGAGAAGGAACACATGCATAAAACTTGCAGATATAAACTCAACTACCTAGTGAAAATCAAGAGTAATTAGCAACGTTTTGGCAGTAATTTGAATAAGCATATCTTAGATGTGTATTTGTATACATTTTTGTGGGACATTTAGTTTTACTATGTAGAGATCAGAGAAAAAATCCTGAATCTTTTGTTAAGAATGTCTTACCTTCATAGTAAACTTTAAATCCGTGAGCACTAACTGCAAAGTCACTTGTCAAGCGCAGCGAAAATACAGATTTTGTACTTGTCACCGGTGGAGGAAGATGAAATCCTGTTAACCTAAGACACCAGAAAGAACAACTCATGGTTAATTTATGAAGAATAAAACTGTGTGACAGGTTGATGTTCCAAAAAATATTTCATCATGGAGAGGGCAACTGACTTAAAAGTATATAGTTTATATGACTTGATAAAGTGATTTTTATATGATAGTTTAAAGAATCAATATAAAATTTTAGTGGCTTTCATGGACACCAAACCAGGTAAGGTGCATTGGTTTGAGAAAGCTGTACTTAGTAGAGATGATAGTAAGCTATAGAAACTGGCCTTTAAAAATGGTCTAGATTATCAATAGGTAAAAAAGAAAAACATGAACCACCAGCCAATTTACCCTATTTAGGGTTACATTCAAACATCTATTGTGTTATATATTTTACACAGACTTCTGTTAAAATTTGTAGTGGATTAATTTTAGGCAGCAGTATGATGAAAGAAGGGGGACCATGATTCACTTCAATGAGAGAATTTAAGATTATTTTCACTATGTACTTTAGCCTCAGAGAAGAAATTTCTGCTTTCGGCTCAAACAGGAAACCCAAAAAGCATGATTGTGAAATCATACATCCATAAAGATAGCTCTCCACAAGGAATTACAGGGTTGCTAGGGTTTGTTTTGTTTTGTTTTGTTGGTTGGCTTTGTTTTGTTTTATTAAAACTGCTATGTTTGAGACAGATGAAAGGACAATTTTTGTATACCCATAGCACTATTGATATGTTCTACCGATACTCAGATCTACACATTCTTTTCATTTGACGTGCATATAGTAACACTTAATTTCGCTGTTCTAGGAGAGTAACCTCATCAAGGTTCATACCAGAACAACAAAACCCATAGTATCTACGTGTCAAAAATATGTAAAGAACAAGCTGCATAGTTTAGCTATGTATACCACTATACTAGACATACATTTAGGACCCAGTTAGCCATGTGTGGCAAATTGTGTAGTAGATTAAGATGATTTATTTTATTACTGATTAACATTAAATTGTTTTCATATGTTTGTAGCTGAGCCCTATTTTTACATATTACTTTCCATTTAGATTTATAGAAAAAATTAGGTCAGAAGTGACCTGTGGACATCAGATAGTCCAACCTCCTACTCAAAGTAGGCTTAACATGAGAGTTGGTCCAGGTTGCTCAAGATTTACCTTTTCCCTTTCCATTCTCAGAATAAATTCTTTTTTTTATATATATATTTACATTCACGATCATGTTTTGATTTACTGTTACATGTGAAATACAAAATTTACTGTACACATGCACAAACAACTTCCAAAACTCTCTGGTACTTCATTAAACACCCACAGTAAAACACCTGTATATTAGATAAGATTCACAGAGATATTTGATTTGCAATACATCTTTATAGGATTCCAGAAAATCTAATCCGTAGATTGGTCTTAGGGACACTGAAAAAAAAGAAAAGGATGTAAACTCTGACATTGTTTAATGGAAGAAAAGGTAAAATCATAGAATGCCCTGAGCTGGAAGGGACCCACAAGGATCATCAAGTCCAACTCCTGTCCCTGCACAGGACAAACCCAAATTCACACCATATCTCTGGGAGTGTTGTCCAAGTGCTTCTTGAATATCGTCAGGCTTGGTGCCGTGGCTGCCTCCCTGGGGAGCCTGTTCCAGGGCTCCACCACCCTCTGGGTGAAGAACCTTTTCCTAATATCCAACCTATATATTTTTAATTTTGCTTTATATAAGTACTGCAAGCACCAATGGTGTTTAATGTTGCTTTAATAGCTTTCCCGTTCCTTTTACTGAAATTCAGCCTCAGTCTTGTTCCCAGATGAACTGAAATGTCCTGCCATTATGAGTATTTCTAGTCTCATCAGAAGGAAGGACAGAGAGTGATAAGAAGCCCAGAAATCAAAAGGTCAGGAAATGATTTTCTGAAAAATTATTTTAATTGCAATATTAGCATTTATTTTAATGTTTTCTTTATTGTTAATGTTAAGATACCTTTAGATGAGTTTTATGTAGTGTACCAGTGATTTATCATGAGACTTATTTGCTGTGGCGATCCTAAAAAGTTTTATATTTCTTTCAGATGACTGTCTACTTGGTGTTCTTAACAGATACTCTGAATTAATGGGTGTTATATTGTTGTTTTTTCTTAAGCATTTTTGGCAAAAAATAACCCACACCAGCCTGTCTCTTTTTTTCCAGGGAATATTCATTCATTATCCTATGCCCTTACTTAAACCATTTTTAAGACACTGCAATAGCCAATGTATGCTATTGGCTACAGTCATGACAGGTATGAAAGCCAGATGATAAGATAATATTACTCACAGCATTATGACCAGAAAATTTAAAAACGTGAACAAAAGTAGCAATGACACTTAAAAGGGTGTATACACAGATCTATGTATATGCAGTCATTAATGTATGTATTGAGAAGCTTATTCTTTGTTTTGTCATTGACATCTTCATGAATAATGCCATTACAGCTAGACTAGATTAAAGAATTCATACTAATATGCAAAGAGGGAAAAATATTTACAGAATATTTAGGATTTCAGAAATGCATTTTTTATTTTATTAGGGGAATATAATTTTTTCTAGCAATAAAACAAATTAATAAAATGCTTTCCTCTCCCAAATAGGCATATGCATAATCCTTTGAAAAGTCAATATCAGTGCAATTTTCCCATTAGCTTATTCATAAACCAGTAAATACATTCATACATTAATAAGTATCACCACTTGAAAGTAAGCTGACTTAACATAAAAGCAAGCCAATAATTTGAATAAAACTTTAATTTGCAGCACACAGCAGGCCTAGCTGGTATCTATTTAGCTACTCAATGATTTGAGGGAATTGTGGGTATAAACACTTATCCAGCAGAGAAGAAATACACATTTATCCCAAATTATTTAATTTTATGAGTGATACATATGCACAGCTTAGGTGGGTACGAAATTTTTAAAATGAGCATATAAGTTATTAATGTGGCAAGCATTACAGCTCCTCATGCAAACCAGATCATTATTAAAGCCATTTGATACCATTTAGCTTTCAGAGGTGTGCCTTTTATCACCATCTTTATCCTGAATTTACTCAGAAAGGTTCAGCTTGTTTCTTTAATTTGGTGGCTACACTTAAATTTATATGAAAATGCACAGAGGTTTTATTTGTGGCTTAGTGGATGAAAAATTAATTATAATTTTTAATAAGTAAAACCATTACAACATGTGAATATCACTTGGTAAAATATCTGAATTTTTCAAAAGGGAATATAATATAATTTGCTCAGATATTTGAAGTAACCTAATACTTGAGTATTATTCATTGGCGTGCCAGTTTTGAGTTAATTTTCTTCATAGTAGCTAGTATGGGGCTATGATTTGGATTTGTGCTGAAAACAGTGTTGAAAATACAGGAGTATTTTAGTTATAGCTGAGCAGGGCTTACACAGAGTCAAGGCCTTTTCTGCTTCTCACCCCACCAGCGAGTAGCCTGGGAGGGCACAAGAATTCGGGAGGCGACGCAGCTGGGACAGCTGACCCCAACTGACCAAAGGGATATCACACAGCATATGATGTCATGCTCAGCATATAAAGCTGGGGGAAGAAGTAGGAAGGGTGGGGATGTTTAAAGTTATGTCTTTTTATGTTCCCAAGTACTGTTACACGTGATGGAGCCCTGCTTTCCTGGAGGTGGCTGAGCACCTGCCTGCCCATGGGAAGTGGTGAATTAATTCCTTGTTTGCTTTGCTCGTGTGCGCAGCTTTTGCTTTACTTACTAAACTGTCTTTATCTCAACCAATGAGTTTTCTTACTTTTACACATCCGATTCGCTCCCCCATCCCACCAGGGGTGAGCGAGCGAGCGGCTGTATGACGCTTAGTTGCCAGCTGTGGTTAAACCATGCACAGTTGGGTACTACAGTACATTGACCTCAAAGCTTAAGTCTCATTTGTATGTAACACACTACAAAAAGTCGTAAATGTTAGCTAGAGTAGCTTCCTTTGCCATTTAAAATGAAACATAGCAATTACATAATTACTGCAGGAGAGAGACATCAGGTAAGCAGCAAAATACCTGTAATATAATATATGTGCATAGGTCTGATTGTCACTTATTCAGACCAGTCACAACTAAATGGCCAACTTAAAGAGAGTACCAAAATAAAAGCAAAAGTTATAGGTGGGACAGTTATGTAAAACAACCAGCCATCTCCTGAAACTGGTATCATCTGCATATTAAACGCATTTAAAATTCAAATTTCCTGTAGTAGCTGAGGTTTTTTTATCTACAGTAATTTTCTCTCTTACATTCCATTTGCATAGTTCATTCCATTTGCACTAACTTTGTTTCAGATTTAAAATACCTAATGGAGTGATTCAGGTGTCTCTCTACTGCTGTTTTAGACACCGTGAGGTACTTGAGACATCAGCGCAGAGCTGGTAGGTATGACATTGGCCCAACATGAGACCCTGGAGAGCTGGAGGCCAGACAGGATCCTTTAGGGATTCTAGATGTGCCTACATGTTATGTTAGGCACTTCAATCACCCCTTCATAATCTACCACTTTGGCAGAAGAAATTTATACTAGGACAGGTGGGTTTTTTGTTTTTCTTAGTGGGATTTTCATTCACTCAGTCCTTATCCTCTTTCCCTTTTTGACTTTGGAATTGGCTCATTTAGTGTTCCCTGAAGTACATAAAGAGATCCCATAAGCAGCTGATACTGGCTCCTGTGGTGCGAAACCATGGGAACTAAAAGACAATTTCTACAGAAGTCTGAGAAGGAAATACATTTCTTTCTGCCTCAGCTTTTAAAAAAATGAAATTTTGAATTGTAATGTTCTGCTGGAATATTTGATTGAGATGCTGCAGTTCAGCTACAGAGTGCTATCCATCATACAACAGTGATACAAATTTGTAAATTAATACACTGCATGTTAATGCTTTTGTTTGCTTTCTTCTTGCTGGTGTTTTAGCAAGCTTGTCAGGTTCCTTACACCCACAGGAAATGGACACACTCTGTGTCCACTTAGTAGGCTTTCAAGTTGTGAATGTGAAGTATGGAATTAGCTGGGTGGATACCCAAAGACTACAGATAATTCTGGGAGTGTAGGAAAAGGCAGACAGATATTTTTATTCATTCAGCTCTTCTACATTAGGCAGATCAGATGTTCTTCCTGAAAAAGCTTCTTGTCAATAGAAATTCTGGAAGTCCGGTAGTAAATATGAGGAAATTAACAATGATACATCATGTGGAGACTTAATATATATTTAGAATTTACATATTATTTACATGCAAAATTATGATGCTTTGTAAAGTAGTTTTAGTAACAAGTGAGCCGGGACATCTTCAACTAGATCAGGTTGCTCAGAGCCCTGTCCAACATGACTTTGAATGTCTGTAGTGAGTTGTAGTGATTTTGTAGTGGAAGTAGTAAATAAATTACTTGTTTTGCTTGCACACATGGCTTTAGCTTTACTTATTAAACTGTCTTTATCTCAACCCACGAGTTTTCTCACTTCTACTCTTCTGATTCTCTCCCCCATCCCACCAGAGGGGAGTGAGTGAGTGACTGTATAGTGCTTAGTTGCCAGCTGGAGTTAAACCACAACAGAGCAGAACAGACCATGTCTGAACAGCAAGTTCCAAGAATGTCAAAGGCTAAAAAGTCTAGAAGCAATAGTAGCTAATCCAAGAGAGGATCAAATATGCTCCATTTCTGATTAATTCAATTGCACAATCGCTGATGATGAAAATCAAGGCACTACTCACTTATTAATAAATTTTGGAGGGAAAAATAATTACTTACACTTTGCATTTCTGTCTTTTTACAGATATGTTCTAACTACTTTTCCAGCATTATATTAGAAAGTAAAATAGTCCAGCATAATTAAAATTGCAATAGATTTCTTTTTAATCCTTCCTCCTTAAAATTTTTCCGTTGACCCAGTATATATTCTCCGATAGTCCTCAAATATTCAAGCATCATGCTCTTTTTGCTAGTGTTCTGCTAGACTTTAAATGAAAAACAACTAATTTAAAGAAAAGTTATTAATTCTTTCATATTAACAGAAATAATTCTATGAAATTTAAAAGTGACAAATTAAAACTGATAGGATGAAGTTCAATTACCTTGTTGAACTGGTTCTTTTATTAAACCAAGAGTGGAGGAACCTCTGTGAAAACATATTTAAGAAGGGGCAAAATGCTGCACATATGTGAGGAGTGAGGGTAAAAAATGTGAAGAACACTAATGTCGGAAGAGGAGAAGGAGGAGGAGGAGGAGGAGGAGAAGAAGAAGAAGGAGGAGGAGGAGGAGGAGGAGGTGAAGGAGAAAGAGAAGGAGGAGGTAGTGGTGGTGGTGGTTGTGGTGGTGGTGGTGGTGGTGGTGATGGTGCTGCTTCAGGAAATATAGCAGAGATTCTCCTGCAGCCCATGGACGACCATGCTAGAGCACTTATCCACACTGTAGTCCATGGAGGACCACACAAAAGAGCAGGTGGTTATTCCCTAAAGTAATTGCAGCCCATGGAGACGACCCCCACCGGAGCAGACCATGGAGGACTTGCGTTGGAGCAAGGGAAAGCATGAGGAGAAAGGAGCAGCAGAGAGGAACTGTTATTGACCAAGCACAAGCCCACATTCCCCATCTCCCCAGTGCTGCTCAGGGAGGGGTAAGGTAGAAGAGGTAATAATGGAGTGAAGTTGAGCCTGGGAAGAAGAGGGTGGGGATGGGGGGTAGGTGTTTTAGTTTTTGTCTTTGTTTCTCACCATGCAACCCTCTTCTTAACTGGCAGTTAATTAAATTAGTTTTCCCCAGGTTGAGTCTGTTTTGCTGGTGACAGTAATTGGTAAGTGATCTCTCCTCATTTTTATCTTGACCCAGGAGGTTTTTAATCTCATTTTCTCTTGCTGTCCTGTTGCTGAGGGACAGTCATGGGGTGGCTGGGTAGGCATCTGGTAGCCAGCCAAGGTCAACCTGCCACAACCTTTAATGTTCTGTTTTACACACCAGTTCAGAACAAACATTTTTGAAATGTCAAAAGTGTATTGGAAAGGGAGAATACTTCCCTACTGAGTAATAGACAATTAAGTCTGAACTTAATTAATGTTTAAATTTTTGGGTGTGCATGTGCTTATGCACATGTACATGTTGAAAATTTACTAAGGGAGTTGAATTGCAGCTGAGAGTATAGCAAGCTTGATCTGCAGCGTCCTGGTAAAATTCAACTGATGTTTGATCTTCCAATTTTCCTGCCAAGGAAGCAGTTACTTACCCATTGAATTAGGAAGAAAGTAAGGAATGTAAAAGCTTCTTTAAAAGAATTCCATTTTGAATATGAATAGGTGTAACTCTTACACTTTTTATATGTCTATTCAATCAGTTTAAAATAAGTAAATATATTTTGCCTTAATAGCCTGTAAAACAAAGCAAAAAAGATTGAGCAGAAGTGGCTGACTGGGTTCAATTTTTGCTCCCACTGAAAATGTTAATAAAAATATCTTATACTTTATTCATTAACAGATCAACATATGATTTATGAACTAATTTATTTTTGTCAAATGATAATTTTTCCCTATCAAAATGCAAAACTGCTCACACGATCTATTATTTTAAAATAATGATCATAGGTTAAGGCTGAACATTTTTAATTGAACAGCTGCTTTGAACTAAACAATAAATTACTCATCAGGTTCTGGCACAATCATTATATTCTTTACAAAGCATGTTTCTAAAAACTGCCACCATCCATTACTAGTGTGAAACACTTATTATACAACTCTCCACTTTTTTTTAGCATCAGAAATAAAGCAGATTTTATAAATAATTATCTATCTTTCTTATAACAGTCAATTTATTTTAATACATAAAAAATAGCAAGAACAACTTCAAATGGTAAGTAAGAAGAACCAGACTACCATACAAATAGCCTTTAAAAATCTCTAGGGTGAGGATTTGCCTGCTTCTTGGATAGAAATCTGATCACAACAAAGCTTATCAAAACAGTTGCTTTTAGAGCACTTGAAAACATTCTAGTCCTTAAAGTAACAAGAATTAATAAAACAATGAAGCAAGCAGTACATATTTTAAGCCTCTAGCAGCTAGAACATTATGACAACAAAGTTTATTCTCCTCATCTTCTTAAAGCTGGGTAAAGATGTACAGTACATTTTAGCAGATCTTAGAGCTCTGTAAACACCAAAGGAGGGGAGCCAGCTCCTTCCAGTTTTCACACAGTTCTGACACTGACTTCACACTGGTTCTAGTGATTTGCACACTTCTCTGTAAATTCGTTCATTTAACCACCCTGATGAAGAGCTAATCCGTTAAAAATAAACCTAAATCAATTCAGTTAGCAAAGGGAAGCATATCCACAAAGGGATATGCCTGACAAGTGCCGGAGCGAATGGAAGTGAAGAGAAGGACCACACAGCCAAATTCAGAGGAATATGGGAGCTGGATTTGCTTCTGTAAGTGACAACAAGCTTTTAGATGAGCTCAACTCTCTTTAGTAACTTTGCCTTAATGTGTGAAAATAGCACAATATGGAGAGGAGAGATGCCATATTTTGCTTATCACTGTTGTAGGTGCCAGGAAGTTCCAGAACAGCTTCAACTTATACTGAATATTCTGTGGAGTTTTGGAATTCAACCATGAGCAAAATGCTTGTGACATTATCACCACACATGATATTTCTGTTCTGGTACAGAGATAAAGTTGTAGTAGCAGAACATGTGAAGGAGGAAAAGCTATCCTAATATATTTCAGAATCTATGCTTTTAATACAAAAACTCACTGCCTTAACTTATAAAGTCATCATTGAATAACAGCAACAAATAGAATGAATCTTTTAAATGAATCAGCTAAACTAGCTGGAAAACAGACAGCAATAGCTATAAAATATAAAAATCCATTAACTTTATTTCATTCCTTCTCTTCCAGAAAACTTCTACTACAGCCAAAAGCAACCTACTTTTCTCACAGACCTCTGTTTACTTTAAAGGAGAAAATATAAACTGAGTATGCAGCAGAGATCAAATGAAAGATGCTAGAAGAAGGTGTCTCTCCTCCAACGTTGAGTATTGCTATCTTTCTGTGGAGACACCTGGAGCACATGGTGGTTCAAGGCAGAGCCTGAATCCACTGCAGTGGAGAAAGGGTTATGTATAAAGGTTTTATTTAGAACATAGGAAAAAAAAATTAAAACATAGGGCAACAGAGATAACCAAATAAAACACAAAGTGGAGGAGAAGAAAGCCAGGATATAATGGAAAAGATTTTTCAACTACAGATCTAAAATTCTGAGACAGGCAGTTCTGGGGGAAATGTTGTGACACTGGAGACACTATTTATTCCATCAAGCCATAAATGAGACCCTATAGCAATCTTTAAAAAACCAGGAAAGGGTTGTAAATTAATGTACCTATTACATTAGCAGAATGTGTATGTTATGTAAGCATAAAGAATATAAACATGTCATTTTCAGTCTCGTAGCAGGTAAGTATTTAATTCCAAAGTGAACATTATAACTAAAGTGCTGTAGCAAAATTTCTAGCAGGAAAGTAAAAAGCATTTTTACGAAAACCATATTTGATTTTAAAATAGAAAATAAGGTCCTTCTTGCAAGGGAGAAACATCTAAATTAAAAATTTGGACTTGGAAAATATAGATTTGCCTTTAAAATTTTTCTCCTTCCCCTACAGACAATCAATTCATGTGTAGTTTTTTTCTCCCTTTCCATCCCCAGAAAAACAAAAAGGAGCCTTTCTAGGAAGAAGAAAACTCTCCACATATATTAAGTTCCATATTTGTTAAAAAATTATTTCAGTAATTAAGTGTAATTTTTCAAAATAGTTTACTGCTCTCTTCAAACACCTCCTATCATATGAAATGAAAAGAAAAAAATAATAATTATGAAAGGAATTTTTTGTTACATGAAAGACAGTGAAACATTTAAAATCCAGTATGGTGTAACAGAAGTGTGTCAGGTACCTTTTGGAAATCTTCCCTTAACTGATTTAACAAAGGAGAAATCTTTCCAAAATTAGCAAACAAAGATGTAAAATAAATTGAAAAAAATACATGAATCATTCCCATCATGACTTTTTATATACCTTTATCACCCTTACACCACAGATTGTCAGTGGATTTCATACAAAACCCACTGTAACCAATCAGCATCTTCCCACCAGTTTCCATGGGCTTTGAGTCACACCTTTAGTTCCTCTACAAACCATATCCGAACATTCCTATTGAAATAAACAGGATCTACATTTGTTAAGTAATTGAAAACCAAGCTTTTAGTTGCATTTCACACAAGGACCGCACAAAGGACCTCTGGAAAACAGCCCCTATCTGAAGCAGACTTGTTCGCATGTAAAAGTACAGAGCTCTTCAGTTTTAGGGGTATTTTTTCCCTAATAGTTATAATAAGCATAGATAGGTATTCCAGAAGACATCAGTGTAGAGGTGAAATGCAACTTACCCATGACAACAATAAATGCACAAGTGAGATCTTAAAAAAATGATTTTCAAAAGTGGTAATTTCACAGATAGAAACTATAAATAGCAAATGGTAAAGTAAAAGACAAAACTATGGGAGGATAGTTAGAGTGGGCTTAGAAAGGTAGGACAGAGACTGATAAAATAATTTTACTAAGGAATGTGGAATGGAATGGAATGAGACATAAATTATACACAATAATTTGACAGTGAAAGCAATATTGTGAAAAGATGAAGGTACAAATACTTTCAGAGCTTATTTTTCATGGGAGAGCCTAGTCAAATCCATTGTTTTCCATTTTAACTTTAAAGAAGAGCAATATCTCAATTTTAAATTTTTGCCCTATCTGTAACCATAATTACAGAATTTATAATACACACTCAGAGAATGAGAAAAGTATACAGTATTTATATGTGGAAAAACAGTGCCTTTCTTATAATAATTTTAATAGTATTTTATTGCAGAAAAAATCTACTTTAAGTTGTTTACATAGTGACTAATATTATTTTTCATACCTCTGAGTTCCGTACTTTGGCCAGTCAAGAGTTTTACTTGATTTTCCTAATTTTTTGCTTGGCATGGAGTATTTTGTGATGATTTTTTATTTTAAATATTTTTACAATTCTATATTTAAATATATTTATACTCCCTATAACCACTTGAAATTACAGAAGAAATAAAAATAATTAACAGAAACTCTTACAGCCATGATTCATTTTCACATGGTCCTCTATAACATATTTACAATGACACTGGGACTAGGCAAAGAATATTTTTGCAATTATTAATAATCAAACGCCTATGAGAGGTAATTACCTTGATTAGCATGTCACTGTGACAACCTTTTTCATCCAGGTTATATTTATAGAGCTGGATTATCAAGTACCATACTACATGCTTCCTATGAAGACAGTAACCTAAGAAATTACTTAGTTTTAAGTTTCAAAAACCTATACTTTCACTTAATTCTAGACTTTGCCATAGGAGAAATATTCTGTCACTGGTTACAATTTGAAAATTGTGTTCTTTAATATTTACTGTTGCCTTCAAACTGTACAAGTATTTTTGCAATTTATGAACAGCTACTTTCTAAATGACAACTGAAATACTACAGTATATGAGTATATGAACATTTACAGAACAGAAATACCCTAGAAGTACAGCTGTTTTCACTCAGGGCTTTGCCACTTTTGTGTACGTAGAGTTCCATTTGGGAGTTTGCATAGGTCTGCTATACCCTTTCTAGCATCTATCTCTTCTCATTCCTATCATATCTTACTCGTTGCTTATTAAAGTTTCTCTTTTTTTTCAAAAATTGGTGTAATAAAAGACATATATCAAAGATGCTGTCTTTTTGTCTGTCTGTCTGTCTAGCTAACTAGCTATATGCTACCTCCTCACAACATTCCTCATTTTCATGCTTACTGTTTATTAGTTAGTCATTGCACCGAGCCCTTTTCATGTCACTTTTTCCAACACCCAATATTCCACCCAAAAATAAAAACTCCATTCTTTGTACATAGATGCTTGTTACTATAAGGAGGTGTTCTCATCAACAACTGTAATCACCTTGCAAAAGACTATTTGAGAAAGGTCATCTGCAGACTTTAGCAATAGATGTCTTTATTGGTTTCTTGCAGGCCATAGATAAGAATGAATAACATTTGTCCAAGAAAAGATTCCTTTTTTATAGTATTAGAAAAGATCTGAAGGAGATAAGGATTCTCTGCTAGCAAGACTCAGTTAAAACTTAGACTACTTATATAGTTTTAGTATGGCAGATGTACAGAAAGTGACTTTAAAGTGTGAGCAAGAAAAGCAATCTTTTATCTTAGAACTTCTAATATTGTTTAAAACGGGATAAAATACACATTTCTCTCTATGCACAGTTCATTTCATATTATAAGGAAGCAATATTTAATTAACAAAATTACTTCTTTTTTTATGTGTGTTATCAAGCTAAGTTTCCTGTACATCTTGAAAAGCAGATATGTAGTGTATGTGTTTTACAATGCAAAAATGGAAGCACATTGAAGTAATGTAATTTGGTCAATACCATATCAGAAAATTACAAACATTCATTACTAAATGTGTAAATTCTAATGAAAAACACATTTTTGCATAACTATTTATGTCACTACATTTAAGTCCAGAAGACTTGCACTGACTACAGAGGAACTGAGAGCAGATTTGGACATAATTTTTTTGATACTACTAAGAAAAAAAGACTCTCTGGGGTTTTGGGTGGTTTTTTGTTTGGGGGTTTTTTGGCTTTTTTTTTTGGTGTTTTTTAAATGTTATTTATTTTTTTAGGAAAAGCCACTCTTCCATCTCAACAGATTCAGGATTTTCTAATATTCTGTTGACATTAACTTGTACTTAGGTAAAATAAAATACAACATATTTTATGTTAGCATAAATAATTTGGATAATAAAATATTCACTTCAAGCTGTGCAATGAAATGTAACCTGTAGGAGCCACTTTCCAGTAATAAGCTATCACATTCACAGTTTAAGACAAATATTAGACAGACAGAGAGAAATGATGTTAATGTGCACACAAACATACATATATATTTGCAGAAATACTCATCTATTCATTTTGGCTGTCTGCAGACATACCATTTAAAATAGAATGATCATGCCATTCTTCAAAAACAATAGAAAAAGCCTATTCATGTAGGAACTAGACATTTGGAGTTTAGTTTAGTAATAGTATATGGCTGTTCTAGATATGTTCTGATTCAATTATCAACCTCATGAGGTATATTTATTGATATTGTCAGTTGCAACAATAAAAGGTGAATTTAACAACCAGTTTAAGAGTTACCTTTCTGCCATGTAAGCAAGTCTAACAGTCAGACACCCCTGTAATAGAATGAGTCCTTCCCATAGACTATAACTTTCTGGGACAAGATTATTATTGCGAACTATCATTCTTCCTGCTTTTAAAGCTGAAACATAGGTGGAAGACTAATGGCTACAGACAGTCTATGCTGGCATGTTGTAGTATAATGTCATATATGTGTGTCGTATATAAGCGGTCTCCACAACAAAAATCAACTTTGTTTTCTAGACTGTTTCAAATTTCATAAAACAATTTAGCAATGCAATGAAAAATGAATAACTAATATTTAGCAGACCTGGTTCTCAGAGATGACCACACTCATCTCCCCATAAAACTGGTATATGCAGTCTTCATCTGTATAATGCTAGCTACCAGCTTTACCAAAAAAGATAATAATTCTTAGCAGCTGTAAAAGAAGTCTTTCTTGTATTACATAAGAAGTCCAGTAAAAAAACTAGTGCAATATCCATCAGCTATTTCAAAGTAGTCAAACTGGTCATCCCAGTTACTTAGAGAAAGATATCCCATGGGAGGCTTATAATGGGAAAGTCTCTTCCTAAGCTCAGTTAGAAGGAGGTCACTTCCACTTCAAATAATTACTAAATTCTTTGTTTGTTTGCTGGTTTTGGTTTGGTTTTGGTTTTAAATCCTAACCATTTAACTTAACTTCCTTGCTAGCTAAATGAATGTCTAACCATTTTTTCCTAACCTCTTAAAATCTTGACTTCTTCACAATAATGTGAACATAAGTTCAAGAGATTGGTTGCACCTGGTCTTGACAAACACTTTCTTTTATCAGTTTTAATTTTCTACCTTTCACTCTCCATGTGTATCTAGAAATTTAACATCATTATCAGAATATTCCCAATTGTATAGCATGATTGATGTGAGATAGCGTTCTTTCAGCTTTGTGTTTTTAGTCACAGTGCCAAGCATTTTATTGCTTCAATGTATTTTCTTCATAAAGCAAGCTTTTCAGATTAAAAAAAAAGAAATCTCAATTTAAATGTCTTGCCTGCTCAGAACCCATCTCTCAGAGCTGAATAGCTATTTACCATTAAATTCTGGTACTGTTTTTTCAATTGTCTTTGTTTGTCTTATCTACAAGCTTTGCTGTATTTATTGCTGTGTGTCCCTACCCATGTTCAGTACATTTTCATCATTTTACATATCTTCTGTTTACACCTTTGCTGTATTTATTTTTGTTGTTCATTCACTGAAAATTTTATTGTTTAGATTCATTCAGTTCTGTTGTGTATCTCATCATTTTCCACTTTGATTGTTGGTTTGCTGTCGTCTTCTTTTTTTTACTTGCCATTTTTTCCCTCCTTCAGTCTGCATTGATGTTTGGTTTTTTTTTTCCTTCTAGTTCCTTATCTCTTAATTGCTCTTTGACTAGGACTTATACCTTTTTATTTTCTCTTTCTTTGAAGGGAAGAGTGTAATTTCATTTGGTTTTGTTCATTGGTCCCTAAATTCTCAAGTGAAATTCCTTTCTTTCTTCTCTTTTCATGCAAACAGTGAAGAAAGCTAGAGAACTGTGAATCAGCTGAAAGAAAAATCAATGGCTCAGTGATCAGCGGTTTGAAGGTGTTTCCAAAGTGCTGAATCCTTAATTTGATCCTAATTAGCTCACAGTTTCTGCTCTGGTTGCCAATTTGGACAGAAAGTGAACAGTGACAAGAGAAGAAAACTACATGTACTTAGGGCATAATAAACAGTCTGAGCAAAAAAAAACCTCAAAGAGCTACAGTTACCTCTGATGATAATGGAAACTTTTTGAGGTTCAGTAAATGGTCCATTGTCTCCATACCAACAACTCTTGGTCTCCATCAATATTCAAAAACCACTTAAACAGGAAAGTGAAAAAGGAAGCTTTGTACATTTTCAGTTGTCAATGGTAGTTGCGAATGAAGACCTGAATGACTGCAGATGTTCCACTCTGACATGTCTTAAAGGCTTAATAACCAAATAGTCAGAGACTTTGTTCCATCAGATTTAATATAGAACTTCACAGAGTTGCCAGTTTTTCTTTATTTTATTAGTACTGAGTCTGCTACTTTGAGTACGGTTATGATAGTAGAAGAAAGGTACAAAACTAACTTGGAGGGTAACTCTAATAACAGGATTTGTAATGGCAATAATATAAGCCAAATTATAACAATACTCAGAAGGGTCTTTATATGGTGCAAGTAAACAAGGCACTGTTCATATAAGAATGTACAAAGAACAAAACGGTACACATGCATGAAGTAAAATGAAGCTACATACAACAAAGCTTGGATTCAGCAAGGAGAATCAACACACCATTGTGGCATTTTGACCAGACAAGACATCTGCACTAGCTCTGGGCACCCTGTACTACATCTTGGAGTACTGTAGATCACCTAAAGACATAGAAAATGGGAAAGGAAAAAGCAAGTAAAACAAGTCTTAAAGTTGGGAAATTCAGTAAGTGGAAACCCTGACGTAGCAGAAGTGGAGGAAGAAGGAGAGAAAAGCAAGATAAAAATGTGGGGCTTTGTTTGTCTTCTGGTTTTGATGAGTTAATATGAGAAAGATTGGAGCACTCGCTAACAAATAATAGCATAATAGTTTCCCGAAAAAAATAAGGTAACAAGTTTGGCTGGGAGATAGTAATGTATGTAACATAGATATAAACCTTCAAAAAGAATTAAGGTTAAAGTTTTAAGGACCAGAAGAAGGAAAGAGTCTGAGTCAGAAGAAAAGATTACTGTAGCTACCAGCGTGACAATAGGTGACATGTAACAAGCTGGAGGTTGCACTAATGCTAGCAGCATAGCCTAATTGCTGCCTGTTTGACCCAGACTTCTCTCTGTTAAAAGAAAAAACACATTCAGCATAGTTAGAATAAGAAATGGAAAAAAAAGCAGACCTATTGAATGAGGACACTGGAAGATCTGTTATTGCCAACATTAATTCTTTTGCTAGCCTTCCTTCCTCATAAAATATCTGTAAGATAATTTTGACAATTTAGCACATGTAAGATCTAAATTATAATTATTCCACTATAAAAATAGAAAGTTTTATAGGCAAAATCTAGTCTTCCAGAAATACATTTTTTTAAAATTGGTAATTGTTAGTAATTTACTTAGTGTTATTTAATTTTATGTACAAAAAAAAAAATAATAAAATGAGTAAGGTGTTGTTGATTTTACTCTGGGGTTTTTTGTTGTTTGATTTGTTTTGTTTTAATTTATCCCATGCCCTGAATGTTTTTACATAAAATTTTAGATGTAGAAAAAAAATGGATGATGCTAGCATTTTGACACTGTAAAATCAAAATAAATTATTCAGAGAAAGTATACCTTAAATTTTTGACTGGTTTTGAGCTAAAACACAATGTTTGATTATGTTGTCAGTAATACCTGGCACATTTATGAAGGAGAGACTGTTATCTGACAATGCTATCAGGCCAGGAGCGGGCACTGATGGGGTGACAGCAAGGTGCTCAACTCATCTATGTGGGTGTTCCCTTACCAGCTGGGGAAAGCATTCAGCCTGCTCCTACTGTGGTCCTCTTGACCACCAAAGCAAGTCCAACTCCTATGGCATGGTCAGAGCAGCCAGTTTGCCTTCTTGTCCTGGCATGTCTGAGTGCTCCATGCCCTTTTCAGTTAACATAACTTCAGTCTCAAGGCAAGTAAGCAGCCATCTCACCTGCCTGCAACTCTAATGATATTTAATATTAATTGATATTAAGGATTTGTTGTAATTTTATGTATTTCTACTCCCAACTATTTTGTCTGCTGTTCATCAGTTGGATAGACATTACCAGCCATTCTAAGTGCAGCAATATCTGTTATTCCTTATGATATGGAATAAAAAAAATAAAGCATTTTAGTTTTATTTAAGTTTAGTTTTGAACTTATTCCTCTGTTATGTGATAACTATTTCTTTTCTGAGTAGTTTGCAATACGATTATCAAAGTATGACTTTGTTTGTTTTGTACCAAATTCAAAGTTTTGGAAGTACTAGGGTGAGCATACCCAATTACATTCAACACTAGGAACGTCCTGAAATCTTAAAGATCTACTTATTAATCTTTTGAAAACTTCTTTTCCCTTTAAGTGGTTGGGGAGTAAATGTTAAAAATTGAGGCCTACTCAGGGAATCAGATGTTATAGGAGAAAGCAATTCATTGATGGAGAAGAAGCAGTGGATGTCTCCCAAAATTGCAGCGAATTTCTCCTATGCAATTCAGAAGCACTAATCAGGTAACCTGTAGGTTTGATTCTTGTTAGCCTCAGCAGGGAATGAAGATGAAAGGATGATTCACTTTGCTTAAAGGCAAGAGATCAGAACAGATGAGTATTAGCTCACCATTTAAACACTGAGAATGTTAAAGCTTCCTTCCATTCAAATTTCCTGAGAGGAAAGTAACCATGAGTAGGTAGAGAAAAGCTGTTAATTCATTCAATTAAATCTTTGCATGCAGTGACCATATCAACATTTTAAAATATCTCTGCAGATACATGCTGGTCTTGCAAGCTCTCAAACACATGCAAAACATATATTTATTAAGTGTTCAGAAATTCCAGTTTGTAACAGTTTGTCACACCTCCACTTCTCATGATTTTTAGACAAACACATTCATACTTCTTTTCAGTCACGCAAACAAATGAACACCTGGCAGAAAATGATTACACCTTTTTGCTGACAGTGAATCTTTCCACGTCTGTCCTTTTGAAGACCACACATAGTGAAATTTTCTGGTGTTTTTTTACCAGAACATTCTGGTAGACTTGTAATTTTCTAAATAATTTTATTTTTAACATTAGAAAATATATAGTTTCGGCTACTACAAAAATGCTTCCTGAACATAAATATATGAAAGATTCTTTTAGTCAACACAGGAGACAGAAATATACTGGATTGAATTATTCAGTTTATGCCAGTACAAGTGCAGCAGGTATGCATTTTTTTCCTGTATTTAAAACAGATCTGAATTGGTTTCATTGATTTTGATGCAATGTTAATTTTGTGATGAATATTTAAATGTCAAGTCAATTAACTAGTTAGGTACTGGTAATTTTGGAAAATATATTCCGTTGGAACTGTGAACAGAGCTTGGGTATATAATCACAAGTTATTATTCATTTATTTGAAGCTATTTCTAATATCACACTGCAAGTTGGAGTAACTATTTAGAGCAAAAAAATATATTTTAGAAAACTGTTGAGTATGAAATCTCTTTTAAAAGCAGTCTTCAATTCTAAGCACCTTACTCTAAAAAAAAGAACAACAAACCAAACATACTCTTTGGTATTTACTGATAGTATATTATGCGTTATCCTATGAAATTTCTTATAAAAAAGTGGAAAACAAAATATTATCCAAGTTTTAAAGTAAAATACTTGCAAGGAAATGTCAGAATTGAGGTTGCCATTCTCTCACTCACCTACATATGCACTGTACCACTGCCAATAATAGTGCTGTTTAAAATTAATTGTGGTTTCCATATGACTATTCAAGAAGTGACGTGAAGAGTACCCAATGAATAATTCATATAGTTAGTCCCATACTTTGTTTTGTATTATAATCTAAATCTTGCTTTAAAGGTAAGCATTAAATAAATTTCTCACAGATTTTTTCTATGCATTGTCAGGACTCTGAGGAAACCAATAGACCTTCCTGGCCCTGAGCAGCCTCAGCTGGGACTCCTGCCCACCACTGCCCATGGGTCCTGGGACTCCATTTCAGTGCACCCTGAGGCATCCAGACCTTACTACAGTTCTGTTCTTGTCCCTGCCTCCAGTATGAGCCTCTTCGCCCTACTCTGTGGGGAGCTTAGCTGTCCATGTTTATTTTTCCTCACAGCTGCACTCTTTGGACCTGGTTCATCACTTGCTGTGTAGGGTGCTGTTGATGGACCCTGTTAGCAGTCCCTGGCTCTGTCCTCCATGTGCAGCCCCTGCAGGATTGTGCCTGTCAATGAGAACACAGAGTGAGCAGGGTCACCCTTGGCTCCTGACTTGTGGCCCTCATGGACCAGCCCTGCTCCTGCCACTCCCTAATATATGGCAGTAGTACTAAGCCACTACAGGGAGTTATTTACAAGTTATACTAAAAATATTTTCATAACATGTAAGAGGTATCATCAGATGATTCCAACAGGCTTTTGCAAAGCAGCTGATTTATGTGATGTTTTATCAGTTTAAATCATACCTCCCATTAACTTAATTTAAAAGTAAGAATTCTTATCACTAATGCAAACAAAACTCTTGTTTCTCAAGCTGGGCACCCAGAATATTGAAAACACATTATTGATATGCATCTTCAAAAAGCTTGGCTGAAATGATTCATCTAGCAACACACAAAAATTATATGAAAAGCAGAAATTTTTAAAAAATAGAACAGGCGTTCTATGTGGAAATACAAAACTTAGAAAAGCAGTCAGAAGTATTAGCTACTTTCCAAAATAAGGTGTATTCAAAGTTGTAATTCAAAAGTAATTATAGAAAACCGAACCCTGTTGTGGTTTGGTGGGGTTTTTTGGGTTTTCTCTTTTTTTTTGAGGGAGCTAGATGTGTAAGTGTGAAAGAAAGGCTACACAAAAGTCATGAAGATGAACAGGGAGGGCAACAAGAAAGTCCTAAAAATAGGCAGTTTCTATGACATGACCCAGAAAGACTCCCAAGTACAAAATTTTGCTGAAAACCTGGCTCAAATACTTTAAGTAATACTATCTTTCTGCAAAAAGATCTTTTTGTAGGTGATTACAAATATGATTTATGGAAAGTTAGTAATTTTTTTTGCATTTAGTTCACAGCTTTAAACTATTCTATATTTTCTCTATTCATAGTTTGAGGCAAAGATCTAGCATATTAAATATGCTAAATCAAGCATATACAGTAACACAAGTTGAAACTGTAATAATGACTGTACACTTTCTGTAATGGCCATATCTGAACTGCTTCTTTTCCATTTGTTACTTTTTAGCTGTTATTTAAGGCATCTAAACCAGTTAAGGCTGTTAGGCATTCACTGAAGACAGTCAATGACCGCAAATTTCAACAAGATTCAATTCTGAGAACAATTAAACAAGGAAGTACAAAACTGGATAACGATGGAATCAGAGGTCATGAGCTTCACTAATAGCCCAAATGCAAAATCTTTTTCAGCCATACAGAAACCTCTTTCAATCAAAATATTGAAGTAGAAAAAGAATTAGAGTGACCTTGTCTATCTGAGACAATTTTTTAGCTGTTCAGTTATATATTTTATAAATACACCTGTGTAGTCCCCTGAAAACATTTCTGTCTGTTACAAAATTAAGGGCAGGGTGACTTGTGTAATCTCGTTACACTTTCATTAATGTCACAAAGTAAATTGATAAAATCCACTGTCATCCTAGAAAGAAAGTTTCCACAAGCAACTGTACCTTAGTAAAACTTTACTTATTTAAGTAAAATCTTTTGCAAAAAGAAGACTCTAGGAAGCATCACCTTAATACTTGCTACAGCAATCTGAGAAAATAAACGTCACCATGAAAGATTTAGTAAAGCTTTCATAATTTCACTATCACACTTTCATAATTTAAAAGCCAATTCTCTGTGCACACAAATGTGTATAATTTTTCTACTGAATTCACACGCTGGCCCAGCAAGACCTTGTAATTCTTGCAAAAGTAGTCTATTTCAACACCGATATTGAGGCTTAATCACCTTTCCTTTTTAAATGCCAACTTATTCTATTCTCTTCTACACAACTCCTTATCCTTTTCCTCACCAGAATGTAGCAGCATCCTAAAATCACAATGACAAAATTTCTGAGCATGCCAGACTTCCTTGACTTTCTTCTCAATATACTGACATTTTAAAAAAATGTAACCCAAAGCTCCAACTTTGAAAGCTGAGTTTAATACAAAAAGAATCCTGCATGCATGTATCTATGTATGTAGATAGATATCTATATATCTTAAGTGTACAGGTAGATATACATAGATATGAGCATACACATGCACACAAATATATATAAACCTTCTCAGTAGCTTGATCATGACATACAAAGAAAAAAATTCTGCCTTTGCAAGATATTATTTTCCTCTTCTATCTTCCTAGCTTCCTTCACCTGTTTTCTCTGATGCTTATTAAAACTGTAAGTTGGTAAGAACCATAAGGTCCTAAGCGTAATAATTGTTTATTTCTTTTGCACTTGTGCAGCACATGGTTCACATACTCTTTGAGATTATGATTTAAAGTGGATTCACCAAGAGAATTCTTGACTGACAGTGAGGGCCTTTTTGGACTCCTCTGCATAAATTTTGTCTTTTAAGGTAACGGCAAAAAAGAAGAAAAACTACATGTTGGTTTTTCTTGTAAAAGACAACCCACAAATCTTTTATGTATGGGGCCCCTCTTTCCTGTAGCTGCTATCAGAATAACACACAAACATTCATGAACCTGGAAATACAAATGCAAACACAGAAATACAAAGAAAAACAATTTCATTAGAGATTCTTTTCTTTATATCTGCTGGGCAACACCAACACAGCAGCAGAGAGAGGAGTGAAAATACGTGAAAGGAACAACCCTGCAGACACCAAGTTCAGTGAAGAAGAAAAGGGAGGAGGTGCTTCAGGCACCAGAGCAGAGATTCCCCTGCAGCCTGTGGTGAAGACCATGGTGAGGCAGGCTGTCCCTCTGCAGCCCATGGAGGTTAACAGTGGAGCAGAAATCCACCTGCAGTCCATGGAGGACCCCACACTGGAGCAGGTGGATGTGCCTGAAGGAGGCCATGACCCCATGGGAAGCCCATGCTGGATCAGGCTCCTGGCAGAACTTGCAGACCCATGGAGAGAGGAGACCACGTTGGAGCAGGTTTTCTGGCAGGACCTCTGACCCTGTGGGAGGGACCCGTGCTGGAGCTGTTTGTGAAGAACTGCAGCCTGTGGGAAGGACTCACATTGGAGAAGTTCATGGAGAACTGTCTCCCATGGGAGGGACCCCACGCTGGAGCAGGGGAAGAGTGTGAGGAGTCCTCCCCCTGAGGAGGAAGGAGCAGCAGAAGCGGCGTGTGATGAACTGACCACAACCCCCATTCCCTCTCCTTCTGCGCCTCTTTGGAGAAAGGAGGTAAAGAATTCACAAGTAAAGTTAAGTCTGGGAAGAAAGTAGGGTTGGTGGGAAGGCATTTTAAGGTTAAGTTTTTATTTTCTTATTACCTACTCCGATTTGATTAATAATAAATTAAATTAAATTTCCCCAAGTTGAGTCTGTTTTGCCCGTAACAGTAATTGCTGAGTGATCTCCCTGTTCTTATCTTGTCCCATAAGCCTTTCATTATATTTTCTCTCCCCTGTCTAGCTGAGGAGGAAAAGTGATAGAGCAGCTTTGGTGTACACCTGCATTCCAGCCAGGGTCAACCTACCATATCACTCATTTGACAAACAGAATTCACATCCTGCACAGATATGAGATGAAGAATTTTACTGTTCTAATTTCCTTCTAGTAACATGTTACAGTTTCTTTATAGTGGACAGATGCTGAATTGTTACACAATAGCTAAATAAAATAAATATCATTAAAGGGAATCAACACTTGCCATATAATATTATGAAAACTCTTCCCTTTATTGGAGCAGCCCTGTGCAAAATAAAATTAAACTGGATATTCCCTGATTGGGAATATATATTACATTCTTCTTCACAGTATCATAGAAGCATAGACTCATAGAATGGTTTGGGTTGGAAGGGACCTTTAAAGGTCATCTAGTTCCAATCCCTCTATCATGGGCAGGGATACCTTTCACTAGGTCAGGTTACTCAGGGCCCCATCCCACCTGACCTTGAACACTTCCAGTGACAGAACATTCACAGCTTCTCTGGGTAAACTGTGCCAGTGTTTCACCACCCTCATTGTAAAAAATTTCTTCCTCATATCTAATGTAAATCTACCCTCTTTCATATTGAAAATGTTGCCCCTTGGTCAGGGGCTTTACCAGGCCTGGGTAAAAAGTCTCTCTCCATCTTTCTTATGAGCCCCTTTAAATATTGAAAGGCCACAATAAGGTCACCCCAGAGCCTCCTCCAGGCTGAAAAGCCCCAACTCTCTCAGTCTTTCTTCATAGAAGAGGCATTTCAGCCCTCTGATAATTTTCATGGTCCTCCTCTAAACCCATTTTGACAGGTCCATGTCTTTCTTGTGCTGAGGACCCCAGAACTGGACACAGTACTCCAGATGGGTTCTCACAAGAACAGAGCAGAGGGGAAAAATCACGTCCTGCAACCTGCTCACCATGTTTCTTTTGATGCAGCCCAGGATATGGTTGTCTTTCTGGGCTGCAAGTTCACGCTGCTGGCTCATTTCCAATTTTTCATCCACAAACATCCCCAAGTCCTTCTCCACTGGGCGGCTCTCAATCCATTCATCCCCCAGTCTATAGTGATGCTGGGGATTGCCCTGACCCAGGTGCATGTCCTTGCACTTGACCTCATTCAATCTCATGAGATTCTCACAGGCCCACTCCTCAAGCCTGTCAATATCCTTCTGGATGGCATCCCTTCCCTCAAGTGAATCAACAGCACCACTCAGCTTGGTGTCTTCTGCAAACTTGCTGAGGGTGCACTCAATCCCACTGTCCATGTCATTAACAAAGATATTGAATAGTATTGGTCCCAGTATGGATCCCTGAGGGACACTGCTTGTTACTGATCTCCATTTGGACATTAAGCCACTGACTGCAACTCTTTGGTTGTGGCCATCCAGCCAATTCCTTATTCATCCAATAGTCCACCCATCAAAGCCATACCTCTCCTATTTAGCAACAATGATGTTGTGTGGGTCCATGTCAAAGGTCTTACAAAAGTCTGGTTAGATGACAACTTGGTTTACAGAAGTCAAGATAGATGATAAATATAACTAACAAATGTATGAACCACATATTTGTTGCTATTGCAGAATTATCATGTATCCCTCAAGCTTCAACCTTCCAGAACTCTGAAGTAGACACTGATAAAAAATGCTCTGTGACCCTTCACGCTCTTGATTTTTCAAACTGTTTTTTTTCACTCTTGTTATCCTTTTGTGTTAAAAGATATTTATATACAAATGCAGAAAAAATACCTATTTTTTCTGTCTTAAATACATTACCTTCTTCTGATCTCTCTTGAAAGATTGGCAAAGATTACAAAAGTTCCACCTCTACTAGATCATGCAAACTGAGACCTCCACAATCTCATATTCACTTTACATTAATTTATCTATGCTCATATGCTTCTTAATTAAGTATATTTTTGAGACAAGTTTTATATGAAGGCTAGATTAATTTTAGCACTTATTTTAGAATTAAAGCACAGAATTTTTTTTTTAATTTCAAGATATTTATGATTAATTAAGGAAAGTGCACCTTAAAGTCTAAATAAGAAAGAATCCATAAGTTAAAAACATTAGATTTAACTATTTTCTTGGGTATTTCTAACATATGTAAACAAGTTACTTTTTAATAATATTTATTCTTTACCTTGTCCTAAAGTTTGCAGGATGAGGATGCCCATCATATAATGACAAATAATCATATTCTTCTTCTAGAGCAAAAGACTGAAAGACGATCTGTATTCTGTTTCTTTCTTCTGCTATTATAACCCATGTACAGTTTGCACCATTTGGATATCCATACGGGAAGCCAGGGCTTTCTATAGTGCCGTTAAGTCCTTTTAAAGTTCCACCACAGGTATAAATAAATCCTAAAAAAGACCCAAGGAAACAAAAGTTAGCAATCCATTTTTATATCAACGGTCAATAAAATACATCATTGGAATTAATGATTTCTAAAAGATTATCAAAATACTTCTTTACAAGTTCTGTCTTTAGAAAGGTAAAGACCATGTTTTAATACAAGTCCTGGCTGCTTAATGCAAAACAACCCCACCCACCTAACAAATGTGTTTTCCATACTGTTTATGTAAAGACATATGGTAGCTTCTTTGAAAATAAATATGTATAAACAACATTTATGGTTAAATTTGGTCACCTATGAGGCAAAGTGTTTACATCAATTCCCTTTTTTTGTAAAAAGGAAGAGAAGCAGCCAGACCAAAATAAATGAATCTTCTTTTGGTACAGGTGTGATACAGATTATATCTATTAACTTCTGCTGCTCCTCACCAGATTTTGGAATTGATAGAGGCTGAAAGGCTATTTATTATGAGCAAATTTTTTCCAATCAATAATTTTGGTTTATGAAAGCTGTGTACTTAAAGACTCAATGTGAAATAGCCATCTGTGCATCATTATATTATCTAATGTATATAACTGCATTGTGTATTTGTAACCAGATAGAACTTAGTAAGATTTTTCTATATCTAAATAAAATATTAAGATTAACAGTTTACGTGTTTTGACTGTCCCTAAGTGGGTGTTGTGGTTTAACCCCAGCAGTCAGCTAAGCTTTCCCCTCCCATACAGCCACTCGCTCACTCCCCCTCAGTGGGATGGGGAGAGAATTGGGAAGGTTGGGAGAGAATTGGGAAGGTTGAGAGAAAATTCATTGGTTGAGGTAAAGGCAGTTTAATAGGTTAAGCAAAAGCTGAACACATAAGCAAAGCAGAATAAAAAATTCATTGGCTACTTCAGCAGGCAAGTGTTCAGTCATTTCCAGGAAAACAGGGCTCCTTCACACGTAACAGTTACTTGGGAAGGCAAATGCCATAACTCTGAACATCCCCCTTCCTCCTTCTCTCCCTCAGCTTTTATCATTGAGCGTGATATCATATGGTATGGAATATCCCTTTTGTCTGTTGGGGTCAGCTGTCTGGGCTGTGTCCCCTCCTAGCCTCTTGCCCACCCCCATTTGCCGGGAGGGGCAGCATGAAAAACAGAGGAGGTCAATTTACTTTTTATATAGAAAATATATTTTCTGAGAAAAAAAGTAGAAAAAAAGAATAATTATAAAAAGATCACCCCCAAGTCACTGTGTCCTGGCAGGGCAGGTCCTTTTCTATACTCTTGCTTTCAGTTCTAGTGCTCAGTTACAGCTGTTCCTACCCCCTTTAGGTCCTTAGGATATATTTTTCCTTTCTACCAGCTTTGCAGTCTGACTGTAGTTCTCCACTACAACCTATCTCCAGGCTTTCTTCTCTTATTAAGGCTGAGACACTTGGGTTTGTTCAGCCTGCAGAAGAGAAGACTGAGGGGGCATTTAATAAATACCTTTAAATATCTAAAGGGTGGGTGTCAGAACAATGGGTCTAGACTCTTTTCAATAGTGCCCAATGACAGGACAAGGGGCAATGGGCACAAGGTGGAACACAGAAAGTTCCATCTCAATATGAGAAAAATAATCTTTCCTGTGCGGGTGCCAGAGCAGTGGAACAGGCTGCCCAGGGAGGCTCTGGAGTCTCCTTCCCTGGAGACATTCAAACCCTGCTTGGGCGCGTTCCTGTGCCCCCTGCTCTGGGTGTGCCTGCTCAAGCAGGGGCATTGGACAAGATGATCTCCAGAGGCCCCTTCCAACCCCTACCATCCTGTGATTCTGTGATCCTTAAACATTAGATCAGTTTTCCTGCTTTGTCTTTTGCACCCCTGAAAATTCTTTTCCTCAAGTGTGCTCAGAGCAAGCCCTAGCAGGCACATTTCATCAACTGAGAGAGAAAGCATAAAATGCTCAGCATGCTCTTTCAGAGAGACACGATACACATTTCATAACAAACTACAGACAAACCAACCAGATGCTGACTCTTTAATTATGCACATATGTATATATTTGAGCTCATTAAATCATCTTTGCGGCACATTCACAAGCTTGTCTTCATGTTGAGCATTTAAATGTGCAGACACCCCTTTCTCTGATGTACTACACAGAACTCTTTTAAGGTTTTACACTTTGTATTGCTACACTGTAAAGTAACTTTTCTTGACAACAGAAGAGGGAAGCATCCAATATTTTTATCTTGGCTTTTTCATATTTATCTCCAATAATGAGAAAAGATGCCTCTTATGAAATATGATTACTCTTTACTACAAATAGCATATCATAGATGTTTAGGACAGAGAGGGAATGGAAGATCCTCCTGGAAAGTAATTAGGACTTTGCTTGCCTCATCTGACATTAGAGAATTTATTTTCATATCAGTGCTTACATACTTTCATTTGTTATCAACTTTCATTGCTAGAGGTCTGTTTTATTTCTTTCTGCATCTCTGCATACTCAAACTATTTTAAAATCTCCTTTATGTGTTATTATTTATTATCTAAGCTTAGCTGTTTTATTTAGCACTTTAAAAATCATTTGGAATACAGTTTCTGTGCAAGCCACTTTATAAAACTAAACTATTTACTCCTCATAAGATCTTCATCCTAGAAAACTAGCACTTCCCGCCAAATACAGTCACTGGAATAAGACTTTTAAAATAGCAAAGTGTGCATATATTTATCGATTTAGTTTTTCCTATAAATCTCTTGCTGATGCCTACTTCAACTGAATTAGAGAAAAAACTTAGAGACACTTGAAAATTAAATAGGATGCACTGTTAATTTCTATGCATCTCTCCAGACCAAGTGTGGAAAACAGAGTGTGTACTTTGGCTCAGTGTCATAATAGAGCTTCATAATTCAGAACCTGTGTCACGGCTGCTGTGTCTGAGTTGGGATAGCTATTAATTACATATGTACTATTCTGTTAATTCAATGCAAGCTATAGAGAAAAACTCAAATAATAGGTCTTCTGTGACCAAAATAAAATTATACTTTTCCAAAACAAAAAACCCAGCCAAAAAAATGAGGAAGTGCCTTAGGAGATGATACAGTACTTATTAAGGAACATAATGTTTCATATTGGATCCAATAATTTTTCCTATCCATACACATATATATGAAATATAAACTTCCATGACACATAAAAGTTCCACTTACTCCTTTTACTCAATATTCAAACTGTAACAAAAGAGAATTATTCATATGCTGCAAGATGATATAACTTGGGTACTTTTCAACAATGACTAGCAAAATATAAGACAACTATGCATGTGCCAGAAGATACATTTTTAATTCCAAGAATAGAAAAAGTAAACAATGAAGTTTGATTTTGATAGGTTTACTCTTTTAGTCTGTAAAATAAAAAAATATCATGGCAACAGAATCCATACAACATGCACTTTAATCTCTACTTTCATATGTTAATCCATTCTGTAATGCTTTTCACCTTGGCAGACCAACATGGTTATATTCAAAATAGACAACATGCTTTAACTGACTGGTCTGATCAAATGTTGAAGACAAGACATTTATTTTCACGAGGCAAAATTCATGCTGGAAAAACTAGTAAAACATACTGTTATCTTTTTCATCTAGATTTCAGAACTTGCATGCAAAACAGAATTCACTTGCAAACTGTTCTTCATTAGAGGTTTGATTCAAAACAAGAGATAGAGAATTTTGAAAAGCTTGAAGTTAGACTAGAAAAGAAAAATACTTGTTCAAGTAAGTGTGAAGATGAACACCATGACTGGTGATACTCTCTTAATAGTATGAGTCAAAGTTTCCATTGTATTGTTTTCTACCAGATTTTAAAATTCAGATGTTTAATTCTCATCAATTTTACATGGATAAATATGTCTTGAAATCATAAACCACTACCTCTCTTCCTGATTTCAGTCATCCTCTGATTCATTGTGGGATTACAGTAAGCATCATTAACACCTATTCTTACTTAATCTATTTATTCAACTTTCATTGGCTTTTAACAAAGCAAGTAATACTTAATGCCATATCCATGCCCCTTGCCCTTGGATATCCCACAACTATACTTACTCAGTACACTACAAGATTGTCTTTTGCTTTTTCTTTTCCTCCTGACCATTCAATCATACTGTTTATTAACATACTCCCACACCTCTCACCTTTCAAGTACTCTGCACCTTTTCTTTAATCTCCTTTGTTTAATGTATTCTTTAACAGCAGTCATCACCATAATTATACTGTGCATTGATTAACACACTCACACATTTCTAAGTTGCTTGTGTATTTCCTTTTAAAGACGTATTTAATAATTGCTGTCATTTACTTAAGAGAAAACTGAGAAAATGGAAGATGAGTTGTTTGCATGCTGCTTTTTTCTTCTGTATTTTTTCTTACATCCCGATCTTCTTTCATCACTTTCACTTGCACCCATCTTAAAGCACAGTAAATTTTACCTTAAAGTACTTCTTAGTGTCCTGGTTTTGGCTGGGATAGAGTCAATTTTCTTCCTAGTAGCTGGTATAGTACTCTAGTTTGGATTTAGTATGAGAATAATGTTGATAACACACTGATGTTTTAGTTGTTGCTAAGTAGTGCTTACTCTACATCAAGGACTTTCCAGCTTCCCATGTTCTGCCGGGTGCACAAGAAGCCAGAAGGGGAGGGGGCACAGCCAGGACAGCTGATCCAAAATGGCCAAAGGGTTATTCCATATCATGTGACGTCATGCTCAGTATAAAAGATGGGGGAAGTTGGCCAGGGGGCAGTGTCTGCTGTTTGGGGATGGGCTGGGCATCAGTCAGTGGGTGGTAAGAAATTGCATCGTCCATCACTTGCTTTGTGTGGTATTGTTGTTGTTATTATTATTGCTACTACTTCTACTACTACTATTTTACTTTATTTTATTTCAGTTCTTAAACTGTTCTTATCTCAACCCGTGAGTTTTTTCAGTTTTACTCTTCCAATTTTCTCCCCCATTCCACTGCGGGGAAGGGAGCAAGTGGCTGTGCGGTGCTTAGTTGCTGGCTGGGGTTAAACCATGACACTTAGCCAAGTCATCCGTGTACATTTCCTTTTTTTTGTTCCATCTACCTATTTGACAAATGGTTCTTTTCCCCCTAGATGGCGGTCCTTTTCCATTCAGAATACATCAGCTTTACTCACTTGTCTCTCCTGCTCTTTGCATGTTTCTGCAACACCTTTTTCTATTTGTGATCTTTGATCATCTGACTGTCTTTTCAGCAGGGACCAGTTAATTTTAATGATGACCATAAATCAAGAATAATTGTTCTCCTAATTCTCTTCTGTTGTGCTAGATTCTCTTTCTGTTGACTTGCGTTATCATAACCTTAGGTTTTATGGTGCCTGTGTGTTCATCCTTCTTCTTTTCTTACTCTCCTCTATAGTCCTGTTTGTGAAACCTCTTGCTTTTGTAGTTTCATGTTATACTCTCACATCTGGTTTTAGCACTTCATAGAACCTATTGGAATGCTACAGTGATAGATTTCATACTGATTTGATCCCTTCCCTATTTTGTGAACCCTGCCCTCCCTCCTATCAATTGTTCCAGGTTTTGGAAAATATATAGTCTTTCTTTCTAACCACCTCAGATTTGCTGTCATTTTAATTGTTCTGACATGCCTTACACCAAGATATTTGAGCACAATTACAAAATGGAGAAGGGGAAGGCCTCATAAGGTGTAACGACTGTATTTTACTTTGGACTGTCTCTGAAATTTACCTTTTTATCTCACCTTGTCTCATCACGTCTTAGGTGTCTTCCATTTATGCTTTTGCATTTCCTCCTTTAATGCAGTGGATTTAGTTCCTTCCCACTCTCCACCTTTTTCACCTCCTTCCTCAAATGTCCAACAACTTGCATACTTCTTTCTTTCTCTACTGTGCTTTCACAACAGGCGTGACTAGTGACTTTTACACTAAGGGCACTCCCTGGTGTCCGTTCCCACCACAACATTATAAACCCCTGGTTCTTAGTCTCATTTTCCTCCTGTGCTCGGCATGCACACACCAGCAGCAACCCTGCACCACAGCACACCAGCACAGAAGTATGCTGCACCTGTGTAGCAGCTCACAGAAGGGTAGGAATCCATACCAGCTACAAGGCTTTAGAGCTGTTGCTGTTTCAGAATTGCCTGTCTTGTATTCAAATAGACCTCCATTACCATTTAACCCAATACTCAAAGAATTCTTCTCACTTCCATCTCAGCTCCAGCAGCAGCTTTTACAATAAGCATTCTACCCGCTGAGCAAAATCTACATTTAGTATTTCAGCTGACCATTAAAAAAAAACCCAAAACAACAACAACAAAAAAACCAAACCAAACAAACAAAAAACCCCCCACAGGTTAGTTATGTCACTTCCTTCTTTTCTAAGTTTCCAAAGTAATGATAACTTCTTCTGTTGTGGTTTTGTCTATCTCTGTGTATATGGGGTTTTTAGCTTTCTATTTTGTCAGTCGTTCTTTTTTTTACATATAATGCTTATTTCCTCAGTTTTGCAATGTTTTCTTTAGTCTAGAGAAGTTCCAGACATGCCTAATAAAGCCTTGTAAAAAACACAAAAATCTTGTTTGTGAAGTACACAATGTAAGAACACCATTGTAGTGCCTCTATGAAAATCAGATCTTATGGGTTCCAAGAATTTTAGGATTTTTTTAACTGAACTGTTCTTAAAAATATTTGCTTTCACAAACAAGATATTTGAATGCTTATTCTCTGCACAGCCTACTGGAAATTGTGCCAATAATGAGACATTATTAATTGTTCAAAAGAAGATTGTTTTAAGACTCTATTGATGATTTGTATTATTTTAAGTTTATGGGAAAAGATAGTTATACTTCTTTGCAAATAATTAGGTAAGATAGATTATCTTGCCCTTGCATAAACTATAAAGAGGTGCCAAAATTACTTTTCCAATCATTTGGTAGGGCTGGCTGGAAACACTATAGTAAGTTCAGTGGAACTGGTGCAGAATACCAGTCAAAAAAAGAAGCTATCGCTCTAAAGGAATTATCACTGCACTTGAAGAATTGTATGGAAGTACTGTTTTTCCTCCAAAGAGTAATTTCGTATATCTGTTTCAGCCACCTTTTCTGAAAGAGGTTCCGAAATAATTTAGTCTTTTCTTCTGGTTGTCTCAGCTGTGAAAACTGGTAGAGGGACAAGAGATTCTGCCCCCTCATGCCAGCATTGAGCATATTTCTTCTTTTAAGAAATATAAGGTCTGAAAAACAGCAGGAATGCTCATGTTCACATAGAATACATCCTGAGGAGCAGAAGGCTTAAAATGACAAGGTGGTAAAATGAAAAACTGGATCTCATTTAACAAAATTACCCATAAAAATTTTACAGATATTGAAATAAATATTTGTTGTCTTTTTGTGTATTTCTTGTTCTACAGCAAAACAACTGTTAAGTCATTTCCTATATCTGAAAATGGAAAGGCTTTAACTTCAGTAGTGTTGCCAGTCTTTGAGGAACTTTAAAAAGGATGTAATCTACCACCTTGTAAGTCATTCAACAGAAGAATATTATCACTTTCACTGGAATATTTCAGGGTTTTTTCCCTTACCCTTAGGCACTTAATTACTTTGGTTTATACATAGCTCTTTGACAGGGAATAGCCTTCTGCTTCTATTTTAAAAGCATTGCTACGACAGCCACGGACGAAAGTCTGGTTTCAACAAAGTCAGCTGAAATACACTGAAGTCTTTATCCCCAATATGTAATTAACTTTCCTTCTAAAGTGTTTCCATACTTCTCTCCTATTCCTCATGTAATATCTCAAATGCCTTATAGACAAGGGATCATCTGTTCCAAAATAACCGCCTCCTTGCTCATGCAGCCAGAGAAGGGTAATCTCTCAGATGTGACAAACATCTGGGCAATTGAACTAGGCATAAAAACAAGAGAGGACATTTAGAATCTCATCACAGAACAAATTAAAAATCTTCTCTGGGATTGAAAGCCTGCCATATTTGATACTCCTCACACATGCTAGCACTGCCAGGCTTGCAGGGGAATCAGATTTCTTATGTTTGGGGACATTGTAGATAGATATTAAAGGTGTTTGGGGTTTTTAAAGAGAATTTGCATTTCAATAGAATTCCTGGTCTCAGTCGCATTTGTCCACTCTGCTTCTCTCTCCTGTGTTTAAGAATAAACATTCTGAGCTACAACTTCCTCATTTTAGGTGAACTAATTGTGAAAAGTGCCATCATTAACATTCTAAGCCTGCGCTCTTTTTTCTTCTTCTACCTACCCTTCCTGCAGTATTTTTCTTTGCTTTTCTTTCTCTTCCACTTGCAAAGTGGAAAGAAACCAGTGTACAACCAGAAATTGATCCAGGAATCTTCCTGGCAACCCTAAAGTGAACACCATATCAAAGGCATGGCTGAAATGAATTGATGCAGATTTTGTGTTTGATTACATGGGAAATTTACTCTGTAGAAAATATATGAACAGAGATTCCACTGTAAAGATCAGTTGAAAGAGTTATATTTCTTTTACATTTCCTCTTCACTGTTCCCTTTTCTGCAAAGCTAACCACATGTCCAAAGGTTTTGTACTGTACTTCATTTGTTGTCTTTTTGGTATAGTGTGCGATCTGAGACTCTCTTAATTTCATAATTAAATTGGCATATTTTTTAATTTAGCTTAGAGCCATCTCTTAACAGGTCAAAATGACACAGAAGACCACACCCAGAATACTACGAACTGCCAACAGCATTTTGAAGCATTTCTGTTCTTTTAGAAATAACAAGTCTTAATTTGCATAGACCTCTTAATTGATTTTCAAATAGCACTCCTTAGAGCAAAATTTGCTTTTCATTAAAATATGGTCATAAGTAGTCAGCCCTTACCATGTGAACAGCATGGAAGACAGTGGCAAGATACAACCACTGCAGTAGCAGGTCAAACTAAAACTTTGGAAGCAGTTTATCATTTAGTTGAATCCATGCAATATATTGCTTCTAAAACTTTGTTACTGTTGTATTTATTTCTTATTATATTCTAAATGTTGATGGAGAAAAGATTTTGCTGCAAAGTACAGGTCTTTATGTCTCTAGCATCTAAATAGATAAAAAGGTTTGAAAAAGTTATATTTGGAGGGAAAAAAAGTAAATTAAGTTGTCCACAGTGGAATAATTAATTAACTACACTGTGAATTGGTAAGTATCACAATTCTCTAAATAAGGGAAACAGTCATGCAATAGGTGTTTCAAGAGTCTTCGCTCTTGGCACTAGTGGAATATAAGCAAATAAATACCCTCTGGGAAAAAAAAAAGGTTAAAAGAAAATTACCTTCTGAATAAATTAAGATACATTTAGTACTACACTTTTAAATTAAAGTTCAAATGTCCATAAACCTTAATTACAGTTTTCACACTAATTGTAGTGTAATAGCAGAATAGTCAATATAATGGTGACTTGAATTCCTTGAATTTAAAGCCCATTGGCATACACACTAAGCATCTGTCATTATATAGCTGGTTCATTAGAATCTAGGACTTGGGATATGGACCTCTCTAATGAGATTTACACAGGGACTTAATGTAGTGGGGAAAAAAAGTAAAGAAAACCACAATTACAGTATATTACATCTGGTAGTTTGAAATCTTGCAGCACTTTCAGATAAGTGACAGAGAACAGGATATTGCAAATCTAAGTAACTTGTTAAATTAGTATATAGCTTTAGAGAAAGAAAAAAACAGTTTCCATAATCCTTCTAAAACATCATAGATTTAGTCAAACTCAAAAAAGGATGGGGGGAGAAGGGTGAGGAAACCCGGAATAATGAAAGAAGTTCCAGTAAGCATTCAGATAGGAAATAAACATTATCAAATAAATATGATGTTTGTTTGAAGTGGATTCAACAAGATTAGAAAAGACTTTGAAGACTCAGTGCTTGGAAAATCAGGACAGAATTAAGGCTCTGTTTTAACTTTCTGCCAATAGAAACTGAACAGAGGAACAGCTCAGTATTTACTGTATACTACAGCAGACCGTCTTCCTATATTCTGTTCCCTTCTTTCAAAAAATAACAACCTTCTATGGCAGCTTAGATTGCTTCAGATGTAAACAACCTAGAAAGTATTTTCATTCACTCACAGGGATTACCTTCAGAAGAGATGACATTTTTAAAACACAACACAAAATCTTCTTGCTTTAGACCACACGGAAATTCAGACTTTTGAAACTCTGCTACAAACTTGGGAAGAAAAAAATTATCTGACTAATGTTTCACGCTTCTGAGTGAAACATTTATAAAACCTGATGTCAATAGCTACCTGTGATGCCATTACGATGGTGTTTGGACTGTTGTACCAAATGCACTCTACAACAGCCTAAACTACCTGAGGGCAGAAAAATTAAATATGTGTTCAGAATTAAAGGAAGCAGCAGTTGGAAAAACCAGCTATAGTCTTTGATCTATTCCAAACAATGACAAAACCCTTTGCATTAAATAGAAGACAGTTTTGAATTAAATAGGTGGGATCTCAACCCCTTTAGTAAATGTATTAGCAAATACAGTTTTTCTGAAGGTGGGTAAAAATCAAAGAGCCACAGACTATAGAAGTGTCAGGTGAATGCAGAGAGGTCAAGAGAACTCATAAAAGGTTTGACACTGTGGGACAGTTTTGGACACAGTTTTAAAAATAAAGGGAGAACAGTTTAAACATCTTGGAAACTAAAGATTGTCAATGGTAGATATTAAAGCATTATATTTCTACAGATTTTTCTGTTTGAAGACCAATTTTATGAGTTAAGAATCTCAGATTTTATATTTTTTTTTAACTTTTATTTGTGGTAAATATGTTTGTGATATTAATGGTGCATTATGAAACTGAAGTGTCTGTACTGAGGTATCCAGGATTTTTCTAAAATGAAACACACCAAAACCTCCAGACATAAAGAACACTAGACCAATCAGAAAGTTTAGTCAGTAAAAACTTTTGAAGAAGAAAGTTTTATGTCCACTTCTTAAAATATTGTATGTTGTAATAGGATTTCCTCAAGAACTAGTATAGGTCTTTTTTAAAAAAACAGAAATTAATTCTCTCTTCAATTACTCATAAACTTTCTAAAAAAAAGTAATTTTTGATTGAAGCAGCACTTCACTCTACAAAAAAAATCCTTCTTATCTTTAAATCTAGAGACTGTTATGATTTTTTCAATGCTTTCTTGTGTCTGAATGCAAAGGTAATTTTTCAGATATTTTCAGTTCTGCTTACTTTTTAATTTTGAATGGATTCCCATTGTATCTTTCTGAATTTGCAGTATTTGCCATGTATTTTGTTCTAAGTTTCGTAAATGTATTTTTGTTAACTTAAACCAGAATATAAATTTCAGTAGTAAGTTGAGGCACTATACACTGGGACAAGATCAAAAATAAGTTAAAAAGAAGAGCATCTTTAGTCACTGAGATATCTCAACCTGTAAGATTTTTTTAAGGAGAACTCATTTATTGATATCACAAAACCAATAACTTTAGTATTATCAATATTGTTTATATTACAAGAATTTCCACTAATTATTTCCGTTTAAAAAGAAAACATCACCACTGGAGGGTATAACTCTAAAATATGTAGTATTTAACAAATAAAATAATTGACTAAAAAGAAAAACGGAAGATTTACTTTTCTGTACACTGGAAAACACTGCAAAGTCATGAAAAATTTCCTAGGAAAAGTGTTAAAACTGCTGATAATAATACAACAAATGTGTACAAATGTGTTCAACCCTCTGGCACTGATAGCTTCTTGAATTGATCTAATTTTTTTGAATGTTTAATAGACATAATGATGCTAAATAGTTACAGAGCCAAGCAATATAATCAAGTGCTATTTCAGATTTTATTTTGGCCCCAATATTCTCAGGACCATTCAAGATATTGTTATTACTCTATATATTTATTCTGGTCCTTTCCAGAGCCAACCTGCTTCATTGTAGAGGCAGCCAGATGAACTGCATACCCCAGGCTGTCAAGGAGGAGCCCAGCGTATTATGGTAAAATTTTGGGAGCTTATGTGAATAACTAGGTTTTAAATTTCAGCTGATGAGCAGTTTCCCTAGGCAGCTGTCTTTACTATGTGACAGTGAATTACAGAACAAAGGGCAAGGGAGAGCATGTTAACTGATTCATCCACCCCAGCTGATTTTGCCAGTCTACCAAATGAGATAAAAATCACCACACAGAGTCATCACCATCAAGAAAAGTGGAATTTTCTCTCTGCCTGGCTAGTTAAAACCTGGAGCTATATTGTGGCCATTTGCAGAAAGGGGAAAGCGGAATAAATATTTATGGTATCACTGGTGTCTTCTTTTACCTCCTCCCTTGAAAATAACAGAGAAACAAACAAAAACCCAGCTACTCTTCCCAGCATCAAAGTAAAACCCATTTGTTCTCAAGAACTGACTGGTTACCCTTTTCCATATTCCAGTCAACATCTTCTAACCAAAAATTCTGGATCACCTGAACTTGGGGTGCAGAACAAGGTTAGGTGAAAAGGTTATGTGAAAAGCCAGACTGAAGAATTTGTGTAGAAAAGAAATATATAATAATGTTCAATGATAGAAAGAAAACCAATAAAGACAAACAGTACAGCACTGAAGCTATAGAAATGGGAAGCAAAAATATTTAAGTAAACAGTGCTGACTTGGATGATGTAGTTTAACTTGGCATGTAAAACTGTTTGAAAGGACAGTTATATCATTCTATTTTAATAAATTATTCTAGCAAATACTGAGATTTTGTTGTTGGATAGATGTCTTCATGTTCATTTGCATGGGACAAGGGAATTTGGAGTATCACTTGCTTTTTGCAGTATCTACTGATTGGAATTAGGACAGACTGTAGTTAATGTACTAGGTATTAAGTATTCATAAATGACACTTGCATACACTATTACTATTCCCATGCAAACACATTATGTGTGGGAAAACATAGACGTGTGGTCTGAGTCTTTTTTCTTGGGTTTCATCTTATATCAGCACACAAAAAAAATTTGACTAATTATCTCTTGAGACTTAATGATGATTTGTTACATAGTAGCCCAAGGCACAGGTTTGCACATTCAGTGTCTCCCTCCTAGACATTAATACTCAGCAGAGACCTATGTCTCTTCTTATCAAGTAAGCAAAGCACATAATTTTCTATTAAATTGTGTGACTTTACATCTTTAATTGATGTGCTCCCTGGTTTTAGCTTACTTCACCTTTTGGCAACTGTTCCTCCACGTGTCTCATCCATTCTGCAGTACTGATGTCTCCTTTCAGTAGCTAATATTTCTGAAATTAATCAGTATCCGCCATTTCTAAAAAATTGCTGGTAATAGTGCCGCTGGCTTATCATGAATAATCATCCCTTCTGACATGACAAACTAGCTCTAACAGGAAAGCTATTACTTTGAAACAAATTCTATTGCATTGAAACGTTCTCAGTAGTAAAGAATCTCAGTAGAGTATTAAAGATTGTTCAATTCCAAACAAGAAGAGAGACCTTTGTGACTTTTTTATGTTGAATCAGTTGTATTCTGTTTATTAAATATTAGTTAATAGCAATGTCTTACCTAACAAAGTTTTCAGATGGGAGGTACTTCTTTGTAAGTCTTTTAATACTGTGTACTTTGATTTTTATTTTAGCGTTAAAAAAAAATAAGCATTTGATCCTCTTGGCACCTTAGTATAAATATTAAGGAGCTTGCTTTTATAAATCTTCTTTTTCCTAAACCAAAGACATGTTACTGTGTTGTTGGTTACTGATTCCCTGCTTCTTTGGAGTAATTGAAAATGTCTGCTGATAACAGAGCAAAGACTAATACTGAGACAGCCTCTTTCATGGGAAGCATTATGAAAACATTTGATTTCAGTATATACGCATGTGTGTAAATGTATCAAGACAGATAGACTGATAGATAGATACTAAGACAGGCAAAGCACATATGTATAATACTTGTCTAGGAAACCAGAATATTCTTTCTAATACTCCAAGCTGATCACTGCGATAAAGAAATGCTCAGTCTCATAAACATAAGGTTTAGGAGTTCTTCATAAGAAGGAAGACTTTTCTAGTAGTTTAGGAAGTCAGAGAGTGGCTTTGTGTTGTTATATATCAAGATTAAAATATTTACCTCTTGCAGAAAATGGGAATCAGAGAATCTAAAAAGGACTGCAATACAAGTCCTTCCAGAAGAACCTGGAGACACTTCCTTCAAAGGTTATGAATATTTTGTCACAACAGTTTTAAGGAAAATCTCGGTGTACTGAGCACACCGGTCACAATACTGGTAGAAACCTTAAGGACACGTGGCAATTTTGTTTGCTACCAGGGGACTATATGTTAAGATCTGTCTTTAGTCCCTAGGTTACAAGAGAAACAACATCGTTTGATCCCTCTAGCTGACAAAAAGAATCATACTACAAATGGTTAGTATATTGTTTCATCATGCTCATTCTGAGGCAAGAACATGGAATTTGGATTGAGTTTTGGTAAAAAAAAAAACAAAGTACGAGAAGTGAGGCATGGTAAAAGAATGCATCAGAAGCAAAAAGCTTTGATCATATCAAAAAGTCTGTCTCAGAGATGTGAGCACTTTGTGTGACACTGTCTGTTTAGTGATTGTTGACTGTTCAGTTGGAAGCAGAATCGATTGGAATGTTTGGGTATAACTCCTAATTTTTGTTTTTGCCATATAACAAAAATCTGTTAAATCAAATTTTCTTTGAAAGAGTATAAAAATACATTTTTATTAAGGTTTCTTAATGCCAGCATGAACTTCTGGTCTAACTAAACGTGACATCCCATATAATAGCTAGCTGTTCACAGTAATTACTGGGTTATACAAAACTCAGTTTCAGGTCCTCATTCTCTGTGTTCTCCCAGTTTGTGTCTCATGCAGAGTTCTGGGCATAGGTTACTTGCAAGTCGGCTTCATATTGTCATTTAAGTTGCTACTTAAGATCAAAGCCAAATTTGCGAACCTCTATAATATTTTTCTGGAAACACAGATTTGTTTTCCAGCCTTAACTGTATATCCAGTGACTCCTCTGCCAGTGAGTTCAGAGTCTTCTGACTGCTAAATGCAGTCCAAAGTTTTAAGTCATCTTTATGTTCCAGTACTGACATTTATTCTTCTTTCGTCTGCTTACAAATGGGATATAAAGAGCAGAACCCGATTAAATGTGGGTGTTTACAATGTCCTAACAGCAAGGCTCCTGTTATTATCAGTGGAGTGCTGGACAATAGATTTGGTGGTGTTTAGTCATGTACATCAGACTGCAATCAAATAAACTGACTCCATATAGTCTCTGTTGGCTATAACAGATTTAAATACCTAGATTAGGTTAGACACCTGCTCTGCAGGTGCCTAATGGCAAGTGAAGGAATCCTGCCTAAGACACATCTGCCATTTAGTCTTTTCTAATTATTATGTTAAAGCCTATTTTCTTCCCAAGCAAGTCAAGGACAGAAGTAAAATCAGGCAAAAGTGGGCAGTTGCTTAGAATCCTCAGTATTTACTTGCAATTATACTTGTAAGGTTCACAGTACTTTCTTTTCCTCTGCCTTTACTGAAGTAGATGAGGGCCTAAGCAGGGCACCTCACTTCACATCTGGCCTCCATTTCCTACGTGCACATTACAACAGAGTTGCCATCATTGCTGCCATCACTATAGTATGAACAGAGGAATGCAAGATGGCCAGCATTGCAAGGAGAAATCTGTCAGCATTTTCCATCAGTGCTAACAGAAGCCATCACACCTTGTTGGTAACAGCAGGAGCATCACGCTGGTTTTTTCATCTCCTTCTCCCTGTAACAGTTCCTCCCAGACCCAAGGGGTGCAGAAGGTAAGTAGGCTGCTCACCTGCTCTCTCCCTCTGTAGGAGAGGCAAGTGCAGGTAATCCCAGGACAGAGTCTCAAATGCTAAAATCAGACTTATGTGCACAGGGTGGAGGTGATGGAGAGAGGACAGCGAAGAGGGAGAGAACAGTGTGTAATAGCAACACTGCTTAACCAGCTCTTCAAGAGAAACACAATGAAAATTTTATCAGCTCTGCAGTTGGTGCAAACGAATACTGGGTTTCTTTCCAGAGTGCCCGAGCTCATATTACATCAGTGAGCAACAGCAACAGCTTTAAGGGAACAACCATAAGCATTTGAACAAGGGCTAGAAAGCAAGAATAGTATTCAGTGAAAAAACATCTTAACAGTAACCCTCTGTCTTCCTCTTCTCCACACAAAATATCTTCTTCTTGTTACAAAACTTCTGTATATGTGCAAAATGTGATGCAATAATGAAACTTAATTAGTGCTTAGTGTGCCAATAGAAGTTTCTACAGGAGTGAGGAGTGGTATATTCTTTTCTCTCTTATTTACTATCTCTATAATTAAGATGATTATGCTATTAGTGCAGTGAAATGAAAATGGAATCCACACCCAGTACGAATAATTCACCCAGTCTGCATGGAAATTACAGAATTTTCAAACAAAAAGTAATTTAGTTTTTTTGTAATTTGAGGGATGTGACTAAGTTATTAATGTAGTGTAATAAGCTGAAATCAATGCACAGTGAACCTAACAACTTTTTAAAAATAGCAGTTATTTCTTGGATGTAAAGGATGTGTTGACTTTGTTGAATTACTGCGACAAACTACATACGATTTATGTGGGGGGGTGTGGAATATAACCGCTGCTCAGTGCATTCAAAAATCCAAATTGCTAGGCTATAATTGTATGCTACTAAGACAGTGTAATTGTTAATATTGGAAGGGCTCTTTGATATGTAATATGAAGTGGTATATCAAGGCTAAACGTGGTTATAATGATTTGGGTTGATTAATAGTGTAACTCTTAGAACTCATCAGAAAGCTTAAAGATAGCAGATCTCCATTTAAAGAAGCTGAATATCTTTATGTCTGGATTCTGTGACTGTTTTCAAAGCTTAAAAGTTTGTTAAAGTTCTCTGAAAGTTCAGCATATGTGCAATAAGAAAATTCTGAGAGGACTTCTCAGTACTTCAAAAACAAAAAAATCATGGGCACCACACCAAGAGGGTACCTTTGGAAAGAATCATGCTTCACTACACTGCATTTGTAATTGTTTGAAAAATGTTTATAAGTACTTAACGAGGAAATAGAATTATTTTTAATTGTGATTTAATTTTATTTAAGTGACACTGGACTTAACGTATCAAACACCAAATTAAACCCATCCATTAGCCATACTTTGAAATAGGAGATTAGATACCTAAGGATGTGTTCTAATATTCAGAAATGCTGAGAATAAGTCAGCTCCTGATAAGAATCCAAGTATTATTTACATGAATAATCAATATATTTTAGATCTCATTTAGAAAATGTGAGAGACACTCTTTAGATCATATTTCCTTTTTTCACTTTTGGATTCTATTCACAAAACAACTTCACAACAACTCTGTGAGAGTCCAGCAGAAATTGTAAAAAAAAAATTGAAAACCCCAACCCTATCCATCTAATGAAATGTATAATTTAATAACATTGAGGTATATTTCAAAATTACAGTCAAAATAGGGAAAATGAGTAGATTTAGCTTTCTTCCTTTTTTTTGCACTTCATTCCCTATCAACACTTCATAAAATTTTTTTATTTTTTCTTTTTTAATATATTTTGTCACGAAAGACCAATCATTAATTGTGGGTAACCTCTTCCTAGATGGTCCTATTCAGCAAAACAGTTAAGCATATTCTCAACATGAGATAGTCTGCCCTGCTTTGTGTGTAGATTTGATTCATATTTTGCTTATGTAAATCTGTAATCCTAAATGTTCATAGGGTTAATGGCCCCATGCAAAGTCATAAACTGCAAGAATAATTGAAATAATCTGTTTAAAGAGTTATTCATGCCTCTATGAAATATGAACTGATTTTTTCCTGTAAGCAGGAGTAAATCAAAACAACTTGTTTCTTACAATTCACAAGCAATTAAAGCTTCTGTTTTCATAAAGATATAAGGTATAGATTTTGTTTTCATTTAAAATCCATAAACATTGAAGGCCCCAGTATTATATACTTTGGAAAAAATATCAGGTAACTCCAGCCCGCTTAACAGATTTCCTTCTGAGTACGAACGACTGTACTTAAAACTAAATACATCTCAGGTTTTGAAATAACACAGCAACCAATTTGTGCCATCATTAAAACGCATTCCTTTCACAAGTATTGTTTCACAAATATTCTCTTTTAGTTATATTAATGTACTAAGTAACAATACAAGAAAAATTAAAATTAAATTATAAAAGTAATTGAAAGCCTCACTATATCCTTACTTTTCATAACTGATTTTATTTAGGATGCCAAATACTAAAATTCCCAAATAAGGGTAAAATTGTAAACACTACTATATTTTTATCATTGTATGATGGACAATATATTAATGTCTTGTTAAGCTTATCTGTTTTGATTTTTGCTACTTTATTTTGTTTCATTAAATATTTGCTTCATTCAGTTACTCCGTTTTGGGTTTTTTTTCAGTAGTTGCTTCTAGCTTCTGCGTGCATTCTTTTCTTACTCAAGTCTTCATTGTAATAAACTGTATACTGCTTTTTTTTCTGCTTCAAGTTTTTTTCTGCATTTTTTTGACAATTTCTTTAAACACTAGTTCTTTAACTTTTCTTCAGATTACTGTGTAAAATGAAAGAAGTGGAGATAAGTAGTTTTAGGAATAAGAGAAAAGAAAATATTAATTGATTGTCAACAGTAATTGCTTTTAAAACATATATTCAGAGAAAACATCTCTTGTTCTGTCTTTTAAAATTCATGTTATGGGAATTTATTGCCTACTTAAGCTAGTAACCTTTCTGTGGCTTGCATTATCTGCTACAGGGGAAGATGACATTGAGATATTTTAGAGAAGCATGCTGGAATATTCTGTCTGGCTAAGTTACAAGAATTGCAAAATACCTAAGGAATAGTGCAGAAACACTAGCTACAGTTACCCTTCTCATCAGTCCCTAGATGTCAAAAAAAAAAATGAAGTCTTGACAACAGGTAAATATAATCATATCCCTGTAAGTTTTACACTTCAATGAGTGACCCAGAATGAGGAAGATTATTAGAGCTAATGAGCTCAAGAAAGATGAAAGAACACTTACAGATTTACACTGAGCTGTTTCTGAGTTCACAAATTATGACATCCCTGGCCACTTTTCTCTTTAATTTTCTCTAACCTAATGTTTTTGGGGATTCATTATGGCAAAACATTTATCTAAAAAGTTAGAAAAAGGAGTTCATATATCATACCATTAATTCATGAGGATAAGACCTAAAGGATTACAGAATGACACAGCTACATTGACTTTAAGCTACGACAACCATACTGCCTGAAGATCTAGACTTAGGAAAAAAAAAAAAAAAAGAGAATGAAAGCCACTACAGCTCTACGCAGTGGTATCTATAAAGTGCATTGCCCTTCAAACATCTGTATCTCATTTGAAAAAAAAATAATTTCCAAGATAAAGGGCAGGAAAGTCCTAACTGCAAAAGCAACAGAAAGCTTCTGAATGAAATATATTTTTCTTTTCTGCCTCTAATATTTTTGTTCTCCTTTACTGCAGTACAAAATGCACTGTAAAATATTTGTTTCATTATTGCAATTAAAATATATTTAGAATGAGACGGGACAAGGAGGAGGCCTTGTGTTGCAGTTTTACAGGGTTTGGATGTAAGGACTTTAATAGCAATTGGAACACTTCCATTAGATTTGGAAGACCTCCATTCAAAACAAGCTCACTGGATAACTTCCATGCCCCTCACCCCACACCTTCACTTTCAGAAACAGAAAGCAAACAAAAATAGTCATATATTATTCAGTTTGTTTGTTTTGCAGACCGATTGGTATAAGAGCCTCTGTTATTTTTAATTTTCAAATTAAATTGACAGTTAAGATGCAGTGAATTAGATAGCATTATCATTCTGGCAAGACTACTGAGTAAAACTGATAACTAAAGGGCTGTTCCTACTTCAGTTTTTGGAAAACTGATGAAAACAATCATGAAACTCATGGTATTCAGAACAGCACTATGCAGATAGTGTCAATGAAGCAAGTTAACACAACCTGGACTATAAGAAAAACAAAAACAAATTTTGTCTGAAGGCTACAGAGTCATTAAAATAGTGTCACAGAGGAGAAACGCTAGGTATAACTTATCTAAATGCCTAAAAAGCTTTGGACAAAGTCCTTCACAAAAGCATTTTAAAGACAGTAAATTGAAGAGCAAATCAGGGTGAAAGGTAATATGTTGGTACAGATGGGAGTAAGGAGGTCAGTAGAAGTACATTACGAATCATGTTTATTATGGCAGCATCTATGAACAAGCCAAAACCTATGAACACCGAATACCTTAGAAAGTTTGCCTGCCTTTAGACTGTGAGTTGTGGAGTATTAAGAATGGAGAGAAAGAACACTCTGTACAGCAACTCTTTTTTTTTTTAATTTATTTTAAATGGTTAATGATTTCAGAAGAGGGTAAAGGAAGAAGTACCAGAATTTTGCAGTGATGAAATCATTTGAGAGATTCAAAGACAGAAAAGTCCAGGAGGATGTTCATACGGACTATAAGAAAGCATTTGAGAAAAAGGCAGTGGGTGAAAAGGAACATAGCTCCATTTCACTGAACACACTTCTAAATGAAAAGTAACAGGTTTAAATTTAATGGAAAAAACCCAGAAGACAACCTGGACATCTTTTTGTTTATCTCAGTAAAATCCCAACTATACTGAACCAATGATCTAAAATTTTAAAAATTTAAAAAATGGGTGATCCTACAAAATTTATGTAATGTTGTTATTTTGAATTAATTTACCTGAAATTTCTTCCTCTGTAGTACTAAATCACACCCTCCTCTGGCATGGATTGGAATAAATCCAATTAAGCCAAACAAGTCACAATAGTATGACAGCTGATAACTGTTCAACTGCATTCATAAACAGAAAGAATACAGTAAAAAAGAAAAACCAACCCAGAAAAAAAAAGTGGAGACACTATGTGAGACTGAATGAAAGAAGGTAATTTAAGAGTGATAAATAAAATGGGATATATAAAATGAAGGAGTGATTAAATGATAGGTCAGACAATTCAGATAAGATGCTCTGGAATTATTATTTTGCCTAATTCTGCAATATTAAGAAAAGATAATTATACATTTTAAAGTTCCGAAAGCACATTGAACTTAACCAGTGTGTTCCAAAGTTGTTCACACAAGAAAATACTTAGTACTTGAATTTAGTAAAAATGCAAGATAATATATCTTAAAGAAAAGAAAGTAATTTCCACAACTACATTACATAGCCATACAAGCAGTCATGTTCCAGATGTTAATACCTACAACTACATTATGTGATTATGAAATTACAGCCACTGAATTTTGTCTCCTGGTATAATTTCCCTAGTTCTATCATTTCTAAGATTAAAAAGGATGCTAAAGCCCTTTCTTCAGAAATATCTTCTTTTCTTAAACCTACAGCATCCTACAAAAGCCTTTTGGAACAGGCAGAATTTAGCTCCGTCACAAAGTGCTCCAAAGACGACCTTTCCTTGTTTTATTCTTTCCTTTCCCAACTACACAATGATAATGAGTACGAAAGTATGAAATTATACAGTCCAAATAATAAATGGAACATACCTATTGTGAACACATAAAAAATATCTGAATCACTGTATATTTTCTTGCTAATCAACTCAGAGGAAAATGATGGAATAAACTACCAGTTTATATACATTTCTCCTATATTTATCCTATGTTTCTTCTCTATATTAAAAGGATAACACACCACCATACCAGATTACAGACTCACTTTGATGGCTGTCACTGTGATTTTAAGATCTGCATCATTTATTTCTTTCAGATTTATTTTTTCTTAGCAAATGTTGTGTTGGTTTTTTGGGTTGTGATTTCTTTTTTTTAACCAAATACATTGATCTATATTTTTCTAGATTACTTTCCTGTATAGACACACAGGTGCCTTCTCTTTCCTTATCAATGCATATAGTGCCTCCCAATGAAACAGTACAGATTTTCACTGATGACATCTCATGCAGGAAGGAAATAAAGAATAGGGGAAAGATCTTCTGCCATTGGTGAAATAATAGGAAAACTTGTACCTCTGACTGCACCAAGATTCTCATAAACGTATGTGAGAAAATAAAATGTTATGCTATAACAATATTTTCCCTTCCTGTAAAATCTTGATGAGGTCTAACATGCTTTTTTCAAAAGCACTTATTTTCAAAATGGGTAAGATTTGACCTTTTCAGTATGAATAACTTTGAACTGGATTGTGAACCTGCTGTCAGTATTATCTTTCCACAACTCCTCTGGTTTGAAAGAGAGAGGAAAATACAATTGGCTTGAAGCTCCTGTAGAATAGAAATACATTTCTTTTTTTTTCTTTTTCTCCAAGTAACTCCACCAATGAACCATGATAAAGATATCCAGCTCAGATTTTCAAACAAAAAACCAATGGACATCAACATTGTTATTCATCATGCTTTTTCTTACACTAATTGTGTATTTACTTATTTTAGCTCAAGACCAGGTGCAGCATTTCAATTCAAAACTGAATGTGAAAATCTTTTCAGTGAGCTCAGTAGTGTTAGGCTTGATATGTCGCTTACAATATTGTGTCATCAATATTAATTTTCAAAATGTTTATTGAGATGGAACAGCAGAGTTTTGTTTTTATGGATTACATTGTGAATGCAGTAAATACAATAAATTATACAAAAAAATATCAGTAGAAAATCAGAGAAAAAAGATCTGACATGTTAGAAATTGTGTTGCAAAAATATTTCTGCTCAGTGTTGCATACAATATTTACTGACAGAATTGTTCCTTCAAATAAAATTACTGTTACTCAGATAAGGAAAATTATTCATTAACTTAATTCTTTCTCTCATTAATAACTAAGGTTGGAAGGGACTTTTTGCCTTTATACACTAACTCCTCTAAAAAGATCCAGTCTTTATTTGTTTGGAAGGTGGAGTTTTTTGTGGGGCAATGAGGGATTAATGCCACCAAGCACTTGCATTTTTTTCTGATAAGTTCAAAAGTTTAAACAGGCCCAGGAGCTTAAAAAAAAGACATCCCTATGTTTTTAATTTGGAAGAACCTACATTTTCCTCCCAGATGAAAAAAACACACAAAACCCCCTTTCTCCCAAACAACAACAAAAAAAAGCACTCTTTCATGGTTAAGTTTTCAAGCTTACTTTCAATTTTAAGGTAATAGGTAGCTTTTGCATTTCTGAAGGAATTGTTTCCTACAATATTTATTATTGGTTTTTCTTCATAAAAATTCAGGCACATATCAAGACAGAGTAGCATCAGTACTTTATTTTTATGAGTTTATGACCTGCAAGTTAGAGATATAATTTTCCACACAGGAAGTTTTATTCCGTAAGAGGTACAATGAACAAAATCTGAAGATTTTAAACATTAATCAAATGTCAACTACTTACTAAAGCCAAGCTTTCTCACCATTCCGCACCATTTAGACTGCATTAGCAGTCTCATCTAAAGAATACAAAAGGATTTTTAAAGTATCAATTCCTTGATGCTGATAGACTTTTTTTTCCTAAATATGCAAATAATTTTAAAACATTTAAATATTCCTTAAAGAAAATAGCAGAGTCATCTTTGAACGTTTAGAATTCATTGATCTCACTCCCAAAATGTTTTTGCTTATGATGGTAATGCCTCATTAATTATGAACGAAAGGAATTATGGAAATAACAGAGATTTCCATTTTAATTTTTCATAGAAGAGATATCTTAACAGCTGATGGAAATAATCCTGCATTTTCCAAATTTAGGAATTTTTTGCATACTATAATATACAAAGTCTTGAACATTTTCTATTAGTTCTGAAAAGCATTTTTCTCTCTTCAATAGTTCTAAAAATGTAATTTACACAAGTTTGCAAGAGTGACTTCAGTCTGGGCAAGACTCATTTTTAACTATTGTACTATATCCATAAAGAAAATTTCCGCTCATATGATGTTTCTTTAAAAATACCATTCCAAGTTCCTTTCCACTTTAGCAATAATTCATTAAATCAAATATCTGCTTTGGAAACACACAACTATCTCATGTGGCTCTGTTGGTTTCCCATGTAGCTTCTCTGCTATTGTTTAGCCATTCTGAACTTTATAAAACACTTTATGGGATATTTAGGACTTTTGCTGTTATTCTCAGTTTTACTGAAAAATCTAGCAGAAATGCAAAATTAAAATGTTAGTCCAACTCCATTCTTATTTTGAACACCCTCCAGAAAGGACTGAATTTGCCTTTAAAATGTGTCCCATTCCTAATAGGGAAGTAATTTCCGAGTTATGGCTATTATGATCTCATTGGTTATTAATCAGCCTTTCTAGGTTTTCTTGCTTTAAAAGGAAATGTTCATAATGTTCCAATTAAGAACAAAATGCCATTTCAAAATCTTACATCTTCCTGGAAAAAATAAGTATTTTGTGGCCAGATTTGCTTACCCCTGTGCTGATTTTCTAAGCATAGTGTTAGCTTATATAACTGTCTTGTCTCCACACACACAAAGGAGCAGAAACCTCAGTACCCCAGTCAGATACTTGAGTCCCTGCCCTGAATCGCCCTAGGAAAACATTCTGGGATTGTGCAACACTTGTTATTGAATCAAAGAGGAATCAAAGGTGTGGAAAGGAAGGACCAAGATGGTGTGGGAAGGAACAAATGTGTAAAACTGGAGACATAAGAAGATAAAGGGAACTAGTCACCTGTAAGCATTTTGCTGGTCATATGCTGGTCTGGCCATGCCCTGTGCCTGGTCAGTGCCATCTGTCCTGTCTTTTCATTAAATTCCATCTCTAACTCTTTCCTGGGTGAGACTCTCTATACCTCATGCATGTCTGTGTTTGGGGTCTGAATGCTGCAGCTGGGGTGGACCAGGGGTGAGACATCCATGTGTCCGTGAGGACAGTGACTGGACAGAGCAGAGCGTGTGCAGTGTCAGCTGCGGGGGATGTCTGAGTGTCTAAGCCTAGTTACTGAAAGGATCCATAGTGTGATTCACTTCTAATGTACAAATTATTTTTTGAATTGCAGGTGGGACAAATAGAAGGACAAAGATTAAATTTTGCCCATTGTATTGTTCTACTGCATTACTAAATTTTACTATATTCTATACTTTAAGGTAAAGCATATTTTAGTCTCTAGAAATTAAATAAATAATATTTTCTGTTGGGTAACACATGGATGATCTATCCTAAAATAATCAAGAGTACAAAAGGCTATGAATAGAGCACACTGAATATGATGTGAATTGAAAAAAATCATATGAGAAGCAAACAAGGTAGTCCATTCCAGAAAGGATGCTGTAGAATTAGAAAGAAACATGTTTGCAAGGGACAAGGTTGTCTGCATCACATTTACATAAACCAGCTTAAATCTTGTCAATGTGTAGAAAGTATACTTGATACAGAACTGCATTCACAGTTAATAATAATAACAACACAGAAATAATATTTGTAAATGTAAGATGGTTTGCTTTACAACTGCTTTGCATCTCAAAGCTTTTAAGTATTTGGTTGCTTAAAAGGCAAAATGTAACTGCTGCGATGCAAGGGTTAGGTATCAGCTGTTCTGATGAAACTGAGAATAACTATATTCATCAGCATAACTGAAACACTCCATCTGCTGGCTTTCAGATGCATGGCAAAAATGCAGTGTCGTATTAATTCTCAGTGAAGTATTCTCACATTTGCCTCAGCCAGCATAAACTGAGCAGCAGCAACAGTAATATTTTTCACAGCTCATAGGCACACTCTCTGAGATGACATCAATAACTTCTATCATCCACATGATCACATATTAGCCAAAAAATTTGTAATTAGCCATTCTAAATTGACTAATCTGTAAGCATTCCCAAAGTTAAAATATTACAGAGTTATGGGTTACAGAAATATGGAAATGTCACAAATCTTACTCAGATGTCTGAAAAAGTTAGAAGGGTTCAAAACACCAGAATTATTTTCTGTCCTGCCCCTATCACAGTCTCTTTCCTGACTGGGACTTAATAAATTCTTATGGCCTTAAAACTACAACAACCCTCACTGTGTAATACACAAGGTTTGAGAACAGATCCGTTCCTTGGAGGATTCTACCGATTAAGACCCTCATGTCATTCCTTCTCTGTTACATCTGCTAAGAAGAATTAATATTATTGAATTACATCATACCCAGCTCTGGAAAAAATCGTTTTGGTAGCAATAAGGAGCTGCATTGGTCAGCCAAGCAGGTTAACATCAAAGGTCAGAATATTTCCAGACATAAGTCTCCATGTGTAGAATCTAGTTTTGAGGTCTAGGCAAGCGCAGAGGACAAATTCTCTCGTCATGTAGCAAGGGACAAGAGGGAAAGGGCACGTAAGTACCAGAGAAGGATGCTGTTACTGCACACTTGCAAATATCATTAGCTATACTGCACTCTTGATTTAATGTAAAAGAAAGTTTCTGAGAAAGATGACTGTGTAATTTCAGCTAGAACCCTATAATGAGTTTGAATCTCAGTAGTTCAAAATATCAAACAAATTAGTGCTTTTCTTCTGATTTTCCTTTGAAGACAAAGCTTAATTCCAATGTTTACTGATAAACAGTATATGAAAATTTTGTGCAGGTATTCTGTGCTGCATATTATTTTCTCTAGTCTTTTTTTTTTAACTGAAAACCAAAACTGATCGGTAAATGCATACAGACTTTTAGAAATTGTTCTGGTACTATAGATTCTTTAACTTGCAAACTTAGATATATTTAAATAATATAAACTAAGCTGTCATACTTATTTATCTATATACAGCAAGTGCTAGAACGTAATAAACAAGGATTTTATGAAAAGGGGTTTCAGTATGGACCTCAGACTCTTTTATTCCTAATCATATTGAGTGGTTCCACTGAAATCACGGCAGCTTTGACTTTACATGGACAGATTGTAAAGATTGCAAGGGTTTTTAAGAATAATTAATATTTCTTATGTATGTTTAAGATCTAAATTATGTCAAAAAATCAAAAGGAAAACAAAAAAAGTGTATTTTACTCCTTTATTTTACCCTAAAATATTAATTCTGGCCGGCTCAAATACGCTACATTGTTTTTAGAATTATTCTAGTCATTAAATGCTAGGAAATGTGAGCAGTTAGTCATACACTACATACTACATGTATACTTATTACATGCCAAATACATACTTCTCTGTGTGTGGGTGCAATTACAGAATTGTCAGCAGCTACAGAAGTGGACAAAAGGACAACAAATATGAAAACAAGTTAAGAAAGATAAGAATAAAGTAAGTGCCATGACTAGAAGCAAGGATAAGAAAGGTAGAGGACTAAGCACAGGAGAATATATTATGAATGGAAGGATTTAGTAATATGGGAATCACAGAGAATTCTTTAAGGTTTACTTTCAGTTCTTATTCCATCACTTTTTATGCAATCTTATGATCTTAATTACATTTTTGTGACTCAGTATCCTATGTACAGAAATAGCATCATAATAATTTTTCTTTCAGTCTTACATATTTAAATTGTTAGTTCCACAAAGCACAGGCTAAGTATTTTTTCTTGTCTTTCATTTCCTGCTACTATTTGGAAAAGAAGTACCACCGCCAAATATTAAAGATCACTGCTGCTAAATTATCTTAGGCTAGGAAAGGTAATACTGGAAACTTTTAAAAATCTAAGTCCATAAACATGTATGTAACTTAATTTTTATGGATAAATTTCTGTGGGCCCAACTTTTATATTGAAAATTCAATAAGCTTCAAGCTTGACATTAAAATATTAAGAAATCTAAACTTTTATTTAATAGGAACAAAGGTGTGAATTTATTTACTGCCAGATACATATTGTGAGATTTTTTTAATAGTCTGAAGAGATTTCTGTCATTAGACATTAGTAAAGGTAGTATACAGCAGGCCCTTTGGGACAATCTATACTTACATATGGGAAGTTCCTTGCTATAGAACTGAATTTTATTCTTCTTTTCTATTTCCTGCGATGTGGTAAAACATGTTGGCAATAAAAATGTTTCAACAGAGATCAATTGATCAACTTTACGGAACACTTTTATATTTATAATAGTATAGCTACTTTTATATTCCATGCCATAGGTAAATATGAACTGTACTTTAAAATTAAAAAAAAAAAAAAGGAAATAATAATGTATTTGAGTTTATTCAATGGATTTTATGAAAACTGGATCTTCCAAATTTGTGTTCCTTCCCAAAATGGAAGCAGGTTCTAAAATCACAGTATTTACTCCAAAACAATTTCTGAATGGCAATGTTAATATATTTAGCAGAATGTCCCTCTCTTAATTAGCTTTTTATGTATTGTATTTAATATAGGTATTTAAAGCATATAACAACATTATATGGGCAAGAATGTTGCTAATGTATTGCACTCCATGTATTTAGCAGACTACTTTCATGCAGTTAATGTAATGCATCCCTGGCTTTGTATATCTGTGTAAGCATGCCTTGGAGTCTTTGTGCTTTGGGGTACTTCTAGCACTTGGCACTATTTTTGCTTACAGGCATGGAAATTAATTTTCTCATCTTGGGATATGAGGATCTTAATTGTGTCTGCTCAGCAGAAGTTCAAAACCAGTAATTTCCAACTGCTAAGACACCATTCTCAGTTGGGTAGCCTTTGTTCTACAGGGATCATAACAAATTGACTACCTCTTGAATTACGTGTCATTCTTCCTAAGCAAAGGTCAGACACGAACATTCAGAATTAGTGTTTTATTTTATACTATGGTAAAACAATACAAAAATAACAAAAACAAAGCCTGCATGTGAAACGGCAGAGATGATTTCACCATTGCCATAAAGTGTATGTGCCTCAGGTAGACTAACTGCTCTGCAAGTATCCAGTAACCAAAAATGATTACATGCCTTCACCAAAAAATATCCATGCTAGATTAGGTAATATAGTTTACAGGAGGAAAATTTAAGCACATAGTCTTCAAATCCAAAAGTCATTACAAAGTTTGTATTTAGACACATCAAATTTTTTACACTACTTCGCACTATACAATCTTTTGTAAGTTCATAAGTGCATTACTGCTGGCCTCCACTGGAACGGTAAATCTTAGTTCTCTTTAAAACTCAGACTCTGGGACCTTGGATCAGTTACTGACAAACACACAACTGCCTTGTTGTTGACTGCCTTGAAAGTTTGTTTTAAGCCACTTATGTAGCATCGTTAAGGACTCTGGATCACAGAGAATGTATGTGGATTTTAGGCATCTAAATCCAAACTTCTGATCCTGAAAATCCTCACTCAGCTTAATGCAGAAGGTGTCTACTTTTCATTGACAAATTAATTTATCACTTCAAGCTCTTTAGAGGCTTAAAAAGGCAGTCTTATTCTATGATGATTTCCAATCTAAGTAGTGTGCCAGTTTGTCCTAATTACTTCTCTGCGGAGCCATACTTGTTTTTTGTTTATATGCGGGAGCAATTTGTCACAAAGCTTTGTTGCTTAGTGTTGTTAAAGGGCTTTATAATCTTCTAAAGGAACAGTAATAGAAGTGTGAAATGTTATTGGGATCCACGTTTTCTTTGTAAAGAAATTAAAATCCTTTGCAAAGTCCCACTTCTACTTTGTAAAGTATGAAAATCCTGAAATTAAAATATTAGAATTTTTAATAAAGGGAAGTACTGCCCACTTACTGACCAGTGTTATCTAGCCTAACTGCAACTTTTTTCATGGCCACCTTTTACTGCCAATCCTCCTGACTTTCTTTATTCTCTGTGTATCATGCATCTCTTACTGCCCTCATTGCATAACAAAGGATACACTGATGCACAAAAATACAAAGAATGATGTTTGCCTATCACTGACAAAAATTAATTGTAGCACAATGCTGTTAATGGGCAGTATAATATTATAGTTTCTTTCATATATTATCTCCCATACTTATCTTGATTCTATGATAGTTCAAGGAAGAAGAAAAAGCTTTTAATAAAAAGTTGCATTAATACTCTTGTTTGACTCTCCTTGTCTCAGTGGAACCTGAAAAGCCATGCATGCTTATCCAGTGTTGTTTAAAAATAAATTCTTCTTTTAAACAGAAAAGGTTAAAGAGTCTAAGAGATCTGGAGCTGCAACCTCTGAAACACTTCCTCTGCTGTCCTGGGAGTCTGACAGTCAGCAGAGATGAGATGCTTCTCGCACCCGTTGCTATACAAATTCTGTGGCATCCCACAAGCTCAAATGTCTCTGTCCTACACTTTGTGCACAAAATGGGGAGAAGAGCTGTCAGCTTTGGGGGTTCTAGCCATATTTTCAGCTTACTATTTAGTCAAGAGAAGTTGTCTAGAAAGATCTAGAGTAACTGAAGATGAAGACTGAAAGAAAATTTAAGAATGGGCAACATGATCTTAAAAAATTATCTATATAAATAACATATATGAATAGCTAAATAATATTTTGTTCAGAGTAATCCTGAATCCTTAGTGCTTTTTTTTTTCTTTTGACTTGTTACAAGACCTGGGCAGGAATAATTTTTCTGAACATCCTGTAAAATCTACATTTCTAACAATATTTCCATTTGGAAGAGAACAAGCTTGAGCTGAAAATAGGAACATAAAAACAAGAATAAGACAAGAAAAAGGAAAACAGGAACTTTTACTTCGATCTCCTGCACCCTTATCTCCATTTTATTGACTGTTACATTCCTAACTAAAGTAGAAATGAAACATACTTTCTCCATTAAAAAGAATTTGCTGAACTATGAACTGAAAGTATTTTACTTTCTATTATGTTTGGGCTAGTCTACTTGCAGTGCTAACCTTTGCTCCTGCTTCTTTTGGTGTTTTTACAGACAATTTTACAAGCAGCTTAACATTACAGTAATATATGCAGTTTCTAAACTCCTTCAGTTCACGTGCATTCATAATAATGAAATAAGTGCTTGAGTGTAATATAACTCGATGATCTTAAAGGTCTTTTCCAACCTAAATGCTTCTGTAACCTACTTGGCAATTATTACTAGGAAATTATATGATACCATCTAATTTTATCAAGAACTGACACCCAAGTTAGTAAATCCATGTATAGTTAAACCTCGGTGCTTTCTGGCATAATAAATCAGATGATAGTGGAGAGATCTGGTTTTATTTTGTCCTAGTTAAATGCATGAAACTTACCAAAAAAATTACATTGGTATTAAAAAAAAAGTCATTTAATTCTGTGTTGCCCTACTTATGACAGCATAGTAGATTAAACCTCAAAACTAGCAGCCTTTCTAATCACTACTTTTGTGATATCTGCCAACACACCTTGCTTTGATTTTCTCCTCCATTAAAAACACTTCCGTACTGAAATTTTCCACTGAAAAACTATGCACTGAGTCCAGTCAGAAGCAGGTTTTGGTTCATAAAAGTTCATAAGGCTCTTAAATCAAGGACTGTATAAACAGATGTGCTGATAGATGAGTGCAACAGACGTGGATTTCATATGATAAATAACTAAGGAAATGGAAGTTGAAGGAAAGGCGTTCATCATCCTTGAATGGAATTAAAGGTACCATTTTCATACGGTATTTATCCCCAAGTGACTGGTCTGATTTCCTCTGTACATAGTTAATTTACAGAATAAGAAATATTCGGCAGCTCCTACTGAATTTTTAAAAACACATAGAGAAAGATCAGACACTTTTTGAAGTTTATCTGCACATTCAGTGTGAAATTCTGAGTGTTCCCAACTTGGAAAATTAAGTCATATATTCAGATGGTTAACTAGTTATTTAGAAGACAATTTTATTTAGGTCTTATTCACATTTCCAAAACTTGATCATTTGAAACTGAATTCTAGAGATATATTCCTCCTATGTTCCCATTAAATTAAACAAAGAATGACCTATGAGATATAGCTGTACTGTGCTAATCTTTTTTGCAGACACTATATCTTTCTGAACACTTATTTTGCTGTATTTTATAATAGATTACTGAATTAACCTGACATTCAGGTTAATTCTTTCTCTTCTTTCCCATATATCTTTCCTAAGTCGTTTAGTTTGTGTAGTGAGGTACAGCATTTTAAAGGAGGTTTTAATAAGTATTAATTTTTACATTTATTTGTGTCACCGAGAAAGTTGGTGAGAGCGAACTCTACCGCCTTCTCCCAGTTATTGATAAATATCTTAAATAAGACAGGTCCTGGACCCTCCACTTGTTATCGGCCTCCAGACAGAGTCCAACCCATTAACCACTGTTTTCTGAGCCCAATCATCCAAGCAGTTTTCACCCATATGGTTTTCCACCCATTCAGATTATAATGTTTAACTGTGGATAATAGTGTCACAAGTCTTGTTAAAGTCAAGATAAATCACATCCACTGCTGTCTCTTCTGCAGACCCATCATTTTATCATAGAAGACAGTTAGATTGGTCAGGTGTGATTTACCCCTAGTAATCACACCTCAAATTCTCTGCTGACCTCCACAGTGTTTTTTGCCTCTTTCAGATTACCTTGGGTTGAGTTCTAGCAGTCCTGACCACCTCCTTTTTCCACCTTCTCCTCAAATGTTTTCCAGACCATTTAAATCCAAAATTTGGTATATAGTTGCTGAATTTACTTTAGTCTTATAGAAAATATTTTTTATTTGATGTTACATTCCTTGCTGTCAGAACTATATCTGCATGCTAGGCTATGGCTATATCCTCATATATTTAAATATAAGTATATATATAATGTCCCACAGCAAGAAAACACTCCTTATTGCAGACTTTGATGTAATCACAATTAAAAAAAAATATTAGAAACCAACCAATTACAATTCTTCTAACATAGTGTAAATCCTAGTATAAAAATGTTCAATTCGCTTAATTACATGGTAGGTTTGCAATGGTTTTTTCTTAAAATCTTCAGAGAAAAAAAAAGAGGATGTTTAATTAGCTTCATTATTCAGGAACTGATATGAAAAATGAAAATACAGTTTCAAAGACAAAGTCAGCATTTAGGAGGATCTTTGTCCTACAGAGTTGAGGTTTGGCAGTCTGCTGGCTTGATTTTGAAGCATAGTGTGCAAGTTTACAAGTTCAAATCACCATCCACACGTATAGGTAGACATACTATTCACAATAGAGTTGGAGTTCTAGTTTTAGCATTCCATTTTGTTTTTTCTTCAACTGCTTTAATATTGTTTCCCATTTTGAAAGCGCTTCCTTTCATGTGGAAATCAGAAAAGGCTTATGTGAAGTTTCGTAATCAGCCAGATGATCAGGTTGCAGAGGTTGCTTCCTTCCTTTCCCCTTGTATGACTATTTTAAGGAACAACCTGGTACTATTAAGCAAGGAAGATAAGTAGTTGACTAGATCCATTTTCTTGTCTTGTTGAAGATTTGTGCATTAAGGAGCAAGGTTAAAGAACAACAACAACAAAAAGCTTTAGAAAATATATTTGTATAGCTATTACAGCTCCAGCTCCTACGGTCTCAGGACCAGAAAGACAATGTGTGTGTAACAGATACGTCAGAATTACAGACTGATGTATTCAAAAGCAAATAAGAGAATCCATAACTTATCCATCTGTGGAGGTAAACTGTTCTTAAACAAAGTTATTGTCATTTTAGCTTATCTGAAACAAATTCCAATGGTTCTGGTCAAAACCCTTGTGTAAGAAATACGCAAGCTAGGGACAAGGAATTAAATGCCCTTGACCAACTAACTTCCCCACTTTGATTCTTCTAAAACAAAGCATTTCTAAGAAGTAATTTATAAGCACAGGAAAGTGTTTTGGTTCCTCCAGAAAGAATATGATACAGGTTGTTTAACCAAAACATTTTCATATCCTAAAATCACCGAGTGATACCTTCTAGGCTGTAAAGTGATTTTGTTCCTTTGTATAGCTAGTGTCTTAATAAAAAGTTATGCTTCTCTTAGTAAGTCACTGGATGAAATGGAGGAACGGAGAATTAAGAGTTAAGTTTCAGATGTCTTTGTCACAAGTGGTCACAGCTGAAAACCTACTTTTCTTAACCACAATTCTCATTCTCCTACCTTATTTTTAGTCAGATTGTTGACATTTAGATTCAGACATTTTTGAGAATCAAGACTGGAGTTCCAGAACAGTCAATTTAAAAAATAAAGATTTAATTGTGTGTGCAGTTCAAATGTTTATAACTATCAATCTCAAAAGGGTAGTACAAGTGCTTAATATAAATAAAAGATGTGAATTCTCATCCTTATGCTTAATGGAACATTCAAGGGGACAATTAACACCACACTCACATTAAGATTTTTCAAGAGAACCATTTCATCATTTCCTTTTAAATATATATATACACTTCACACCTTCACTTTTTTCAAAACCATTATTTAGAACTTTCCACAGAGCAGCACTAATGTTTCACAAACTTAGAATGTCAGTGTCTGAGAGGCTATTGTTCAAAGGAAGAAATTAAATGATATATGTCAAGAATGTCAAGTATTATTTATAACACTATTTATGTTTATACATATTTGATGTTACTCTAGGCAATTAGAAGGTCTGAAAACTTCCTAAAGAATCAATAAAAAATGATTAATAAATAAAAAATTATTGTAAAAAACACTTGTGAAATAAAAAAATGCAAATTTTAGGAGTGTATGAGAAAAAATGAAGTCTTTAAAGAGATTACAATAACTTATATATGAAAGCACATATTCAAATATATATCTCTATCCTAAATGTGCAGATTTGCACTTCTACATATTCTTGTAACCTGCCTCCGCAAACCACCCAGTTTTCTTCTCTGCTGCCAAATTGGATGGTCAGGTGTTACATACTTAAATGTAATCTTCCTCTTTATTAAGGTTATACTTCCTGAATGCAAACACTGAAGATTTAGTAGACCAAATTCAACTTTCATACAGTTCCCCACATTTTTTATATATAAAATGGGGTATATACACATACACACGCACATACATTCCTTACTCAACCTTGGAGGGTTAGCCATTCCTGAATCACTACTATATCTATCATTCAGAACACAGTATATAGAGTTGCTTGCATGAGAATCCTTTCTGTTATCATTCACTGTCATGACATTTTCTATATTCAGACAGGAAGAAAAAATCTGAAGTCAGTGATACCCACACAATTTTTGAAACATGAATCATAAAATAGGCAGGAGTTTCACTTTGAGTCTTGGGTACATAGGTAACTACAGCAGTTTCATGTGTAGTTTGCCTGTTCCTTCAGAATCCATTAGAAAGCCCATAAAAATGTAGAGACCAAAACCCTATTTTTTCCTCTTTCATCTGGAGACTGTGCTTCAAGAATTTCTTCAGAGAAACAATTCTGAAGAATGCTTTCATGAGAAACTGCTTGCTGCTTCCTCCTTGCACACTGCCCCAGCCACTGCTTGTTCTCTGCCCGCCTCTAATTTAGTCAGGCTTCTAAGGAAGCTCTTACAGCCAAACGCTTTGGTAAAGAAGTATTCAGAAGATCTAGAGTGCAATTTGGTCTTTTCAGTTAGATTCACACAGGTTGTACACACAGACTTTAACACATATTGCATTTAAACGCTTCGCAAAACCTGACAACCTCATGCAGAAGGCCAACAGTGAATGCTCCATTATCTTGAAGATTGAGAGAATAAAAAATTTTAGGTAATTTGGATTTTCTGAACATCAAATAAGTTCTCAGAATAATTCAAAACAAGTGCATGACTACATGGGAGGATGTGAAAACATGACACAATTTTTAATAGTTATCTAGGTATGTGGAGCAGTGCTATTGAATAGTCCTCAAACAGGTAAATACCAAACATATCACTAAAATAACCACATGAACATGAAGCTACATGCAGGTACAGACTACATCTGATATCTGGTGTCTGATATGTCATATCACTTACTGATATGTGGTAACAGTAGCTCTGATTTTTTCTACGACTCTTCCTAAATCACCTAAATTCTGTTATTTAATTTCTGAAATTCATTTATGATCAAGAATTTACATAAGTAGAGAAATAATAACAACAAAAATAAAGCAATATTAAAGCTATGTTGACTGAACTGAAGAAAAAAGAGAGAAAACTTTTAAGAGGATCTTTAATAAGTGACTGAAATAAATGATCAGTGACTGCAGGGTGTGGTCTTATCTTTTGCTGTCTCAATGAAGGAAAGAATGTCTATCTGGAAGATATGCTTAAGACAAAAAACCACATTGTCCTTATGTGCAAAGATAATGAAATCATCGTATTATGATCCTATTATACAAGAAAACAAATTACATTATGTAATTGTAACTTTGGCCTTCAAAGCAGCTTAATTCTGACAGTGTTAAATTATAATTCCTAAATCAAATATTAGTACAGACACTGAAAACAGTAAGTCAAAAATTTTCTCTGTCATATAATTTTTTAAAATAATTTTTTCACATAGAGATCTCAAATCAGTAATTTGAGTCAGATTTGTAGCTATCACAAATCTTAACACTGTTCCAAATTTAAGAACATCTTATTAGGACTTTAAAAAAAGAAGAAGAAACCACAGAAAACTCACATCCTCACTGCCAAATTCTGAAACATGGTGTGATATTTAAAGCTTCTAGTTCTTTAGAGAAAAAGAGACAAGAGTTCAGTAAACATATTCTACCATCTGCTTGGGATTCCATAAATTAAAGATGTCTGGGTATTTTTAACTGCATTCACACAGACTTGGATATCTTTTCTCTGTTTTGCATCTGTTGTATTTAGCTCCTTAGTATAAAACTAACAGAGGGACCCTAAAAGATATGGAACATGCTTTTACTCCTGGATTGTGATAGAGTGCAAAAAGATACCCACAATTCTGTTGAAGATGTTAATATTTACTACAAGGTGTTTACTATCTTTCTATTAAACCCTAAAATTCCTCTGTCATCTATTATCTTTCTGTTTGTTGACAACTTCTAGGATCATTAGCAGGAAATATAAATATACAAAGAAATAACAAGTAATCTTGAAAATATTTCCCTTAAAAAGCAAGATGCCATTAACTGACTAGGGTACTGTTTTCAGACAGAAATGATCACTAACGTTTTTATCTTTTGGTAATAAATTGTTTTTTGTGATTTCACTGCACTGAAAAGTAAATTCTGATTTTCTAAATGCTTTCTTGAAGGACTGGAAAACAATTTGACTACAGTTATCAAGAATTTTCAAGAAGGAACTAGTAAAAGCATGCATCTAGAAATTAATCACAGAATCACAGGTTGGAGGGGACCTCAGGGATCAGCTAGTCCAACCTTTCTAGGAAGAGCACAGTCTAGACAAGATGGCCCAGCACCCTGTCCAGAAGACTCTTGAAGGTGTCCAACGTGGCCGAGTCAACCACTTCCCTGGGGAGATTATTCCAATGGTTGACTGTCCTCATAGTGAAAAATTTTCCTCTGGTGTCCAATCAGAATCTCCCCAAGAGCAATTTGTGTCCATTCCCCCTTGTCCTCTCCATGTGACTCCGTGTAAAAAGGGAGTCTCCATCTTCTTTGTAGCTACCCCTTAAGTACTGGTACATGGTGATGAGATCCCCTCTGAGCCTCCTTTTCTCAAGGCTGAACAAACCCAGCTCTCCCAGCCTATCCTCGTATGGCAGCTTCCCAGTCCTCTGATCATCTTGGTAGCCCTTCTCTGGACCCCTTCCAGCCTGTCCACATCCTTTTTGTATAGCGGGGACCAGAACTGTATGCAGTGCTCCAGGTGTGGCCTGACAAGCGCTGAGTAGAGCGGGATAATAATTTCTTTCTCTCTGCTGGTGATGCCCTTCTTGATGCAACCCAGCATCCTGTCGGCCTTCTTGGCCGCAACAGCACACTGTTCGCTCATGGTGAGCTTCCTGTCCACCAGGACCCCCAGGTCCCTTTTGACAGTGCTGCTCTCCAGCCAGGTGGATCCCAGTCTGTGCTGCACTCCCGGATTATGTTTCATGGGTGCATGATCTTACACTTCTCCTTGTTGAACTTCATAAGGTTCTTGCTGGCCCACTTCTCCAGCCTATCCAGATCTCCCTGCAGAGCAGCTCTCCCTTCTGGAGCGTCTACTTCCCCACTCAATTTCGTGTCATCGGCAAGCTTCATCAGGCTACACTTGATGCTGTTATCCAGATCACCTGTAAAGATACTGAATAACATTGGGCCCAATATCGATCCCTGGGGGACTCCACTAGTGACAGGTTGCCACTTGGAAAGGAGCAATTTATCACCACCCTTTGGGTGTGGCCTGTCAGCCAATTCCCCACCCACTGCACAGACCACTTGCCTAGGCCATAACACATCAATTTCTCCAGGAGGAGGCTGTGGGGGACCATATCAAACGCCTTGGAGAAGTCCAGGTAGACAATGCCCACTGGCCGCCCCATGTCAACCAGGCAAGTCACGTGGTCATAGAAGGCCACCAGGTTTGTCAAGCACGATCTGCCTTTAGTGAAGCCGTGTTGGCTTTTCCCAATCACGTGCTTCATTTGACTTGCGATGGCCCCCCGGAGGATTCATTCCATAACTTTCCCAGGGATTGAAGTAAGGCTGATGGGCCTAGAGTTACTGGGATCCTCCCTCGAGCCCTTCTTGTAGATAGGGGTAACATTTGCCTTCCTCCAGTCCTCTGGGACATCCCCCGTTCCCCACAACTTCTCAGAGGTTATGGAGAGTGGCCTTGCAATGATAGCCAGCTCTCTCAACACCCTTGGGTGGATGGTGTCAGGGCCCACAAATTTGTAAGGGTTAGGCTCCTGTAGTAATTCATGGACTAACTCTTCCTTCGCTGATGGTGGGTCGGTGTTTCGATCAACTGGGAATTTCGTTCCCAAAGCCTGGGACCCGGCAGTGCTGGTAAAGACAGAGGTGAAGAAAGTGCTGAGGACCTTTTCCTTTTCACCTTCGTTGGTGATTGACTCCTTTTCCATTTAACATCAGGCCTATGTTTTCCTTCTTTTTCTGCTTATGGTTGACATGTCTGAAGAAAACTTTCTTGTTATTTTTGACATCTACAGCCAGTTTCAATTCAAGCTGGGCTTTTGCTTTTCTAACTGCATCTCTGCATGCTCTGGCAATGCCCTTGTAGCTCTCAACTGATAATCCTCCACTTCTCCATTTCTGGTGTGCTTCCCTTTTGGATTTGAGTAGACCCAGGAGGTCATGGTTGAGCCATGGGGGCCTCTTGCTCCACTTACTTCCCTTTCCTTTATAGGGCATAAATCGGTTTTGTGCTTCCAATAGAGAGTTCTTGAAGAATTCCCACCACTCACTAGCTCCTTTGTCTTCCATGGAAGCTTCCCATCAAATCCCTCCCAAGTGAGACCTGAGCAAACTGGAGTTTGCTCTTCTAAAACCAAGAACCCTTGTCTTAGAGCTGACCTTCAGCACACTCAGCAAGATCCCGAACAATATTGTGGTCGCTGCAGCCAAGGCTATCGCTAACTGAGATATTACAAAGCAGGCTTTCTCGGTTTGTGAATAGCAAGTCCAGCAGCGCCTCCTTCCTGGTTGGCACGTCTATCATTTGTATCAGGAAACAGTCCTCTATACATTCCAGGAACTTGGTGGATGACATGCGAGCTGCCATATTGTTCTTCCAGCAGATGTCTGGGTAGTTGAAGTCACCCATCAGGACCAGGTTCTGTTGGCCAGAAGCTTGCTTTAGTGCCCAAAATATTGCTTCGTCGGCTTCATCACCATGGTTAGGAGGTCAATAGCAGATGCCCACTGTGAGGTCCTGCTTGGAGATTTCCTCTTTGACTTTAAACTACGGGCATTCGATAGAGCAGTTGCAATCACCATAGTTGACTTCGATACATTCAAGGTGTTCCTTGATGTAGAGTGCAACTCCTCCACCTCTTCTACCTTGCCTGCCTTCACGAAAAAGCTTGTAACCATGCATTGCGATCCCCCAGTCATTTGATTTGTCCCACCATGTTTCAGTTACTCCTATGATGTCATACCCTTCTGTGTGGGAACGGAGCTCCTGTTCCTGCTGTTTGTTACCTAGACTGCGTGCATTCGTGTACATACACTTGAGGTGTTTACTCTTTTGTTTCACCTCTTGGGAGACAGCTAAGGAACCTTTATCACCACACTAGTAAAAGCATGCATCTGGAAATTAATGGCATAGGCAAAGTTCCCATTATAGTTCTTAAACAGACCTCCAATAGAGATAAAGGATAGTTTCAACTTCATTCTATTTTATAGTTGATGGTTGGTAGCAGCCATAGTTATTTATTTTCTTCTTTATGCAGTACAAAAAAAAATACAATATAGTGAGTGTATTTTCTACAGTACAGTCTTCTCATTGTAGAGTACTCATGAAATACTTCTCTTTCCCATACAATCCTCATAGATAAGACAGTGAAGTACAGGCTAAATGAGCAGACAGGGAGGTGAATTGTAAACTGGCTGAATGGCTGGGCCCACAGGGTGGTGATCAGTGGCATGAAGTCCAATTGGAAGCCTGTAACTAGTGAGTCACCCCAGGGGTCAATACTGGGTACAAGCCTCTTTAACATCTTCATTAAAGATCTGGATGATGGCATAGAGTATACATACCCTCAACATGTCTGCAGATGACACGAAATTGGGAGGAGCAGCTGATACACCAAAGGGTCATGCTGCCATCCAAAGGAACCTTGTCAGGCCAAAGAAATGAGCCAACAGGAACCTCATGAAGTTCAACAAAAGAAAGTGTAGAGCCCAAGCCCTGGAAAAACACTCCCAAGCCACCAGTACATGGCAAGGACCACCCGGGTGGAAAGTGGCTTGACAGAAAGCAGCTTGGCTGAGGTCCTGGTTAACACGAAGCTGACCATGTGCCAGCAATGTATGCTTGCAGCAAAGAAGGCCAGTAGCCCCCTGAGCTGTATTAGGTGAAGTGTTGCCAGCAGGTTGAGGGAGGTGATCTTTCCCCTCTACTCAGCACTGGTGAAGCCACACCTAGAATGTTGTTTCCAGTTCTCGGCTCTTCTGTGCAAAAGAGACATTGACATAGTAGAGAGAGTCCAACAAAGGGTCACAAAGATGATTAAGGGACTTGGAGCATCTGTCCTGTGAGGAAAGGCTCAGAATTCTGGCCCTGTTTAGCCTGGAGAAGAGAAGGCTCAGCAGAGAGCTTATCAATGTGTAGAAATACCCAAAAGGAGGATGCAACGAGGATGGAGCCACACTCTTTTCAGTGGTGTCCAGTGACAGGACAAGAGACAATGGGCACAAACGGAAACACAGAAGGTTCGGTCTGAACACCAATAAACACTTTTTTCAATGTAAGCATGACTGAGCAGTGCCACAGGTTACGCAGGGAGGTTATGGAGTCTCCATCCTTGGAGACATTCAAAAGCTATCTGGACATAGTCCTAGGCAATCTGCTCTAGGTGGCCCTGCTTGAGTAAGGGGGTTGGAATAGATGACTTCTGGAGGTCATCTCCAACCTCAACCATTCTGTAGTTTGGTGATTCTTTGAAATATGATACAGTATGGACCATATAACTTCTGCCAACTGATATGTTATCTAAGTAACTTTGCTAAAATTTTGTATGGATCAGGGTGATTGAAACAGAACTTTATTTCTTAACATTTTTTTTTTTCAGAATGAACTACTGTACGATCATAGATTTGCAATCACATATTACATTTCATGGCTGACTTGGCAAGAGTTGAGATTGGCAGCTGTTGAAAAGGTGTGCCAAACAAACAATGTGTTAACATAGTGTGAGTTACAGCACTGAAGCAGAAGTGCAAAAAGATATTAGAATATCATCAAGGTATTTTTACCCATATAATTAGTGAAGTATCAAATTAGAAATTTCAAGGAAAACATTGAAATGACTTCTAGATATTAAAGAAATATATTGATGGTATATCTTAGAAAAAAGGTCTGTGAAAGTATTGAACAAGTTTTTTGGGGTTTTTTGTTTGTTTGTTTGATTGCTTGTTTGTTTAATACTAGCTATGGACACAAGCAGCAATTTGTACTTTAATATGTTCAGGAAGTTTTTCCCACTATATTTGCAAATGGAGCTGGATTAATCCAGTGTTGCTTTCAATTCAGTGTAATAGTCATGCATTTAACTCTGCATTTACACTTTACTTTTCCAGAATATAAAAGAAAATAATATTAATATGACAATGTTTTCCATAATGTTGCAGTATCATGATTAACTGAAGGATGAGATTTACATCTTCAAATACATGTAACCCGTTTTGGAGCAACTCTAAACTGGAAACTATAAAAATGTCCATATTTGTCCAGGTGACACAAGTGTCCTTGTCCCATTCTCAAAAATGAGGAAAGCATTAGCTACTTGTCAGAAAATGTTTTATCTTTTGCATCTTTAGATTAATTCTCTAAAATATAAATTAACAGTAGCATAAGATAGCCCTATGGGCTGGTCAGATGTGAACACTATCTCACATAGCTTTAGAATATGCTGCCGTCCTGACTTTACTGGGACATATGTGCAAATATAAATACACAATGTACTAACATCAGACTGACATCCAGAATCTTAAGGACCAGATGGCCTCTACAGAGAGTCATACACTGGAGATAGAGATAACATCTATCTTTTCCCTTATGCAAGCAACCACAACATAGTAATACAATAGTCTTGAGTATTTTGAGGTCCTAAAGGAAACAAAACTTTTCCATCACTTCATTCAGGATCATCTTTTCCTGGCATTGCTGAAGCTTTCAAAAAAATGTGGCTTTGTGGTTGGTGGTTTGGTTTTTTATTTGGATGGGTTTTTTTAAATTTACTTTTGGGTTGTTTTTTAATTATCCCAGTGCTAATTAGGTTCAAGAATCTATCTAAATGTACCCTTACTGTACTGCATTTCAGACAGGGCAGTATGAGCACCTATTTGAGCCCAGTAACTACATTTGTGAGCTGAGTGGAAGAGAGGGGACTATATTCCTTTTCATTCTCTTTAGAGCAGATGGTTGAGAAGTAGCCTCTAAAAGCCATTTTCAATCCATTCTGGGAGAAGAAATAATTGAGAACACTCCCCTATCCTGAAATACCACACTGGTACTAGACATATGTTTTTTTCTGTTGAATTATTGTTAATCTTCATGATGAATTTAAGGTTTACGAAATACAATTGCTTTATCAAATACTGACAAAAGCTTTGCTAGGTCTAGGTCTCTGTAAGCTTAATTTGTTAAGCAGTGTAGAGACATTTCAGAAAATCTTACAAAGCTGTCATTTTCTTCTCCTAAAGCAAAGGTGTCTGTGTTTGAATGACTAGCTTTCAGACATCAAATCGTTTTGGTACTGTTTCACTAGATGTTTAAGAATCTAATTCAAATATGCAGGCCCAGAATATTTTTAAAATGAAGTGTGTTTATTACCTAGGATCCTTTGCTTTCCATGGATAACATTTTTCTTTGCCTTTCCATCTAACTAAATATTTGTCCTGATTTCAGCTGGGATAGAGTTAAATTTTCTTCATAGTAGCCAGTATTGGGCTATGTTTTGGATTTGTGCTAAAAACAGTGTTGATAATGTGGAGATGTTTTAACTGTTGCTAAGTAGCACTTACACTGGTCAAGGACTTTTCCAGCTCCCCGTGCTCTGCCGGGTGCACAAGAAGCTGGGAGGGGGCACAGCCAGGACAGCTGACCCAAACTGACCAATGGGATATTCCACACCATATGACATCATGCTCAGTATATAAAGCTGGGGGAAGAAGAAGGAAGGGGGGGGGGACACATTTGGAGTGATGGTGTTTGTCTTCCCAAGTAACCATTACGCGTGATGGAGCCCTGCTTTCCTGGGGATGGCTGAACTCCTGCCTGCCCGTGGGAAGGAGTGAATGAATTCCTTGTTTTGCTTTGGTTGTGTGTGAGACTTTTGCTTTACCTGTTAAACTGTCTTTATCTCAGCCCATGAGTTGCCTCACTTTTACACTTCTGATTCTCTCCCGCATCCCACCAGGGGGTGAGTGAGCAAGCGGCTGCGTGGTGCTCAGCTGCTGGTTGGGGCTAAACCACCACAGAAGTATATTCTTTATTATGATTAATGAGCAACAGCACAAATATAAGACATTTCATACAAACAGTATGTGACATATAGTTCCTTTAACAAAAGAAGAAACGCTGTTTATATAATAAAATTGCATAATTTTTTTTCACAGTACAGCTGTATATCAGCTCTGCATTAAGTGCTTTAATGCACTACTGAGTCATTACTACAGATATGTTGGTAGTAAGATCAGTGACTTTACTACAATAATTTTAACTTGAAAAAATATATGGTGTTGGCTTTTCTCAAAACTGATTAACATTTTCACTGAAATTGATGGAATTACATCTGATTCACACTCAAAAAAGCAAGTTGGAGTTTTCCGTATCTATGTTTAATCATGGACACAGACTAAGAAAACTATCTAGTTTATGCCAGGTGGTAAGCTACTACCCTTTTCCTAGCATGTTCTGATTCTATGTAGCTTCAGGAGATGTTACATTTAGGAAATATTTATAAAGCATGTTTCTATATAATGTGTCATTAATGAAAAAGGAAGTAACAATGTAGATCACTAGCTGATCACATTTCCATCCCTCCTAGAACAGGTTTTGTCCTTCCTATATCTTTATGGAAACAACGTGGTACAAAATGTAAGTTCTTGTCTCACAAATAGTGTCAAGATTTAGCCCCAACCAGCAGCTAAGCTCCACGCAGCCGCTTGCTCACTCACCCCCTGGTGGGATGCGGGAGAGAATCAGAAGTATAAAAGTGAGGCAACTCATGGGCTGAGATAAAGACAGTTTAACAGGTAAAGCAAAAGTCTCACACACAACCAAAGCAAAACAAGGAATTCATTCACTCCTTCCCACGGGCAGGCAGGTGCTCAGCCGTCCCCAGGAAAGCAGGGCTCCATCACACGTAATGGTTACTTGGGAAGACAAACACCATCACTCCAAATGCGTCCCCCCCCCCTTCCTTCTTCTTCCCCAGCTTTATATACTGAGCATGACGTCATAAGGTGTGGGATATCCCTTGGGTCAGTTTGGGTCAGCTGTCCTGGCTGTGCCCCCTCCCAGCTTCTTGTGCACCCGGCAGAGCACGGGGAGCTGGAAAAGTCCTTGACCAGTGTAAGTGCTACTTAGCAACAGTTAAAACATCTCCACATTATCAACACTGTTTTTAGCACAAATCCAAAACATAGCCCAATACTGGCTACTATGAAGAAAATTTAACTCTATCCCAGCTGAAACCAGGACAACTTCTAAGTTCAGAAAGGAGCTGTTTTAAATGAATGCATTACTCAGAATCTCACTGCTGAATAACACAGCACAGGCCTGTATATTTTATTCATATTGAAGTTCTGGAAAGTTTTTATTTTGACATCTTATACAAGGAACCCTCTTATCCATATATCAGGCCCCTAAAGTTAATTTAAATGTGTTTGCCTTAATCATTAGATGGACAGAAGATTTCCATGATTAGACAAAATGTTTTCATCCAAAAGTATTTTAAAAAGAAACATTCAATACAGGACTTTTTTCTTCCACATGGAAGTTTTTTTGTATAACATGAAGGTAGTGGATTTTCTCCAAAATCAAATAACTACAGAAGCTGTGGGGCATGACCAAGTAGTAGTCAGGCAGTGGTAATGAACTGTAACAGATGAAGGAAATATAAAGAGGATAAGCACAGAAACCTCAGTCCAGCAAGGAAGCTTCATTTCTGGAGGAGAATAAGCAAATGAAACAGCTGAGCTACAGTTCCCACTATGCAGTGTGATGATATTTTAAAGACCAGTTTTCTCCATATTACAAAATCCAAAGAGATTTTAAGATCCATGGATTTTAAATATAACATAAATGTTAATGTCTGTAGGGGATGTAAGGAAGGCAGAGTAATCCCCAGCAAAGCAACAGCTTCCATGCTAATTCCTCCATCTCCCTGCCAAGACTTACATGACAGGTCATAGCAATCATTTATGACAGTCATAAACTATATGGATGTTCATATGCATTCCATCAAATGCATTTTACGAAGTGGTTTAACTGTTAATCTTATTTGACTCACAGGCCATTGAATAACCAAATAATTAAAAAAGATCTGAAACTTAAGTCTGTGTCCTAAGTGTTGAAGTTCTGTATTATCATTAACTTCAAACTATTTGCTCTGTAAGACCTGTTTTCTTATGAGGAGATTCTTTTCATACTTGGTTATATTTTTAAAAACCCCAAAACAGCACCTCAGAAGGGACCAGAAATTTCTGCTGTGAAAAATTAAACAAAGTGGCAGTATGTGTTTTCCACTAATTATGTTGGATGGGATTTTCTGACCTGATTTAGGCATCTAAAAGTTGTGCTTCTAAGCCTGCCTTAGCCATTCTATGTTTTGTTAATACACAAAGGAGGCAAAAGGGCACCTCTACACACTTCTTCATCTTGTCTTCAGATTAACATCTCAGGAGGACCATATGGGCTGCCCTCTACTACTATTTCTTTCCATATATGGTGGTAAAAAGACCTTTGTATGACTGGTTAAGGTTTAACAACAACTTTTAATCATTTAAATTAGATCTAATGATCCTTACTACTGTTTTTCACTTTAAATGACAATTTTATTACACATTTAGCTGGGAATTGTTTTGTAAATGGTAATTAATCTCTAACCTTCTTCTGCCCATACTAAGTTGATGTCAATTCCTTATCTTAGGATAAATATATGTAAACCATAATGTAGCCTAAACTTTCCACAGAACTTTATATAATTTCTTGAGCCTTTTAGAATTTAAAAAACCAGTTGGTTTTGCTAACAGTTCATATTGTGGAAGAAGCTATGTACCTCCATAAGGGTTGCTTGAAATCATTATTCTATCTCAATGTTTTAGAAGAGAGAAATTGCATTTTCACATATTTCTGATTTATGCTTTAATTCCTACTATGACACAAAGTCACAAAACAAAGCCAAAACCTTTTGAAAACTGGTTGTCAGTATGTTATCCCAAACCAAACTCAACACGAAATTAAAGAATTAGAAAGCAGTGTTACTTGCTATCTTCCTTCCTATATAACGCACCAAAACAGTGAAGAGAAAAGCATAAGAAGTGGGAACCTTCCTAATAGAATAAAGAATATGAAGGAAATAACACTATGCACATAGTATTTCTATATGCATCCAAATTCAAAACAAGACCACGAAGAGCTGTGAATGAGTTAAAAAACAAAACCCAACACATGCAGAGCTGCTGAATTAAACTATTTGTCTTCATTAGCTCTGTCAGGTTATAGTACCAAAGAACACAAAAGAAGTCTCTGCACATCAGTTCACATACATTCACCTCTTCTCACAAAGAAACATAGAAAAAAACACACAATTTTATTTTATTAAGATGCTTGTACCATCAGAATCTTTGCTGAAGAACAGAAGGAAATCACCTAAGGGCTAAAAGAAGAATATCAGGCGTTCACCAATTTCAGCACAGAATACAAAATGGCTACCAACTATCCTTCCTAGATTTATGAGCCCTCTGCAGCTAGTGATTTAATAACAACACATTGTTCAAAAGCAAAAGTTCTGCATAACAAGTTCACATAAGTGTATTCATCCTCTCAGGTTTACATTGGGCAAACATGAGTTAATTCCTTGAATGGGCCTTGCATGGACTCCTTTACAACAACTTATGTTTTTACAGTAATTATTTTCTTAGGAAGTGGTAGCTTAGGTTCTCATCTCAGCTTTTTTTTTATTACAGGAAAATATGCAAGTTTTCTTACCATCATAAATAATCCTGGGGCATGAATCATGTTACACCTATGTTTTTTTGCTCTTTAGAAATCATACACATTTGTTAAAAAGTGTTATTTTCCTCACATTGCTATAAAGTCCTAATAATGAAGCATACTAAAAATTAGATTGGTCTATCTCCTGCATGCTATGTTAGTAAATTTAATTCTTGGAGAAGAATATGAAACAAGGTAATCATGCAGTAAAACTTCCTTGGTATATTCTGGAAATTTATGAAGTTAAGACATATCCCTTTGTGTTTAGTAGTTCTCAATGGATTTTATTTCCAATTACTTTGTACCAGGGGAAAGATCTGATTTTAACATAAGACAGACATTCAGAAAAGATGCAATGTATGAACTCACTGCCTTTAACACTATGAAAATGTAGTTTCAAGAATCTCTCAACAGAAAGAAGCTGTGTTGGTTGGAAAAACAAATCTCTTAGGGAAGGTATAGGAAAAAAAATACATCATGTATAATAGTAATAGAACACTGTATGTGTAAACCATTTGTTTTACAGAATGTTTCAGTTCTTTTCATGGATCATTATAATCACTGTCCCTAATAAACACTTCTGTTGCTAGTTACTGTAGAATTTATAAGATTTATTTTAAGTATACCCAAGATAAACTGAATTTATTTAGAAGTGTAAGTTTGCTCCTACTTTGTTATCTTCATTCTGATTTTCTGTCTCTAATAGTCTAAATTATTTTGGGTGACAGAATTGCTTTATATTGAAAAACTCTATTTCATTGAAACCAATCAAGAAAAATACAAAAATTATCATGGAGTCCAGCTCAAGGAAGAACTGTTAAAAGACCAAGAGGACTCATAGATACATGAACTACACAGATATTTACCCCTTCATTTCATTAATACCTGATGACATAATATTATATTATTTTGCTTACCTAATTTGTCTTTTAAATGGCTCATGTAATTTCCAATTAAAGTTGATGTCAATAAGAATATAGTATTTTTTTTAAATTCCTTGTCTAATTAAGATTAATTTTCCTTGCCTATACCAAACATACGCTGTCAGGACACTGTAAGCACTGGAACATCTGTATCCCATAGCCCCTGACTATATATATTAGAGATACACTGTTTTTCATAGTTTATAAAACAGTTCTTCCTTCCACATGATTATGGTAAGTGCTTGATGAGGGTGGGCATTAAAATCAGTGAGGGAAATATCTCAGCAGTAGAGTGTTGTTCTGAGTTCTTATCACATTGAGTCATAAATTGCCATAGCACCTGAAAAACTTAACAAACAAATTCTGTGGTTATGAAAGAGAAGTAAAAGTATCTTGCCATGTAGGTTTTTTTGAACAAGGTATTCCTTCTCCACGGACATTTTTCTATTTTAACTCCCCAGTAATTAAATGCCTAAGTTGTAGATTGCTTCAAGACTTTGTGTGCAATAGATCTATCCTTCACATATTTAGTAGATACTCATGGGAAAATTCTTTGTAATGGTATCTGCAGATTAAGCAGTCGTGTGAAGGTTACTTATCTCTAATCATTGGCCTTGTGGATGAATAATGAAAATGTTGCTTAGTTTATAACCTTGCTGTACAACTCTGAAGAGAAATCTTTTCCACTGTATCCATACACGCCTCCGGTATTGTTTCTCAGGTTTCCTCTCAGGGTTTTGTTACTTCCAAGGTTCAGTGGTGGGCCAAAAGTCTACTCTGTTCTAATATGCTCATTTTCATGTCCCATTAAAATTCAGTTAGTTTTGAGGACTAGTGAGCACATCCAGAATTAATTTTCTAGGTGATTTGCATTGGGAGAGATGACTGACGTTAGAGTTCTGATATTGGATTACTTCACATAGAGAATGAAATCAATGCATTATAAGACAGTCCCATGTTTCATCCCCAAGTTTAGCTGGTAAAACTTACAAATTAAATTATGTTGAAGGCAGTGCATATATGTATATGGCCCCAGCTACTTGTTATCAACATATCACCTATAAACTAGGAAAGTCTTGCCTTTTATATTCATTCAGCCCTGAAAACAACATCATCCTAAGAAAGCAATCTAATGTTCTCTGATGTCCTGTACCAATTTTTTGTTCCAAGTTTTCAGCCCCTCCTGATTCAAGAAGCCATGCAAAATGCTAGGAATTCTGTTCACAGTATTTTGCTTATGACAGGTATACAGCGATGATAAAATCTGAGGGAGGCAAAAGGGATTACCTTAAACATCTAAGGGACTGTGTAAATATAAAAGCACAAATTTAATTAATCTGAATTTGACATGCTTTTGTAAGGTCAAATGTCACAACATTAGGATATACAAAATGTATTTCTTCAAGATTAAATACCTGACTGTAAAACTGGTAGTACTTCTGCATCCATATAACAGGGTTAGCAACATCAATACCAGTGAAAATACTTATCAGAACCACATAAAAATCACAGCGCTCAATGATTTTGATATCATGATGCCTGGATAACACAGGTCATTCAGCCTGAAACTAAGAATTAAAAGTGAATTTTCTACCACTTGTTTCTTATGGTCTACGTCATATTTGGTAGACCTTTGAATTGAGGGCTAGGCATCTGCTGATGCAGACAAAGCAGTAATTGAATTGTTTATCCACTGTTGAAATTATTACTAGATGCACACCTGACACCTCTCTATCTTTAAAAACTTATTCTGTTTTTACTTTAAAGATGATTATTACAAAGCTAAATGCATCAGTTGTTATGAAATAATCAATCAGTAATATCCTTATATTAGGAAAAAAACACCCCAGATTGTCCAGCACAAGTTCAATCTCCCAGTCAGAAGGCTTGGTGTGCATGCAGAAGTGGTCTCAGCATCAGAAAAGGAAATAACTTTCCATGCTGAGATTTTCATGGAGAATATGAACGCTGCATACTCAGTTTTCCAAAATTTATTTACTGTACAAAATTATTTTTATTCTAGGACATAGTTTCACCACAGTGTCTGGTTTTAAAGATTAAAGATACCCATCTTTAGGAAACCCTGGAGGAACAAGTCTCTGTAGAGGAAAGGAACCAATTTTCTTTTAAGTTTTCTTTTATCTATTTCTATACAATTTAATTGTGATGACCCAGATAGGTACTTCGTGCTATCATCTTTTGTTATTTTCTGGACAGGGAATACAGTTTAATGACAGGTATAGAAAATGGGAAAATATTTACCACCTACAGGAAATTTTAGCAAACATCATTATATCCAAACCACAAGGAACTGTTATTTATGGAACAGAGAATAAAATGTATTTTGAAAGCAAGAGGCATAAAAATAATTTCTATGGAGAATGCTGTAGACTTTAAAATAAACTTTCAGTTTTAGTCAGCTGAAACAGTCAAGGTTGAGGCTCAAGGAACATCCAATATCGTTATTTATAGAGCATTGTGAACTACACGGTTCTTTGCAGGCATAAGCAAATACATGGATTCTTTTCATGGAAAAAGCTAGATATTTTACAAGACTAGTTATTATAGCCTCATTAAATATAAAAATCTGATAAAGATTTATTTTCAGTCCACATAAATGGGTGAAAAACAGCATCAGTTTTGTTTCCTACACTATATGTCACATATATCCCTCAACCTGCACTTTAGCCATCTCTTCATAATCCCATTTTTCTAGATTTTTTTCAGGCTTACAGTACTATTCACTATAAATACCAAAACCCCATGTTAAGAATAACAGCTATTTGAATGAATTTTTAGTCTGTCCTAACAGACTACAGGCTTAACTCTTCTCTTTGCATGGAGTAAAGTAGCTGAAACTGGACTCCTAAGTACATCATTTAGAATAGTTCTTCACTGAGACAAAATTAAGAGTAATTCATACTGCACCACAGTGACCCAAAAGGGTGTCTCTAAATACAGCTACTTCTGGTAAGAGATGAGGAAAGTTGAAAGTAGAAGGTTTTGGGTTGGCTGTTTTGGTTTGGTTTTGGTTTTTTTTCTGTTGTTGGGGGGAAGAAACTGTGATTTCTCTGATTTAAAATGGCTATTCAGCTACTTTTTCTGTCTTTTACCCTTTCAAGATATCACTGTTCTCCACTTACCAATATGATCTCTGAATTCCCTAACTGTTTCGTTCAAGTAGATAGGGACTAGGTGTGTTTGTGTCAAGGTTAAATTTAGATCTATAGACCAAATTATATTCTCAGTTTCATCTCACTGTAAATACTGAGTAATTGGAATCAATGGACCTATTCCTGATTTATATTAATGTTACTAAAGGAAGAATTTGATGTCTCTGAGGTCAGTACCGAGGGTCTTGCACACAAACAATTACATTAACTTATATCAGCTCTGCGGCTATGTCAAGGATATTGTTATGTGTAAAGCTGCAACATTTTATCCAGACTGTGAGTTATCTGAATACAGAACAAAGGCCTCTTAATGGCATTAATAAGTTTCCATAATGGAGGTGAAATGAGTTGCAGCAGCAACAGTAACAATCTTCTGAAATATGTATCCTGGTCACAATAATGCTGATAGACTGTATATTGGCAATCAGAAACAAACACCTCCTGCGTGAATATGAAGGCATTCCAAGAGTGAAAGGAACCTTTGTTTCCTTTTATGACTTCAAAATATTAGAAAGTATCAGGGAAATAAATCATAGTGAATAGGTAGCAGAAAAGACCACAAAGTTTAGACAGAACTGGTTATTTTTTAGTTCCTATTTAAAAACTTATTGTTAAATAATTATTACTTAAGATCATTATAAGTGACAGTAAGTTTTATAGATGTAATGATTTGACATCCATTTTACCAATTACATTTTAACATTTACTCAGTTAAGCCATTGAAACTTTGGTCTTAAAAGTAGCCACATGGACAATAAATGCAAATGAGACAGCTAAAACCAGTTGCTTAAATCAATGGCTAATTTTCAGAGATTCTTAGATTGTTATTGATTTTTAAGTGTAAATGAGATGGGTGCTGGAAACAATGATACAATTCTATACTGCAAAAAAGCATATTTCAAAACTAGAAAAATTTTAAGCAGTCAAAAATGAAATAAGATCTAACAATTCCATGAGCAGCAGATTTATGAAGTCTGGTCTGTGAAGACTATTTTGTAGTTATATTATCTGGCAAATTCTAAGGCCTGATAGCAACTGTTTTTTCTCCAGAACCAATTCATTCACTCATCTGGGTGGGTTTTCTATTGTCCGGTAGTCTAGCTGATTTATCTTTAAACTTTCTACTGGCATAGAATGGAAAAGTACTGTTTAGGGTTTCTTCTCTTTACTTATTTTCACAAAGCCTACAGATATGTAAATCTCTTCAACCTCCAGCCATATGTTGTAGTTTGTTAAAATTGTACAAGAAGTGCAAAACTGATTAGAGTGGGACAGAGGAAAGCAATACAACTGTTAAGAGCTTGTTTTCATAGAAAACAGTCTTCAAATGTAAGCCCCTGCTGTCTGAATAAGAGAGTGCAGGGAACCTGGCACACCTCCCTACTGGTGCTTTTGTACAGCTAGCAGGCAAATTGAGACACAGACTATCCTCCATCTCAACTCTTATTAAGGAATGTGAACACTACTGTAGGTGTGGTAGAGCCTCCTCCTTTACAGCTCTTTGGCAGATCCCATTTATTGAGAATAAGTATGGATTGAAACTGTAGTTATGAGTAGGCAGCAAAACCTGCCTTAAAAAGCTGGTACAGAATGCGCTTGGCTTTGGGGAAGCCCTAATGCATAGGCTTGAATAACGGAATTTAGCCTAGCAGATGGATTTCATCTTCATATAGCATACTTGAATATACCCTGAAGGCTTAGATCAAGGCCAGTGTGTTAAGCACATCTTAAGCACACAGTTTTCTTCAGGGGTAATCCCTTTGGTTTAAATGTCAGTCTTAGCTACACTTATCTGAAAAAAAAAAAAATACTAATGAAGAAAACAAAAAATACAATCTGTATTTAAAATAAAGAAATAGGCCACTACAGTCGTGCTTCATGTGCCCTGGGACAAGTCCTATCTTTACTTACTAAAATGTCTCACCCAACTTTGTTACCAGAGGCAAAGAGAGTAAAATAGCACATATAGCTTCTAGTGGGCTATTTCTCTTCTTTCTCTTACTATAGTTCAAGTAATCTATCAGCAGTATTTGCATAAGAGTAGAATCCAACTTGCACTTAATTAAGCTGGTCACTGATGGGTTCCCTAAGTAAGAAGAAATTAGCAATGTCATTGACCTTAGCAAGTAATTTGTGTGCTGCTTGCAGCACCATTGCATACATGACAAACCAGTAGGACAAATATCTGGCTCATAAAGCAGAGCTGGGGGATTAGTGGAATGTGAAGAACCTTTTTATTTCCAAGACAGAAAGATTAATAACCAGCTCTATCAGGGGAAAGCATGAATTTAGTGCAGGGCCCACTATATTTTATTTCCTTCTTCTTGCTTCTTCCTTCCTTATTCTCACACCATAACTGGACCAGATTTTGCACTTCTTTTTGGTTTTGATTTCTATCTAATAAAAATTTTACAAATTATTTTGAGAGTCAGAAAGATAATAAAATTATTATAAATTTTCATTCTTATCTAGACTTCCAAGTTGATATTGATAACCAGAATATCTTTTTATATATTGTTTTACTCAAATGACATTTATGAGTCATTCTTTATTTAATTTCCATGTAAGAATAAATAAATAAATGACAGACCTAAATTAGAAGATGTAAGCATTTGTCACGTAGAACAAATCTGAAAGCTCTGTTTTAGGCAATGCCAACACTTCTCTCCCCATTTCCTGCAGCTTTCCCTTTCTTCCCTTGACAGTTTGCCCTGGCACACACAGAGGCAACTCTGCTTGCAGTTGCTCCACAGCAGTCTTTGGCAAGGTCACTTTTACAACACAGATTTAAGCGAAAGCTTAAGTATCTTCACCTTTGCAAAATTGTATAAACACTCTGAAATAAATCATCCCACTGTGGATGAAACTTGTCTAAGAAAGGTGAGAAAAACGCTCACTACCTTTTGGGAAAAGTTGATAAGGAGAAGCACAGACAGAAAGCAGCACATACAAGGAGATAATTAAAGAAAGACAGGAACATTTTTAAAGTGAATGCTACAGTTTTAGAGAGATTGAATTTTCTGGAAGCTACATGATTTTAGTTTTCTACACAAAAGCAGCTATTCAAACTTCTCCATCCTATCCACATTAGTGTGACCTCGAGCAGCCACTTCCCAAGCCCATCCGTCCTTACACTGGACCTGTCAGCAGTAGAAATATTGGCTGTGTTAATGCATTTAGTGCAGTGGATATTCTCCAGTTTTGATTAGAGTATCCAAAATAAGCCACAAATGGGGAAAAAACGCGTATACAGGATAGGTATTAACTACCAAGAAGTACACGAACAAGAGATAAGATGGAATTCATTCTAAAAGGGCCTGTTCCATAAAGGATTCTGCTTACAATTTTCAGAAACAGTGAAAATGTAGCAGAACCACACACAGGCAGTTCACCGTTGTTACTCCCTCCCTGTGCTCGCTGTCACGCTCAGTATTCCCTGAACACTTGAAATCCCAAGACTTACTTTCAGGCTCTCTGTTTGGAGCTCATGATTTTAAAATGTTTCAAAATGCTGAAAAGGATACAGAAAATTAATCTAGAGCTCCTCCCTGCCCAAATTTCTGTAATAATCTGAAGGTCTTTTTATGAAAGACTGGGTTACCTGGCTTTCATGCTGTTCAAGTACTTTCACTGAGAGAACGAAGAGGGAAATAAATCCCACTGACAGGCCACTGGAGAGTGGTATGAAAGTTAAGTTGGAGAGATAAATCCAGACAAGCTCTTATTAGTATGGTAGTTATTTTTTTATCAATTTAAAGGGTTTTCAAATTCAAATTTCATAACGTACTTTTTAATGATCTCATTTAAAATGCATATTTTATGACACAGCACAAGAATACATAAGGGAAATATGGTGGCCTAGGTCTGATTAATAAGTGATTTAAAGGTTTTATACCTTTTATTTAATTCATTGAAATCACAGCATAAAAGTTTTATTTTAAAAAGATACATCTGCAGAAGTTACTGGTTATAAAAACAATGATCAGAATAAACCTGCATTTGTGTCAGTCAAGCATCTTTTCTGTTTGTCCCCCTCAAAGCCCTGTTAACTTACTCATCCTCATTCAGTATAGGCAATTTAACTTAAATAGATATGCAGCACTTTCAGGATTATAAGGGTTTGTCTGAAACTGTAGTTTCTTATGTCACTTACTCTTGGCACTAATCAAATGTTTAACATTGTTACTCCAAAGTCATGGCTTTTTCCCTTAAGTTGTTTATATGTTTATATGAAACTTTGTATTCATAAAACAATAAAAAGTGATAAGTACTACTAAACAGGAGGAGCAGGACTTTCAACATCAGGGCTGACAGAAATCCCTAAATCCCTTCTTTTGCAGTCACTGTCACTAGATTAGGTCAATACTGAAGGCTTTCAAAATCTCACGCCCTATATTTTGCCAAGTGAAAACGTATACACCTTAAAAAAGCAGCACACTATCTACATATTCATTTTGCATCCATTATTAAGCAATTAAAACTTTTTTTAAAAAGAAAAAAACCCAGCCCTGTCGTCTATAACCTAGCTTGTTCCCATAAGCAAGTAGCCTGCATTTTTCAGTCACCCTTTTGGCTGAGTTTTCAGTGAAATGAATGGTTAGGTTTTGCTCTAATGAGTCAGTTTGATTTCCAACAATGGAAGTCAGTGAGATGTTATGAAAACCAAAGGCATATTTAAATAAAGTATGAGTCACACAGGAGCAGGTCATGAGTGAAAGAGAGAAAAGATCCAATACACTATGCTTGAAAATGCACTCTGGTTTTCAAAATAATTTGGAAGGGTCAATTCTGAGTAGTGATAAACAGTGTTGGAGAATTAATGAGTGCATTATGGCTTATAGAATGGCAGTTTACAACCAAAAGTTTGTATTTCCACTTCTTGGAAATAAGTGGAGCTTTGAGAGGTTAGAGAAAATGCTGGGAACCCTGATGCATTCATTGCAAATTTACCAATAAAAAAATAGTAGGTTGGATATTTAAAATTATTGCAATGGAACTAGGGTGGGAAAACCTTATCACTGACAGATTCCAAATCACACAACAGAGGCTTGCAAAAGCACACTCATTTTCCAGCAATGTAAAAAAAACCAACCCAAAAACCAAAAACCAAACCAAACCTCAAATCCACACACCCATTTAAAACCATTCAAAAGTTTCTTTGCTTCAGATTAAAAAATATAATACACAAGACATCTTTTGCCTAGTAGTTCAATCAGAAAGTGAATGTCTATTATAAAGATTGATTTCACATCCGCTTCATGCAAATCTTAACTATAGCAAAATTATTCAATTTATTTGACATTTCTTCTACCATGTGAGCAGGAAACAGAGTAACAGCTATCTGTTGCCCAGTGATGTTTCATACGATAATATCTGGGAAACTTCTGGAAAAAGAAGGAAAAAAAAACCTGTGAGTCAAGGAAGTGCTTAAATTTAATTGCCTAATTTTAAGTGTGTGCTGAACTATCATTTATTTTCACGTAACTTCAGCTTTATGCATAAGGCTATTGAAGACACTTTCTGCCACCAACTGGGAGCAAGGTATATAACCTATAAAAGGTTAATATTTGTTTGTGCTGAATTTCTATGCTTTCCTTTGTTTTTCTCCTCTTTTTTCATTTCTTTGTACTTTCAAGTGTTTTTTATATCTCCACTGTACCTAATAAGCTTCGAAAATCATCTTCTAAAAAAAATAATAAGAAAAGAAATTGGATATTTTTCTCCACTTGGAATTCCATTTGCTCTAAAATATTCAGGAAATAGTCTCTGGGAAATGTGTTATAGCATGTAACACTGAAGTGTTCTATGGTATAATAACTAAAACATCAACTCAAATGTACTATTATATAATTGATGGATATACAAAAATTATTCTAACTCAATGCTTACTTCATCAGCACTTTTGTCTACTATGTCAGCTAATTTCTGAAGGCAAAACCAATCCTTCTATACATATGTATTCATCGCATGCACACTTTTCCTGCTTTTTATAATAAGTGCTTTGTAAAAGTGGATGTGCAGGCTGCAAGTTGATCTCTGTGAAATCTATAAAGTCTGGCTGAAATGACTTCAGAATTGTTGAAAAAATACATGTGCTGGAGGCAATCTAAGCTTTTACCTAAGTTAAACACAAGCTACACACAGACAGAGTCAAACAGCTCTGCTCTAGCTTACAACATTTGGTCTTTTTAGATGGCCTCTGGAAAGAAGCAGGGGAAGACAACAGTAGTAAGGGAGAAAGTAAATGTTGTTTGTTCTGTGATACCCATATAATTGAATCTAGCCACACAATTAAATTTGTATATTGAGAAACTTGTCTTGCTCTTCAAGTCCTGTGGGAGTTTTGCCATTCAGTTCAACAGGAAAAGAACAGGAAAGAGTTAATAGGATTATTTCAATGTAAATGAAATTAAATTTGTGTGTGCAGGATCAGACATAGAAGTAAGAACATACAGATAGGTATTATGTAGCAGAGAGTATAGATATTTAATAATTTTTCCTAGAATTTCAGCTCAGGATCATAGAATCCTTTGCAAATATTAGTTGGTCTCTATGATATGTCTTCAGGGATTGAAAAGGAATTTTCTCTACTTACAAAATATTTTTTCAGTAAAGGTGAAGCTGTAGCAATAAATTATTGAATCTTACATAAAGGTTTGAGCATTTATTTTACAATATACTATGCTTTAGAAGTATTACATAAGCATAAAGCTGTGTAGCTTGTAAAAAGAATGTTTTATATATGATGAAATTGATGCAATTCAGAATTCACATGTTGTATTCATGTCATACAGATTAGACCTACAAAAAAAGATTTTTAGAGTTGTCAACTTTATGAAGTGAACTAGCAAATGAAGGATAAATGTCAGAAGCCTGCCAAAAGGAATAGACTGAAGAGGTGAGAGGCTGACTTTCCATTAGCAAAATGCATTAACAATAAGGCAAAGTAACTGTATCCACCACTTCTAGAACACTGAAATATTATTTTAGTATTATTGTTGTGAGCATTTCTCCTTTGAAACAAAACGAAACAAAACAAAAAAGAAACCACAGAAAAAAACAACCCACCAACCCCAAAACCAAACCCACACCAAAACAAGGTCCAGCTGGTTTAGTTTCAGCAGTCATGTACAGTAAATGAAAGCAGCTCTCTCTCCCAGCGATATAGATGATAAAGAAAGTCCATGTGCATGCCAAGTTTTTCTGCAGACGTTGTAGCACAAAATAGAGAAGGTTTAATCCCTAAAAGCACAAAGAGTTGCATTGGCTTGAACTCAGCTATGAGAAACAGAGCAGTTACTGTTTTTTCGCCTGTAGCCATTTCATGCACGGCCAGTGAATTACTTCTGATGCATTCATACTTTGGGAATTTACAAAGCCAGGGGGAAGGAAGGGGTGGACACCCACATGAAAATAAGATCCACACGCTTCTTTAAATATCTATCCAGTGAACTGAGAGAAGACATAATGTAATTCCTGGAATAAACCATATATTATTCAGCAATATTTGTTTAATCCTGGTTATTCAAACAATTCCCAATGTAAGAATTTTAAGCCAAGGTATTTTAATTCAAACATTTTTCTTTGTTATTAAGACGTATCTCCAGTACCTGCTCTTTTGACTTAGTAAAAAGCTAAATAAAACTAAATAAAAGTTTTTCCAGTCCTCCAACCTACCAATCCACCAAACACACAGTGATAGATCATAAAGATATGTAGCATAATCACATGTCTATGATGTGCTCTGTCTACTGGATGAGCATTGACATTAGCCAGATATTCCTTTCACTTACAGCTATTTTTAGAAAGTATTGGGAAATACAGAAGTGCTACACTAAGCTGGAGATTAAATAAATTACTTGTAAAGCCACTGAAGCAACTGGAATTGGAGTCAAAGTACCTCTAAAGATCTGAGCATCTTAAATGTGAAACCTCCTAAGTCTGCTTGACCACCGTAAAAAAGAACTTTGTCTGAAATGACCTTAAAAAGCCTGGGTTCCTTTAGCCAAGAGTAATAAAAACTAGATATTCAAAAAAAAAGATTTGTATGGAGCTCCAAAAGAGGCAGATGAACACCTGGTGTGAATCAGCATCAGTCATGACACTGCTCTGGCTTTCGTTTTGTTATTCTTGCTTAATACTTTTGAAGCTGCCAAGTGAAATTTTTTATGTAAATCTGAACAAGTCATATAAATAACACTCTGCAAGATAGGACAATATTAGGAAGAGATGGATTGGACATCTAAGCTACCCATCCACACTAAACACTGGATTTATGTTGTAAGATATTGCCTATCTTCCAGTGTGTTCCTCACTGATGGATAAAGTGGGATTTGGGTACATAAATTTTATCTCTATGAAAATTACGATCCAGGAATCTCCTTTTCCACTGATGTCTTATTTGGGGAAGAAAATACACTCCAAGTTACTCAGTATTTTATGTAAAAGTTCCTTGGGTGCCTCAAATCCTCTCTGAACATGCCTTGCTGTGTTTCAGTATGGGTGGGACTGAGACGCTGAGTACCTATCTGATACTTAGCCTGGGCTTGACCCAAACAGGATCAAGGCCATCCCTTTGCTCACATCTTTAGAACAACTAGTGGGCATTCTCAAAATATATCTAATAGACAAGGTCTTTTATAAAATACTACGAGGGTCACAATTTTACCCTAAATACACCAAGTTAACGTAACATTCTGTTCCTCTTACTGTTTTTAAAAACCTCCCAGAGAACAAAAAACAAGCAGAAACACTACAATGAAACTTGCAATTATAGTATTCTTCCTGGTTCAGAAATTCTCTATTCTGCCTGAGGGAATTCAGTTGTCTTCTAGATTTTCCTAGTACTAGACTATGGTTCCTGGACATTCTCCAGTCCTCCATTTGTAGTCATTCTGTTGCTGTCTAGAAAGAGAAGATTAAAAAATAGAAAGTAATATTCATTGGAAGAGAAGGGAAGATCAAGAATACAAGCCATAAAATGTTCTTGATTCAGGCACTAACAATCACTTCATTAATTTTTCTTTCTGTGTCTCTTGAGTTATACATCAAAACAAAAGATGGCTGTAAAGTTGTAAGTAGAATTTCCTGCCTTGAGGCTTATGATAGCTGTTGGCCAATAGCAAACACAGACTAAAACCTCCAAACCTCAGAAAAAGAAGATAATTTAAAGTTTATGTTTGTTTGAACCTGTAATGGCTGTAACAGCTACATATCAGGATAGAATATTTACATACACCTGAGAATTTTGAAACTGCAAAACAAACACTGGAGCCTCAGTCTCTGTTACTGTGCATCTGGTCTGATTTTCTATAACCTTGCAGCCCTTTTATCACTGCAAAATGGTTATAAGAACATTTAAAAGATGGCGCTAAAAATAATTAGTATCTTACACACCTATTCATGACTAAACAATAGCAATGTAGTGGAGAAACAATAATAAATAATTTCTTTATTTTTTTATAACACCAGTGATCATTCCATACTGGCTGTTTCACTGGCCCCTTTACATAGACACTTGAATGTTTTCCAAGAAGGAAGAAGAGTTTGGCCAATTTTTTTCTGAGATTTCTACACGTTTCAGTGTATTGTGTAGGTAGTTGTATTCTTCTGTAGCCCAGGGAAGGAAGTTCAGGGTGCAGATGTCAAAATTACCATTGATGTCTGGCAAAGATACATGTTCCATTTGTATTAAATGCAATGTGGACAGAAATACAGACCTTGCCAATGCATAACTGAGAAAAGATCAGATTATTTACAGATTCGTAGGCATATTTTTACTGAATACCTGTCTATATTGTGAGAATTCATGGTTCATTAATTCATACTAGGAAAAAATCCTTTAAGAATCTGCCAAATTTTTCTTCATTACAGATTGATAATTGATTAAAACATGAGGAAGTTCCATTTAAATTATGAAGTTGCTTCTGACATTCAAGAGAAAGATTTTCCACTTTAGAGTTTAATATAAAAAAACAACAAAAACCCAACCAACTTTGACGTTAATTAGGTAGATTATTGTTGCATGCATTTTGATTAATCATTAGCCAGTCTATTGAAACATGCTTAAGAGATTAAAAACTTTTGAAGTCCAGTTTGTTTCTAAGCCAAGAACTCCACAGAGATGAGGTTTGATTATTCATCTCTGTCAATCTCCTTTTGTCATGAATGTCTTTGAAAAATTGTCATAAATTTCTATTGACATTTAAAATGCAAAATTATGATTTGGTATCATTTATAGCAACTGTGCTTTTCAAAAGCACCAAGCAGTAGGTAATTAGACCCACTGAATTAACTAAGTGCATAGCTTCCACCATTATTATCTGATAATACTACTGAAATATTGACATATACAAGGTGTATGTTGTGCTACATGCTGCATAGAGATAGGAAAGACACAGATTTTGATTGGAAAATACTTCAGTCTGAACAAAAATAGGCTAGCACAAGTGCATGCAGACTAGGGAACACAAGGAAATAATGAGATGGTGTTAATCACCATAATGCGTGGAGGTCTCAGCTCACCAGCTGCCTGACAGGTACCAGGTTTGGAGAAATTATAGCAAAGCATCATCTAAAAAAAGGATCATTCACAGAGCATGTTAAAACAGGTGATATGAATTCCTTTTTTACCAGACTTATTTTACAGATCTTGCACATATGTTATGGAAATACAGTTATTTGTATACTTCAGTCAATACAAATAATTCTCATATGCATTCATTGTATATATCTTTTTCCGATGATTTTGACTGTATGTCACTGATGACTAGCTTCATTTAAATTTTAACATAGTAAAGGTGATGATTTTAAAGTTTTTCAGAAAAAGTAACACATCAAAATTAGAGATTTGTGTCACTTCCATTTTATGACTTATTGCACTAGTCTGATTATTTTAGACTGATGGCACATAAGTACTGAAAAGTGGTATGCAAACTAATATTTTATTAGGAAAAAATAGCAATTTATAATAACATAGAAAAACTTCTTGGAGTTTATTCCCTTTTATATAGTAAGATATGCAAGGTAATGTGACTAGTATTTTACATTTACTCATATAAAGAGTATAAAGAGGTTTTATCATGGCCCCAATGTTAACAGAAGTGTCCTGGAATCTGGAGAAATGGCTTCAGCTCTCTGCTTGGTCAAAGACTTCTGTAACTTTGTGAAGTCACTTGGAACATTTTAAAAATTCTTTAGGATTTTTGAAAGTTATTTAGGGTCTGGAAATCCAGATAGGCTACATCATGATTTTGAAATATGTAGTACCTAATACCTATTGAAATAATGGGACTTAGACATTTAGGCTTCTGTCAGTTCTGCTAGGAACTTGCCTGGGTCATTAGGTACCTAAGTACCCTTAAAAAAATCTAGCCCATAACTGACTTTCAGAAAGACTTTCCATCTGCAAGCAAGGTAATAGGTAATAGTATTCCGTCATGACATTGGTATAAGGAAACATGCATTAAAGACTATAGCACTGCCAAATACTAAAGCATTGGGTGGTATATCAATATGTAAGAAAGATCATTAAGAAATGCCGTTACATAATATTAATGGTGCAGTCTTATCTATAAAACTGCACACAGCAGTGCCCAGCCTGTACCAGAAGTGATGATGCAGAATTAAAGGTGGTTTAAAGACTGTGACAAAAAGGATTAAATGCATTGCAAAAAGGTTTGAGGAGTTGAAAGAATCCCAAAGACTAAAACAAACAAACAAAAAAAACCCAAAAAACCCAAAGCAAACAAACAAACAAAAAAACAAACAAAAAGAAACTAAACTTGTGCGCAAGACCTCATGTTAAATGAGCTGGTCTACTCACTGTATTAGATACCCTGTACTTTTTATCAATTTACATGTATTCGCACATTAGATTAACATATTTTAGCTCTAAATATTTTCCTTTTCCTTTTCTTATTTATTTCTGGTGCATTATGTATCTGTCAGATATCTTGTAAGTAACAAAGGTATTTTATATTAAAAAGTCAATACCTGTATGTGTTTAATTTCAAGGCACATCTTTGTCTCTGCTTTTTTTGTTTGTTTGTTTGTCCTGAATTGGCTATCCTCTTTTCTCGCTAGCAACTGAACAGATCAAAGCAACCCTTTAAATGCCTGAAAAACAGTAAAAATATATTATAACTGTTCATAGAACTAGAAAGTGTCCTAAGTATGATACTGATAAGTGATAGGTTAGAGCTTGATAAACAGAATGTCCATCATGTAACCGAAAATCAGCCGAGTCTACTCAAAACACCTAGGACTAGCAGACCGAAAGATGTCTATAAGTGGCATTGAAAGACATGTGTGAAATTAATGTGTGGTACTGCTGAAGACTGAAGATTTTGCATAGACTTAATATACTGATGAAATAAATTGTGTGCTAGAAGATAATTCAAAGTGCAATGCATAATAGAGTTAAATATCATAAATACTCAGAATCACAACAGCACAGACTATGTCTAATCAATATGGATCAGCTGTCTCTAGAATTTGCTCTGGGAACTTCTTTATTTCTTTTGTCTTCTTACCAGTTCTGCTTAACATATACTACATTTGTATTTTACTCTCACTTCATATTCTCTTAGTGGACTTTTGGATAAGGGGTTCATATGACAGCATCTTTGTATCGTTGCATTGTCTGTATTTGAAAGTAAGGGAAAGAAAGGGATAAGGTAAGGCAGCTATTATTAAGAAAGCGGATCTAACAAATAATCCCAGTTTCTAATAAATCACTTTGAAACAGAAAATATGATTAAGAGAAACCACTGAGAAAACTGCCTGAGTCTTAATTACTACAAAACATTTTACATCCTACTTATAGTATAAATGTACGTGAGAGCTAGCATATTGACAGAGACTGAAAAGACAAGGACAATTAAAATCCTCATAGTCAATATGAAAGCTTTTTAAATGTACTTCAACTTCTACTAACTAGAAAGGACTATCATGGTTTTTATGTCCAAGGAGCATTACAAAAATCCTTCAAGAAAATGTTAGCTGTGCTGGAGATTATTAGAAAACTAGTATTATGTGAAAGATGCTGTTTCTTTACTAACACAGTTCTACCTCAAAACAGTGCCATTATTTACTAGCTGACATTGTATGAAGTGCAGCTTTTAAACATACTGTCCCTGATCAGTGGTAAAGAGAACAGAGTTGTATTTTAGAATAAAAACAAACCAAATCACTGGACAGATCAGATGCCTGGGTGTCACCTCCCCTACACACCTATATCCCCTTCTACCTGTTCAAACATAGGAACCTTTGTGGCTTATTTTGAATGTCAAACTGTGATTATAATATCATACATTGTAATTTCTTCTTAGCAATGAAAAGGAAATATTTCTGTGTCTTATAGCTCTAAATAATTAGTGCTGTATTTACCTATTTCATTACTCATATCTGTAAAGTCTATTTTGCTTAATTTTAGCTACTGCTATGGACCTGAAGCCATGTGAAGTCCACAATGGGCCCAATGAGCTTTGGATTAATACTAAGTACAATGTTGCAGTATAGTACTGTTTGTTTCAGTATTTGGCAGCACAAGGAACTCCGTGTAATCCAGAAACTGTGTGGTATGTATGGTAATCTTTGTGAGATACTGTGGTTTAAAGACTTGCCATAGGATCTTTTATTTAATTAATTATTTTTTTTCTCTGTTTCCTCCCTATTCAAATGGTTGAGCAAATGGTAACTAAATCTGATTGTTATACTAATTTCTTTAACGACTCACCTTAGAGTAGTTACCTCATGTATAATGTGTGAGGTAATTGTTTCGTTAAAAACTGTTTCATTTTGTTTCTGTACATATTTTAGGTCCTTGCTAATCTGACATGATCTTGTATGAAGCAATGGACAAATACTCTGCTTCAAAGATAGTTTTAACTTTTTCTCACTGTTAACACAGTAAGGTTCCAACACTTCCCATTAGAAATACTCATAACACAGGCTACCTGAGATATTTTTCAGGTAGTAAACTCAAGAATATATGTTAAGAAATGTCATAATTACATATTTCCCTATTTTCAAAAGCTGCAATCAAAGTGTCCTTCAGGAAATAAATTAACATTTTCTCTGTCAGAGGTATAATATTAATACTATATACTGCATGAAAAACGGGTCACTGCTTAAAGAAAGTTGCTCAAGATAAGGCAGAACTGAGGTAGAACGAAAATCTATTTATTCTGCTGTAAACTTCCTTAGAAAATCTTGTTCCAGCTGAAAAAAAAACTCAAAATAGACCTCCTCCTGCTTTAACTTTGCTGGGTTGAATGATTCTGCATTGAGATCTACAGATGGCTCCCTGAAGCTCTGATTCCCCATTATGTCTCAGCATGTCTGCAGTTCAGACATTGTCAATAATGAAGGCACTTGTAACTGTACATAGTTTAGCTTTCTTTCATTATGTTCCTCTTAGAAAAATCACCTCCCATTCCCTTATCATTCACATGTCCCTCAAAGTACAAATGATTTCATACAACGCAAGCACAATACAGTAACGGCCATGAGCCAAAGAGGCCCGTGAAGATACTACAGTAAGGAAGCCGGCTGCTAGGGAAACTGGCCTTCATCATGACTGCATTTTCTTGTTCTTCTCTAGTGGAGGGGAAAGCACAGGGGCTGTTGCCAAAGGCATTATGAGCCTGAGAAATTTGCTATAAATTTTAGGCAAAGTGATGACAATAGAAATGCTGAAGCCACCCTCAAACATTTTCTGTGCAGTGAGAAAGTGAAGAGTTACATTTTTGTTGAAAGTTTGTATCACTTTTGTCTTAACTTTTCTGACTAGCTTGGTATAAATTGGTAAAATTTAATAGTGAAATATTGTTGATGTTCTTACCATTGTGTAATTTAGCTCTTATAGCCAGGGAGGGAATAAAAGGAGAAGAAAAAAAATCTGTTGTTACACAACAAAACGTTATTAGGAGAATACAGATAAAATGGACAAACTTCATACTGGCTGCAAAAAACATCCTAGGAAAATGAGATGCATAAAGAGGATAATTTGAAAATAATATGATGTTTGTATGCAAATAAGATGCTGATGATCTTCCTTTTCTTACACTATATTCTGCTAATTTGCCACAAGGCAATGTAAAAAGGAATAACAGTGAGCTAGCATAGTAGGAAACCTTTGAATGTTCAAAGCGAACATTCAATCATTTAAGGCTCACAATATAACATAGTGTGAAATTGTTACAATACAGTGGGAAACGGCCTACTTAACACAGCGGATGCTCCACTCTGCATGGCTGCTTTGTGCTCTGCCAAGGAGCATCCAGTGTTCCCTGCAGGTCCGCTTGCTCTATACAGGTGAGCAGCTAGGCTGGCTCACCACCAAATAAACCTCCCAGCTGAGGGGAGAAAACAAGAGGATACCTAAAAGAATTGTATGGCTTGCTGTTGAAGTAACATTTGCATGGAAGTAGCAACTTTTAACCCAAAGGATCACAAAGTGTATTACAAAGTCATACTCAAGCTGTCCTTTATCTGTCTCTGTGGAGCAGCGTCCCCAGAGTCAGGCAAGAACATGTTGCCCTAAATGCACACACAAGTATTGTTTGGCTCTTGTTGCCTCCTTTCTCACTCCCGACAGGGAAAGTCATCCGTTGCTTGTGAAAGCTCGGAATTATGCTGAGATCAAAAGAATCCCAACTCTCTTCTCAAATAAGAATGAAACAATGAACCAACCAAACAAAAACCTACTACAAGGATTATGATGGAAACAGTAACAAAAATTGATTTTGGTGAGGTTGCATAAGAAGTTCCTATACCCAGGTGTCTGAACTGCACTGGGGAGGAGAAGTAATATTTCAAAGCCAAAACTAGGTTCCTTAATTCAGTTGCAGTTTAGTAACCTAGAGTATATTTTTCTCAAAATACAGAAACAAGTAATGATTACTTTTTCTTATTATTTTTGCAAATGTAGAATGTACTTTCTCAAATTTGTATGAGTCTGAAATTTGTAGCATGAGAGGCCCTAGGGTAATATTCCCTTTTTCCCTTCTATTTTCCCAAAGTGAAACCTTTTTTAGGAACTGACATAAATAAGAAAAGAAAACCACAAAAAGACTGAGTTTACAGCTGGGAGTAGGTGAAAGAGGAAACACACATGCTCATGTGTTTATTTCATAGTGTGTAACAGCCGTTCTAGTACTTGCTGTGTCTCAGCTGAGATGTTCTGATGGATTGTAGGAAGTAAATTATTTTAACACTTGTAACTTCAATACTTGGATGTATTGTGATATTCTGTGAACTGCATGGAGACAGAGAAAGTTTCAGAGGCTAACACAGATGGTCAGTAAGCTTGTAAGTATGAGACACTGAGCAGATGCAAAGTCTAAATGGCAATGTTGATACAGTTGTTCAGTTGTGGTTTTAATTTTTTCTACCTTTCAGCATTTTAGGTAAGATTATTCACTCCACTAGACAGCAGGGAAATGTTTGTTTTCAGATGCAAGACATGGCGTATTACCAAGCTGAAAATCAGAAATAACCCATATATAAATGCAAAATTAAAAGTAATACAAATGTGAAAGTGGGATAATTCTCAGAAAAAGTATCTCTTCCAGGTATGAAAGAACTCTTACTCTGGCAATTTTGAAAATATTGCAGTCTCATTCCCAAATAGTACACTAACAGATTCATAGCCCCAATACTGAAAAATCAGTAAGATCTACACTTAAATGTTATTGATGGTGGTAGAAATTAAGCATTACCGGAGAGTTTGTCTGAAGAGTTTTTTTTCTCCTAGTAAAAAATCTAATTCCCAGAAGCTTAGTTGCCCTTCTTAACAGCGTGTATTAATGAAACACAATGATAAAAAAGGAGAAATATTTGGAAGCTTGGGAATAAATCTTTCAACACAGTTTGACCTTAAACTTCAGATTTTTTTGTGCTGTCTTCACTGGATTTGGACCCATCCAGTTTCTCAGAACACTTATTAAAAAAACCCACTTTTGTTTCCTAATGTGCAGATATGAGATGATACTACGTGCTCTTTTTTACTTTGCTGTTTATGTAAATGAAAAAAAAATCTGGCAATAATAATCCTAGAAAGGGCATATAAATAGTTTTTTAATGAATAATTTTTCATTTATTCCATCTCTTTAAAGTAATTAAAGCAGATCATAGAACCATAGAATCATAGAATGGTTTGCGTTGGAAGGGACCTTTAGAGGTCACCTAGTCCAGCCCCTCTGCAGTGAGCAGGGACATCTTCAAGTAGATCTGGTTGCTCAGAGCCCCGTCCAACATGACCTGGAATATTTCTAGGGATGGGGCATCTAACACCTCTCTGGGCAACCTGGGCCACTGTTTCACCACCCTCATTGTAAAAAATTTTTTCCTTATATTCAGTCTAAATCTACTCTCCTTTAGCTTAAAATTATTACCCCTTGTCCTGTCACAACAGGCCTTGCTAAAGAGGTTGCCCCCATCCTTCCTATAGTCCCTCTTTAAGTACTGGAAGGCTGCAATAAGGTCTCCCCGCAGCCTTCTCTTCTCCAGGCTGAACAACCCTGATGCTCTCAGCCTGTCCTCACAGCAGAGGTGCTCCAGCCCTCGGATCATTTCTGTGACCCTCCTCTGGACCCGCTCCAACAGGTCCATGTCTCTCCTGTGCTGAGGGCTCCAGAGCTGGACGCAGCCCTGCAGGTGGGGCCTCACCAGAGCAGAGCAGAGGGGCAGAATCATCCCCCTCGCCCTGCTGGCCACGCTGCTTTTGATGCAGCCCAGGATACGTTTGGCTGCAAGATGATACTGACCCACTAACTTCAAGATTTTATTTTTGTTTTTTTCTCTGGCAGAAGACAGTAGGAATTCCCTTGAAGCCAATTTTTTATACAATTGTAAGGAACTGAAGACTTCAAAGTACATTTTGAACTACAATGTATATCCTGATATTTTTTGTTGCAATTTAGTAGTAAATTGCAAACCAGAGTACCTGAGGTTTTACTAACCCACAAATAATGGAGCTGTTTAGCAGAGAAATTAACTTACTCTGTTTTTCTCCTGATAATTACCTACAAGAATACAGTTATTTTGTTTGGAGCTGTGCATATTTTATTACACTTATATTTATTAATTTTATATTCAAATAAGAAACTAAGCTAATGAAAATACTGTATGGAGGACACTCCAAAATAGCAGTTAATGCAGTTTTTGGCAACAGGAAGTCATAATGATAACCAGGCCAGAAGGTCTCTGCTTCTGTGACATCAAAGAAATATAGAAATCCTCAAGCTTGGAGATTATGATCAAGACAAACATTGCACTGTAACATCACTGCTTTCTTAAATCAGATTTAAATGATTTCTTATAGGACTATAAACAGAAGCCCTGCTTTCATTCAATCCAGACATGCATCAACCCTACGAACAGCTAATACACATAACATTATGTAAAATGCTCTTGGTATTGTGGTCTTTTTAAGCAGGTAGGACTGAGCTTAGATGTAGTTTAAGCTGACAGGAGTGACTATGTGAGTAGTATTATGTTTTTGTCTTGAACTAAAATAATGCCAAAAAGTACAGGCAGCCATGGAATTGTTATGAGCTTGCATTAAGTATGTTGATCCTTCTGTGTAAAAACCTACAAAAATAAAGTTTTCCCATGAGCCTGTACAGACTTTGCAAAATACATGGTGGAAAAATCATGAGCAAAAATATCAATGTTACTGTCCTTTCTTCACGCATAGCAAAAATCTTCTTCTGACTTGATAGTGGGCATTCTGTGGGAAGCACATAAGACTGCAAGACATGACAAAGGGGAGGATTTCTAATTTAACAGAGCTGTGTCAACAAGCACAGAGAAAAGTTGGAAATACTGAACGTTAGAGCAGCTTTTGAGGATTAATCCATTTCTGTGGAGTCCCTTTGCTTCCTATCTCTTTCTTACTTTGTGAATGTTGCTACCATGGGCAGAGAGGGAGGAGTAAGCACCAGTTTTGGGTGGAATGATGCACTGAAGCTCAATAAAATATCCTTAAACTAGTCTCATAATTATCAGTATTCAAAAAAAACTTTGAATAATAATGTGATTAATAGTGAACATAAATTCAATTCTTTTTCTTTTCTTTTTTCTTTTCTTTTCTTTTCTTTTCTTTTCTTTTCTTTTCTTTTCTTTTCTTTTCTTTTCTTTTCTTTTCTTTTCTTTTCTTTTCTTTTCTTTTCTTTTCTTTTCTTTTCTTTTCTTTTCTTTTCTTTTCTTTTCTTTTCTTTTCTTTCTTTTCTTTTCTTTTCTTTTCTTTTCTCTCTTCTCCTCTCCTCTTCTCTTCTCTTCTCTTCTCTTCTCTTCTCTTCTCTTCTCTTCTCTTCTCTTCTCTTCTCTTCTCTTCTCTTCTCTTCTCTTCTCTTCTCTTCTCTTCTCTTCTCTTCTCTCTTCTCTTCTCTTCTCTTCTCTTCTCTTCTCTTCTCTTCTCTTCTCTTCTCTTCTCTTCTCTTCTCTTCTCTTCTCTTCTCCTTCCCTTCCCTTCCCTTCCCTTCCCTTCCCTTCCCTTCCCTTCCCTTCCCTTCCCTTCCCTTATTATTTTTCTACTCTTCTTCTCTTTTCACACTGAAACAAAGGACTGAACTAGTATGTGCTTAGCAAAATGTTCTATATCTGAAATGTTTCCTTTTCATCCATTTATTGCAAAACTGAGACTTGGCTTCATGACTGGTCCAATTGACCAATTTTTGCCCCTTTGATTCTTTTCATATCTCATCAAAATTCAAGGTTTTGCACAGCTTTACATTTTTCTACATTCTCCTGTGTACTACATTTATGTGTACTTATCCCTCATCTTGAATAAGAAATCTTTACTTAAACTTTCAAAATCTTTTAACTTTTCTAAATCTTCTGTGTAGATTTCTCCAGGGTCATACTCATCTTCTTGTGTAGAACATATTGTATTGTTTATGTAAAATGTTTCCACCAACTCTAAATTAAATTGCAACCATCTTGATAAGGAGGTTGTTTCCTTTTGGTTTTGTACAGTCTAAGGAACTCTTCCTATAAGGCAAGCGCCACCAATACAACTCTAATTTATCACTGAGCATGGAGTATTCAACACACCTTCTAAAACAGTCACTTTCCCCTCACATTTAGAAGCAGTTACCTTTTAGATTAAGTTTTAATAAATCTCAGAAATGCCCCTCAGAAGATTAGGAAAGGAAGTGTAGAAGGTTATTTAACATGTTGTGTTTAGAGAATTTAGGTAGCAGACTGTAATTATCCAAACTGGCATTTAGCCAGCAGATGAAGGCTAATAACAATATTCTGTGAAAAATACCATGCAGTCTTTCAGGACCAGACATGCCAGCAACATCTCATCTGAAACATGGCAGCTACAACAGCTCAGTGTCTCTAACACTTTCTTGAATAGTAGTTCAGTTCAAATTCTAGAAAGAAAAGTGCTTCCAACAGAATCACCACCATTTCCTACAACTCCAGAAATATACTTTTTATGTCTGTTATTAAAGTACTAAGCAATGTCATTCTACCTCAGAAGTACCATGAAAAGCATTCTGATCAGCCCACAAAATATTTATGGCTCTTCTGCGTAACTGAGAATGCAACATATACAGGCAGCCCTCTTCTCCAGTGATCTGGGGCTTGATCTAGTGAGGTTGGGTCCTTATAAGTCAGAAGTTGCAGAGCTGAGATGGATTCCTACCCTTCTTTCAATGGCTAAACCATAAGATAGGAGGTCCAAGACTGGACTTCAGAAATGTAGATTAGGTACTATGTTCCAAATACTTCATGTATGAGAGAATTTAACTGCTAGCATTAACAGCAGCTAATGTGTTAAGGGCTGGGATTTCTGTGGGCTGCCAATAAGGAGCTCTCAGAAGGCACACTCTAAAACTCTGTCTGTAGGCCTGCACTTTTATTTCATTTAGGCACCTCTGTGAACCTGTGATTAAAAGCCTGACTATTTGTATTGGGCCTTTATGCTTGGGTCTTCAACACCTCTTCCAAACACTTGAAGAGGTTGAACTAATCTTTTCCATACAGCAGAGTGGCAAGAGCTCTTGTCCACTGTCATCTTCTGGATCTATAGTTTTGTATTCAAGCTTATGGAAAGAAGTGTGAGACAGGCAGAACTTTACTCCCACTAAACGTCTTTGATTAAAGGTGTTATCCAGGAAAAGGGAATTCTGGGTACAGATCCATTAATCAGAATAACTAATCTTTTTAAATTTAGTCACTGTCAACGTACAAGAAACCTTTGACAAGGCTCCTCACCAAAGGTTAGTAGAAAAAATAAGTTACCACAGGACAGACAGAAAGTTGCTTTTATGAACTTAAAGCTAGTTAAAGGGTAAGAAGCAGAGTAGGACTTAATGGTCACTTGCTTAGATGAGGAAGAATCAAAAGTGGGGTTGCCCTAGGATTGGTGGTGGGATCAGTTTTCCTCCGCTTCTCCATTCCCAAAGGAGTAAGGAGTATGCAGTAGAATTTGCAAGACTGACGATGATTTTAAGATCCTTTGGGTAATCAAATAACGCACCAATGTTGAGGAACTCCAGAATGTCCTCATAAAATGAATGGGTGTTCAAATTCATAAGTAGGTGAGTTTCAGAGATTATATGCATATAGTAAGATATACCTAAATGGTACCTCCATGATGCTGAACTTGGAACTTAAAGTTTTTATCTCAGAGTTGTCACTGACATTCCTCTGAAATCATCAACTTCGTGTTCCATGGCAGTTAAGCCCCTCCTCTCTGAATATTAAGTATTACCAGAAAGAGTAAGTCAAAAAGAGTAAGACAAAGTGAATTTACCCCCTACAGAAAACCTCGATGTACCCATATCTCAAGCACTGCCTGGAGTCCTGACTGCCACATGTCAAGAAGGGCAGAGTGATATTAAAGAAGATTAAGGTTAAGTTATACTTTTAAGCATCACTGACTGCTATTACAGTTCCACAAAAATTGTTACGTCTTTCTTCAAATAACCTTTTTGTCACTGCTGCCTCCATAAGTGGATGTCTGGAAGAAAGTATAGCATTGCTACAGTTCAGCATTTCCAACATAAAGTTCATTTTTTTCTTTCTTTCAAGAATTTATATATTTAACTCCATTGTGAAAGATTAGACAGATAAAGAAGCTTTCAGCAGAATCACAATACAGGTAATTACGGGTCTGTCAGCGTTTCCATTATGAACTCCATTTAGCATTAAGGGCTTAGCATTTTTCCATCATTCCAGAAAATGTCAAACTGAAAGCTGGCATGCAGATTAGCAGCCTGGATGCAAATTTGTTTACACAAAATATTTAAATCTACTCAGCTGTTTTTGATTTAGAGATCAGCCAGAAACTTTAAACTCTCGGGGTTTCTCATGTGTTTCTGTCAACTTCTAGACCAAATCACAGTTTTAAAAAATGTGATTGGTTAATAAACTGTTGATTCATTTTCTTCTAAAGTTTTGAAATTATTTACTTTAGACTTTAGAATGGAATTTAGAATTTCTGCTTATCTTGCAACTTTAGTCTTCCTCCTGACCTCTTTATAAATGAACGTTCAGTTAGAGTAGGATTCAAAACCTATAACGAAACACGGTAGTAACCTTAAAGTCTGAAACATTTTTTATAGGAGTCACTTAACTACCACCGTAAGACAGTGAACAGAAATGGACCAAAGCCTGTAAGGTTTTTAAGAGTGTCAGTTACTTAGCCCACTAGCTCTAATACGATTTTAGGGTACTGGCCAAAACAATCTGATGGAGTTCAACTGTTAGAGTTTTCCAGTTTCATCAGTTTAGTCCCATGCATGGTATGAACACTTTTGCAGAGCGACATCCTAAATAAACTCCTCTGTATTGAAAGGGAGGAGATTGTTCGCTATAACAATCTGCTCCATTCTGCTAAAAGTCAATGACAAATCTTTTCATTTCAGTGGGGAGAAGCTCTAAAATAATCTACTGGTAAATATTTCAATAAGGTTATAATTGAATGGATGATCACTCTTGTTAAACAGTACAGTTCTCATTTGAGAAGTAAGAAGCTTTGAATGGAAAGACTTAGAGCCACCAAGCAAAATGAAATAGAAACACTGTTAGAAACATTAATTGAGCTGTCAACAGAAATGAGATAGAGAAATAGTATTAAGTCAGGTAGAAAAAAAAGACACTGCGATTGTAAAATATGGGTATTCTAGTACATAATGGGCATATTTAAAATATTGATAAGAGAGAGGCACACAGGAAAAATCAGTGATACATTTTCTCAGAAAAATGCACAGTCATCCAAGTGTGCCAGACAAAGAATAGGAACCTAGCCCCAAGCAGTCTGTGAATTAAAAGCACAAAAAGGTATGGTACAAAAGATATGGTGCAAATAAACTTTGTGCAAATGAAGCATGGAGGATGCAGATGAGACGAAAACAACTGATCAACTAAATATATCCAAATCACATTGGCCAGATGATGCTCACCTACAGGACACTGTGTACTGGGTTAATAATGAAAAAACAAAACAACCCACCCACTTCTAAGAATAAAGAAAATATTCTTCAGAAAACATCTCAGCATTAAAGTACAGCTATATCTTCAGAACTATCTGCAAATTCTTAACATTGATTCAATGGTCATTGTATAGTGTACTACATTTTTAAATAAATTATCCATTTTCCTTATAATTACTTCAGACTTACCCTAAATTCTAGCAGACAATTCATGTCTTCTTAATAGTTACAGACATTCTGCTGAGCAGATTCTCTCCTTAGCTAATATCTGTGGCACACTCTGGCTCTTTAGATTAGACATTTGTGTTAACTCAGCTGTCAGTGGATTTCAAAGAGGTGTCCAGTACAAAAGGCCCCCAAGGGAGCAATTTGGAACAGTACCTTTCACAAGTCAGATGCATAGCAAACTCTCCTGATTTTACTGAAATGTTCAAAGTCAATGTTGGAACAAGTGAGTAACAGAATCCCTATAAATCTAGCCATGTTTTACCCTATGTGATTTCTTTTAGCCTTCTCTATTTTTATTTTTTTAAAATTAATCTACAATATTCTACGGTTTCATTGCATATATTGAAGCTTGAAAAACACAGAAGATACATCTTGGATTTCCAAAATATACCATGTATCCAAATTTTAAGCATCTGATTCTATAGTGCTTATTTTTATGCAAGTAAGACTTTTATCTTCAAGTAACTTTTAGGTTTTGACCTTTTTTAATAATGTGTTTTGAAGTTTCTTGGTCGGGTGTGAAGGGTTATTATTTTGGTTACCAAGCAATAATAATTCTCCATTCTTCTAATTTTGCCTTCTTCCATATGATTTAAAATCCAAAGAACATCCTGAAAAATTTAGTAAGTCTAATCTATGACCATAGGCTGGGAGGATATTTCATTTCCTAATAGATTACCCTTACTTGGGTATTACTTTGCACCACAAAAGGACTTTACAAGTAACATAGACACTGAAGAGAACTTTCTATATTTTACTGCAGGCTTTACAGTTTTGGGACTTCTCCAGTGGTACTTGGGGAGTGGGAAGAGATTTTGGGAAAGGAGCCCAGAAGTGCAGAGGAGGATGGATAAATTGGGAAGAGTAACAGAAGCTAGCTGATGAGCTAAAATTTAAGTGTAGTAAAAATATATAGATAGAGCTTAGGAGAGTGGGGTGGGGTTTTTTTATGGGTAGTGTAATTTAAAACTAGCTGAAATTAGTGTAGAAACTCACAAATTTCAGTGATCTGCAATTGTAGTACTAGAGAGATTTAGAAATTTTGGAAGCATATCCTTAGGAAAGTTATGGAGGCAGGCATGCAGGAGTCACCAGTGCTGTTGAACTCATTCTATATTAAACATTGATTGTGTTGTTCATTGATATTTCAGATAAATAGCTTTGAGAAGCATAAGTTTGTCAGCATGTTTACAAAAATCATTGTGTCTGATATGGTTGATTGGTGCAACTTTCCACTGCTGACGATGAAAATGCCGATAAAATATATCATCTCACCTATTTGTCAGGGGAAACTTGTTATCCTTGCATGAGAAGGGAGGTTCTGTCGGCACTGTATCCTCTGTGAAAAACACAGAAATGCTATTGCTAGTCTTATGTCTATGCTATTTTTCTTTCTACAGAAAGGGGCTGAAAATTAAACTTTCTCAAGAATGCTGAAGTACTTGGGCAGAAAATTGGGCCACTGAAGAAGGCTAATAACATTCACATTATTAGAAGATGTCTATAATTGCTATAAGGAGAATATGGCTGCATTTAGGATATATTAAAGTTCATTAAATAGAATCTATAAAACCCTCTGAAGAAATACTCTCCCAAATGTCAGAGGTATTTTATTTTCCCAGGAAGGAGTTGCCAAGATTGAAATAAAGGGTAAAGAGGTGATATTATCAAAGTCTCTGAAGCTAATAACTATGTGAATTGTGTGAGGGAAATGATTGTCCCCCCCTTCAAACGAGCTTGCAGAAAGGAGCAGCTATTGAAAAGAAGAATTCTGAATTAAAGTGGTAGATATGCTGAATAGTAATGTGGAAAGGAGTAGGTAACGATGTTCCTATTTGTTTTTAAGTTGAAGATCACACCAAGAAACTGAGGACTGAGCAGTCAGTTCTCCTCTATCTGCTGTAAGAGGATGTTTTTCAAGCCCATCATATGTAAAATGTTGATTTTTTTGTCAGTTCCAGGACCCTTTATTGAATGGTCTAATTGAAGAGGAAATCCGTTAGTAGTTTCATATGAAAGGATTTCATATTTAGCAAATAATGTGAATGCTGTAAAAATCTTAGCCATTATAGTAATAGTCCTAAGAACGAAGGATTGTTGCCATGAGTATTGCTAGAACATTCATGTGATAAAATACAATTTGTATCATGTTACTTCAATACATTAGACTGATGAAAATTTTCTAATCTGATAAGCACTTTTGTGAGCACTATATTGCTCTAAACTTTTTTGAGACATTAACTTGCCTTTTCATTATGAATTATACGTATTTCTTCTCTTGTGGTCACTAAAACTGCCATGTCGTGCAACAAGCATTGCTAAAGTCAGTAGCAGTGATCATATGATTAAAGCACAAGTGTCAGTTAGCATAGACGTATTCAAGGCAAAACACACAAGATGAGCATAGTCATGAATTAAGCACAGGTTCTTGATTGAGCACACAGCTACAGATGCCTGCTACCAGAAGTGCTGGCATGCACACACACGCTTGCATGCGAGTGCATGTCTGTGTTCCCACATGCACCTGGAGATGCATGAGAAAAGCATTTTTTACTGCGGAGCTGATTGATTTGAGTATGTGAGGTGTCCAAAGACCTATTCTTTTCTTCTCTCCACCTTTGGTTAATCAGGTAGGCTTTCCAAAAGTCAGGATTCAGACCCTTGTTTTCTAGTATAATTTAGTTCTTTTGATTTTGGCTCAGTACATTACATTTTTAGATTCTGAGATTGTGGCAAATACAAAGAACGTGCTAGCAGAAGATAAATACAATAAAATAAATGTGGAAAATTCCCTATTTATGTTTTGCTAGCAAATGCAGCATTTTTGGATGTAACTACATATCTGGAGTATATGATAATCCAATAAAAGTAAAACCAAATTACTTCAATAATTAAATCTGAAAGCATTCTAAACTGAAATCTATTTCCCCAGTTCCTCCCAGTTCCTCTGCAGCTATTACCAGCCTTCTGCAAATTCCAAAATGTTTTACTGGAGAAAAAATATTTAATAAGGAATTTTGAAACCAGGTTGTAAATTAGCTGTAATTCAGCATATGCCCTGACAAAAAGCATGAGTACTCTGTGGTTTTAAGGACTACAGCTGACATTGTGTTAGCACGCTGCCATTACATTGAATCTAGTGGACTGATTCCCAGAAGTGCTGACATGATCGTCAATAAAATGTAGACAGAGCATTTTCTGACTGTATCCAAATACAGAATATATTTTCCTTAAAGAGAATCATAAACAATTTACTTTTCTAATCTTTAGGTTGATAATGCAATGTGAGTTTTTCAAAGAGCACTTCTACTGAAAATTTCTGGTGCATTGTGAAATACATGGCTTCTGTTGCAATTCATATTTCCAAGTCAAATTAAATATATGTACAGAAAACTGAAATTCAAAACACAGTATGAAAAGAAGCAGAGGTAAATCTACTCTCAAAGGCCCTATTCTGGACTGTCCTGTTACCTTCAAAGGGCTCAAAAACAGGAAGTTTAGAAGCTCATTTTATATCTGGTTTTATAACTTTCATTCACCTTTGTATCAAAGCTGATATACAGAAGCAAAAATGTGATTTTTAGTATAGACTTTTAAAAGATTAGTTTTAATTAGACTAAGCTTTGGTTCCCAAAGAAAATTGCACAACAATCAAGAAAGCTAACTATAGTAGAATGTGAAGTTTTCCTTCTGGATCAGATTAAATAATGGAGGAAAGGCTTTGTCATTCAAGTATCTCCACCTCAATGCGATGTTGAAAGGAGAAGAATATCCATACTCGGCATTTATGCAGCTCATTTTAGCTAAGGACTCCAAACTACACTTGCAGATATCCACTTCCTGGGTCTGAAGAGAGTTCTATAAGACGATAATAATCACAGAGGGATCATTTTAACTGCCACTGAAATACAGCCACCTCTGAGATGTGATATGTCAGCCTCTTTAAATGATAATAGCACTGTAAAAATAAAGCAGAAAATAGCACAGAAATATTTTTTCTGTGTTTGAAAGGTGATTAGTGGTTTTCATTCTGCTAAAAACCGTTTTATAGAAATAATATTTTGTAAAACTTTGCTAAATGAGTGGGAATAAATAGTTGTATCTGTTAATTCTTATTGTGCTGGGATCGGTTTTCATTAGTGTTTTCAGTAACTAGTGTTTTTTCTTTTCATCAAGCTTTCCTCCTAACAGTTGCTAGCTATCGCTACTTACACTCTTGTTTTGTTAGTGAATTCAGTTATGTATTATAGTAGAACTTCTGAGATTGGGAATACACAATAAATTAAGAGGTAGTTAATTACTTAGGAAATATATACTTTTCAAGTTGTTTCCTGCACCTTTGTAAGCTAGCAATGCAGCCTGCTGAATTTCTTCATAACATAACCAAATATATGGATATAATTTCTGCATGTGCATATTATATAAGTATATGCACATATATGTGTATTCACAATTCCATGAGAATGAAATCAAACAAGTTACAATGCATAAAGATATAAGGCTAATAAGAGTTGTAGATATGGGAAACAGATAAAATAAAATTCAAGGTCAGAAGAAGTGATTCATCATCTGTATAATCGAAATAATTACTCAGTCATTTCTGCCTCCAGATTCCTTTAGTCCTATTGCAAATATAATCTGTGTTATTTGCAGACTTTGGGAGGTAAGAATTCATCACCCCATGAATCCGTCTGTGGTTAAGCTACTTACTGTTATTGACCTTATTTCCATGATACATGATGCTATGATGCATTTTGTAGAATCTGAGGGGAAATGGGCAGTCCCTCTCTACACCTGTGCTGGTTACATCTCACCTTGGTCTTTGACAATACCATTCTATGAGAGTGCCGGTCCCAGTGGAATCCCTTGTATGTCATTCCCCAGTACTTTGAGGCTCTTTCTCTCTGGGTAACACTGTTTCTAAATCTATAAACTTATCCTTCTAACATTTCAGACACTGGGAAGGACATGATGAATTTCCACCATTTCCTTCTTTGACATTTACAATGGTATTCAGCACTTGTAATGCCAGGATTACGGAGCCATAGTAAATCTTACATGATCTGTAAGAACAAGGCAGTGAGACCATGAATGCAAACCTGCCCCGGAAAAGTCAACAACTAAATATAAACATCTACAAAAACATCTACAAAAACATGGTGTGTCTCTGTGTGTATGTTTATTTTTAAAAGTCTTTGCCATAGTCTGATATCCTTGTACACTCCATTTTCCAAAAGAAAAGCTGGATACTGGAAAGCAGATATTCAACATTTCCTAGTACTACTAGGCTTTTTTTTCAAGTAGCAGGTGACATCCCGTATGTTACATAGCATGCACCCTTGTATTTAGATCCAAGATAATTGCTAAATATTGCCCTTAAATTTTTGATAAATGCAAAGATTCTCTCTGGTTTATAGAGAAATTGTACAATTTCATTAAGAAGGAAATATTTGTCTGTGAAGTTGTTTGAAAGGCACATGTTTAAAGCTCATAAGAATTCTGGAATTTTTCAATAAACTTTAGCATGAAAATTATTCAATCAAAGTGGAGAGGTAAGTTTTATAGCCTTGTAATAACTACTTTTATCATATGCCTCTGATTTGTTACTTAAATATTGCTTCTTCAAATATCTCATGCAGTAAAAGCTCCCTTAAAATTATAGGGATCTAAATAAAACCCAACACCTTAGACCAAATTTTTTGTTCTCTGACTGTTCTTTCCTGGGAGATTGCTTTGGAGTAACCTGGTAAACTACTTTCCCACAAAGGCTTTGTTCTATCATTCCAACCTCAAACATTACGTCCAGAAATACAAGCTGAATGGCACTCATCACCAAGAAGTTGTTGGAGATGTCACAACCCCATTGAATTAGAATTGAAACTTTTTCTAAGTAGAGAAGGGAAAACAATTTTTTGCAGCAGATCATAAAGCCTTTATTTCTACTGGTTCCAATTTATCAGATTCTATAGAATTAACATTTTACATATAATTGTATGGTTTTTTATAGATGTTGTCCTTTGACTTACAGTGTCTCTCTGTCCCAGCACCATAATGATGGACTCGCTTGACCTTGCTTCACAGGTGCTAACTAGTTCCCCAGGCTCCTACTGGAGCCACATGGAATTGGAAATGCTCAATACCTCTGAAAATCAGATAATGTCCAAGACACCTGTTTTTGAAAATGGCGGGATACAAGGCTACATTATTCTTCATTATCTTTTCTCTGAGAGGACGTTACAATCACACAAATTGAGCCATCCCCACAGGATATAGCAAAATATTTTAAAATTTCTCTGAACAAATTTGTGGTTTTCTCTCTATTTACTAGATAGTTACAAATTGCAAATTTTGGGGATTAACCTATGTAGCACATCAACAACATTGGGTATAATACAGCTAATTTTATTACAAGCTTCCATACTATTCAGTACTTTCAGCTAGATGCAGGACAGAGGATGCATATGAATGCAATGGTATGGAACTTGGGAAAGAGAAGAGAGAAGGGAAGGGAAGGGAAGGGAAGGGAGAAGGGAAGGGAAGGGAAGGGAAGGGAAGGGAAGGGAAGGGAAGGGAAGGGAAGGGAAGGGAAGGGAAGGGAAGGGAAGGGAAGGGGGAGGGAAGGGGAGGGGAGGGGAGGGGAGGGGAGGGGAGGGGAGGGGAGGGAGGAGGGGAGGGGGGGGAGAGGACAGGAGAGGAGGAGAGGAGAGGAGAGGAGAGGAGAGGAGAGAGAATAGACAAATAGGCGGAGCCAGGCATGTCCATGCCTCTTTAAACATGATGTTCCAAAAGCATTCTCTGGCTTGGGAGGACCCAAAACTGCTGCTGAAATCCAGGATGATATGCTTGTTACTCTGTACTTGCTGCATTTCTTATCTCTTTCCCTACACTGCTGCTAATAGTCATGGTTGGAGATAAAGAGCAGTAAGCTGGATGGGCAATTGATCGTACTTGACTTGTTTCTACTTTAAAAAAAAAAAAAAAACAACAAACAAACAGAACCCAAGTAAGCTATAAGTTTCTACTATATTTATTGTACAGGAGTTTTGGAAAAGGAGGGATTTGAAAGCATATCCACAGAGTTCTTTAGATCTCATGGGCTGGTGCTTCCAAGTCGAGATGTTGATAACAGAGCTGAAGATACAACCTGTCCCTCTTCAGGCTTTGTGAGTGAGGGACTATTCCCGCGTGTTAAAAACCAACCAACCAAACCACCCTAATGCTGTCTCAGACTTGCAAACAAAAGACTTTCAGGAGTCACCGAGCTAAAGAAAGCAAAGCCTAACGAAGGAGGACTGTATTAAGGACTGCGTGGCGGCGCGGCCGCCTCGGGGGGCTGCGGAGGCCGGTGCCGGTGGTGCCGCCGGTGCGGTGCGGTGCGGTGCGGTGCGGTGCGGTGCGGGCAGAGGCTGCCGGCGGGCTACGTCGCTCCCTGCCGGCTCCGCCGGGCGGCTGCTGCTACTCTCGGTGAGCAAGCGGAGACTGCAGGCGACGTTCCTCTGTGCCCTTTGCGGGTCCCTAGTGCCGCCGGCCAGGGGAGGGAGAAGCGGTCCCTGCTGATGCTGCTGAGAGGGGTTGTGTGTTTCTTCATTTCCACCCTGCAGAAGAGGGGGAGGAGGAGCCGTGCGCTAAGTGGAGGGCATAGCGGAGCCTTGTTTCAGCCCTGAACCGAAGGAGAAGGGCGGGGGTGAGGGAGGGTAACTTTGTCTGCAACCCTGCAGAACCGTGTAGCTTGAAAAAATCGTTTAGATGCTGTGCGCAGTCCACGGAGCAGAAGCTCCGTGTGATCCACAGGCGGTTATGGGAAAGCGGCACCGTATAGGAGCTGAGCGTGTGCGGAGGAGTTGAAAAGGAAGGACAACGCTCCCCTGCGCCCCTGCGTGCGGGCACACACCGCACACACACACGAAGGTGCAGCAGCGGCAGCGACCACCTGGAAATGAGGCAACCTGAACCTACTGTTACTCGCCCAAGCGTTTGCGTTTCGGGGCCGCAGCGAGGACCTCGGTGCGCCCCACCCGTGCCCCACCGAGGAAAGCCATCCGCCAGTAACCCCATAAGTCAAATGACTGGGAAGGAAGCCGTAGGGAGGGGCTGGCGGAGCCTGAAGGGAGCGGGGTTGAGGTAGGAATGGGGGAGAAGTGGGGCTGCAGAGGTGGTGGAAAGAAGCAGGGCACGCTTTGTCCCTGCTAAATATTCCCACATGCCAGGTATCCATCACTGGAAATGGAAATCCTTTCCATTTTCTCGTCACGTCTTCTGTCAATGGGCCGTTTAAAATCTTACTGCTTCATCTCCCTTTTCTTTTCAAAGCTGCCCTTGTTCCGCTTGTCACAACTGCAACAGAGGAGCAGAGGAACAAGAGCAGAGGCAATGCTTCATTTTAGCCAGGCAGACAAAAGAGCAGACGTTGGTGCTCTATGTTCTCTGTCTTGGAGCTACAGCTAAACGGAAGAGATGGAGGAGTCTTGTGGTCTCTGGTCATTTCTCTTGATTTCCGCTCTGGTTTGCTTCCACAAACAGACCACAAGCATTTTCATTATTTATTTTTTTTTTTTAGTGGACGAGGTGCCAAACCAAAGGGGTGCAGGTATCAATGATTTATCTCCAAAATTCCAAGAGGCAAATCTCGCTGCTGCTGCTTGTTTCATTTTTGCATATAAAAGAACTGCCATGGATTTGACTTTTAATTTATCTTTTCTTGTATCCTGTTTCCTCCCCTTTCTGTAAGGGAGTTGGACGGTGGAGCTTTCCACTTGCTGCTCCTCTAAGCTTAGTTTGTACCTCCCGTCCCTAAATAGTGCTTCTCATTTGTCCCGTGAGAGGGTGGGAGAGAAGGAGAAAGAGCTTTCCTAGGTGTTTCCACATGTAAAGGGAAGAGCACAGCATCCATCAAGCCCTACAGCTGGCCAGGAATGACCCTGCCTGGCATTTTCTAAGGTTTGAGTTGTGGGGGTTATTTGTTGGGGGTTATTTGTTGGGTTTTGTTTGTTTGCTTGTTTCTCTCACTTTCCAATAGTGCCATTTCTTTGCTTCTTTACTCCATGTCTGTCCAAGGAAGATTTTGTTGGAGATTGATCCATTGTGTGTAAGCAGTTTTCATGGAAGAAGGTACATTTCCTGTTTACTTCAGCTCTTACTATCACCCCTTCCCCAGCAGTTCTGACGATTTCCTTCCTGCCATTTCCTCCTTCTTTCTTCTCGCTTTTCTAACCCTGCACGGGTATTGTTGGAAGGTTGCGAAGAGACACAAATTTATAGATAAACATTAATATTTTTTCTGTCTATATGGATATATACAATGAAAGCATAATTAATCAGATATGAACATGGCTCTGTAGGCACCCTGGGATAGTTTGATACCTGTGACAGTGGAACAGCTGTGGATCAAGACTGGAGAAATGGTAACAAGATGATGACAAAAGTAGGAAGGGCCTGAGGCAGATATCAAGCAAAGTTGTGGAAGTGGTCTGGATGACAGGAACCTTGGCAACAGTTTGCATGTTATGATGTGGTGCTGGACTATTAAGTAGAAGTGATTAACCAAGGAATAGTGTGGGCTAGAGCTTTCAGAGGTGGGGTGTGGTGAAAAGGCCTTGCCAGGCAATGGCAGAGCAGGTGCAGGATCTGGGGAGTCACCTTGTTGCCAACATCTGGAATGTTTTAAATGGGCAGGTATTCATTCATTGTTTGCCTCTGCCAAAGTTTCTGGGAGCAGAAGCTTTGCTGACACAATTGGAATGTAAATCAAGGTAAAATGTATTCATTCAAGGGAGTGGGGAGAGAACTAAATATAAATGCCCAGAATAGATGCAGTGCTGCAGTGAGTCTAAGCCAGCTCTATAGAGCTTGGCTGCCTAAGGATGCCCGCATCTAGGATGTAAAACCTGACCTTCCAGACTCGCAGTTGCTGGGAGGACACCCCCAGTCCGAGGGAAGTCTATAGAAAGTGCCAGGGTCAGCACCTGGGAAGCTCAGGCCCTAACAATAGAGACGAAACCGCTTCACAGCCCTTCTCTGGGACTGTACGTGGGCAGGGAGAGAAAGGGCCCGTTTTGCAAAACCCGTTTTTTCTCTTTTTCTTGGGCTGATTTAGGTGCTTCATCCCAGCTTTTGCCCTCGGTATCCAGTGTTTTTCCCTTCCCTCCCTCACAAGGACAAGCGAAGCGGCCTCTCAACAGGTGCTGTGGAAACTTGCACGGCTCCCGCGGCCATCGCAACGCGGGGAGAACCGCCCGAGTCTTTAATTTTGTAGGATGCTGCCGCCCCGCGACTCGTGCTCACAAAGCAGCAGCTGCTTCGGCAGCAGCTCCGGAGCTGCCCGTTCGCCCCAGCGCCTCCGCACCGCGCCCGCTGCGCGGCGCGCCCGGCAGGCTGCGAGCCCTGGCTTGCAGACGGTCGCACCCGGCGCGGAGAACGCGTTAATGACAGGGGACAGAACCGGGGAAAAGAAATGCCCCGAAAGCCCCGGGCTGGTCTTGGTGGCAGACCTTCTCCGGAACGGGGCAAAGCGCGGGGAGCAGGTCGCGGCGATAGACGCAGAGAGAAGCTGCTTGTAATTAAAATGTGCACTAACATCACGGGCGAGCTCCTTCCCCTCGGATCCCCCGTGCCGGGATAACGCGGGATGAGGTAGAAGCCCTCGACATCCCTTCTGTGAAACACGGATTATCTTTTTCACGCGATGCAAATGGGGGGACAAGCAGCTGCAAAGCTCTACAATAAACTGTTTCATCCAAGGCAGAGCCAGCCTGGGAAGGCACGCCTTTGAATGCCCCCCCCCACCCCCCACCCCGCAACACACCTCCTTCCCACCCGTGCAGGCAACCTCTGTAGGCGATAACCAAGTCTAAAAACTCGGAGTGGATCGATAATGTCTACTAAATATTCTGCCAGTGTATGAGTGTGGCGGGAGGAGGGATGGGGATGGGGATAAAAGGGTGATTAATCAGAAATTAATCACTGGCCACAAACAAGGGGAGATTATTTCGGGTAGGCAGCCGACTGTGGGGAGTTGCAGAATAGATCCTTTTACTGAAGGCACGCGTGATGGGATCAGCACTTCACCTTTTAGCGATGCCTGTGTAATTTAGAAGGTGCACATTATTCAAGCCACATATTTCTTCTTTTCTCTGTGTGTATCATTTTCTTTAACTGTCTGCAAGCACAGACTTAGTGGAGATATTTATGCCGCTAACTAGAGGCTTCCTTTTGCTCTCATTTCATGAATACAGAAGCAGGAAGAAAGCAAAATAGCTCCTGCCCCGAAAAAGGAGACAAAAAAAAAAAAAAAAACCCCACCCAACCCAAAAACCTCACATACATCAGGGAAAAGGGATCAAAGGAGGGAAGAGAAAAGGTGTCGATCTTTGCACCCAGCGACAGACCATGCCTTCAAGGCTGAATCGCTAACGTACCTTTTCGACAGCCAGGGAGCCCTGCATGCATACAAACAGCTGAGCGTGAAGCGCATTTCGGCGGTGAGACTGCTACGCACACGCTCGGCTCCTCCGTAACTTTCCCCACGCAACGGGTTAAACTAATAAGTGCATCGATACAGGCATTCCCGCAAAGAGCCCGTTGCTCGACCGAAAACCAGAAATGTAGGTAATTCCCCCCACACTACCCTCATCATCACCTTAAAAAAAAGTCACCCGGTGGGGTTTGCTTGAATATACACTAGTTAGAGGCTATATGAACCAACTCACGTCTCCGTTTGAGCATACTGCAAGAATATTTATTGAGCCCCAGCTCAGTCACTGCATTGAACGCCAAGCCTGGCAAGCAAATACATTTTCTATTTCCGAAGAGAGCTCTGAATCAACTCCTTCTTTCCTCCCCGCTTTAGAGATCATTTATATCTTTCCATTCCAAAGTACCCAGGGTAAAAATATAAAATAAGAGATAAATACATTTTTAAATACACCTTGGTATAAAGCGAGAGCTTGCAACGCCCTGACCGAAAGCAAACGGACACCTAAAAATATATCCCTCAAATACTACCCTACCTTTCACACACGAAACCATCAATAAAAAGACGAGGTTCCAAAATGTAAATCCACTTTTAATCTCCATTTTCTTCATCAGGACGAAGTCCAGCCGGCCACATTTAGTACATCCCCTTTCCCAAAAGTCTGCTAATTTCGATTCCTTTGCACGGATTTCCCCTCTGCAGATCCCTTTCATATTATTCTTGAGAGCTCCTAATTCCTGTTCCTTGGCCAAGCGCAGCGGAGTTGTTGCTGTTGATGGTGCGCGGTCACAGCTCGGAGTGAATGGTGTTTCTGGGATACCACAGCAACCTTGACGAGGACTCAACCATCTCTCCAACGGGGGCACAAAGTCTCAGCTACTCTCGATCCTGTCTTTTCTTTCCCCCCACCCCCCCCGCTACCCCAACTCCCTGCACAGCCGAAACCCACCACAACCCTGGCTCGTTACACCATCCACCAGGAGCCACGGAAGAGCATCTTAAAGCTCAGACACTCTCTCGAATAAAGTCCAAACAGTATTTGCAATTGAGATTCCCCCCACCACCCCCACCACCCCCCGCCCCCCTGTTTCCCCAAGAGGATCAGTTCTGCCTAGGAAAACGGCTCGGGAAATAATACAGAGGCGAGGTCTCCGCAGCCCCCCGGAGGAGCCTCCGGCCGCTACCCCGGCGGGGCTCAGCCATCCTGCCGCCGCTCGCAAAAACAATCAGAGCCTCGGTATTAATGATTCACGTGCGGTGCTCGGGGCTGCCATCGTCACCACCGCCACACTCACACACACACGCACGCACGGGAGCATGTGCGTCTCCGAGGGGATTTGCGGGCTAATTTCTCAGCGCGGAGGCATTAATTACGGGCCAGTCTCCGCGGGAGCGGGGCGGCGGCGGGGGGGCACAGACCCGCTCCCCGAAGCCGCAGCCGTGCCCGCAGCTGAGGGGGCGTTTTGCCGCTCTGGGGGGGTGGGGTGGGGGGGGCACAGGGGCCCCGCAGCCCCGCGCAGCGCCGCGCAGCTGGCGGGGGGGCGCAGCTCCCTCCGGGCCGGGCGGGGGGCGGGGGGCGGCGCGCCCGCGGCTCCGCCAGGAAGAGCGCTGGCGCCACCTAGCGGCCGCGCCGGGGCCGCTCCGCTCCGCTGCGCGGGGGCGGGGGCGGTGGGGCGGGGGCGGGGGCGGGGGGGGCGCTGCGCGGAGCTGCGCGAGGGGAGCCCCGGCTGAGGGGGGAAAGGGGGGTGCCGGGCAGGGCTGCGGGAACCGGCAGCGACCGCGCCTTGCGGGGCTCCGGACCCGCGCATTCGGCTTCCCTCCTCTGCCTGGCGCAACTACCGCGCAAGGTGCGCGGGGCGGCGGTTCCCTCCGCTGGGGGGAGCGTGAGGAGGGGGCGGGAAAGCAATGCCTGCGGTGCGGGGGCGTGCGGGGGTGTGCACGTGAGTGGGTGTGTGGAGGTGTTCGTTCAAGGGGTGCGGGGGGTGGCGGTGCATTTTTGTGCGCAAGGGGGTGTATGCGCGTACAGGCGCGCGTGGTTAACTGTCCCCATGGCGCGAGTGCGCCCGCGAGGGCCTGCTTGCGTTGGTGCATGCATTGAGGGGTTTTTGTGTGGGTCAATGTGTGTTTGGGTGCGTGTTTGCGCCTGTGTTTGCACGTGTCCATGTGTCTGTGCAAGTGTGTGGGTGTGTTTTTGTGCATCCACGTGCCATCATGTGGAACGCGGGTGCACGTGTGCCTGCACATGTATGTGCGTGTGGTGTGTTATTGTGTTTGTGAGTGTGTGCCTGTGTATTCCTGTGCGTGCATCTGTGCGCTTGTGTGATTCTGTGCATGGGTGTGTGTGCGCATGTCTGTATGTACGTGTGCGTGCATCTGTGTGTGTATGTGAGAGTGCATGGATCTATTTCTGCGTGTACGTGTGTTTTGTGTGAGTGAGCACGTGTTCTTACATATGTCAGTGTGTGTGTGCCTCTGCGCATGCTTTTGTCTTGCACAAGTGTGTTTATGTGCTCATTCATATCGGTTTGCACATGTACATTTTTATGTGGATGTGCATACGGTGCAAATGGGCATGTGCATGTGTGTGAGTGCACGGGTATAATCTGAAGTGAAGTGCCAACGTACACAAGTGTATGAGCTGGGAAATCTTGGCAGGCAGGTGGTCACGTAGCATGGATCTTTGCAGGTATGTCTGCACAGGGTTTTGCATCTCCCCATGTTGAACAGTGTGTATGGGTTTTGTATGTGCATGGAGTGCTTTTGTGGAAAGGTGTGTCCTGGAACTGTTTTCAACAGAGGTGTGGATGTGATGTGAGGCTTTCCATATATGTGTAGGTGCATATGTGAATTTGTATGAACGTATATTTATATATATAAAAATTATACATATATGTATGCAGTAGTACCACAATATCATATAAAATAGTACTGAAGGAATCTGGAAAGATAATGATTCATCCTTTACTGCCAAAGCACAATGCAAAAGAAGTTTGCATGGCTACGAGTCTGCTCCCATGTGGGTGCAGGGGTGAGCAGTACGCGCTTTCCTTCCACCTTTACTTACAACTGTGCCCTGTTTTAGTGAGGCCAACAGCATTTAGCACAGTGTGGCCCTGCATATGGCTGGCTGAACTCGTCTCTGTAGCTTAAGACTGCATGTAGCTGGCATGAGGAAAGAATATCTTCAGCTGCAAGTGCTGACAGTAACCAGCCCCATCGGATCCATACAGGTTTGTTTACCAGGGAGAAGCAAGGGCATATATTTCACAGCCTCGTGTACTGTCTACAGCCCTCTCTTGCAGACTCATAAGTCTTGGAGAGTGAGTGTTGTAACTGAAACTTGGTGGGCTTGTTTGCGACCTCTGCAGCAGCTCGGGAATGTGATCTCACAAGCGATACAAGCCCTGTGCTGATGTTAAGGGCAGTGCCACATTAGGATCAAGTTTTTGTCAAAATTTCAGCAGTCCCTGTTTTAGGTAATGTGGGATAGGTGAAAGTCACTCTGTTCAGAACCTGCCTACTATATTTGTTAAAAGAATCCCAATATACCTCTCTTTACTTTATACATGTGTGTACATTTATACATGTATGTATGCAGATAACTGTAACTGGAATCAGCGTTTCAAAACTGAAGGGAGACTTGTGCTTTCAGAATGGCCTCACTTCTAGTATTCAGCTTTTTAATGTGCTTGTAATGAAGTTCTGCCCTTATTCCCCCACTTTCCAGCTCTGGAACCCAAATCTCCCTCAAGTAAATACTTTATCAGTTATAGAGGATAAGAAATAGATATTGAAGACCTAGACTTATTATTTCTAGTTCATGCATTGCATTGCTCAGTACTTCAATACCTAACTTGTTTGGGAGGCTTATTTTGATGCTGTTAGAAGTCATGTCTGTTTGACATCTGTTTGATTTACACTGTGAGTTATCTGTGTTATTTCTGAAAATGAAATTTTGTCTCATCAGATAGATAGATGTTAAATGTGAATGAAGAAATACTTACAGTTAAAAATGGGATGCCCAAGGAATTTTTGTGGCCAAATTCCTACTAATTTTTAAAGACCCTTAGGTTTCCAGCTAAATTGGATGCATTTTAAAAATAGTACTTCAGGTACTAAGGCAAATTTTAGGCACATTTGTTAGTATTAATGCTAGGGATTTATTTGAATTTCTTTACAGAACACGCCCCACCCCAATCCTCAAACATTGTGATGTTGCATTTTTATTGTGTTTGTTTTGTTGTTAAATACTAGCATCCCATAACCTTTCGAATGATTCTGGATTCAAGGTGTAGATTATGCTATATGTTTCCTATTCATATACTGTCCTCCTCCTCTTACTTTTCCTTCCCTCTTTCTCTCCCTTTCTGTCTTCCCTCCTTCTCTCTTTCTCTTCTTCCCTACCCTTCTGTCTTCCCCTCATTCTCTTCCATTCTCTCTTTCTTTATTTTGCTCTCTCACTTTTTTCCTCCTCCATTAATGTTGTTCTTTCTCTTCCTTTCTCTCCCTCATTCTTTCTTTTTCTTGCCCTCTTTTTTATCTTCTTCCTCTCTCCTTCTTTCTCTCTTTTTCCCCTCTTTTGGCATGGTCAAGCTTATTGATCATTTGGGTACCAGTCAAGGATGAAAGTGACTTGGCAAGGACCATTAAGTCAATCACTATGATTAAATACTCCCAAGAATTTTAAAATGTGTTGAAATCAGAAATGGGCAGGTACTTAAATGACTGACCTGTCAGGCACATGAATGTCAGCAATGCTAGTGGAAAACGTGTATCAGAGACCTGACAGTGATGGTGCTCCTTTGTGCTACTATTGTTGGGTGCTTCATAAGGTAAACTACGCTGTGATGCCTTATAGTATCTGTAAGCGGACACTCCATTCTTGCCTCAGAATCTCAAAGAAATAAATATACCAGAATAGTTCTGTGGAATAATGTACTACTATTGGTATTCGATTTCTCCCCTTCAGTCCCCTGTTCACTTTGCCAAGGCAGATCAAATATAGGTTTTGATAATTACATTACAAATTCCTCCTACGTTTTCAACTGCATTTGTTATTCTTCATTTGCTGTCATATACTTTTGTGTAAGGTAGCTGTATTTTGTTAAATAGCTCCTACATTTCACCCCCGGGTAACTTCACTCCAATTGTAGACAGACTGATTGCTTTGCTTTAAAAAATGCAGTGGGGTCTTCTGTGACAAATAACACTGTGAATAATATGATACACAATGCTTGCAACCACAGACAGCGTATGTAGGCATGTGTAAAGCATATAGGCAGTGAGATATAAAAATATGTATTTGACTTAGGATACAAATCTCATTCACTCATATCGCATAATTATTTTTAACATCCTGACCTAATGCAGAATGCAGAATTTTCTGAATTCCTGTAACTTAGTCCAACTGGTTATAAACCCAAATATGATTATGTTAGACTTAACCATGACCCTGAACTGCCTGCTCATCTGTCGGTGAGCCCTAACATTCTTCTCTTACCTTGAGAACAGCAGAGCGTTACAAATATACTCCCAAACTTCCATTTTCTCACTTACGCTTTTCAACATGTGTTGGGGACCTTCAGAGGAGGTCACAAAAAGAAAGACACTATTGTGCCCTCTCCAGGTAGGTGGTACTTTACTCCTTACCTCTCTTTACTCAGAGTAGTATAGTTTTACTGGTGTGAAACAGATAATAAGGTTTGGATGGGAAAGAGTGAGGCAGGGATCACTCCACAAATGTTAGGGTGCTACCATGTGCTGATGTTACTGCCACGTAGTCACAGTACAGGATACAGCCGTAGTATGAAGATCAAGTATAATACAACCCAAACAAAGATGCAGTAAAGCAAATACAGTGATGGAAATAGCTGGAGGGGAAAGGTGTCATAACACCTACCTCCTGTTGACTGCTTTTTAACTTAAGTTTTCATAAATCAGGTTCTAAGCTGCCTCTAGCACAAAATATCTTTTCAATAAAACCAGACAGCAGCAATAGTCAAAAGTCCTCACTTACACCCCCAAATAAAGAAAAAAAGGAATACTTCTTTCAGATGCACTGTTCACAGGGAGACAGAGATCATATGTTTCATTATCACAATTAGTTGTGATTTTGTTATCTCCCTATTAAATGTTCCTTTCATTTTGCTAGAGGCCACATCTGAAATCTGTTTGGAGACAAGAAAGAGAATGCAATTCTATTTTATGCAACATTTCCTGATTTAGATATTGTACTATATAACACTTAGTTTTCAAGTGGAATTCAAGGAATTAGTTTTGGTCTACTGCTACCAGATTTTGCATATCTTAGTGACTAAATTTATTTTTACTGTATTAGTCATGATCAGTCAAGATGATCGTGGTGCGTAGTTGTGTTTGTCTGGGATTTAAACAACTGACATTCTCAGCAAAAGCTGTCACCACTGTAAAGTTCTCCTATCTCTGGTCAGCAGGCTTTGAGTTTGATGATTTGGAAATCCTATAGGGTGTGTGAAAATCAGAAGTGTCTGACTTCTTTACACAGGCAGAATGACTTTTTACATGGTATGTGCAGTGAGGCCAGGCTTACTAAGATGTGCTAGGCAGTCAGCTTGCGCAGAATTTAGTTCTTGATTCCTCTGTCTTTAATAATTGTGGTGTACATTCAAATAGCTCTTTGAACACTAGCTGTATTACCCCTTAGATATGGCTGTTTAGGACCTTTGATCCATGACCAAAATGTCATAGTTTATTCTGCTAAATGCAGTGCTTTGTTGAGATATGTAAGTAGCTCCCAACAAGCTCATGCATATGATACAGTGCAACATTGTGCAGTGAAAGCTTGCCAAAGGGACGCCTGAATAGCAAAAGTTTAGAAAAGATATTGAATGTGATTGTTGCAACAAATACAATTATTTAGTATATACTTACAGACAGATTATCTCCTGGAGTTCCGTATACCATGGACATAAAAAAGGGAAATTCCGTAATAGGGAATGGCTGCATGCAGTGTCAGTGGAACAAAAGGTAGCGACAGGTAAATATTGGGGGAAAGAAGTGTGGCAGGAAGTTGCTATTGTTTGTCACTGAAGTAATAAATAAAAGAGAAATGTCTAGAATTGCATCAAATACTATTCTTCTGTCATAATAGTACTACTGTAGTATGTAAAGGAAAAGAAATCAGCAAAGGGTGGTGAGGTGCTGAAATCAGAATAAAAAAGTTTTTGTTATTTTAGTAGATTGTGTAGGTAGGAAGGTGGGTGAGCTAGTGGGGGGAGATTAAAACATCCTTCCAAATTCCACTTTCCTGTTTGCATTAGATTGAGACATAGTAAATGTATATTAAACATGTCAGTTATTTAACTGCTATTCAGTGATAATCAGATGCAATGTAGGTACTATAATTCTTCATTGAGAAAATCTAAACCGCATTCTCACTGGTGAGTGCAGATTTTCTCAGTAAACTTCTGTTTGTTAGCCAGGAGGTGAAAAGAACAGTTTATAGAAAAAAGGTTTCTACTGTATCTCAGATTTTGTTTTAATTATTTATGTGACTGTTTTTTGTCTGTATTATCTGTTGCATTGTTTAATGTTTAATGTTTTTAATGTCTTTATGTGGTTCTTAGAATGTTAGGGAAGATAAGCACTGTAGATATAAAATTAATAATTAATTATTCTTGATGATACTTACAGAACTTACATATATAAATCCTCTGGCATCTGCAGGAGAACAAATCTAGAAGGCCTCTGTTTTGCTGTTATTCTGCATGAAGGATTCTCTTTGGCTTGAACGGGAATTCTGTGCACAGAGCTGTAGAAAAACTAAACCTGTAAAATACTGGTAACCTTGACTCTAATTTCAGATTGCAAATTATATAATGAACATTTATAAGCAATTCATACCTCTAAAGAAGACTGGCATTCTATCTGTCTGATATATATTCTTTAATAAAATCTTGTTAAGTATAGACACTGTTGACATTGCAGACAGAACTGATAACCTGGTTTAGAGACTTATTTCTGGGTATGTAACTAAAGTATCATGATGGCTTTTAGATGCCATATGCTGAGGTTATTAAAGCACGGATAGGTTAGGTAATTTTGGTGTTTGCAATTTTTAATCTTGAAGAAAAGACTGGCAAAAATGGAACTTAAATGTATCTGATGAACACAGATATCACAGCTAAGACATTTAATTTTGATTCACGGCTGCATTATTAATTTGTCTTAAAGTGTTCAAGGTAGCCTAGTAAAATATTTCAGACTTTTCTTTGTGTTATTTAATGTTAGACATTAATCAGAAGCTGGAGGGGGTTAAAGAAAACGGGTGGAAAAGATTATTGGACTAGTTTCAGACCATTTGTTTCAGCTAGATACTTGATATGCATGAAGATAGCTAGACCCTTTTCCTATCTATTTTGCTTTGTATTCCACTCGCAAATGATACACAATGTTTGAATCCCTTCTTCTGTTTAGCGAAGTGCAGTATTACAGCAAGAGTATATCGCTGCTGATTTTGAATAGCATTTCACAACCATCTCTGTCCTTTGCTTCTTTTTCTGTAGGGGCATCATATATCACGTAGAGAATGATGAACTAAAAGTAATTAGTGGTAATGCTATAATTTTTTTTGTGCAGCTTGGAATGTAAATCTGAGCTGACCTGCATGAAGGTATGCGATAAAAAGCTCACCCACATACACAGCCCTTTCACAGACACACCAACACTGGGGCTCTGCGCCTGCCTAGCCTCCCAAAAATATAAACATTCTCTCCCTCATCCGATTCTCATTTTTGAGTGTAGAGACATGAGCCCCTGCCCCGACCTCCCCAGGGCTGTCCCAGGAGAGCATCCAGTGAGGAGAGCATCCAGTGAGACCCAGCACTGTGAGTGCCTGGGGGCAGTTCTCCAGCACACTACACAGACTGGGGGCTCCCTGCCCTGGAGGATGGCGTTCAGTGTGGGATGCAGGGACAGAGCATTCTGGGATTCTGCAAAGCTTATTATGGGATGTTAGGGGAGCAACCAAAGGTGGGGAAATGGAGGGATCAAGGTGGTTTGGGAAGGAACAAATGTGCAAAAATGGAGAGATATGAAGATAACCAGGACCTGTCACCTGTTGACAGTTTGCTGGGCAGTACCCTTGTCTTCATTTCAGATGGCGGGGTGTACTTTTCAGCATTCTACATCTATAATTTACTTAGTTTGATGCTCTCACATGTTCTCCTTCTTGCTATTTATTGTTTTGATGGGTAGAAAAATTTGTTGGCATGGTATGTACACAACTTTTGATTCTAGAACTGTTCTGTGATTATTGTTTTTTACATGAAAATACAGAATGTATAACATTACCCATTCTCATTAATGGACTAGAACTATTGTTTTACATCCTGCAATTTAAGTTATGAAGAATAAAGTACTTCAAAAAATAGAAAGTATAGTATTAATATCCAGACACACTAATTTTTTATTTTCCATACTGTGCCTATTTATCATTTATAAACAATTTCTATCATCAAGTTGCTCTTATTTTTTCTTCTGATGTATTTTTACTGCTTTAGGATTTCCACTTTCCTATGAAGATGTTAGCTACATTTCTGAAACAGTAATCAGCTACATTTTTTATTTCAGGCATAGTGTCTATCCATATATGTGTTTGTCATTATTATAGAAACAAAGAAAAATGGACTGTAGTGTATCTTACTGAATGCATGACTGTATGCATCTCAGTCTATTTGTCTTTTTAAGAAAATTGTTTCATTTATAAGCCAGCAGTTTCTTGTCTGCAATCCTAATAGCCTCTGGCAAAAGTATTTTAGAGGTACAATAAGTGGCATAAAAATATTTCATACTAAAGGAGAAATAAGATTTGCACTAGAAACATTGAATGGCTACAAGTAAAGAAAATAATGAGATCCCTGAATATTGAATATGTTGAAAAAATTACAATGAACTCGGGTGACTAAAAGAATCTTTAGTAGCTCTACAATCATTAAATGGAGCAAGTTCAATATAATTCTAGATATTTCAGAATTATTTCAATAAAATATGTTGGAAATAATGTTAATATTTGAAAAGAAACTGAAAATAATTCATTCGGTTTCATCAAAGTAAAATGTTGGAATATGTCTAGAATAAGATGGAAAATAAATAGCAAATACAATATTTACTACGTGAAGTCTGTATAGTTTTTCAATATAATTAATGCATAGTATAATAAGGCAAGAAGGTGGGGTAGAAGACCGACTTGGCTGAATAGGGAACTCCTCATTGAGCTCAGGAGGAGAAAGAAATTGTATGACCTCTGGAAGCAAGGTCAGGCTTGGCAGGAAGATTAGAGAGCTGTGGTTCACATATGAGGGGGAAAACATGAAAGGCGAAAGCTCGGATACAGTTGAAACTGGCCAGTGTGGTGTCGGATAACAAGAAGGGCTTTTTTAAGTGTGTTAGTAGCAAGAGGACGTTTAAAGAAAACATTGGACTGATACTTGTTGAAAAGGGTCATCTGACTAATAGGGATGAAGAAAAAGCAGAAGCATTCAATGTGGTTTTTGCCTCAGTCTTTAATAATACTGATAGACCTTGGGCTGCCCGGTACTCTGAGTTGGAGGACCACGACTGCAGGAACAGGGACTTTCCATCAGTGGACACTGAAATTGTAAGGGACCGGCTGTATCAGTTGAATGTCCAGGAGTCCATGGGGCCTGATGGGTTTCATGTCAGAGCACTGAAGGAGCTAGTGGATTTTAGAGCAGGACCTCTCTCAACCATCTACCAAAGGCCTTGTGACTCTGGGGAGGTCCCTGCTGACTGGAAGGCAGCCAATGTGATTCCAGTATACAAAAAGGGCATGACGGAAGACTCATGGAACTACAGACCAGTTAGTCTAACCTCAGTTCCTGGACAAACTATGGAGAAGATTATGACCAGTGCTACTGAAAGGCATTTAAAGAACAATGGAATCATCAGGCAGAGTCAACCTGGATTCGCAAAGGGAAAGTCCTGTCTAACTAATTTGATAGCCTTCTATGATAAAGTCATGGACCTACTAGATGAAGGGAAGGTGGTGGATGTGGTTTTTCTGGGTTTTAGTAAGGCTTTTGACACTGTCCCTCACAGCATCCTTCTAGACAAGCTGTCCAGATGTGGGATGAGTGGGTTCACAGAGTGAGCACTGGGTGAAGAACTGGCTGAATGACAGGGCTCAAGGGGTTGTCATGAATGGGGCTACATCTGGCTGGTGACCAGTCACCAACAGTGTTCCTTACGGTTCAGTTCTAGGGCCAGTTCTGTTCAATATATTTATGAGTGGTGTGGATGCAGGAGTTGATGACACCATTAACAACTTTGCTGATGACAGCAAACTGGGAGGTGCCATTGACTCCTGAGGGACAAGAGGCCTTGCAGAGGGATCTAGATAAATTGGAGCACTGGACCTTAGTTAATGGGATGAAATTTAACAAGTTGAAATGCCAGATCCTGCATGTGGGATGGAGTAGTGCTGGGCAGAAGTATAAACTGGTAGAGGAGTGGCTGGAGAGCAGCCCTGCAGAAAGGGATCTGGGGGTGCTGGTCGACAGCAGGCTCAATATGAGGCAGCAGTGTGCCCCAGCAGCCAGGAGGGCAAACCTCATCCTGGGGTCAATCAAATACAACATAACCAACAGGTCAAAAGAGGTGATTATCCTGCTGTATTCAGCGTTGGTGTAGCTGTGTGCAGTTCTGGGCCCCACAATTTAAGAAGGATGTCAGCGGCTAAGGCCTATGGGTTTCTCTAGTTTGGAGAGAAGGAGGCTGAGGGGTGGCCTCATTGCTCTCTACAGCTTCCTGAGGAGGGGAAGCAGAGAGGGACGTGCTGACCTCTTCTCCCTGGTATCCGGTGATAGGACACATGGTGATGGTTCAAGGCTGCAACAGGGCAGGTTCATGATTGACATTAGGAAACATTTACAAACACTGGAAGAAGCTTCCTTGAGAGGTGGCCAATGCCCAAACCTGTCAGTGTTTAAGAGTCATTTGGCCAATGCCCTTACTAACAATGTGCTTTATCTTTTGGTAACCCCTGTACTGGTCAGGCAGTTGTACTAGATCATTGTAGGTCCCTTCCAACTGAAATAGTCTGTTCCTATTCTATTCTATTCTATTCTATTCTATTCTATTCTATTCTATTCTATTCTATTCTATTCTATTCTATTCTACATATTTATTTAACATGAAAATATTATCAAAATTGATTACATATAGAGGAAAATATACCTTTTTAAAAGTTTTCCTCAGCTACTGTATGTAGATGTTTCTTAACTGACATAAATAAAATAATGCCATTTCACATTAACTGTTTATAATGGCCCTCATGTCCATCTCTACTCACATTATTATACATAGAATTTAATGGAAACAGGGTAAATACAGAGTGGAAAAAATATTAGAGAAAGGAAAATTTTTCTGGATACAGCAAAGAAGTTGGAACTTACTAAATTTTACTTTCTGTAATGGCTGTTTAACAAGGGTTTTAAGTCATACTTACTAGGACTAGACACATGTTTCTATTCTCCTAAGATAATGCATTAATCATTGAATCCTTATTCATAAGCCTTTCTCAAGGGGAAGAAGCATGTTTTTCTCCTTTGATCATTGTCCATACTTTCCAGGTAGTATTCCTCCTCTACTGAGCATCCAGTCTGACTTCCAAATCCTGGCAAGTTGTCTGCTCCTGAGATTTTTACTAAGCACAATTCCTTCCAGGCAGCCTTTGGAATAAATGACTCAGCTGTGTTTCTTAAATAAATGATTTAAGAACCAAGGTCCAGGAGAGAATTCTAGGTTGATAATCCTTATATAATAAAATAATTTCCCTTTATCTGACAATCAGGTGTGTAAGCTCCTGACACATTTCTTCGTCGTTCTGTATTTACTAATTCAGGAAACGCTGCACTCAGAGGGCTGGCTGTTGTCCATCTGATTAGTGAATTCCTAAATGTCTTTAGGGATTTTGCCTGGAACTAAGACTTCAAACTCAAGGCTTAAATAACTCCTCTTGGTGCCATATACCTTGTAGCCAAAGCAGAGGCATATGCCAACTAGAAACTGCACATGCGCTAATGAGTATTAACTTGCTTTAAACCCAAATATAAGGGTACTAAATTAAGGTAACCAGCATGAATGCTTATTTATTTTGTAATGCTGTGATGGGAGGACTAGGCACAATGCATAAGCACTTCACAAAGTATGTGCATAACATGATCATCAAAGGCTCGAAGATGTATGTAGTTACAGGCTGCTGTTTCAAGTCCGCGAGGAGCACAGCGGCGGCAAGGGCAAGTCCCGCGGCGCAGCGCTAGATCGGGGCAGGCAAAGCGGTTCCTTGTACCTGCGAAGCCCGGGGGTGAGCAGAGGGACCCATCAGGAGCCGGCAGCTCTCGTGAGCGAGGCGGACGTGCAGCTGACATGGCGTGGGCCGTTGCCAGAAGCAACGGCGGGAGATTTAAACGTCCCCCAGGGAGCGCGAGTGACCAGGAGCACGCGAAGAGGACAGGCAAACAGGGCATGGCGTGGCGTGGCAGTTTGTGCTGCAGCTCGCGCAGGCAGGGCGAGCAGGAGGGACACCACAGCTCAGGCAAGTGCTCTTGTCCCTGCGAAATGGTGGGCACTCGCCTCAGAGCTAAACCTGCTGTTCGTTCAGCAAAAGCCCCCGAGATGTCGGACACATCCACCCAGACGGGTCTGGTAAGAAAGGACACATCAGTACAGGCAGTGGGTTGCGGCAAATGCCCAAACACCCCTCCTGATGAAAAGGTAAGCACCTGCACGAGGTGTGCACAGGTTGACAACCTGTTATGTCAGGTGGCTGAACTGCAGGAAACGGTTAAGGGGCTGCGCAGTATTAGAGGAGCTGAGGCAGAGATAGAGAGGTGGCTTCAGAATCATGTTCCTGTGGCAGACACCGCCGAGAATGAGGCACCGTGGACCCTGGTGACTCACAAGCGCAGGATTCCACATCAGCCTGCACCCTCCACCATCACAATCAGAAACAGATATGAAGCCTTAATGACTGAGGACACCCATGAGCAAGGTCTGCAAAGTCCCCTGCAAGGGGAAACTGTACCAGCAACACACAGTGGACATCATAAAAGGTAACAACGAGTGCTCGTGGTGGGTGACTCTCTGTTGAAGGGTACTGAGGCACCCATCTGCCAACCTGACAGGGAGACATGAGAGGTGTGCTGCCTTCCAGGAGCCGAGGTCCAAGGCGTTGCTGAGAGGGTGCTGCAACTCATCAGGAAAACAGACTACTATACACTCTTACTATTTCATGTAGGCATAAATGACACTGAGAGCCACAACCTGGGTAAAATCAAGGAAGACTTTCGAGCCCTGGGGAAGCAAGTGAAAAACATTGGCGCCCAAGTGATCTTCTCTTCCATTTTGCCAGTTCGAAGGAGGGGAGCAGCCAGAAACAGGCGCATAATGTATATCAGCTCCTGGCTACATGGTTAGTGCCACCGTGACGGGTTTGGCTTTTATGACAATGGGGTGTTCTTCAATGCCGACAACATGCTAGAGAGGGATGGAATCCATCTGTCTAAAAGGGGTAAGGGAATCTTCAGCAGTAGGCTGGCTAATTTGGCAAGGCGGGCTTTAAACTGAAGGACTTGGGGGTGGGATCTGTTGTGAAAACACTCACACCAGCATGTCCAACGAGTAAGTCAGGCCAAGCAGTGTGGTGATAAAGGTTCTTTAGCTGTCTCCCAAGAGGTGAAACAAAAGAGTAAACACCTCAAGTGTATGTACACGAATGCACGCAGTCTAGGTAACAAACAGCAGGAACAGGAGCTCCGTTCCCACTCAGAAGGGTACGACATCATAGGAGTAACTGAAACATGGTGGGACAAATCAAACGACTGGAGGATCGCAATGCATGGTTACAAGCTCTTTTGTAAAGACAGGCGAGGTAGAAGAGGTGGAGGAGTTGCACTCTACATCAAGGAACACCTTAAATGTATCGAAGTCAACTATGGTGATTGCAACTGCTCTATCGAATGCCCGTAGTTTAAAGTCAAAGGGGAAATCTCCAAGCAGGACCTCACAGTGGGCATCTGCTATCGACCTCCTAACCACAACGACGATGCCAACAAAGCAATATTTTGGGCACTAAAGCAAGCTTCTGGCCAACAGAACCTGGTCCTGATGGGTGACTTCAACTACCCAGACATCTGCTGGAAGAACAATATGACAGTTTGCATGTCATCCACCAAGTTCCTGGAATGTATAGAGGACTGTTTCCTGATACAAATGATAGACATGCCAACCAGGAAGGAGGCGCTGCTGGACTTGCTATTCACAAACCGAGAAAGCCTGCTTTGTAATATCTCAGTTAGCGATAGCCTTGGCTGCAGCGACCACAATATTGTTCGGGATCCTGCTGAGTGTGCTGAAGGTCAGCTCTAAGACAAGGGTTCTTGGTTTTAGAAGAGCAAACTCCAGTTCACTCAGGGCTCACTTGGGAGGGATTTGATGGGAAGCTTCCATGGAAGACAAAGGAGCTAGTGAGTGGTGGGAATTCTTCAAGAACTCTCTATTGGAAGCACAAAGCCAATTTGTCCCCTACAAAGGAAAAGGAAGCAAGTGGAGCAAGGGGCCCCCATGGCTCAACCATGACCTCCTGGGTCTACTCAAATCCAAAAGGGAAGCACACCAGAAATGGAGAAGTGGAGGATTATCAGTTGAGAGCTACAAGGGCATTGCCAGAGCATGCAGAGATGCAGTTAGAAAAGCAAAAGCCCAGCTTGAATTGAAACTGGCTGTAGATGTCAAAAATAACAAGAAAGTTTTCTTCAGACATGTCAACCATAAGCAGAAAAAGAAGGAAAACATAGGCCTGATGTTAAATGGAAAAGGAGTCAATCACCAACGAAGGTGAAAAGGAAGAGGTCCTCAGTACTTTCTTCACCTCTGTCTTTACCAGCACTGCCGGGTCCCAGGCTTTGGGAACGAAATTCCCAGTTGATCGAAACACCGACCCACCATCAGCGAAGGAAGAGTTAGTCCATGAATTACTACAGGAGCCTAACCCTTACAAATTTGTGGGCCCTGACACCATCCACCCGAGGGTGTTGAGAGAGCTGGCTGACATCATTGCAAGGCCACTCTCCATAATCTCTGAGAAGTTGTGGGGAACGGGGGATGTCCCAGAGGACTGGAGGAAGGCAAATGTTACCCCTATCTACAAGAAGGGCTCGAGGGAGGATCCCGGTAACTCTAGTCCCATCAGCCTTACTTCAATCCCTGGGAAAGTTATGGAATGAATCCTCCGGGGGGCCATCGCAAGTCAAATTGTTGTGGTTTAGCCGGCAGCTCAGCCCCACACAGTCGCTCACTCACTCCCCACCGGTAGATGGGGGAGTGAATCAGAAGGGCAACGCTCGTGGGTTGGGATAAGAACAGTTTAATAATTAAAAAGAAACAACAGTAGAAATGCAATGTAAAGGTGAAAAACGAGAGGCGCAAAGCCCCAGGGGAGGGGGAAGGGAGGGGAGAGGGGAAACGAACCGCCGGAACAAACCGCACGTGCCGCAGCCGCTCGCCGCCCGCCGACCCGACGCCGCGCCGCCTCCGCGCTGCCACTGCCCCCCCTCAATATATTGGTCACGGTGTCACATGGTATGGAATGAACCTGCCATTGGCCAGTCGGGGTCAGCCGTCCCCACCATGGCCCTGCCCCTCCCAGCCCCCCTCCCCGCCACGCGGCAGAGCGCGGGAAGCTGGAAAGGTAGCCGACCCCCACAGTGAGGAGAATTAACCCCTTCTCAGCCAAAACCAGCACACAAATGAAGCACGTGATTGGGAAAAGCCAACACAGCTTCACTAAAGGCAGATCGTGCTTGACAAACCTGGTGGCCTTCTATGACGAAGTGACTTGCCTGGTTGACATGGGGCGGGCAGTGGACATTGTCTACCTGGACTTCTCCAAGGCTTTTGATATGGTCCCCCACAGCCTCCTCCTGGAGAAATTGATGTGTTATGGCCTAGACAAGTGGTCTGTGCAGCAGGTGGGGAACTGGCTGACAGGCCACACCCAAAGGGTGGTGGTAAATAGCTCCTTTCCAAGTGGCAACCTGTCACTAGTGGAGTCCCCCAGGGATCAATATTGGGCCCAATGTTATTCAGTGTCTTTATAAGTGATCTGGATAACAGCATCAAGTGTAGCCTGATGAAGTCTGCTGATGACACCAAGTTGAGTGGGGAAGTAGACACTCCAGAAGGGAGAGCTGCTCTGCAGGGAGATCTGGATAGGCTGGCAGAGTGGGCCAGCAAGAACCTTATGAAGTTCAACAAGGAGAAGTGTAAGATCATGCACCCATGAAACATAATCCGGGAGTGCAGCACAGACTGGGATCCACCTGGCTGGAGAGCAGCACTGTCAAAAGGGACCTGGGGGTCCTGGTGGACAGGAAGCTCACCATGAGCGAACAGTGTGCTGTTGCGGCCAAGAAGGCCAACAGGATGCTGGGTTGCATCAAAAAGGGCATCGCCAGCAGAGAGAAAGAAGTCATTATCCCACTCTACTCAGCGCTTGTCAGGCCACACCTGGAGTACTGTGTACAGTTCTGGTCCCTGCTATACAAAAAGGATGTGGACAGGCTGGAAAGGGTCCAGAGAAGGGCCACCAAGATGATCAAAGGATTGGGAAGCCTGCCATATGAGAATAGGCTGGGAGAACTGGGTTTGTTCAGCCTTGAGAAAAGGAGGCTTAGAGGGGATCTTGTCACCATGTACCAGTACTTAAGGGGTAGCTACAAAGAAGATGGAGACTCCCTTTTTACACGGAGTCACATGGAGAGGACAAGGGGGAATGGACACAAGTTGCTCCTGGGGAGATTCTGATTGGACACCAGAGGAAAATTTTTCACTATGAGGACAGTCAACCATTGGAATAATCTCCCCAGGGAAGTGGTTGACTCGGCCACTTTGGACACTTTTAAGAGTCATCTGGTCAGGGTGCTGGGCCATCTTGTCTAGACTGTGCTCTTTCTAGAAAGGCTGGACTAGATGATCCCTGAGGTCTCTTCCAACCTGTGATTCTGTGATCCTGTGTGTGATTCTGTGAAAAGATGTGCATCAAATATGCACTGGATTTCCAGGATCTGAATAGTTCTAATGAAGATGTGTACGCTATAAACATATTGTCAAATTGGGGTCATAATAGGGAAGAACTTCACTTAATAAACCCAGCTGCAATATGTGTAATTTCTCTGTTCCAGTCTTGAGTCATGGTTCACAAGTCTTTTGATCAGTGTCAATGTCTGTAATATTTCCTTCTATGTGTTTCCTTTATAAATGTCATTTAATGTTATTTCTAAGAACTAAAATATTATAATGATGGTTGTGTAAAAATTAAAAAAAAGAACTGAAATTATGTTAAAGCTCCATTTATAATTGAGCTTGATAAAAAACTTTTTAAATTTGCTTTTTATTTTTCCCTCTACTTCTTTGATAGTTCTAAAAAACTAGCAGTAGCGAGACTGACTATTGCTGCAAATGTCTTGACAGGGAATGTTCTTATATAAAAAAGGGAAAACAAAGGGTGTGTTTCAGTGGTTCAGTAATGCTGCTGAGGTAATCTAGCACGATTATAAAGTAACAACATCATGCAGAATAACTGGCTTGTTTCTGAAGTGTTAGGATTTAAAATTTTTTTTGAGAACCTGCACTGCCTCCAAATGAATATTGCTAAAAATAAGACCTATCGTCAGTGTGGTTTTAGTGGTGGTTATCACAAAGCACCACACTGGGTGAATGAACTGTTGATGTGCACAAATATTAAGACCATATAGCAGTCTTTACGTAAGCAAAGGGAAGCTGAAACTTAACTTGTTACAAACCTATATGTAATGGGAGAGTTAGCATGGCTTAGAGTTACTGTGGAAGGCAAAAGGACTGTACAAATACTGCATAAATAACTACCTGCCCTTTTTTCAGCTGATGTATACTTTTTCTTTAGGCCTACCCTTTTTCTCTCTACAGATTTGTTCAGGAAGATTTTCAAGGTTTTCACATGTTGCTTTCTTCTTTGTAGGTGATTTCATATCACTGTTTGTGTGAAGTATGTTGACATTGTGCTGTGCAGTGGCTTTAACATGCTTATCAAGAGCATTGTGTCTGGAATAATGGAATTCCATGTCATGTGCATATTTTGCCAAAAACCTCTATGCGGCAAGTATAGTGATTTCAGGAAACGCAATGTATTTATTCTTGGTGTTTGGAGAGAGAGTCCAATGAAGAGCCGCAAGGATGATTAAGGGACTGGAGCATCTTCCCTGTGAAGAAAGGCTGAGAGAGCTGGGACTATTCAGCCTGGAGAAGAGAAGGCTCAGGGGAGATCATATTAATGTGTATAAATACCTGAAAGGAGGGTGCAAAGAGAATGGAGCCAGGCTCTTTCCAGTGGTGTCCAGTGACAAGACCAGAGCCAATGGGTACAAACAGAAACACAGGAGGTTCCCTCTGAACATCAGGAAACACTTCCACTCTGAGGGTGCCTGAGCTCAGGCACAGGCTGCCCGAGCACTGGCATAGGTTGCCCAGGGAGGTTGTGAAGTCTCCACCCCTGGAGATATTAAAAAATATCTAGACACGGTCCTGGGTAGCTTGTAGTAGGTGGCCCTGATTGACCAAGGGGGTTGGAGTAGATGGCCTCCAGAGGTACCTTCCAACCTCAGCCATTCTGTGATTCTGTTGCGTGCAGGGCAATTTGGGGAATATACAGAAGCATGACTTGCAGGACAAAAAAAAAAGGCAATATAAGCAATAAAAGCAGTACTGGGAGCAGATGAGATCCCAGGTTCCCCTTGGGAGGACCAAATAGCATAAAAAGAGCAAACATGGTGGAAATATGGAGAAGAAAGAAAACAAACCCCCTTCAGTTCTAAATTCTCTCATCAAAATCTCTCAGACTTGATCACTTTAACCTCTGCAACTGAGAATGACCAAGGATCGTAGACAATGGTGTCACCATGAGCTCCAGGGTGTTGTATAGTCATAACTAATGTAGCATATTAGTGTTACTGACTGACAGTTTTGTATATCTAGTGATGATGATCAGTAACATGCAAGAACTAATTATTAGCACAAAATATGTTGTTAATGAATAAATTTAGTAAAGTTTGGTTTTAAAGCTTAAAATTGACCTGATTTGTCAGTCTTCTAAACACTTTATCACAGCAATCTCTTAATTAACTGATACATACATATACATATACATATTATATATGTGCACATATACATATATACACATATTCCATTGGAATAACCTAAAAGCTGGATATTAAACACTGAGCATGAGCAGAGCACTATGTTTTGCCCCATCAGACACCTAATCTTCTGCAGATATTACTTCCATGTCTGGATCCTTTCAGGTCTGAGAGTGTCTCCTCCTCTTGCTTTCTTATCCAGACTAGTGGACTCCTCATTGCTGCTATCACCTCTTCCCCATGCTGTCAGGAAAGATGTGGAAACTCTCTTGCTGGTAACATTCATTGAAGCAGCAGCTGTTCAACTTGTGGATGCTTCTTACTCAGAAGGGCACCTTTCTTGTCCCATGCCTAATGCTGAGTTCTCTATTTTCACCAGTCCTCAGAAAATCCTAGATCCATAATTAAATAATCTATAAAATGAGGATTTTTTTAACAGAACCATTCAACATGACAGCTTTCATAGCATCTCTCTGAAGCACCTAGCATTGCACAAAGTGTTTGAAAATTAGATTAAATGGATCTCTGATCTTGTACATCAGATGCTGTGCTCCTGTGAAAAAGACATGTCAGCTGAAAATAATGTTGTTTTGTGTTTTTAATGGATATGTGTAAAAGCTGTTGAAAGCAAATCAAATCAAAACTAACATATCTAATTCAGGGGTAGTAAAAGTGAACATGTTAAGGAAGTTACGAGTTGCTGAAGCCTGTGGATTCCAGGACTGGGGTTTCTTTGTGGTTGCTGAAGCCCAGTCAGGTGCAGCCTGGGGACCCAGGTGTCTCTCCACCCCATTCCCATGGATGCCTTTGTGTCTCTTTGCAGGTTTGGCAGGTAGGAAGGCTGAACCCATGTCCTAGAGAGACACGCATGTGCACACACACACAGGTAGAGGACTCTAACATGGCTGGCCACGCAGACTGCCACAGACAGGGCACTGCCTTTAGCAGCAGCCCCGTGAACAACAACAACAGTCACATAAAGCAGTGCAGTCCTGCTCCTCCTCTCTGGATGATCAGGACTGAATTGAAAACTCACACACACCCTCACTTTGTAGATTCACAAACATACGCAAAATCACAGATCCCTTGAATGTCAGTGTGGACTCTTAGTCCATCTAATACCTATGACTAGACCCTGGGCCCCTTACCCAATATGCAGGTCTCCTCCTATTAGCCAACTAGTCCAGCTTCATGCATGCACTTGAACACTTGTCTCACACTGATCTTGTACCCACAGAGTCACAGATCCCTCATATATTAGCACAAGACCTAAGTCTACCTAATATCTGTTCCTGGATTGTAGGGTGCTCACCCATCCCCTGGCTCAGACCTTGTGCCTCTCCATGCTAGTCTCCTGCTTGCCATTTAGTACAGCCTGAGGTTTGCTAATGAATGACACATACACACGCACATCCAGGATTAAATTCACTGGGGAAAGATAAACACACCCTGGTCTCTTCAGTGGTTGGGACATATGCTTATGGGCCTTCTGGCCCGCAGCTTCTTCTCCAGTTGCTGCCACTCATGTGCTGTGCAGCACTCACACATGGGATAGGGAATGAGAGAACACAGACAAAATAGGTAATAAAAGTATTTAATAAATTAATGTGATGAAAATAGGAGTTCTGAATCACAGAAAAGTTAAGATAATTTGTTACAGTCCTCACTGAAGGGCACATATGCTTCTGGCTACCTGTACTATTTTCCAGGAGAGGCTGAAGGTGACATTTAATTCCAGATGAGGGGTTTGGTTTGTTAATTATTTCTTCATTTGATTTAATCCTTGTTTGCCTTTGAGCAAGGAATTAATGAACTTTTTTCCTGATCATGGGGACAGGATTGAAGAGGTGATGTTACGGATGAAGTTTAGGGTATATCTACGCTCTGTTTCAACTTTAGGGCAGCAGATAGTAATCATGGACTGGCTTTGTATCACTTTGTAGAATGAAGAATGATTATTTCACCCCACTGTATCCCTCCATAATGTTTTCTTGCCCTCCAATTTGGAACTGGAACACCTCTTTGCCCCTTAATGAATCTGTACAAAGCCTTTTGTGTCTGACTGTGATGCTTAGTGAGAAGTAGAAAGACCACAGCAAGAAAAAAATGCAGAATTTGCTCTTTTGAGTTAGGACGGGAAAGAAGAACCAAAGACATAACATTTTCAAGTTTTGTGTTGGTTGCAAATATTATCAGTATTTCTGAAGGTTCTACTGATATGAACCTAGCAAGTTGGTTAAGCAGAAAATTGAAAGGAAATGTCAAGTTCAAAGGGACCATAAATTCCTCAGTGGATTTGTAGTAGATATCATTAGATGCATAAATGGTGGGACCTGTGGAGTCTAATTAACAAGGGATCTTTCTACTTCCATACCTGGGAAAAGAGCAAGAAGAAAGGGGAAACTTTAAATGAGCATCACTGAAGTCATTAAACACTGACATATGAAATGAGTTAATTGGGTAAATTCATTGCTTTAAAATTTACATGATTTTTAGTGTCTTTATATACTTGCTGTAAGCAGAGACAAAACTCACTTTCCATGACTATCACAATTCATCTTTTCATCAGTGGTAAATTCATTTCAAACGGTTTAAAGGAAAAGGGGAAAAAAGGAAAAGGGCTTCTACAAGGGACCCAAGGAAAAGTCTGCTTTAAATGCCTGAAGCCATCATTGTAAAGCTTAGTTATGTGTCTTTTTTAGCTAAGTGTGAGACCGATGGTCATTTAGGGAGAGCTTTCTAAAATAGCAGAATACTAAAAACATTTCTATGTAATAAAATTCAAATTATCCATTACTTGCAGTTCCTAAGTGTAGATTTTAATGAGATGTATATTACTGAATAACTTACCAGAGCATATGTTTAAGAAATAAAAGCCACATAAACAATTATTTCCATGACAGTAGTGGTCACTCAAATCTATTACAGACACAGACTCAGAATTCAGCTAGCATTTCTGGATCAAGTTATGATCTTCAAGGGTCTTAAAACACAGGTGAAATTTCATACATTTTTGTGTACAGTAATTCAGTTACAGCTAAAAAGGAAAGGAAAATGACCTTTTTTGTGAAAAAATTTCAGAATGAAGGAGTATTACACATCATAAAAAAAATTCAACAGGGCAAAATGTCTACAGAAAATTAAAAATGCTTCCTAAGGTCTATTAAGTTATGCTCAAACCTTCTTTCATATCATAGAATTTCTATGATATGTGTTGCATGGATGAGTATTTTTATATCAGGAATTAACTTATTCTATATAAGAATGATTTCACTGTTCTGTTCTTCATTACAAAGTTATTCTTCAATAACTAATAGAAAGTGCTAGTGCCCTGGGTTTTTTTATTCTCTTTGCTAATTGACAGACTTTGCAATCTGAAATGACATTCATAAGATTTCTTTTACCATAGGTACATATGTTTGTCCTGTAGCATCCTCATATTGAGTGTATAAAAATCTGGATTCTCAGTATTCAACTGTTGTTTACTACTTACTGCAAGGCTTCAAAACATACAAAGAAATGTACATCCTTAAATTAAGACGGTATCATACTAATTTAGTTAAGATACTTAACTTTACTAGATAAATAATATAAATCAATATGACCCCAGCAGAGTCAAAGCTAGACCTATATTATATATAATCAAGTTTAAAAAAAAAAGTTGAAAAAGTGTTTTCTCTAGTACGTATTTTAAAAGACTTTCAAAAACAATTCATACTTTGTCATTCTAACCAATGATAGTATAAATGTAATAAAGTATAAGTAAGTAAATTGAAAATATATAGTATGTGCTAAATGAATTAATCCTGAAGTACAAGCACAAAATTAATTTCCCGTTATGAATATACACATTCTTGCATACAGCAACAGTCAAGATTGTGCTACTGTATTTTAACATTAATTTATAGATGCTAGTTAGAGCCCTAAATACTGCATTTGAGCAGAATGTATATTGTTATGGCTAAATGTACTTCTAATTAAAAATGTAGAAGGACTCTGCCAACCTTACTGCTATAATCTCAGCCTGAAAAGGGTTTATAAACTCATTGAACCTTTTAATGCATTATTCTCGTTACCAAAGAAAACATCAATCATAAACTCATTTTGCCACAGAGGGTACAATGATTTGAAGTTCTCAAAGATGTCATATCCAACACATCAGAAAGATGAAACTATTCATTGAAACTCTTCTGTCTGTCATGTTACGCTGACGTAACTTGATCATGACAATCCATTTTTCTTAGTTGGTTTCTGCAATGATTTTGTAGACACGTATACTGAAGAAATGGTTGTGCATACATATTAGATAACGGACTTACTTATCTGTAATAAAAGGTCATTAAATTCTCTTTTTAAATTGAAGAAGAATGAATGAGACATATTTTCAATAGAAAATGATGGTAAACAGTAACTAAAGTTGTATGTATAGTATTCAGCTTTTCACAGAAATTTATTTGGGAAAGAATTCATAGAAAGTTCTAATGAAAATCAGAGGGAAAAGAAAATCCAGTGGTGAATAATTATGTTTTGTTAACTTTCTCAGAAAAGATCTGAGCTTTGGATCTTTGCTCTTTTTCATGCTGGGCTGGCTTTTGAACCTGTGTGTATCCCACCAGTTTCTTGATCTCTGAACAGGATGCCACAGAGTTCATTTCATACTGCAGTTTCTCATTGCCATGGTCATTTTTGAATGATGAGAGTTTGTTTCACTGTAGAGTGTGAATTTTTAAAAACTCTCCTGTCTTACACCTCTATTCAGCATGTACAGAAAAAAGAGCAACTGTTGCTGACTCATTAAGTTTTCTATATATTGAGCTCTAGAGGGGACAGTGAATGTACATTTTTCCTTCTACAACAACACAAAGACAGAACTAGAACTCAAATAAAATGGTCAAAAGTGTGTTTTCACCTGCTGTTTCTCCGGGTTGATGAGAGGTCTGTTTCTCACTAGTTTTGTCCTCAGAGACTGCCACAGACAACAGAATTTCAGCATGATCTATATTGGCTTGACAAAAGAAAAAATTGATGAAGGAAGATACAAGTAGAAATACAATTTGTCTCTCAGATAAAGTTCTTACAAAAAATACTGTTCACACTAGCAGAAACTGAATTAATTAAAGTATTCTGTAGACTTTCAGTACAATATAAAATAATATTAAGAAGTTATATTTTCAAAGGGATATTAATAACAAGCAACCATTTCATTCCCCATTGTGCTGGTTTTGGTTGGGATACAGTTAATTTTCTTCAGAGTAGGTTGTATGGGGCTACATTTTGGACTTGTGCTAAAAACAGTGTTGATAATACAGGGATGTTTCAGCCCCTGCGTGAGCTATGTTGCAGGTGTTCTCATCTCTGACCTATCTCCTTGATGGGCCTGTGACCTGCACTGCAGATAGCTGCTGTCCTGGATGGAACCCTCAGACCTAGGTCATAGCTTGTCATGCATAACTATAGACATAACATAGCAAAACTACTCTATTCTATTATAGTCTAGTCCCTGCTCACCATAGGCCAAATAATGATGAGAGTTATTTGCCTGCAATGCCAGGAGTGTTTCAGCTCCAAAAACACTTTCAAAGACATGTATCACAAAGGTTACAAGTGGAAAGTTTTGTTTTATTTTATTTTATTTTATTTTATTTTATTTTATTTTATTTTATTTTATTTTATTTATTTTTCTGAATCTGATTCAGAGCCAATATTCACAAGCATTAACACAATGCACATGTGTAGCCAGGAGCAGGCTGATGCATTCTTGTGTTTAGCTTGAAAAAATATCCCTTGCTGTCTGGCAAAGGCAAGTCACAGAGCTAGAGAAAGCAGCAGCAGAATACAGGCCAAGAGTCCCTGTTTCCTGAAGAGTGAGATCTTGAAGAATAAAGATCAGGACTGACCACACACAAAAGAAGAGGTGTGTAGTATTTTTGAAAGTATGACACATATCAATGACAATCATATTTTTTGCCTTCAAAAACTTGCTCTACTGTGCTTCTTGGCCAGTGATGCCTGAGAAGTGCTCTCGTGCCTGCCCTGAGCTTGTATTGCATGCAGAGAGAGAGCTGAAAAGTGGCAGCTCCTGATGGTGCAGCAAGCCTGGAGTCCATCCAAGCACGGGCTGTTTTGCACAAGCAAGAACAGAAATGGAGCCGAGGGAAGACCAGTGCTTGCTCCTGCTACAAACTTGCAATGGGAAAGAGAGCCAGAGAGAGCCAGAGCACAAGTGGTGCAAGAACAGCTGGCAAGAACCGAGCCAAAATGGACCAGAGGACCCCTGAGAAGGTGCTGTGCTCAGTGCTACTGAGGAAGAGAAAAAAAACCATGGGACTGTTGCCAGACTCCCCTGGGGGCAAAGAAAGTTTCCTCCCCCCAGATACAGATGTGGGGCATGAGGGACACCTTTGTGGAGCATGAGCAGCAAGCACCCAACCAAAATGGCCCAGAGAGGCCCTGGCAAAGGGCTGTGCTCAGTGAGGTAGAGGAAGGCAAAAAAGCCCTGGGGACTGCTGCTGGCCCACCATGGGGGGAAGAAAAAGCCTTCCTTACCCTAGCTACAGGGCACGAGAGGCTACTTCATTACGCATGAGCAGTAGGCAGTAACCTAGCTAAAATGGACCAGAGGAGTCCTGACAAGCAGATGTATTCAGTACTGCAGAGGAAGGCGAAAACACCCCCAGGGCCCAGTGCCAATGTGACCCAGGTGAAAATTCCTTCCTGACCCCAGAGCTGTCAATCAGCTATTCCCTGAGCATCTAAACAAGACCTGCCTCCTTGTTCCACAGGCTGGTCACACCTCCCAGAAGATGCCCAACCCCTCCTCTCCTTCAACCTGAAGCTGTCTAAGGAGATTCCAAGAGCAGCAAAATGCCCCCAGCCAGATTGACTTTGGGGACAAAAATCCTTCTTGAGCCTGGCAGGACATCAGTTGGTGCTCCAAAGCTCTGGGACTCCTTGCAACATCTCTGCACCCCATTTCTTATGGCTGCTCCTCCTGGCTCTGCAGGGGATGATGGTAAGCACTGCAGTGCCCCTCAAATGCTCCTCAGGAGGGCATTCCTGTGGTCTTGCCACTGTTATCTAGCTGAAAAGGCCTGATAGCCTCGGGCACCTCCAGGTGTTAGTGGTTCTTATCCTCTCTTGAGAAGCTGGCATCTGTTCCCCAAAGGCTGAGAGGATTTCAGTCCATCAGAGGAGCTTTGAATGTTGCCCCTTTGGGAGATGGCTTTGCAGCAGAGAACCTCCAGCGGCCTTGTTCTGCCTCCAGTCTTCCTCTGTCAGCCCCCTCCAAGTAATTCCACTGGCTCCTCAGGAAGTTACTCTTGGATGTCTTCAGGCTGCCCCTGGGCCAGCCCTGTCCTGACGGCAAAGATGGGCCGGCTGCAGGCTGACAGTGGGACACAGGAGGATGCTCCCTTTATCCTGCCCTGGGGCATTGTGACTGCTGCTTTGCAGGTGGTGGCACTGTGACATGGAGGTGATGGGTCCTCTGCAGCCCTGCCCACTGAAGCCCTGCCTGCTGCTTCTGCCCAGCATCCTTTGGAGGAAGGCCTTTGGGATGCTGGCCTTGCGCCAGTCCCTGTGCCCAGGAGGTCCAGCAAGCTGTCCCTGCCCATGGTGGCCATGCACTGGGCACAACTCCTGGGTGTCCCTGACACATCCTCTGCCACTTAGCTTCAAGGACAAACCTAGTGCTGTTACTCTTCTCTCAAACCATGGCAGAAACCCACCCTGCATCCCATAGACCACCTCTATATTAACAGAACCATTAGGTCCCCTCTCTTTGCCAGAGCTAATGTCTGTGAAGCCATGCAGTGACGAGGATCAGGGGCTTGATCTGGCCGGACACAAATTCTTTTCCAGGGTGTGAATGGGAATGATTTTGGCAGCCGCAGCCTGGAGGAAAGCCAAAGTGGAACCAAAGCCATAGGTTGGGATAGATGGTGCCAATAGACCACCATGGAGGTAACACAAGCTTTGAAAAACAAGTGAGCAGTGGTTACACTGGTGTGGTGGAAAGGTTGGTCATTTTCAAGCTTAGAACATTTGGATCTGTGCCAAAAGCCCAATGAGACAAACAGTGACACTTCCAAATTGTAAAAATAGCCCATTTCTGCTATTACCATCACATCCCCTTTTCCTACTGAAACCAAGCTGTGCAGCTCCTCTGTTAAACACACCAATTGGCTGTTTTCATATAGGATACAAAACACCGTCAGCCACAGGGTAAAATTTTCACAGCTCATTTGTGACTTTAACTTTGAGGAGAGGAGAGGAGAAGAGAGGGGAGGAGAGGGGAGGGGAGAGGAGAGGAGAGGAGAGGAGAGGGGAGGAGAGGGGAGGAGAGGAGAGGGGAGGAGAGGAGAGGAGAGGAGAGGAGAG